>NC_135587.1:8125000-8750000 GCF_965152235.1 Eretmochelys imbricata
AACATAAGCCCTATCCTTTAATTATTAAGCAATCAATTTGTAAGCACCTAGAGGAAAACAGTATTATAAGGAAGAGCCAGCATTGATTTGTCAAGAAGAAATCATGCCAAACCAACCTGATTTACTTTTTTGTCAGGGTTATTGGCCTCGTGAATAAGGGGGAAGCAATAGAGGTGATCCATCTTGATTTTAGTAAGGCTTTTGACACAGTCCCACATGACATTCTCACAAGCAAACTAAGGAAATGAAATCTAGATGAAATTGCTCTATGATAGTTGCACAACTGGTTGAAAGAACATACACAAAGCGTAATTATCAGTGGTTCACTGTCAAACAGTGAGGGAATATCAGGTAGAGTCTAGCGGGGGTCAGTCCTGTATCTGGTATTATTCAATCTTTTCATTAATGACTGGGCTAATAGAGCGGAGACTATTCTTTTAAAATTTGCTGATGACACCACGCTGGGAGAGGTTGCAAGCACTTTGGAGGACAGAATTAGAATTCAAAACGAGCTTGGCAAATTGGCCTGAATTCAACAAGTTGAAATTCAATAAAGACAAGTGCCAAGGACTTCATTTCGGAAGGAAAAAGCAGTGGTTCTCAAACGTTTGTTTTGGTGACTCCTTTCACACAGCAAGCCTCTAAGAATACTGTTATAGGTGCTGGAGGCAAAGCAGGGTTTGGGGATGGAGGCTGGCAGCTTGTGGCTCGCCGTGTTATAACCTTGCAGCCCCCTGAGGTGTCGTGACCCTGGGTCTGAGAACTCCTGGGCTAGGCGGTAGTACCGCTGAAAAGAATCTGAGGGTTAGAGTGGGTCGCAAATAATATGAGACAACAATGTGATGCTGTTGTGAATTATTCTGGGATCTATTTACACGTGTATTGCATGTAAGACACTGGAGGTAATTGCTCGATTCAACTCAGCACTGGTGATGCCTCAGCTGGAGTACTGTGTCCACTTTTGCATACTGCACTTTAGGAAATATGTGGACAAACTGGAGAGAGTCCAGAGGAGAACAACAAAAATGATATAAGGTTAGAAAACCTGACTTATGAGGAATGGTTAAAAAAGCTGGTCATGTTTAGTCTTCAGAAACGAAGACTGAGCGGGGACCTGAGAACAGTCTCAAGGGCTCATACAAAGAGGACGATGATCAATTCTTCTCCATGTCCACTGGTGGTGGGATAAGAAGTTGTGGGCTTAATCTGCAACAAGGGAGACTTAGAAAGTTTTTCCTCATATCTAACCTAATTACAGCATGAGGATAGTTAAGGCTCTGGAATAGGTTTCCAAGGGAGGATGTGTAATGCCCACCAATGGTGGTTTTTAAAAACAGATTGGCTGAACACCTGTCAGGGTTGGTCTAGGTTTACTTGATCCTCCCTCAACATAAGGGGCTGGACTTGGTGACTTCGTGAGGTCCCTTCCAGCCCTATATCTCTGTGACTCTGATTCCTTGGACCTGAATCCTCAACCCGTTCTCTGGTAAGCTGTTAGTGTTAGGAGCACATTGAGTGCATTGACTGCAATGAGTTACTCTCTCGATTTATAGTGGTGTCACCGAGATCAGAATATGGTCTGGTGGAAAATCTTCCTTCTAGGAAGTAGAAATGCAGTCTTGCTCCTGGACTCCAGGGAGATTTTTATTGCCTGGTGAAAGGAGAAATTTAGCAACCCCACTGCAGAACTGCCAGGCTGGGCTGTGGGACCTGAACTGTAAAAACATGTGGTAAATACTGTACACACAATTGTTTCCACAGGGGATTCATTAACCTTGCAGAACAACATGCCGTTTACAACCAAAGACCGAGACAATGACCTATATTCAGGTAACTGTGCAACATCCTTTAAAGGGGCCTGGTGGTACAAGGAATGTCATTGGTCCAACCTGAATGGATTATACTTGAGAGGAGCCCATGAAAGCTACGCTGATGGGGTGAACTGGAAGACCGGCAAAGGGCACAAGTACTCCTACAAGGTGTCAGAGATGAAATTTAGGCCCGTGTAGCCAATCAGGGAGGCAGTTATAGTAATTACACCTAGTTCTTATACAGGCTTGTCATATTTATCATCATCTTGATCATTTAGCTGGAGATGTGCTCAGATGAATTCTTTTTATACCATAATGTTTTCTTTGTCTTTTACGTCTTTTTTTCTGCTCACCCAATGAGATGTGCAGCCATTTATGTAACAGAAAGTAGAAATATGGGCTCAAATAAATGGTAAAATACATATGGACCCAAAGTCATAAGTAAATAAATGGTAAAATACATGGCAAATGGTAAAATACTATGGTACAATGGTAAAAAGAAAAAATATATGGTACAATGGTAAAATGGTAAAATACTAAATAAATGGTAAAATACATATGGACCCAAAGTCATAAGTAAGGCTAGAGCCCATCACCTGTCAGCACAATAACTGCAAGCCCCTAATACCTGAGCTAAGTAAGTATCTTTTAGCTGTGTGTAAGGGGCCATTTTCTTTGTATACCACCCACTAAGGGAAGACATCAAATTACACATTCAGCCACTGCAATGCACTAGGACTAGAGCTGGTAACAATAAGGCAAAAATAGTTTTGTGGGGGAAAAAAAATGAAATTTCTAAGTTGTTTTCATTTCAAAGGTTTTTTGGGTTTGTTTTCAATTTTTTATATAATTTTTTCCAATTCTTTCCCCCTGATATGTATCAACAAAAATGCCATTGAATGTTCTCATTTACCAAAGCCCTGGCATTCTATACACACACAAAAAAAATAAAAATTGCATCATCCCGAGAACATTTTTGATATAAAAAGAAATGCTGAAAATTTTCAGTAAAAAATATTGTGAATTTTTTCCAGTCAAACAAAACATTAGAATGATGTCAGTGATAGATTATTAAAAATTTCATTTGAAAAAAAAAGCTATTTCTCCCTAGAAAAACTCTTAGGGTATGGTTACACTGTGACAAAAACCCAGAGCACTAGGTCTTGGTGCCTGGGTCAGCTGTCTCAGGCTCATAGGGCTTAAGCTGCAGGGCTATAAAATTGCAGTGTTGACACTCAGGCTGGGGCTGGAGCTCTGAGACTCCCCCTTTATGTGGTGTCATCGCCTGGGATCCAGCCTGAGTCCAACCTAGCAGCTGACCCAGGCCAGTTGCGGTCATGCCACAAGTCTTTTAGTGCAGTGTAAACATTCCCTTAATTCCAGAAATTTCAACCAGCTCTAACTAGGTCATCTCTCTTCTCTTCGGTTCTGTCCTCTGCTGCTTCCATTCCCAGAGGCACCACTACAGCTCCTACCACTGCCATGCAATTTTCCCTGTGCTGTTAGTGAATCATTGCCCTTGGAAGCTGCATCTGCCATTGGCGAACTTTCCCCTCTGTTAGTAAAGCAAACACTGGCTCCATTACGTGCCTTTCACAGACTTTTTTTTTTTAAAAAAAAAAAACATACAAGACAGTTCAATAGCATCAGAGCTAAAAACATGCCTGGCCGTGCAGTAGGTGAATTAGAGAGGTGGGAAGGCAACGTATAATCATGCTAGAAGGAGACAATTTGTCTGGGTACACTGGGGAGTGCAAGAGAGGGTAGCTACCTCTGCCAGGAGCACTATTCCTCGGAGGGGGCATGTCGGAAAAGAGCAGTGGTGCAAATAGAAGAGTTCTGCAAGGACCTCAGGCTACATCTGTACTAGAAAATCCCACTCCCAGTCCAGGCCTCAGGACGCTGGTATTACTCCCAGGGCTGGATTAAAGCAACCCGTGGCCCTAGACGTACCCCGACATGGCCCCCGCCAACTTGGCTTGCTGGTGGCAGGGTCCTCCTCCCTTCCAGGGAGTCACAGACAATGGCATGGGGCATCCTTTTCTTCCTCCGAAGGGACCTCTTTCCTCTCCAAAGAGGTAGGGCTGGCAGCAGGAACCCCCGCTCTTCCCCCAACCAGTACTTAGTCCAGAAGCAGGGGGTTAATCTATAGTCATGATGGAGGGTTTGGTTGGCCCAAACCTGAGCAGTACTCTGACTAGGTCACACCACCACTCACTCTAATTTGGCCTGGCCGGCTGCCTCTCATGGGAAAAAACAAAACAACATACTGGGCCTCCGACCGCGCTTGGGCCTTAGGCACATGCCTAGTTTGCCAATGCATTAATCTGGCCTTGATGACCCCACTGTGACACACAGCCCTTCTTCTTTGGTTGAAAACATCATGTTCCTATGGTAGGTTAAGGCATCACCTGTAACAAAGAGCTGTAGCTGTCTCCCAAGTTGTAATACAATAATAACTCTCTCTCTGAGATAGACATTGTCCTGACTTTATGGATGGGGAAACTGAAGCACAGGGAGGGGAAGTGAGTTGTGCAAGGTCACCCAGGAGACCAGAGGCAGAGCCAGGAATAGAACTCCGTTGTCCCAAGTCCCAACAGAGTGCTCGATCCATTAGCCCACACTGCCTCCCTCCCTGTAGTTCAGTCTCCCAAATGCAGGGCCTGGCCTTCCAGTGCGGGGATTGATCACTCCCCTTGTGGGCATCCCGAAGTCCTCACAGTACAGGGCAGGGAGGCTGCTGTTTCACCCTGGAGGCCTCTCAGGAATAGGGAGGAAGAGGAAACTTTTTATAACAGTGCTCCGAGAAGGACACATTCGGTCTTGCTTACACTGTGGGTTTATGCTCAAATATCTGGACCCTGAAAACTACCCCTAAGCTTTACAGCTAGGGCCAGAACCAGGATGGCACAAATCACAAACTTTGGCTTCAAATCCAAATGTTCCCCAAATTCAGGCAGTTTGGATCAGGGATTTTGGTTCATCCCTTTACAGAGATGAGTCCAGCTACAAAGTCCAGTTCCAAACTACCCCCAAAGTTTTGGTGGTTCAGATCCAAGGGATATTTTTGGGCCACGTTTTAAGCCAAAACTGGGCTAAAACTTTCAAACCCCTCTAAACAGAGGCCTTGTTCCTGAGCTTTGTACTCAGACCTCATTCACCCAAAATCCTATTGATCTCAGTGTGACCTGACACTTTGGCCTGGGTAAGGGCCACGGGATTTGGCTTTGGGGCTGGTGACAGGAGGTGCTAGATGGAAAACGTAGAAACCTGAAACCAGTCTGGGTCCGTGCTCTTGGCAGAACCAAAACCCACCACTGCGGGTTCAGGTTTGACCCTGGGCCCAGGCAAAGCTAGCACAGCAATGACTACAGGATGTACTTCCTGTTCTGTGGGTTTGATTTAAGAGCACTTCTGTGATTGGTACCAGTGTCCTGGGTCCTCAGTGATGAGTGAAACTGGGAGCCATGTTCCAAGGGGTGATGTTCCCTCCCTGTCTTCACAGGAGAACTGCTGGGAAGGAGAGAGACGGGAGGTGCTCATTACCCCACAGGGTAATCAGAGGGATAGAACTGAGAAGCTGCTCTATCCCGCTGGGAGAAGAAGAGGAGATGGTGCTCTTCCTCTTGAGTTTGGAGAATCCTCACCAATGCATTTCACTGCCCCCAAATGAAGCCAGCTGTTGGAGATTTCAGAGCATGTTCTCAATGTGTGTGAGGGACGCCCAGGAATCCTGTTTGTTAACCCACTGGTACATAAGGTGGCATCTTCCCAATAGGGGCCTGGGACAGAGCTTTCAGGGGTTTTATCTGAACCTGAGCATGTGCCTCTCTAAGTGGCTAAATTCAGATTGTGCAGACAGGGCAGAATTTACTTTGCTGCTGCCCCAGACTTCAGCACATCTCAGCTGAATTTGCTATTCCTTCTTAGCTGTGAAGACAGTAAAACCCGGCGAGCACCTACCTGCTGTGCCATTGAGAAAGTCTCCTAGAATCAGTTTATAGTTCTCAGATTCTCCTAAAATTTGGAATGATTCGTACTTGGCAAAATAGTTCAGTTTCAGAATCCATGAGGTCGATGCGCAGCTTATTACTTCCTGTTAGAAACAGGAAGAATATCAGCTATTCCGTGTGTTCCACTAACATTTTTCAGCATCTGGGTTTAGTACATCATTCATCCACCAGCCTATACCTGAATGCTCAATCTGGGATGCCTTTAATAACCTAGTTGCATACCCCTGTCTCTTGTCCATTAGCAAACAGCACTCATAGCTAACATCTGTGCTCCAGCTAAGTGACCAGAATCTATAGCATCCATCTCCCTATGGCCTCTGCCAGAACCAATCCACTGACAAAGCAGCAAGGGACAATTACAGCTCCTGTCTTAGCTCCGATGGTTCAACAGATATTCTGTCCTACGCACTGTAACAAGGACTGGTACATCTCCAGATCTGTTCACTTAATGCTCTTTAAGGTGAGCTAGCCTTGACTGGAGTCCAAAGAGCTCCAGTGTAATCTCTCTCAGAAACTTTTCCTTGCAGGTGTGTGTGTGTCAGGAGCAGCCAGTGGTGACTCTGGGAGCAGTTTCACTACAGCATAGTCCAGTGGACAGGATACACAACTTGGACTTAGATATGGTCCTCATCATGGTTCTTCTACCGACCTCATCTCTGCTTCCCTCAAACCCCCATTCACCAATTGGGGTTAATGATACTTACCCTCCCTTGTAAAGCACTTTGAGATCTACAGATGAAAAGCACTACATAAAGCTACCATATCATCATCACGCTGTGCCATGTTACCAAGAAAACGGAGGGCATGGTGATTATATATATGTTAAATTGCATCTGTGATTTCTTACCATGAGATGTTAGCAGGTGAATGTTGTCGTTCCCCTGCCAGAATTCCATCTGCTGGTTGCCAAAACCTCTCTTGTATGACTCCCAGTCATGGAAAAAAAATCCACTGAACCATCCACCTGTCTCTGGAAAACCTGCCAGGAAATTAGAGAACCTTAGGTGAAAAGATGGTTGCATTCATTTTAGTTGTATGTGAATAGCTGCTCAGTTCTTCAAGGACAAGTTGTCAGCATGGTGCACGCTATGGTTAATCAGAATATGTGTGAGCATCTTTGCAAAGAGTTTAAAATGTGCCCCAAAATTTTGACATCCTTTTCATCAGCTATTTGAGAAAGGAAGAGCTGGTGAAAAGGGTGAAACAGAAAGCCTTTTCCATGACCAAATCTTGAGGTCTTTACCAAGTTTTTACTCAGCCCTTAATAAGGGAAAAATCCCATGGCAGAAAATTGGAGTTTGCCTTAGTAGAAGCTCAATAAGGCCCTTAAGATTTGATCCAATTAAAGTCACCATTAGCAAGATCCTTCTTAATATAATTCCAAAATAATAATAAAAAAAACTCTCTCTAAACACTGCGTTGCTTGAGTTCCTTTCTAACTCTAAAACTACAGCTGTTCGCTAACGACCCAGGAACCACAAACCCAGGAACTGAAGACCAACTTTGATTCGCAGACCGGCTGGTAGAATTTGTGCTGCAGGATGGTCTCATTCGTAGATTTCAGTGTCACAGTAAACAAAAAAGGATATCAAATGTTTCAGTTTGTAAGTAATCACCATGATGTGGATGTGTGAGAACAGCTAGACGTCAGAAAACAGGTTAATCCATTGCATTGAACACTTTTCAGACTGACCCATCACTTGCCTTCCATCACATTAAACAAATGTTTAATGTCACACAGAGTAATAGCTAATATATGTCTCTCTGATCCCATCAGGATTGTTCACTCTGAAAGGGGTCGGGCACATGGTAATGGTTGGATTGTGCTGGATGAGACAGCCCAGATACAACATAGCATGATATTTAGTTCTGCCACTCAGCTGAAAGGAGGAAAAGTTGTTTGCAGTGTTGTGATGTCTGCATTGGTCCCCGGATATTAGAGATACGAGCTGCGTGAAGTAATCCCTTCATTGGGCCACCATCTGATGGCGAAAGAAACAGTTTCTGAGCTACACAGAGCTCTTCTTCAGGAGGAAAAGTGTAATTTTAAATAATCTAAACAAAGGTACCAAGCTAAATGCAAGCCCATGTCTCAGGCCAGCAAGCAGCAATTCCACTAGCTGTCTAGTCCAGTGGTTCTCAGCCTTTCCAGACTACCCTACCCCTCTCAGGGGTCTGACAGGGCTTAAGACTCACCTCTCAAAAACTACTTGCTTACAAAATCAGACATAAAAAATACAAACATGTCATAGCCACACTGTTACTGAAAAAATGCCAACTTTCTCATTTTTACCATATGATTCTAAATAAATCAATTGGAATATAAATATTGTACTTACCTTTCAGTGTGATACCTGAGCCTGTTTTTTTTTTCACTTGTGAGCCTTGTCTGAAGCCAAAGCCCCAGGCAGCGGGGCTGAAGCCCGAGCTGAAGCATGTAACTTAGCTTTGCAGGGGCCCCAGTGGCGCAGGGCCCCAGACAATTGCATATTGCTTGCCACCCCTAATGCAGGCCCTGCACTTCTGGGGGAGGGATAGCTCAGTGGTTTGACCTGCTAAACCCAGGGTCGTGAGTTCAATCCTTGAGGGGGCCATTTAGAGATCTAGGGCAAAAATTGGGGATTGGTCCTGCTTTGAGTAGGGGGGTAGACTAGACGACCTCCTGAGGTCACAGAATCAGTGACTCAGAAAGTACCGTGTTAAAAGTATGTAAAAATTGTGAATCATTCGTCAGCGCACCTGTTGGACTCTGCAAAATGGGCTACTTTCTGAGTGAAAATTGTTTTGTATCAAAAATCTGAAAATTTGTGTTTTTGCAGGTTTGCAAGGGAAGAGTAGCCAAGTCACTGATTTCCCATAAAACATGATTGATGGGGATGGGGGGGTGGGTTTGAAATGACAGAAAACAAAAAAGACTGGAAAACATTGTGTGAAGTTCTGTGACACAAAAATTGTGAATTTTGCCCACCTAAAGATGCACCAACGCCTTTCAGGTAAGTATTGGAACATCTAAGGTTAGCTCTACTGGTGGCATGTCTTAATCTATATAAAGTCATTCCTTTATTATCACTGTTTGTAATGATATTAAAGATCCAGCTAATTCCTAAAACCAAGGGGGCTACTTTGTTTTTAGACAGTGAGAAAGATCCATGAAGCCCTGTGAGCTCTGATCTAAGGTGTTCACGACAGTCTAGAATTTGCAGAATATTTCAGACCCCAAGGTTCTCCTTACAAACATCATCCATTTATTTCTTTCCCCAGAGGTGAAAACAGTGGGACTCAGCAGTTCTGACAAACTTGCCATTCTCCAAGGTAGCCCTGGAACCACAGAACCACCCAGTCCCAAAGGTGAACCCGGAGCTGTAGGACTGAAAGGTACATCTCTGGCCCTGAATGAGACGCACTGCAAGCTATCCCTGAACAGGCTCCTCCTGAAAAGTGATATGCCTGGTTTGACACTTCATGAGTTCTAGGAGTTGGGGCGCACAGTTCCAACATCTTCAGTTGGGACTGGAAAACACGTTCACAGTCTCCTGGGCTGCAGACTGGTAGTAATGCACCTTTGGAAACAGAATCAGAACATCAGAGCCGGGGTTCTGAGCCTGGAGGTTACAACCTCTCTACCCATCCCACATTACTAAAAGGAAAAACATCCCAGCTAAATGGGAGGGGTGTCCTGAGCACCAGGTATGGAAAAGGTTGAGAATCCCTATCCAAACCACCCACAGGATAACAGCAACTTACAGACTGTATCAACCAGATAAATTTACACAGAATAGAACCCACAGGAACTATTCTTGAAATCCTAACAGAGCCCTCACTCATGAAATATTCTGCTTGAACTCAATGGGAGATTAGCTTAAACAGTGGTAGCAGGGTCAGATCAAGGCAAAATAAAAGGAGATTAGATATTGTGACTCAGTCTAGCTCTAGGGGTCTTAGATGTCTTACAGAGGCAGGCGACTGTATAGGAGGGATTGGGAAGCCTCGTTAATTTTGTGTGTTTGAAGTTTTACAAATGTAAGGAAGTATTTCTTGGGTGTTCTCTGTGTTTGCAGGAGACAGTGGAGCTCTGGGGAAGGCTGGACCATCAGGGACAAAAGGTAAAATACTAAAGAGGAGAGAACGCTAGCCATTCTGCTTGTGATTTAAACAAATATTTTTCATAGCATATACATTTTACAGCCAGACACCACCATTATGACCATTAGTCTGGGACCTCCTGTATAAGGAGAAGCTGGATATGAGTCAGAGGTGTGCCCTTGTTGCCAAGAAAGCTAACGGCATATTGGGCTGCATTAGTAGGAGCATTGGCAGCAGATCGAGGGAAGTGATTATTCCCCTCTATTCGGCACTGGTGAGGCCACATCTGGAGTATTGTGTCCAATTTTGGGGGCCCCCGCTACAGAAAGGGCATGGACAAATCAGAGAGAGTCCAGCAGAGGGCAACGAAAATGATTAGCGGGCTGGGGCACATGACTTATGAGGAGAGGCTTGAGGGAACTGGGATTATTTAGTCTCCAGGAGAGAAGAGTGAGGGGGGATTTGATAGCAGCCTTCAACTACCTGAAGGGGGATTCCAAAGAGGATGGATCTAGGCTGTTCTCAGTGGTGGCAGATGACAGAACAAGGGTCTCCAGTTGGATATTAGGAAACACTATTTCACTAGGAGGATGGTGAAGCACTGGAATGGGTTACCTAGGGAGGTGGTGGAATCTCCATCCTTAGAGGTTTTTAAGGTCCGGCTTGACAAAGCCTTGGCTGGGATGATTTAGTTGGGGATTGGTCCTGCTATGAGCAGGGGATTGGACTAGATGACCTCCTGAGGTCTCTTCCAACCCTAATCGTCTATGATTCCCTGATTCTATAACACGGGCAAAGAACTTCTGGTTGAGCTATAGCACATTTTTCAGAGATATCCAGTCTCGACCTAAAGTAATGGAGAATCCTCCATGTTCCTAGGTAAGTTGTTCCAATGGTAAATTACCCTCACTGTTAAAAAAGTACTTTTTTCTCTACTCTGAATTTATCTGTCTAGCTTTGGCTTCCAATTGTTGGATCCCATTTTGCCTTTTGTCTGCTAGATTAAAGAGCTGGCTACTATCCACAATCCCTTGCTCATATAGGTCCTTTCCAGGCCTCAGATTATTCCTGTAGCTCTTTTCTAAGCCCTTTCCAACTTCTTTTTTGCAAGAATATTCAGAGTTGCAATAGTAAATGGTTTTAAACAGAGTTTGGGAAGATTTATAATCCCCCTGCTTCGGTATTGAAACCTATCTCTAATGCTTTGAGTTCAGGAGGAGATGTCCTAAGGATGCAAACCATACCACCTCTGCCTACTGCAGCGTTTCTTGCACCTCTCACTGGAGCATCCAGTGCTGGACAATGTCAGAGACAGGACACTGGACTAGATGAACCACCAAGCTGATCCAATCAGGCAGTGCCTATATTTAGACACAATGTACTGGCAAAAACAACTAGGAGTCCTTGTGGCATTTTAGGGACTAACACATTTATCTGGGCATAGGCTTTCGAGGGCTAAATCTGATGAAGTGGGTTTTAGCCCACGAAAGCCTATGCCCAGATAAATGTGTTAGTCTCTAAAGTGCCACAAGGACTCCTCGCTGTTTTTGCTGATACAGACTAACACGGCTACCACTCTGAAACCTGTCACAATGTACTGGAGTACCATATTGATTTAGGGCCCAGTGCAGCGGTCACTGAAATAAATAGGATTCTTGCAGAAGACTTTATGGGGAGTTGGATCATGCCCTCCCCAGGTGACATTCACCCTGTGTACACAGTCAGCGAAGGGTCTACACACCACTTACATCCTGCTTCAGCTTTTATTTAGTGGGCTCAAGCTCTGCCTAGACCTTTTGCTAGCCTTCTGCCCATGGATGAATTCACCCTTATTGAGCAAATTATTAGCTGTTAGAGCCTTTTTGCCAAATCCATGCTGCTCTGGAATTAGCAGGATTATTCTTCCTCCCTGGAGTACTAGTAAATGGATTTGGAGGGGTTTGGTTTTCCCAACACCAGGGCAAGGTTAGCACAATGAGCAAAGTGTGACTGATGCATGAAACAAAGATTTCAGGCTCTCTTTCTTTAGGGAAAGAGGAAGCCCCAGAACACTTGGGACAATAGGTAAGAACCTCTGCCCTCTCCTGTATACAGAGATTCATTTTTAAAGTGTTAAAGTAACATGGAAACATGACTTAATCATTGTACACAGTTCTCTCGGCTATTCTCCTAAGTGATATTTTTCCTGAACGGTGAAACTCTTGAACCAACTTAGATATTAACTAACATGTGGCTGTCCAGATGATGCAACATCTGCAATAATTGCTCATAGGTTATAGCTGGCTGTAACAGGGCAGTTTGACTCACCACTCTAACGCCTCCTGCTGGTCACTCCAGGAATTAGCTCAGTGCAGCCATGGAGCACCCTCTGCAGCAGGTGTCTCGCCCATTGTCTGCTCATTTGTCTCCACCTTCTCTCAGGGCTGCCCAGCGGATTCAGGGGGCCTGGGGTCTTCGGGGCACTTCGCCAAAGACAAAGAGCGGAAGGACCCCCGCCGCTGAATTGCCGCCGAAGACTTGGAGCGGTAGAAGCAGCAGCAGGTCCTTCACTCCGGGTGCTTTTGGCAGCACTGAAAGACCCGCTGCCGAAGTGCCACCAAAAATTCTTGTGGGGGGAGGGGCCCTGAAAACTCTCATGGGGGCCCCTGGGCAAATTGCCCCACTTACTCCCCCCTCTGGGCAGTCCTGCCCTATGTGGCTGTCTCTGGACCATGGCATCCTCTTCAGGAAATAGCTTCCACAGCCATGTCCCCCAACTCCATTCTCCCCACTTTTGGGGTAATCAGCTGTCCTCAGTCCAGTCCCACCAGCAGTGGGAAACTGTAGTTCCAAGTCTAGCCTGTCCCTCAGGGGCAAACTGCAGTCCTTTTTGTTGGCCACGCCCCTTCCAGCAGAGCAAAGGGGGAGACCCAGACCTGCCCACTACTCTGGACCCTGGCCAGGGACCCTTAAGCAGCAGCCACTTGCTGCCTGCCTTCCTCCACTCCCCTCTTCTGCCTGCCTGCCTGCCTGCCTGCCTTCCCTGGGCCACCTCCCCATAGCCCTTAGCACCCACTCAGCCTGTGTATCTACGCCTGCAGTTTGGCAGTGGTCAGCCAAAGCTCCCATTACCCTGCATGCTGTCAGGAAGTCAGTCCCTCTACCAGGAGCCAGTCCTTCTCCTTTGGTGGTCAGGGAGAAACTGATCTCACCTCTACTCAGCAGCCTTTTTATAGGGCCCAGCCTGGCCCTGATTAGCTGCCCACAGGCCCTTTTTAATTGGCTGCCTGCCTGCACAGCCTCACTGGCCTCCTTTAACCCTTTTTCCTCCAGAGTGGGGCAGTCACCCCACCTCAGTGGCCCATGTCCGAGTATGTAACTTATGTAACTAAAACCCCAGCTGTATAGGATATATGGCACAATAGGGATGTATGTATTTTACAAGCCTATCAAAGGTCAACCACGCCGCCCACCCAGCACAGATGTTATGGAGCAGTTAGCGAATGCAGCCTGAGGTTGCATTCACTTTCTGCTAGTGCACGGTGGAGAGAATACATGCTCACCTGTCCTGATCTTTACCTCTTCCCCAGCCCTGGATCCCCCACCTCACTGGCAGGCAGGTTCTAGTGTAAGGAAAATTATGGTGCAATCAGCTGTCCCTAACCCTCTTCAAAGAGTAGACGAGATCTGCCCAGTGAGATGCGTCTCATCTAGTAAAGTCAGGGGTACAATTGGGACCTTACGTCCAAATAACCAGGTTTAAAGGCCTTGTCTACATTGCACTTTTTCCTTAAAATTTCCCACTGAGGGGGCTCCACCAGGAGAAGCAGCAGTGGAAGCACTATAGGTCACTGCATTGTGGCCAGGGGGTTAGCAAGACAGGCTCTGAGAGGGGTCAGAAGACATGGTGCCAAAAACTCTTGCACAGCTACTCTACATCAGCCCTGTCACCACTGGCGGAAGTGCATCCCTGGAAGAACAATGGTAGACAAACGGTTTTCCCATCCCATGAAAATCTGAGGTTTCAGAAAAAAACATCCTGTCCCAAATTGCCATGAAAAGTCAAAGTCTCCAATTGTCACAAAACTGAAATTCTTTTTTTTTTTTTAAAGTTGGTTTGGCACTGCCAGGCTCTGGGTTCTAGGTGATCTTGCCTGATTGTTGGAGCCATGGTCAAGAACAGGTACCAAGGGCTGAAGCCAGCTGTAGACTCGGGATTGGCTGAAACTGGGGTCTGAGGACTGGCTGTGCATGAGAAACAGGATCAGAGTCTGTAGACAAGCCGAATCAGGATTTGAGCTAGAGTCTGGATGCAGGCCGAAGCTGAGCTGGAGTCAGTTTGAGGGGCTGGGGGTCAGGAGGCAGGTACAGGTCAGGAACAGGGCTGGAGCAAGATCAGAGTAGGGCACAGACAAAGCTGGAGTGGGCTGGAACAAGGCTCAGGCAAGAATAGGAACCAGATCAAGGGCAGGCTGGAAGCCTGAGGAGACTAACCCCATGAGGCAGCAGGATGCTCCCTGGCCAAGTAGTGGTGTTGTACTGACTAACTTGCGGCTCCTGCTCTGGCAGACTCAGTGAAATACCTGTGCCGCGGGTCACGTGACCCAGGCCCTGCCCAGCGATAGGCTGTTGAGGTATGCCTGGGGGCGGAGTCACTGCAGGCTTTGCTGGAGGGGTGAGTCATAGCAACTGCAGAAGCAGAGCAACTAAAAACACAGTAAGAAAAGGAGTATTTGTGGCACCTTAGAGACTAACCAATTTATTTGAGCATGAGCTTTCGTGAGCTACAGCTCACTTCATCAGATGCATACCGTGGAAACTGCAGCAGACTTTATATATACACAGAGAATATGAAACAATACCTCCTCCCACCCCACTGTCCTGCTAGTAATAGCTTATCTAAAGTAATCTTCAGGTTAGGCCATTTCCAGCACAAATCCAGGTTTTCTCACCCTCCACCCCCCCACACAAATTCACTCTCCTGCTGGTGATAGCCCATCCAAAGTGACAACTCTTTACACAATGTGCATGATAATGAAGTTAGGCCATTTCCTGCACAAATCCAGGTTCTCTCACTCCCTCACCCCCCTCCAAAAACCCACCCCCATACACACACAAACTCACTCTCCTGCTGGTAATAGCTCATCCAAACTGGCCACTCTCCAAGTTTAAATCCAAGTTAAACCAGAACATCTGGGGGGGGGGGTAGGAAAAAACAAGAGGAAATAGGCTACCTTGCATAATGACTTAGCCACTCCCAGTCTCTATTTAAGCCTAAATTAATAGTATCCAATTTGCAAATGAATTCCAATTCAGCAGTTTCTCGCTGGAGTCTGGATTTGAAGTTTTTTTGTTTTAAGATAGCGACCTTCATGTCTGTGATTGCGTGACCAGAGAGATTGAAGTGTTCTCCGACTGGTTTATGAATGTTATAATTCTTGACATCTGATTTGTGTCCATTTATTCTTTTACGTAGAGACTGTCCAGTTTGACCAATGTACATGGCAGAGGGGCATTGCTGGCACATGATGGCATAAATCACATTGGTGGATGTGCAGGTGAACGAGCCTCTGATAGTGTGGCTGATGTTATTAGGCCCTGTGATGGTGTCCCCTGAATAGATATGTGGGCACAATTGGCAACGGGCTTTGTTGCAAGGATAAGTTCCTGGGTTAGTGGTTCTGTTGTGTGGTATGTGGTTGTTGGTGAGTATTTGCTTCAGGTTGCGGGGCTGTCTGTAGGCAAGGACTGGCCTGTCTCCCAAGATTTGTGAGAGTGTTGGGTCATCCTTTAGGATAGGTTGTAGATCCTTAATAATGCGTTGGAGGGGTTTTAGTTGGGGGCTGAAGGTGACGGCTAGTGGCGTTCTGTTATTTTCTTTGTTAGGCCTGTCCTGTAGTAGGTAACTTCTGGGAACTCTTCTGGCTCTATCAATCTGTTTCTTTACTTCCGCAGGTGGGTATTGGTATTGTGCTGTGCCAAGCTCTGCGATACAACCGCATTTGCTCCAACCCCTCAGACAGAGACAAACACCTACAAGATCTCTGTCAAGCTTTCTTACAACTACAATACCCACCTGCGGAAGTAAAGAAACAGATTGATAGAGCCAGAAGAGTTCCCAGAAGTTACCTACTACAGGACAGGCCTAACAAAGAAAATAACAGAACGCCACTAGCCGTCACCTTCAGCCCCCAACTAAAACCCCTCCAACGCATTATTAAGGATCTACAACCTATCCTAAAGGATGACCCAACACTCTCACAAATCTTGGGAGACAGGCCAGTCCTTGCCTACAGACAGCCCCGCAACCTGAAGCAAATACTCACCAACAACCACATACCACACAACAGAACCACTAACCCAGGAACTTATCCTTGCAACAAAGCCCGTTGCCAATTGTGCCCACATATCTATTCAGGGGACACCATCACAGGGCCTAATAACATCAGCCACACTATCAGAGGCTCGTTCACCTGCACATCCACCAATCTGATTTATGCCATCATGTGCCAGCAATGCCCCTCTGCCATGTACATTGGTCAAACTGGACAGTCTCTACGTAAAAGAATAAATGGACACAAATCAGATGTCAAGAATTATAACATTCATAAACCAGTCGGAGAACACTTCAATCTCTCTGGTCACGCAATCACAGACATGAAGGTCACTATCTTAAAACAAAAAAACTTCAAATCCAGACTCCAGCGAGAAACTGCTGAATTGGAATTCATTTGCAAATTGGATACTATTAATTTAGGCTTAAATAGAGACTGGGAGTGGCTAAGTCATTATGCAAGGTAGCCTATTTCCTCTTGTTTTTTCCTACCCCCCCCCCCCAGATGTTCTGGTTTAACTTGGATTTAAACTTGGAGAATGGTCAGTTTGGATGAGCTATTACCAGCAGGAGAGTGAGTTTGTGTGTGTATGGGGGTGGGTTTTTGGAGGGGGGTGAGGGAGTGAGAGAACCTGGATTTGTGCAGGAAATGGCCTAACTTCATTATCATGCACATTGTGTAAAGAGTTGTCACTTTGGATGGGCTATCACCAGCAGGAGAGTGAATTTGTGTGGGGGGGTGGAGGGTGAGAAAACCTGGATTTGTGCTGGAAATGGCCTAACCTGAAGATTACTTTAGATAAGCTATTACCAGCAGGACAGTGGGGTGGGAGGAGGTATTGTTTCATATTCTCTGTGTATATATAAAGTCTGCTGCAGTTTCCACGGTATGCATCTGATGAAGTGAGCTGTAGCTCACGAAAGCTCATGCTCAAATAAATTGGTTAGTCTCTAAGGTGCCACAAGTCCTCCTTTTCTTTTTGCGAATACAGACTAACACGGCTGTTACTCTGAAACCTGTCATAAAAACACAGTGCTTCTATAATTGCAAAATATTCTGTTTCAATTTCAACTTTTTGGTTTTTACACTATAAACATCCATCTCCCACTGAAAAGTCTTTCTGCGGAAATAAACTTTGTGTTTGATTTCAAAAGTATCCAAACAGGACATTGACAGTTTCTACACTTTTTTTTGCAAAACAGGAAATTCACCAAAACCAACCTTTTTCTACAAAAAAAGTTTTGGCTTCAACAAAACTGCATTTTTTGATTGAAAAAACATTCCACTGAAAATTCCCAACCAACTTGAATGTAGATGTTATAAGCTAGACTGAGGATGCTGTTTGCAGTGCATATCAGCAACTTTATTCTGCCTCCTTACTGATGAACATTACTATAGATTCCTATATGCCAATCTATAGAGTTCTTTAGATTAACTATCTACATAACATAGACCTCTCTTACATGGCACTCCCATAACAGACTCAGCTAGAAGGAGAGAAAAAGTATAACTAATATTTTAGAATCTCTGAATAGGACTTAAAGTAGCTTCCTCATGTATATCAGTGTTGTAACTTCAAAGTCTGAACTCTCAGGAACTTCCAGGGCTAGTAGCAAATACCATTTAGCCCATTAATAATCTAGAAATCACTTTCCCAGTGGTCCATTTCTACTCCTAATGGATCCCAAGATAATTGGACTTTAAAAGTGTCCCAGGACTACCAAGGAGCCTTTGTGATCTTACACTTGTGTAACTTTGGAGCTACAACCCCACATTTGAGGGGAGAAGGAAAATTTCTTTGCTATAATTATTCTTTGGGTTAGGTTTTTTGCACTTTTTATTTTTAAATAGCCGCTCTTTGAAGTCCTGGGGCAGATGGGTTCATGGATTTCCTTCCTGGTATCTGTATGGTTGGTTTGTTCTCTTTTGAAAGCAAATTGTTCTGGGAGTGAGAACGTGTCTGCAAAGGGCAGAAAAAAGATGCAAAATGAGAATCATTTAGGGTGGGCTATAATGCGCCTTTGCTTCCAGGTTTGAGCATGGGGTGCTGCATAGATTTACCCTTCCAAGAGCAGCCCAGGGAAAGGATTGCACCAGATGGGACATAAGCTATGCCACCCCTTTACTAGATTCAGATGAATCTTCCTCCATCCCTGGTGCTGGCTCATCTACCTTCTTCAGTGACCTGGAGGACTACAATAAAGGCTTGGTCCATTCCCCTTTTCTACATGGGGCAGGAAATACTGACAGCACAGCTACTGCACCAGGCACCCAAGATTGGAGAAGACCATGCAGGGGGTTGTTTTATGCACTCGTATGCCCCAATGCCATAACATTAGGTTCAGTTCCAATATGGACCTCAAAGACCATTTTCACTGTCTTCCTCCTCCTACACAGGAGAGATGGAGCTGGAGAATATATACTGCGTGGAAAAGGTGAGTTTCATATTCTTATGAGCCTGTTATCTCATATTCTGGTAGCATAGCTCGGTCACTTTGCCGTACAAGTCAGCTCTTGTATTTCTAATGCGCCTACCCCCCGTGTAGCTCAGTGCAGCTGTGCAACAGGGGAGCAGTGGAAGGATTGTGCAATGCACTTTGGCCCTGATTTCACAAGGGCTGAACGCCCACAGCTCCCGGTGAAATCAGGTGAGAGCTGCAAATGAAGATCAGATGCTGCAATTTTCTAACAAGAGCACAACTGATCCATTTCCTCATGTCCACATAACTCTTTTGCTCAAGGAAAGTCCTTCTAGTATTTACATCTTCCAATTATAGGTCTTCATCCTGCCCAGGAGCAAAGAACTGCAGAGCGCCATTGAGCAAGGGGTACCTCTTGAGCGGCTGGTGCACCATCTACCCCTGTGACTATACGCCATGACTGTGCGGTGTGACATGGACCCGGATGGCAGAGGATGGATTGCGAGTACGAATCAAGAGTAAAAGAACATGGCCAAGCACTCTTTAGCAAACCAGCCTACTACTCCTGCTCTAAAGTGGGATTGGAGCCCTTAGTACATGGGTTTGATAATAAAATTTGTTGTGCAAGCAAATTAAATATATAAATAAACATACTATGGAATATTATCTAATTAGTTTTAAATTTAAAATTTGGCTTAAATATCTACAGCTCAGGGTGCAAGGGCCACACGTAATTTAAAAAAACCCAATTGCGACCAGTGTCTAAACTAAAATCCTCCTGAGTTTACCCAACTCCTACTCAAATTAAAACTATCTAGGGCTTTACAATTTAAAACCAACGGCCCAGATCTTCAAATCAGTGAACGTTAGGAGCCTACATACTTCTGAGGATGTGGGCCAACAACTTTAATTGAACCCACAGAAGCGCGAATAGCCCAGTACAGATCCCTGAGCAGACTGATCCCATCGAGCACTCTCTCTCAGCAGGGAAGGAATAGCATGCTGTGCTAGCTGAAAAATACATTTTTACCAAGTGCATCACAGTGAGCCTGGACTCCACTGTCCAACTTGGATAATAGAGTGGCTTTAATGGGGGTAAAATGTCAAAATATCCCACATCAAAAATACCCACATCAAAATCTGTCTGCCTTGCCTACACAGCGTGATGGGAGAGCAGAAAAGTGGACCCGAGCTAATGTTGTCTAGGGTGACTAACGTTAACTGTGCAGTTCCGCCTTTTTGAATGTTAATTTTGCGTTTTATAGCATTAGTAGTTTGAGAAAACCAGTGTTCTCCTATGGGTTTCCCCCACCAAGTCCCCTAAATTTAAGTGCCAGGTTAGCAAAGATTTTTCCCTTGCAATTACTGTGGATGCTACTTTTGGTCAGAGTTTTAGTTACATTACTTCCTTATAAGAGTTGGTGTAAAGGCTGATTGTGTCATACAGGCAGTTTCTATCACTGTGCACAGGGAGGTGACACAATTCTGGGCTATGCTACCACACACCACCCTGACCATTAGCCATGGGGAGCTGAGCTGAGTCATGGGAAACAAATGGATTTGAACAACATGTAATGTGCTTATTCCCTATTCAGGATCCAGACCACTGTGCTGCCTTCCACCTGAGCCCTGCTCTTTTCCCTGCAGGCTTTCCAGAGATGGGCAGATGGGTCAGTGGATTTTTTCCCCGTGACTGGAACTCGTAGAGGAGATGTTTTGGAAACCAGCTGACAGAATTCTGGCTGGGGAATCACAAAATCCACCTGTTAACATCGTTTGGTAACTAAATCACTGATGTATTTTTTTCTTATGCTCTCCACGTGGACTGAGTGAGACAGACCAGTAGTGGTTCTGAAACTGCAGCCAGCAATACCCCAGCAAAGAGACTGCAAAACAGTCCTACAACCCCTGGGAGAAGATGCGTAATGGGGGAGATCCTCTAGGCCAGCAGACAACCAGCTCTTAGCTCCCTGCAAGAATCCCTGGTGCAGAAGAGGATATAGGGCATGCCAGGCTTAGATGCAGCCCGCTCCAGGGCTGGGAAGGTGTATGCCCTGTATGGTCCTGTTCCCTAGATAATCCGGCTGTAAAAGCTCAAAAATCTTGAGAAGCTAGCTACAAGCTGTGCAAGCCTCAGGGCATCCCTGACTCCAGTGGGGGGCTGAATTGCCCCCTGACAGTTCCAAGATTGGAGAGGGGAAACACAAGCCAGCCCCTCTTCCCTGTGCCAGGCTTTGCACTGGCTGACGGATGAATTGGGCCCCGACTGCATGATTTACCTACAGCTACGCCCTGGGAGTGGGGTGGAGCACAATCAGCTGGTTCAGAGTGAGGGTGGGCAGGGGCCTTGCATCTGTCCCACCTTTCCCTGTCCCCTTGGGAGCAATGTGCCTTCCCAAGGGCACAGGGAGTGAGCAGTCCCTGAGCACAGGGACAGTGTTTGTGACAGGCTTTTGTATGTCCCCACCATGCATCTGCACCAAGAGACAGCCACAAATCTTGCCTTTAGATTATAAGCTGTTCAGGGCAGGGCATCCCTCGGGATCTGTATTGTAAAGTGCCATGTGCATTGATGGCATAGCTCATAACGATCCTCTGCTAAAATCAGTGGAGCCAGCCAGGAGAGGAGCTAGCGTCTCCTTCTGCTCAATGTATCATGAGAGAGAAGAGACAGATAAAGCTTCTCTCTCCTTAGTTAGAGACAAAGTGCTTTGTTAATGGGCAGGTGTGACTCAGTGTATCACAGTGAGGAGAGACCTAGAATTCCAGTGTCGCCCTCAGCTTTCCTTCTTCAAGAACAAAGAAGAAATCCCACTCAAACGAGATTCTCCAAGCAGAAAACATTTTTATTTCAGGAGAAGCCTCCATAGGAAGCTGGTGCTCACCACAAAATGCACCTGGGAGGGGAGGGTGCACAGCCCCTACCTCACACTAGGGAAGAGGCCTGAATTTCATTTCGGAGAACTTGTAGGAATATTCGTTCCCAATACCCTTGTTCCAGAGCACACCATGACCAGGACGATTATGGGCTCCTCGTAAATACATCCCATTCAGGTGGGAGTAATGGCAGCTATTGAACCACCAGGCTCCTTGGAAGGTTTTTGCACAGCTACCCGAATCCAGATCATTGTCACGGTCTGGAGTTGAAAACTTACTGTTCTTCTGGTAGGTTAATGAATCCCCTGTAACAACACACATACAGGGTTTAAACTTTTTCCTTCCCCTTAATCCTGGGTCAGTTAATTCTGAGGATTTAATCACCTCCGATGTTGCATCCTAGTGGTGCTGGAGAGAGGCTGCCATTATGCTCTGGGCCTACTTGAGGGTGCAGGGGTGAAACTGTGTTTAATAGCCATTGCCAAGTTTGGGGTGGGAAGACTAGGAGGGAAAGACTAGAAGGAAAGTAAAGGAGGGGTGGGAGATGAGGCAACCAGTTCCTAGTCGCCTGGCTGGAGGAAAGTGAAGGGAGGATGAGTGGCCCAGCTCTACTTGGTTTCCCCACAACCCAGCTTGAGGAAGTAGAGCCAGAGACATGCACCAAGCTCTTCAGCTTCAGGTGGGGCAGTGGAGGGAAAACACTCTCCACCATAGTCCTTGATCATGGAATTGCACCACCCAAGGAGTAAGTCAGTGCTTCTGCTCTGACCCAAAGGGTGACATGATGCACTGAGAGAAACAGGACAGACAGAATACGTGAGTACCTTCTGGTTACCTGGCCTTATCAGCATGAGTACCTGAGCACCTCACCTTGGGGAGTGAAGAGACAGGGTCAAGGACCCTCATTACTTCCTTTGGATCAGGCCAAGGGCCTGTCCTGCCTTGCAGGACCTGCCCCTGCTGATTGGAATGAGGTTTTTCCCACTTGTTCCTGTTTAAATACCTGCCCTGTGCGACCAGGACGTGGTCTGGAAGGTCTCAGAGGACAGGTAGAAGCACTTTTCCACCCTTTCCTCCCAGTTCCATGATGAGAAGCTGGAGCTTTAAAGGGACAATTGAAGCCAGAGCTTTACGGAGATTATGTTAAAATTAAAACTTAAGGTGTTTTTTTCCCCCTTAATTTTATGAGCCTGATGCTGCAGCCCTGGGCCAGTCTTTAAAAGGGTAGGATTTGGTTTGTTTCTGCTGCAGGATGTCCTACGTCTCCATTGGATGGGCACGTTTTTCCTCTGCTGTGAGCAAGTACAGCACCTACCTGCATCACCTGCCACCATGTCCCCTAGAATCAGTTTGTATTGCTCAGATTCTCCCAAAACGTTGAATGACTTGTACTTGGCAAAATATTTCTTGTTTTCGAAGTCTCCGAGGTCAATGCGCAGCTCGTTATTTCCTGGGGAACACAGGAGCAAAGTGAAATATTCACTACATTCTATCACTTTGCACAATGCTGGGTTTATTTGTGAGGACCCTCACACACCTGGGCTTGACTCACCAGCCTGTGCTGACTCTGGGACTGCCTTAGCTAACCCAGTTTCCATCCCCCACTCTCATCTTTCCGTTGGCAAACAGAACCCACATCTAACACCCTTCACCAAGGCAGGAGATCAGAATATATAGTATCCATCCCTCTATGGCCTCCGCCAGCAAGACACACAGGTATTTCTGTCCTGGCTCCATTGGTTCCAATGGGGGACTCTGTCACAGTGATTAGAACAGGATTTTGGATCTCAGGGTCAAATAGGAGCTGGAGTGAACCAGCAGGAACAAGGGCAAGGGCAGGGAGAGGGAACAGAACCAGAGACAAAGCTAAGCAGAGTAGCAAAGGCTGGGTGCCCTGATGTATTTGGAATCCCACAGTGTAGCTGAATATTTTGCTACCTGTTGACCCTCTTCTGGCCAGCAAGGATCTGACAAGTGTTTCCACCATTCTGTCTACTAGAGTTCATGGAAAGCAATCCTCAGGAAGTGATGCTGCAATATGGCAGTGACTGACTGGCTGGCACTGTGATGTCTCACCTTCTAGAGAAGATATATCCATGAATGCTCAAGGTTAGCCACTGCTAGGAAAGGGACAGTTTGGGGGAAACTCAGGTGTTGAATATTTGCTATTCAGACACCATATCAACCTTCAGGTTGAAGCAACCTTGACTGGAGCCAGCAGCACTACATTGCTATCTATTTCACTTGCTTTTCCTGGAAGAGCTAAGTTCTAAGGCATAGGCAATGGTGATGGTGATGGTGATTCTGGCAGCAGTTTTACCACTATTGGCCCAGTGTGGAAGGCACTGAACAGGGAGTCAGGTCTAAGCTCTATTCACAGCTCTGCCACTAACTTGATGTATGAACTTGGGCAAATTACTTCCTCTCTCTGCACCTTGCTTTATGTGAACAGATACCCTTCTTGATAAAGCATTCTGAGATGTACAGATGAAAGTCACTATGTAAGAGCTACTGTAAGTGTTATGATCACTATAAGACATGTTGCAAAGAAGGGGATTGGAGGGGTGGGCAGAAGAGATTTTAAGAACGACTGCATCCATGATTTCTTTACCAAGTGATGTCAGCAGGTGAATATTGTCATTTCCCAACCAAAATTCTGTCAGCTGGTTGCCAAAACCTCTCTTGTAGGAAGCCCAGTTACGATGAAAATTCACTGACCCATCCACCCGTCTCTGGAAAACCTGCAGGAAAACAGGTTGGAGGCTGGTCACATTCATTTTAGTTTTGTGAGACTGGCAGGTCAGGTTCCTCCAGTGTAAGTTGCTCAAATAGTGTATATTATGGTTAATCAGAATTAGACAGCCCATCATTTTAACTTCCTTGTCATTAGCTCTTCTAGAAAGGAGAGAATTAAATTTAGAGTCCTTTCAATGGGCCTCATCTTGAGATCCTTATTCAATTTTTACTCAGTCTTTCCTTAGTTCTCTTCAACAGGGGTTTGCCTTAGGAGTGCCCAAGTAAAAAAAATAAAATTTTATTTTATTTTTTATATATATATAAGAAAGAGAGAAAAAGAGAGAGAGAGAAACTTCCCTTGTACAGAACTGGTATTTGGCAGAGTAAAATTTGAATAAGAATCTCAGATTTGGGCCAGTGTAAATTAAAGTTGACAAAAGCCAAATCTACCCACAATTACAAAAATTCACTTCTGTCAAATACTGAGTTTCTCGTGTAACCCCCATGCTCTTACACCATGGCATTTTATTTTATTTCAATTCCATAGTAAGGGAAGGCTGTGATGCGGAGGAGGAACAGATTTGTTGGAAGATTGCAAAGTCAAGCACACAGAATTAGGAAATGTCAAATTTAAGTTTGCCCATGCAACCTTAATTCAGCTCTTGAGAGTCCAATTTGGGTACTGAGTGAGCCACAGATCTCACAGGAAAAAATGGTATTTGATTTATGTAACTGAAGACGGTATAATAATGCATACACACAAAGGTGCTGAATTATATTATAGAGCCACTACTGTTTTCATTCTAATTCTGAAGAATCCAGTTGATACTTACTACATATGGGAAACTCTCTCTGAAGATTGGCAGGAAAAGAGGTGTATATGTGTGCGCTAAAATTCGGGAGTGTAAATGTTATGCTGAAATCCTCCATTGCATTGCACATGTAACCCTTCTGCCAGGTGGAGTTGGCACCAATAAGGGCCAGGTTCAAAATCTAGGGGTTCCTCTTATAACAATACAAAACAGAACAGGCTTAAACCCTCACTCAGTAATCTTGGAAAACTAACCAGCACCGTTAGGTGCCTCTAATAGGCAATACTTCCACACTTGCAAGCTTTAATTTGGGAGAACACCACAACCACAATTCAAAAATAACATGTAATTGTAAGTAAACACCCATCCCATAGTGCATTGGGAAGTGTCCTTTGCCTCAGTTTTCCCTCTTGAGGTATGAAAGTCTGACCAATGTGTGTCTATTTAACACGCTACTCCCTCTGCTGCACCCCATTCACAGTTGTCTAACTTGGCTGTCATTGGTCAGCAAACACCTAGATTGCAGAGGTGCATCCACATGCATTCACCTATCACCTCGGAGGTGTAGGGTGGCGTGCATTGAACAATGCCTCCAACTGCTCGGCAACTAGTTCCTGGCTGCTGCCACTGTTATCTCCGCCATTGTTGTCCCCTTGCTGCCATCTCTACCTTTCAGTATCATCTGAGATGCTGTGTTCTGAGGTTCCCCATTTAGGCCCAGCTCTTAGGGATTTCACTGGATAGTGGGGAATCTCTGTACTGCTGCCTCTTCACTGTCTTTCACTGTAATGTTGTTCCCACACCAGCTCTAAAGCTTGGCCCCTACACTTGCTCATCAGTGATTTCAGCTCTAGTAATCACCTAACAGAAACAAGGAGCTTCTGTTGAGTCCAATCAGCTCTGGCTTTAAACACTGAAGAGAACATAAGAATGGCCATACTGGGTCAGACCAAACGTCCATCCAGCCCAGTGTCCTGTCTACTGACAGTGGCCAATGCCACTGTCCCAGACTGCCCCAGAGTGAGTGAACCTAACAGGTAACGATCAAGTGATCTCTCTCCTGCCATCCATCGTCCCCCTCTGACAAACAGAGGCTAGGGACACCATTCCTTACCCATCCTGGCAAATCGTCATTAATGGACTTAACCACCATGAATTTATCCAGTTCTCTTTTAAACCTTGTTATAGTCCTAGCCTTCACAACCTCCTCAGGCAAGGAGTTACACAGGTTGACTGTGTGCTGTGTGAAGAAGAACTTCCTTTTATTTGTTTTAAACCTGCTGCCCATTAATTTCATTTGGTGGCCCCCAGTTCTTATATTATGGGAACAAGTAAATAACTTTTCCTTATTCACTTTCTCCACACCACTCATGATTTTATATACCTCTATCATATCGCCCCTTAGTCTCCTCTTTTCCAAACTGAAAAGTCCTAGCCTCTTTAATATCTCCTCCTATGGAACCTGTTCCAAACCTCCAATCATTTTAGTTGCCCTTCTCTGAACCTTTTCTAATGCCAGTATGTCCTTTTTGACATGAGGAGACCACATCTGTACACAGTATTCAAGATGTGGGCGCACCATGGATTTATATAAGGGCAATAAAGATATTCCCGGTCTTATTCTCTACCCCTTTTTTAATGATTCCTAACACCCCGTTTGCTTTTTTGACTGCTGCTGCACACTGTGTGGACGTCTTCAGATGACTGTCCACGATGACTCCACGATCTTTTTCCTGATTTGTAGCTAAATTAGCCCCCATCATATTTTAAGAGGGGAGAATCAAACGGTGTCCAGGACTCTTTAGGTAGAGCCTGCACCATGAGGAACAGAAACACCTGGCACCACCCCGTCTCCTCTTCAATGGGATTTAGCATCTCTACCTTCTACTTACCAAGTGAGATTCAGTCGATTGCGACACCCTCAGTCATGGCATGCTAAGCACAGTTCTGCTGCTCTTTGATCGTACAATAAAGAGAACATTACCCCACATTCAATACTAAAGTGAATTGTAACCCAAAACCAGCCAAAATTGATCACTTTTGCAAAGCCAGTCTGGCTGCTGAAAACCTAGGCAGAGTGGGTATGTCCATACAAATACAATCTGCTCCTAAAGTCTTTTCTCCAGGTCACTAGATGTCAGGGGAAAGCTCATTCAGGCCCCACTTACACACATAACTAATGTTTTAATAGGGAACTCCCTGTTAGATTCACTGAAGAAAAAGCTGTGAAATAGGAATTTGCTTTGTATTTAATATTCATGCTATGGCTGTATATTGAAGACTCTGCCTAAGAGAGCTCATTTTGAGACAGGCACACATTTGCATAAGCGTCCAGTGAACTTCATTACGCTCAGTTCTTACTTACAAGCCATCCCCCACCATCTGTGTCCATGTCACACAGCACGGTCATGGCAGCACAGCCTTCGGGGTAGATGGTGTACCAGCCGCTCATAACGTGCCCTCTGGCTGACAGCTCCTTGCAATCCTTTGCACCTGCAGAGAACAGGAATTTAAAACTTTAGTTTGCACCAAATGGGAAGGATTCAAAATTATCTTATTCTAATGATTTACCATTTTGAGATGTATAACTTAATTGAAAATACATGATTACTTATTTACAAAAGGCAAGAAATGTTTGAGTAAAAGGTTCTATAGCCATATAAATAAAAAGGAAACAAGGACAGAAGTGGGACTGTTAAGCACGGAGAATGGGGTAGAGATTAAAGATAATCTAGACATGGCCCAACACCTAAACAAATACTGTGCCTCAGTTTTGAATGAGGGTAATGAGACACTTAGGGTTTGGCAGGGTGGTTAATGGCAATGAGAGTATGGAAGTCGAAATTACCACATCTGAGGTGGAAGTCAAACTCAAGCAGTTTAATGGGACCAAATTGGGGGCCCAGATAATCTCCATCCAAGAATATTAAAGAAACTGGAACATGAAATTGCAAGTCCAATAGCAAGAATTTTTAAAGAATCCACAAACTCAGGTTACTGGTGCAGTGCTAACAGAATACCTATTTTTAAGAAATGGGGGGAAAAGTGATCTGGTAAACTTCAGGCCTTGTAGTTTGACCTCAATTGTATGCAAGGTCTTGGAACAAATTTTGAATGAAATAGCTGTTAAGGACATAGAGGTAAATACTATCTGGGCTAAACTACAACATCGTTTTACCATAAGTAGATTGATCAGGTTGGTCTGGCAGACTTTCTTTGAGAAAATAACTGATTATTTAGACAAAGGAAATGAAGTAGATCTGATTTACCTGGATTTCAAGTAAGGCATGTGATACAGTTCCAAATGGGAAATTAGTTAAATTGGAGAACATGGGGATTAATATGAGAATTGAAAGGTGGATAAGGAACCGATTGAAGGGGAGACTACAATGGGTCACGGTGAAAGGTGAACTGCCAGGCTGGAAGGAGGTGACTAGTGAAGTTCCTGAGGGATCAGTCTTGGGACCAATCTTATTTAAAATATTTTAGTGACCATGGCACAAAAAGTGGGAGTATGCTAATAAAATCTGCAGATGACACAAAGTTGGAAGGTGTTGTCAATCTTGAGGGGGACCAGAACAGCATACAAGAAGACCTGGAGGATCTTGAAAACTTATGTGATAGAAATGGGATGAAATTTAATAGTGCAAAGTCATGCACTTAAGAACTAACAACAATAATTTTTTCTATAAACTGGGGATATATCAGTTGGAAGCAACAAAAGTAGGAAAATACCTGGCTATGTTGTTTGATCACGGGATGACTATGAGGTGCTAATGTGATGTAGCTGTGAAAAAAGGCTATTGTAGTCCTAGAATGCATCAGGGGAGGTATTTCTGGTAGAGAAAGGGAAAGGTTAGTACCACTATACAAGGCACTGGTGAGCCCTCATCTGGAATACTGTGTGCAGTTCTGGTCTCCCATGTTTATGAAAGATTAATTCAAACTGAAACAGGTGCAGAGAAGGTCTACTAGGATGATCAGAGAAATGGAAAACCTACCTTATGAGAGGAAACTCAAAGAATTTGGCTTGTTGAGCCTAGCCAAATGAAGGCTGAGAGGAGATATGAATGCTGTCTGTAAATACATCAGAGGGATAATTACCAGAGAGGAAGAGGAGTTATTTAAGTTAAGCGCCGATGTGGACACAAGAACAAATGGATATAAATCAGTCATCAACAAGTTTAGGCTTGAAATTAGACAAAGATTTCTAACCATTAGAGGAGTGAAGTTCTGGGAACAGCCTTCCACAGGGAGCAGTGTGGGCAAAAAAACAAACTGGCTTCAATACTGAGAATGATAAGTTTATGGAGGGGATGGTATGATGAGACTGCTGACAGTGGCATGTAGCTCACACAGGACTGCTAGCAGCAAATATCCCCTGTGGATGTTGATGGGACATTAGATGGGGAGGGCTCCGAGTTACTGCAGAGAATTCTTTCCTTGTGCCTGGCTGTTGGGTCTTGCCAAAATGCTCATGTTCAACTGACCACCATATCTGGGGTTGGAAAGGAGTTTTCCCCCAGATCAGATTGGCAGAGACCATGGGGTTTCTTCCACCTTCCTCTGCAGCATGGGACATGGGTCATTTGCAGGTTTAAACTAGAGTAAATGGTGGATTTTCTGTAACTTAAAGTCTTTAAATCAAAATTTAAGGACTTCAGTAACTCACCCAAAGATTAGAAGTATATTACAGGAGTAGGTGGGCAAGGCTCTGTGGCCTGCAATGTTCAGGAGATCAGATAAAACTATCATGATGGTCCCTTCTGGACTTAAAATCTATCAGTCAGATGATTGAACACAGATAGATTTTCCCCACAGCATTTTCATCAGGACTCCCATTTCAAAAGAATTAAAATATCACAATCTTAATGAAAATGAATTCCTCAGCATCACACTGAAAATCTGTATATGAAGTTTATAAAATGGACTCCCTTCTAGTACTTAACTGCTGTGGCAGAGGTCACCTCATCTGTTACTAGGCTAGAGATGGCCTTTTTCTCATAGGGGACTCTAGTGGGACTATTTCTGTGAGTAAGGAAAACAGGATTTGGCCCATTGTCATTAGCAGAATTTATATGGAATGGAATTCCATTAAATCTGTTGCTGCTGACACAGCATCAGTTATATGATCTCTGTTTCTCAAAAAGTGAAATTCACACACTTTCCTCTCTTCATGGAGCAGATATACACTGGACTTTGAAACCTGAACGGGATAACTGGCCAATTATTATCGCAAACTCACCTTTCTTACACTGGATATTGTCCAGCTGCCTCACATCTGTGCAGAGAAAGAAACCCAGTGGAAGTGGGTTAAAACCAGAGAAAAGAGCATTTTTTTTCTTAACTCTTATTCAGTTCTAACAGTTGTGTCTATTTTTCTGAGTCAAACCATTTATAAGAACACAAGAATGGCCATACTAGGGCAGACCAATGGCCCATCTAACCCAGTATCCTGTCTTCTGGCAGTAGCCAGTGCCAGATGTTTCAGAGAGAATGGACAGAACAGGGCTACTGTTGAGTTATCCATCCTCTGCCATCCAGTATCAGGATCTGATAGTCAGAGGTTTAGGGCTACCCAGAGCATGGGGCTGCATCCCTGACTATCTTGGCTAATAGCCATTGATAGAGACCTATCTTCCATGAACTTCTCATTCTTTTTTGAACCCAGTTATACTTATACTTTTGGCCTTCACACCATGATCTGACAATATGGGTTGACTGTGCATTGCGTGAAGAAAGTACTTCCTTTTGTTTTAAACTTGGAGTCAATTAATATCATTCGGAGACTCGTAGTTCTTGTGTTACGTGAAGGGGTAAACAACACTTCCTTACTCACTTTCTCCACAGAATTCATGATTTTATAGAGCTCTCTCATATCCCCCCCTTAGTCATCTCTTTTCTAAGATGAACAGTCCCTGTTTTTTTAAATCTCTGGTCCATCGTCCTAATTGCCTTTGTTGCCCTTCCCTTAACTTTTCCAGTTCTACTGTATCTTTTTTGAGATGGGGCAATCAAAATTGCACTCAGTATTCAAGGTGGAGGTGTACTGTGGATTTATATATGCCTTATGATATTTTCTCTTATTATTTATCCTTTTCCAAATGGTTCCCAATATAGTTAACTTTTTTCACTGCCGCTGCACATTGAGTGGATGTTTTCAGAGAACTATCCACAATTCCAAGATCTCTTTCTTGAGTGGTAGCAGCTAATTTAGACCCCATCATTTTGTACGTATATACAGTTGGGATTATTTTTTCCAATGTGCGTTACTTTGCTCTTATCAACATTGAATTTCATCTGCCATTTTGTTGCCCAATCACCCCAGTTAGCCAGATCCCTCTTCATTGTCATCTTTGGACTTATTTTGAGTAATTTTGTACAGTCTTCAACCTTTGCAGTCTCACTGTTCACCCCCTTTTCCAGATAATGTATTTGTTGAACAGCACAAGTCCCTGTCCAGATCCTTGGGGGACGCCACCATTTACCTCTTTCCATCTGAAAATTGACCATTTATTCCTAACCTTTGTTTCCTATCTGTTAACCAGTTACTGATTCATGAGATGACTTCTCCTACTCCATGACTGCTTACTTTGCTTAACATGCTTCGAAGGGACACAACCTCACACTGGTATGAAAGAGACTAACAGCTCTTCTGGGCCTGTTCCACGCTAACAAGATGCACCTGCAAGGCTTGTTCAACCTGGAGGAGGAGGAGCTTAAAAGGGGGAATTTCCCAAAGGAAGGGGTAGTGAACAGGAAGAACGCTGCTCCACCTAGAGGCTGCTGGTAATAGAAGTAGTCCAGCTGAGGAAGAGACCGCCACAAGGCGCACCACTTCCAAAGCTGCCCTGATTGACAGCAAAGCAACACACCCCAGGAAGAGGGGTAGAAGGTAAACCATGCAAAGGGGCAATAGACTCTGAAAGACTAAGCCCTTAGAACTGGATATCCTGGGGCTGTCAGAGAGACTGGCCCTCTTTCCAGATGGATCCACATCTTTTACAAGGCAAATCATGGGCGGCAGGTGAACAAGCTGTTAGGAGAGGCTAGCCCCCTCATGCCCCACCCCTCCCCCTCCTCTTCTGCCCCCACAGCCGGAGCCCAGAGCAGCACCCTGCCCCTTCCCGTGCACTCCCAGGTCTGGGCCTTGCAAGCACCAGCCCCAGCCTGCCTGCCCCAGCCTCTCCACCATGGAAGAGCTGGAAGGGAACTGGAAGCAGGCAGGAGAGAGACTGGAAGCGGAGTGTGGACAGGGCCATACTAGTCCGTTTGGGGAGGCACAGCCTCCGCCCAGCCTATGACGCCCACCGTTCAATGAAGGGAAGGGAAGAGGGCGAACTGTTCCTCTGCCCGTGTCCAACAGCCTCAGAGAGCTTCCCCATGCGCTGCCAACTGGGGGAGAGAAGAGGGCAAATGACAGACAGGGAACCCTCCCCCCCAAAACTGTCGAGAATGTGGGCAAATTATCCCAGATACAAAAAAACACCCAACCGAACAAGCCTTAGAGCTGACAGAGCTCAGCTGTTCCGCACGGCCGGGGGGCCGGTGCAGTGCCATAAGTGGGCAGCAGCGATGCTGTTGAACCTGCTGCTGCAGTTGCTGCAGCAGCAGATCGCCCTGCAGCAGGTTCAGGCCACCCAACAGCTGCTGCTGAGGGAACGGATGACCCCGCTGCAAGAGTTCCCAAAGGAAACGTTACCGCAGATGACATCAGCGCTACGCCCGTATGCGGGTCCAGGGATTCACGCTTCAACTGAAGGGGTCCCTCCACCTGTACCAGTGAAGTTCACCAAGAAGGACTTCAAGTAAGTGAAGTCCACCATCTTGGACTATCTGGATATTTCAGAAGAAACCTACCGCCAATGGTTTAGAGCCGGGATCTACCCCAAGGGGGCACGACCCCGAATGGTAGCACGATGACTGAAAGAACACTCCTGGAAGCGTCTCCATCCAGAGGAATGCTCAGGGACCCAAGTGGCTGAGGCCTTTGTGTCTAGAGCAATTTATAAAGATTGCCTATGGAAGGCAGGGAGTGGAGACAATGGCATCTCCAAGGGAAACTATCAGAAGCAGTCAGGTTAATGGAGGAATTTGTAGAAGCCAAAGGGTCACTAAAGGCAGAATTACCTTAGGCATCAGCAGGACAAGGGACCTGGGCAGGGTGAGCCACAGTCCACAAGGAGGTGAATCCCAAAGGGGCCTCTCAGATGGCCACTTTGACACAGGGCAGGCCTAGAGGGTGAGTACAATGCAGCCAGTGGAACCGTCAGGCACCCCAGAGAACTGAAGCTCATAGACGAAGGTCCAACCAGCACCTCACAGGCAAGCTTCCCTCAAGACTAGGAAAGAGGCTAGCAACCCCAGCCCATTAATAGGCTATTCCTGTGGGCTGGCAGGGCACATAATGAGGGCATGCCCACTGATGGAGTGAGAGTACGCCCAGGTGGACGGCAGAAATCCAGGCACAGAAGAAAACTCCCCCTAAGTTGGTGGTCCCAGTGATGGCCCAAGGGAAGCTGGTTCAAGGACTCTTGAACTCTGGCTGCAGCCAGACAGTGGTCCAGACCTCCATGGTGGGAAGTGACACCACTCCCAAGACAACAATCTATCTTCAGTGTATCCATGGCAATGTCAAGACCTACCCCACCCAGCAACTACAGCTGGCAGTGGGAGCCCATACTGCAGTAATAACCGTAGGGATAACTGCAGCCTTAGCAGAAAAGTTGGCCTACCTTGTGATTACAGGCTAGGGTTGGCTTTTTTTTTTTTTTTTTTTTGCGGCAAGTATTTAATACCTAGTCCTGGGCCACAAGCAAGAACAGAGGCCAAGTAGTAACACCAGCTCTCCGGAGCTTGGCAAGCCTTAGGGAAACAAATGACCTTGGGGAAGAGATGTCCCAAGCAACACAGCTGCAGACCCCCACAGGGGAGAAAGAAGCAAACCATTAGGACCTGGAGGCTCTCTGATGGGATGGAAAGTTTGTGCAAGAACAGAGGAACGACCCTATGTTAAACCGTGTATATGAGCAACTGGTCCCCATAAACGGGGAAGCAGCAGTCTCAGGGAGCGATCAATACCTCACTTTGCACTCAAGAAGGAGCACTTGTACCAAATTGAGAAGAATCAGCAAACTGGGGGGGTGAGGGACCAGCTGCTTATACCATGCCAGTATCACCAGTCCATCTTGCAGCTGGTGCATGATATGGGAGACAGAAGACACAGGCCTGGATATTCGCTAGAGTCTATTGGCCACAGGCATACACCATGAAGTGACAAAATACTGTTCCTCCTGCCCAGCATGTTGACTAACATGCTAGTGATCATTGACTATGCAGCCAGGTATCCAAAGGGGACGTGAATAACGTAGCTGAAGTCGACATACTTAGATCCACTTACTGCGACGTCTTCACTGTGGTAAGTTGACTGCTGCTTCCCCATCGACTTCGCCTGCGCCTCTCGTGGCGGTGGAGTACGGGAGAGCGCTCGGGGGTCGATTTATCACGTCTAGACTAGACGCGATAAATTGACCCCCCCCCTCCCCCCACTGGATCGATTCCTGCCCACTGATCTGGCGGGTAGTGTAGACATACCCTGAGTCTCTGCTCCCCATACCGTACTATGCAATGGATATTGTAGATTGAAGTTCCCAGGACTGGGGCCGAGGTTCCAGGTGCAATCCTCACACTTCTGCACAAACACCAACCTTTCCTGCTAGGGGGGTCAGATGTAACCCCTGGAACAAGCACCGCACTTAACAAGAGCACAACACTTATCTGACCCAGGCAAAGCCAGGTGCAGACCCAGGTCTGGATCCCCAACAGGGGTTACACAGACTCCCTCTCCCTAGGCACAGCATATAGCAAAACAGCTCTTCCCCATGCCTGGGTAGACACACAGCCTCTCTACCATGTGCCAATACAATCCCTTCCCTCCAGTGGATCCGTCAACCTGTCCATGCAGTTTTGGGCTGGTGCTGGCTCAGCATCGTGGGTTGGCTGCTGGTCTCAACTCCAGGCTGGGCATTTACAAGAATCTCCTTTTGCCAGCAGCCAGTTCTCCTCCAAGCAGCTTCCTCTCTGTCCAGCCCAGGGCTCCTGCCTCTTCTTTGTTCACTTTTTCAGTTTCCCAGGCTTGTCTCTCATCCCACCCCCGTCTGCTCGTTCACTCAAACCCTCCCAAGGGTCTGAATTAATTCTGCATGTTTGATTGCCACTTCCCCTTAGCCAGTCAGATTTGTGCAGAGTAAGGTTGCCAACTCTACTGAACCGGACACCATTGACACAAATGGGGATGCCCTTGCTGCAAAATGGGATCTGGTCCATCCGGTCTGGGAGAATTGACAACCTTAGTGAAGAGAAATGGGAGAAAGGGGAAGGAGCTCTCTCACCAACTCTACACCACTCAACGGGAACAAAGATCTGGTTTCTTCAAAAAGTGAGAAAGTATCTGGGCACCACTGTCTGTGGCTTATTTGAGATCAGAAACTTATTTCTCCTTCACCAGGAGAGCCCTGCAGGCTTGGCTGTATAAGGGGAAGTTACTCGGATTTAGGAATAGACGGTCCCAACGAGTGGATGTAGCAGTGTAATGGTCCTCATTCGAGGTCTGGTTGGGGGGTGTGGCCTAGTGGCCATGGCTGCAGTCCCTGGCTGCCAAGGGGGTTGTGGGGAGGGGAGCCTGGACCCTCCCACTCCACCGGGCTCTGACCCAGGGACCTTTGGTCTACCAGTAGTCTGGCAACCAAGGCTGTTTAAGCTTGTCCTCCCCATGCTTCTTCCTCTCATCCCTTACACCCCCTGGGTCAATTTAGTCCATCTGCTCTGCTCTGGGCTGCTAGAGCTGTGGGCTGCAGGTCTGCTCACCTCCAGCTCTGCCACACAAATCAGCTAATTCCCAGCCTTTTAATTCCTCCAGCAGATGGAGGATTTGCAGCAGGTGTGGCGGGATGGGGCTGACTGAGCCCAAAGTAATCCCTTAACCCCTTGCTGCCCAGTGTGGGGTTTGTACACCCAATCACACCCTCTCCCTCAAGACAGAGCCAGGGGAGCTGGGGCCATCCGATTGCTACCCTCGTCCCTGGAAAAGAAGTCAGCATTCTGATGGGCTTTCCTGGCTCAATGCTGAATTTGGAACGTGTTGGGCTGGAGAGAGAGGTACCAGTGCAACAGGCTGAGGTGTGTCTCCTTCATAGTGTTTAGCCATCTTAACGGAGCATGGTCTGTGACAAGCTTGAAAGGGTTTCCCAGGAGATAGTATCGAAGCTAATCTATGGCCCATTTTACTGCCGTCCCCTCCTTCTATATGACAGAGTAGGTCCATTCACGTGGGAACAGTTTGCAGCTCAAATAAAAAGGGAGGAACACCCTGTGCTCTATTTCCCAAGATAAAACAGTGCCCAGTCCCACATCGGAAGCATCTCTCTGCAAAATGAATTCTTTGGAGAAGTCTGGACTGAGTAGGACCGGTTCTGTATAGAAGCGTTCTTTCAATTCTTGAAAAGCCTTTTCAAAGGTCTTAGACCAGTGCACTTTCTTGGGGCTGTTTGTGACCAGATCTGTGAAGTTGGTGCCTTGGCCAGTGAGAATCTCCTGCGGAACTCCTACTCGAGCAAAGACTTTCCATAGTCTCTGTATTGGTGTTGTGCAGTGGGATTGCCTCAGAATAGTGAGTAGCATAATCAACTATCACCAACAGGTATTTGTATCTGGTGGCATTTTTTCCCCCCCAGAGGACCAACAAGGTCTGTACCAATTTATTTGAAGGGGACATCAACAACTGATAGAGGGACAAGGGGGACTTTCATCCCACCTTTTGGCCTGAATAGCTGGCATTCAGATCAGGAGTTGCAAAAGTTCTTAACTTCTTGATGTATACCAGGCCAGAAGAAATTGTTTAAGATCCAGGCCAGCGTTTTCTCCTGTCCAAGGTGGTCTGCGGAGGGGATGGCATGGGCCAGTCCCAAGACTTCTCATCGATGCAGCCAAGGTACAAGGAGCTGTGGCCAAATTTCTTGCATCTGATGGTCTTTTTCCAGCCAATATAGTTGTTCTGCCTGGATCTCAAAGTGGAGGTACTGTGCATCCCGGTGGGGGATCTACGACTTTGCTGTTAACCACTGGGAGTTGTTCACATGCATGGCTCAAGGTCTCATCCTCCCTCAGGTCTTAAACAAAATCCATCACTCAAGTCAGTAAGTCCCCTTCCTGGAGCGGGGTTTGTAAAATCTCCTCATTAGGAGGATCTTCTGGCAGCACTTCCTCTTGGCTGGAACCCCCCCTCCCCGGAATCCCGCACCTCACCTACTCCAGTCAGTGTCACAGCCAGGGTTCCTGGCCTACCCTGGTTCCCTTGGGCACGTCCTCCTGAGGGCAGCATGCTAGGAGCCGTGCAGAGCCAAGGTAGGTAGGGAGCCTATCTTAGCCCTAGGCCCTTGCTGTGCTGCCAACCAGACTTTTAATGGCCCAGTCGGCACTGCCAACCAGAGTCTCTTTTCGACTGGGTGTTCAGGTCGAAAACCAGACACCTGGCAACCCTAACTGGTGCACACAAGAATTTACACTCCAGGAGGTGCACACCAATTTACAGTATAGACAAGCCCTTAGGCTCCTGAGCAATTTATGGTCAGATTTTCAAAGGTATTTAGGCACTTCAGGAGGAATCCCCTATTGGAATTTTCAAAACTGCCCATTAGGCACCTAAACTCCCATTGATTTCAGTGGGACTTGGGTACTTAACTAACTTAGGCACTTTTGAAAATCCCGCTAAGTACTTATCTGCATCATTAGAGGCCTACATACCTTTGACAATCTGGCCCTTAGGCACTTTGAAAGTTTACCCTTAGGTTTTGAGCAATTATTGAAGATGATGCCACACTTGGATGGGCGCAAGCTACTGTATACCATGATTGTTACACTTTTCTTACATCACATCACAAAGGGGAAGATTAGTGGGTGGAGCTCAATATTGCACGCAAAGAAATTAGTCAGAAAGTTTCCCGTATCATCCTAATGCTAGCGATTTAATCATTAAAACTTAAATGCTTCTCACCAAATGCTGTTGTCACAGGGATTCCTTTTTCTCCTAAAGAAAGAAAAAACAGACTTAAATACTTATACTACTTAAAGACTACGCCCTGATCTAAGTGGTGCCGTCTTTTATGTATTTATTTCAATTTTAAGGGGGGAAATGTTTTCCAAAAAGTAATGGGAGAACGGGGCGGGGGGGCAGGAGGAGGAGTGGAGGAGTGAAGTACAAAATCAAAAATATAGGGGGAAACACACAGTTCTGCTATTCCTCTCTTACCAGAAGAAGAGAGATTTAATTTCATTGGGTCATTTTCAGCTCAGGTTTTCCGGCACCGCACATTCAACGCATAAACATTTTAACAGTTGTGCTGAGATGAAGCCCTGCCTATCCAACAGGAGGTGTATTTGTTTAATACTGCATTTTAAGTTACATTCTGCCAATAAAGAGAATCACAAGGATATTTAACATACTGAAAAGAACTTTTCCAAAGCAGCATGTTTGCTCAGATCCAAAACAGGAGAAGTGCAGACCCCATGAAAAAAAAATCTAAGGCATTAAAAGAATTTGGGGCTACTTAATTGCTTTGATACTACTTAATTGCTTGTAAGTCCAACGTAAAGGACTCAGCACAGTAGGGGGCTGGTGTAGATCAGTGGAGCTCGCAGAGGTTCCAGTCCCATGCTGGGCCTTCAGTTGGTCTGACGACCTTGAGGCTGGGAAGAGGGCTTACATTTCCAAACAGAGGCACCTGAGGGTAGTGACCAGAAGCTCCATTTAGGGAGCGAAATAAAAGTTGCCCAAAACCAGAATTCGTCTGAAGTTTGACAATCTGGGCCAGGTTCTTTTGTGCCTGGTGGAGGCTGCATTCCCTGGTGATTTAATCTCATTGCCCGCTCAGTCATGTTGTTAGACACCAGTCTAAGGTGAGGCCGGGTTTAGTTATCTTTTAGTTTAACATTTGCCTTTTATTTCTTCTATAGGCTGCAACCAGAAAGGACCCCGCTTTCCCTCCATGCCAGTCAGCACATGGTAGCGCAAGCTGCAGCCTTGTCAGTGGAACTAGCAAGGACTGCTCAGGCCTGCATTCCCCTGGTGCTTGCAGAGGCATTGGCTCTGTCTCCTGGTGGTCAGAGGAAGCAGGGAACGAAGAGCCACAATCTGGCCCCCAGTATCAACTTTACCTCTTACACCCTCAGTCTCTGTCCCCATGAAGAGCAGCAGAAAGGACCTGTCTCCAATCCTGCAGCCCTCATTCAAGGACAGTCGCAGGGACACCAGAGAGACTGCTGCTGTGACAGCTGCAAGATCCGTCTCCTGATCCTGACTGGTACTGAGCCATTGGCAGAACCAGACCCCAAAGCAGGAGAGGAGAACTATCCAAGGTCTCTCACCTTTTAGTCCAGAGGGGCCGGCATCACCTTTCTCTCCTTATTAAAAAAAGAAAAGGAACAATCTAATACTTGTTGCTGACATACTAGGAGCTCAGTTGTTCCTTACAGCTACTGCCCTGCCTTGGGGGTAATATAGAGCTGCCCCATCCCATGTGGGAGCTCGGGGAGGCACCTGGAGATCTTAGGGAATGTTTGAAAGGGGTGCAGCATATGTGGGTATCCCGTTCTCCTTGTCCAGTGTGGATGGGAGATGAAGCCATGTCCCTTTTCAGAGATTAGCAGCCACAGTGGTACCAGCTCTCCAGAGAAGGGGCTCTGTCCCCCCTTGTACTGCTCCCCTGTCTAGAGCTGGGAGCAATCTGGCTCTATGATGATAGGCCCATGAGGGCCAATTTCAGAGGGCAGGTATAAAATGGCATCCAGAGATATATGCAGGTGTAAAGAAGTTTTACTGACTCTGGCCTTGTCTTCACTACACAGTTTCGTTCCCATTTTCTAGCAGGAACTCAGGTGAACTGCTGCTAGCGCTGGTGTAGGTGCTAGTGTAGACAGAACTCGGGGCGGGGGAGGGGGGGGGCAGATACTTGGCTAGTGTAAATTGTCACAGCTGCATTGACTCCAGTGGAGGTAAGCAATTTGCCCCAGGTGGGGATCTGCCCCTAGGTGTTTTTAGCACCATCTCATCAGAAGCTAGTCAAGTTTTCATGACATAGCATTAAAATCACCTTGCCCTGTCTAAATGAGACCTTACACCTCTGGAACTAGAGCAGCTGCCCCAGAGGAAAATTCCATGCCTGAGTCTTCTCAGCATAAGTACATCCTCAGGGAGGTAAGTGAGTAATTACCTGTTGTAAGCTACAAGCGGAGGGAGCCACTAGGAGGTACAGGTTATCTCAGGTGCCCTTAGATCCACTTGGTCGCGCTTGTGGATTTACCCCGTAATATCAAGGGAGGTGGGAGGGGAGAGGTGCTCAGAACTAGATTCTCTGGTCATACACTTTCTAGGCTAATTTTCCTCTCAGATACATAAGTTCAGCTCTATTGATTTCTGTGGGGCTACCCTGGTATCACTTGAAAGGAGAATCTGGGTCATTGTGCATGAACATTTGGCACATATGGGAAGATGGAAGTGTTTAAAATGTCTTACCTTTGCCTGGTGGCCCAGCTGGTCCCACCTCCCCAGGAGCTCCCCTTTCTCCTACAAACACAGAAAACTCACAATGGATACTTCACAGCTGCACACAGGGAATGTATTTCTAGGGTTAACCAATGGCATGGGTGGACAATTTCTACCGTCAACCCAAATCCAAATTTCAAAAAGTAAGTTTCAACCAGGGACACAGTTTTAGAATTTCCCCATCTGATTGGGCATTATCTTGGGTCTGATCCTGCATTCCTCAACGTTTGGAAGTTTTGCTTAAACTGGAAGCAGATGTTCACGCTCCTTTATCTTAGCAGCTTGTTGAAGATGTTGCATGACTCACCAACCAGATTGCCAGCGAGCCATGTTTTCAGTGCTTGCAAATAATAGCTCTTCACCTGGCCACTAAAGAGCCATGGCCACCATCTTCAACACAGAGCAGAAGTAATTTTAGCTCCTGCCACCAGTGGGGGTATTGCTGGAACCTGTTCCTCACCCCACTACCTCCCCTCCTCCTCCCTGTCTCCTTTCACCTCTCCACTATCCAAAGTTCTGTTGTATGCAAAAGTTATTTTAAATCATTACAGATCCTGAACAAAACAAGTAAAGAAAAATGCAGCAAAGATGTAGGTGATGCTTCCTTATCACCTAGTTTGATTAATTTATTTTCCTGGCTTCTGACCAGTCAAAAAAAAAAATTCTGCAGTGAGTTCAATCCTCAGTGGGAAAGAAATGAGAGGACATAGGCTAAGGGTGATTGGCATTGATCATCGTATTTCAGGTAGATGTTGAATAATGTGATTGCTATTTATTTCCATATGAATTTTAACCTCACGTTGAACAAAATAAAACTCCCAAACTTAATGTCCTGTTTCCAAGGCAAACACTGTAAACATTCGCAAAAAGAAAAGGAGGACTTGTAGCACCTTAGAGACTAACCAATTTATTTGAGCATAAGCTTTCGTGAGCTACAGCTCACTTCATTGGATGTATTTTCCACTGAATGCATCCGATGAAGTGAGCTGTAGCTCACGAAAGCTTATGCTCAAATAAATTGATTAGTCTCTAAGGTGCCACAAGTCCTCCTTTTCTTTTTGCGAATACAGACTAACACAGCTGCTACTCTGAAACCTGTAAACATTATAGCACACAACTGACAGTGAATTTCTTTAATCATTCTGCTGTTTCTGATCTGCCATCTCCAAAGACAGTAACTTACAGCCAGAAAATTGTTCCTGCAGCTGGAATTGGATGTCATAGCAATAACTCCTAGGTTCCAACTCCATTAAGTAGGGACTTCAGGAGAATTGGGATTGAGTACCAGAGGCACTTAGCTGAATTTACCTTGTGATGCCTTATCTTCACCGTGTTTTTACCTCTGGATAGTTCATGTGTTATTTGCCCAGAGGTTAAAGAAAAGCTGCTATGTTGTCACTGACAAAACCAGCATGTCAGTTAACCCATGGTAAAAAACACATGAGCTCACCCACTGTAAAAAAAAATAAATTAAATTAAATTAAAAAAAAAGTGGGGACAAGGCTACGTAGTTTTACCATGTGATCGAAAAGCACTAAACCCCCCAACCAATGGTTTACCTTATCTCATCCAGCTACCTCATAGTAAACACTACAAGTGCCTTTCCTTCACTAGGGTCTTATGAGAAAGGTACTGCACGACAAACACCTTCTTGTCAGTGAAGGCAAAGCCAGAACCTTTCGGATATATGGGCCATGGTGTGGATCACTATTGAATCACCACTGAATGCATCCAGTGCAGTGAGCTGTAGCTCACGAAAGCTCATGCTCAAATAAATTGGTTAGTCTCTAAGGTGCCACAAGTACTCCTGTTCTTTTTGCGGATACAGACTAACATGGCTGCTACTCTGAAACCTATTAAAAAAAACAAACAAGTTGACAGTTCTGCTGGAAGCTGCCTGGTGTGTCAAATGAGTCTCATTTGTTCTATAGATGTTAGTGTCTATATTAGAAAAGGAGTACTTGTGGCACCTTAGAGACTAACCAATTTATTTGAGCATGAGCTTTCGTGAGCTACAGCTCCGATGAAGTGAGCTGTAGCTCACGAAAGCTCATGCTCAAATAAATTGGTTAGTCTCTAAGGTGCCACAAGTACTCCTTTTCTTTTTGCGAATACAGACTAACACGGCTGTTACTCTGAAACCTGTCTATATTAGGGTACTGTTCATTGTAAATGACCAATAAAGTGAGAGACCACCATCTAGGATATTCATTAGCATATTGAGAGGACTTACAGAAAAGCAGGATGTTTGCTCAGTCTCATAAATGGTCAGAAAAAACTCCAAAGCCTATAGGCAAATCTTCTGGGCCAATTAACTGGATTGATGAACAAGTTTGTCTATCCAAGGCAAAGCAGTCTCCCTCTTGTCTATGCTAGGAAAATTTATCATGCTTGAAAATATGTTCACTAACATGATGCTAAACATGACTTAGCGCCTAGTGTAGACAGGAAGTCATGTTTAAAAACGTGGTATCTGGACATGTGTAAACACAACGGTCCTTGTTCAGATTAACTGCAAAAATTTTAACACTACATTAGTTGACATTATGATGCATTTTCCTTGTATACAAATGGCCTTTGAGTTCAAGGACATCTTCTCAAATGGGCCAAAAAAAGTCTTTGAAAAGAATTGTTGTGCACTCATGAAAATTAGATAATAAAAATGTAAAAGGTTTGGTAGCTAGAGAAAATGGATAAAGAAGCTATTCAGATATGAGATGGCTTAGAAATAAAGTTACATGTGTACTGGGTCTGAGGATGAGGACCCAGTACAAAGGATGAGGTAACATACTATGTGATAGCGTAGTCTAAACTCCTGGACTCTCAGACACAGAAATCAATAAGACAAGGGGGATGCAATGGAATTGAAGGAGACAACATGACTCCCACGGACATGATATTTTTGGCCACATTTCCTTCTTCCCCCTTTCTTCAGTTTAACTTTACTGATTTCAGTGAGGTTTTAGATCCTTGTAACATAGGGTACACCTGCACTACAAATGAAGGTGTGACTGTCGTGCTGGTAGACGTACCTGGAATAGCTCTAATGTAACTAATGGGTGTAACAATAGCCAGTGTAACAACAGCAGTGAAGATGTAGCAGCACGGACCCTGGTACAGGCCTGCAACCAAAGCAGGTACCGAGAATGCTCAGAGGACTTGTACTTGTGGACTAGCCTGTGCTGAAGTCCACACTGCCATGTCCTCACTGCCACTGAGGCACACGGTAGCTAGATTAAATCTATCCGCACAGCAAAATTACACCTTCATTTGTAGCAAACAGGTACTGAAAGGAAGATTTTCTCCTTGGTGAATACCCATTCTGGCACATATACCAAGTAGAGAAGATGCAAATGGTTTAAATCATGCAGTGAATGAACACAGTTCTTATTTATTCTTCATTCCTTTACCTTTCTCCCCAGCTGGTCCTGCCTTTCCACGGAACCCCTCAGCACCTCTCTCTCCTACAGACACAAAATACTCAGAATTAACATTTTAAAGATGCTAGTGGGGATATATTGTAGGGGTAAAGTGGGGAGTAAGGGAACCTGTGAAATCAGTTCCTACCTTCCATCCTGGAATCCAAATACCAAAATTAACTAAAAAACCCACAAGGTTTAAGAGTTCTGCCGATGTGGCTGGTCACCATCTTGAGCCAGATCCAGCATTCCTTACTCAGACAAAATTCTCATTGATCTTCAACTGCAGTTTGTATTCCTTGCGCAGACAGGGTCAAGCCAATTATCTCAGCACCTTCGTGAGGCTGTGGCACAACTGGCCAACCAGAAGGCCACTGGCTCAGGTTGTGTCCTACTTGTCTGTTGGGTTTGCCTTCAGCAGGTCACTGAGCATCTATTGCGGACATCCTCTACCAGGGGAGAGCTGCTGCACCCTAACCTCTCTCTCTCTCTCTCACACACACACACACACACACACACACTTGTTGTGCATAAATATTATTTAAAAATTAGTGTAGACCCGGAATAAAAGGAACATGAGGAGAAATGCAGCAAAGTTACAGCTGATGCTAATATATTAACCAAATAAAGTAAGGATTTTTTTCCTCAGTCTTTTGTCTGTCCAAACCCTGGTGATGACTGGAGCAGGGAGGGGTTCCCTAGCCAGACTACATCCCCTTCAATGGTTCACCAATATCAGGAACTCCCATGATGCACCACCACTTGATCTTACCAAGAGGAAAGACCACAACACATCATGGGAGATGTAGTATGACAAGGGAGCTGAGCCTTTAGAGGAAAATGAGGCTTCTGAGCTGCAGCTCCCAGGAGGTCACCAGAGTGGTCGTTCCATACCAAAATATTTTTTGTTGGGGGGGAAAAAAAATAATCAAAACTTTCCATAACCAAAGCCCATTTTCTGACCAGCTCTAATGCAGCTCCATTACCTTCAATGCCCATTTACACCAATTGAGGATCAGAGCCCAAGTTCTGTTGTCTGACTCTCTGCTAGCCCTGCCGCAGACACACTAAACCCGTGTCCTTGAACAAATCTATGTATGGTACATCACACCACGAGAAACTCTAATGTTTGCTTAAAAACAGTCAAGATTTTTAACCTGACTCTCCCAAATGTTTAATGCAAACAGAACAAATAAATCCCCTAAATCAAGCCCATTTACAGTACAGTAAAAAAAAAAATCAAAATTGTCAAACATACAAGCTGATAGTGACTATTTCCAGCACACCTCTGAACAACATACTAACCCACAAAGACCTTCCTACCAAGAATACAAAAAGAAGGATTCTGGGTGGACTCCTCCTGAAGGTCAAAAACAACAGACTGGACTTCTACATAGAGCGCTTCTGCCGATGTGCACAGGCTGAAATTGTGGAAAAGCAGCATCACTTGCCCCATAGCCTCAGCTGTGCAGAACACAATGCCATCCACAGCCTCAGAAACAACTCTGACATCATAATCAAAAAGGCTGACAAAGGAGGTGCTGTCATCATCATGAATAGGTCGGAATATGAACAAGAGGCTGCTAGGCAGCTCTCCAACACCACTTTCTACAAACCATTACCCTCTGATCCCACTGAGGGTTACCAAAAGAAACTACACCATTTGCTCAAGAAACTCCCTGAAAAAGCACAAGAACAAATCCGCACAGACACACCCCTGGAACCCCGACCTGGGGTATTCTATCTGCTACCCAAGATCCATAAACCTGGAAATCCTGGACGTCCCATCATCTCAGGCATTGGCACCCTGATAGCAGGAGTGTCTGGCTATGTAGACTCCCTCCTCAGGCCCTACGCTATCAGCACTCCCAGCTATCTTCGAGACACCACTGACTTCCTGAGGAAACTACAATCCATCGGTGATTTTCCTGAAAACACCATCCTGGCCACTGTGGATGTAGAAGCCCTCTACACCAACATCCCACACAAAGATGGACTACAAGCCATCAGGAACAGTATCCCCGATAATGTCACGGCTAACCTGGTGGCTGAACTTTGTGACTTTGTCCTCACCCATAACTATTTCACATTTGGGGACAATGTATACCTTCAGATCAGCAGCACTGCTATGGGTACCCGCATGGCCCCACAGTATGCCAACATTTTTATGGCTAACATAGAACAACGCTTCCTCAGCTCTCGTCCCCTAATGCCCCTACTCTACTTGCGCTACATTGATGATATCTTCATCATCTGGACCCATGGAAAAGAAGCCCTTGAGGAATTCCACCATGATTTCCATCCCACCATCAACCTCAGCCTGGACCAGTCTACACAAGAGATCCACTTCCTGGACACTACGGTGCTAATAAGTGACAGTCACGTAAACACCACACTATACCAGAAGCCTACTGACTGCTATGCCTACCTACATGCCTCCAGCTTTCATCCAGACCACACCACAAGATCCGTTGTATCGTAGAGCTTGGCTGGAGACAACCACAATTGCTCCAACCCCTCAAACAGAGACAAACACCTACAAGATCTCTATCAAGCATTCTTACAACTACAATACCCACCTGCTGAAGTGAAGAAACAGGTGGACAGAGCCAGAAGAGTGCCCAGAAGTTACCTACTCCAGGACAGTCCCAACAAAGAAAATAACAGAACACCACTAGCCATCACCTTCAGCCCCCAACTAAAACCTCTCCAATGCATCATCAAGGATCTATAACCTATCCTGAAGGACGACCCATCACTCTCACAGATCTTGGGAGACAGGCCAGTCCTTGCTTACAGACAGCCCCCCAAACTGAAGCAAATACTCACCAGCAACCACACACCACACATCAGAACCACTAACCCAGGAACCTATCCTTGCAACAAAGCCCGTTGCCAACTCTGTCCACATATCTATGCAGGGGGCATCTTCATAGGGCCTAATCACATCAGCCACACTATCAGAGGCTCGTTCACCTGCACGTCTACCAATGTGATATATGCCATCATGTGCCAGCAATGCCCCTCTGCCATGTACATTGGCCAAACTGCACAGTCTCTATGTAAAAGAATAAATGGACACAAATCAGACGTCAAGAATTATAAGATTCAAAAACCAGTTGGAGAACACTTCAATCTCTCTGGTCACTCGATTACAGACCTAAAAGTGGCAATTCTTCAACAAAAAAAACTTCAGAAACAGACTCCAATGAGAGACTGCTGAATTGGAATTAATTTGCAAACTGGATACAATTAACTTAGGCTTGAATAAAGACTGGGAGTGGATGGGTCATTACACAAAGCAAAACTGTTTCCCCATGTTTATCACCCCCCCCCCCACCGCTGTTCCTCAAACGTTCTTGTCAACTGCTGGAAATGGCCCACCTTGATTATCACTACCACAGGTTTTTCCCCTCCCCCCGCTCTCCTGCTGGTAATAGCTCACCTTACCTGATCACTCTGGTTACAGTGTGTATGGTAACACCCGTTGTTTCGTGTTCTCTATGTATATAAATCTCCCCACTGTATTTTCCACTGAATACATCCGATGAAGTGAGCTGTAGCTCATGAAAGCTTATGCTCAAATAAATTGGTTAGCCTCTAAGGTGCCACAAGTCCTCCTTTTCTTTTTGCGGATACAGACTAACGCGGCTGCTACTCTGAAACCTGAATTTATTTTATAATTCCGCTCTTTCTGATCTCAATAATCTTAGGGCTACTCTATGAACATCCCAAACAATATATCAGTCAAACTCTGTTTGGCTGGTATTTTAAGGATTAATTTGGATATCAACTAAATCTCCTCCATTTTAAATCATCTCTGTATGTAAGCAAATAGAACATTAGCATCTGTAACCTGGAAATACATAACTGATGTTTCCCTACATACTTCCAACCAAGTGTCCGCTCTTCACTATCAGCAGAGAAAAAAGGAAAATGGATATTAGCTCAGAGCAGAGACATTATAAAGCTCAAATCCCTCACCGTAGGTTAAAAGATCTGCATTATAACAGATATTTTAGACATCACCAGCAAGACTAGATTCTCATTCAGCAACTGGGAACATACCTTTCATTCCTGCAGATCCAGGTTCTCCTTTGGGTCCTGAGGCTCCAGCCATCCCAGGGCATCCTTGGAGAACAGCAAGTTTGTCAGAACCACTGAGACCTACTATCCTCACCTCTGGAGAGAGAAATGAAACAATAAACGACACTTGTGAGGGTCTCAGGATGTGAAATATTCTGTAGATTCGGGAGTGGGGGGGACCTCAGCAAATTAGAACCTATAGATCTCATCTGTAGAGTTAACCTATAGTTTATAAATTATATAATAATTTGAATAGTCATTTAGTTGAGTTTGTTAACTGCATTTGTTAAAGTTACTCGTCACTATATATGTAGTTCTCTTTATGGTTTCACATTTCTCATGAGGCTGCTATGAGGGTTCTGGATGCTTCAGGACAATACGGTAGTTAAGTTGCCTTCTGCAAGTATTTGCTATTATTTAATATCCGTGACAGCCAGTTAGAGGCCTCAGATACCTGTGCCTCACAAACAAGTGTTAATGAATGCTTGTTTTCATGTTTGTGAACAGCAAGCCATGAGAGATCCAAAACCTCATTGGTTCTGCAACTTCCTAACTATCAAAGTCAAAGTTTAAGTTTCTTTCCATGCTAATTAGGGAAATATAGCACCATAGTAATATGTACATGTGTCAGTGTGAATTTTAATCAACGTTGCATAGTCTCAGCATTCTTAACTCAACACTCACTCCAGTGCTCTGAACAACTGAGCGGTTGGCCATCAAATGAATGTCATTTTGTGATGGTCCCAGAGAATGGATCACTGGTAGTATACACACAGCAGCAACATGCTAATGGCATTATAGTAATTAGACAAAACAATTCTAGTAAAAAAGAGAAGTCCTGGTTTAAGGCTATTATAGTTTCAGGACTGTCATTTGCTAACTGGCAGTTCCATAATCCACGGAAAAGTCCAACATCAGATAGGAGATGATGAAGTCTACAACTCACTATTAATAACAAAATTATTTTAAGGAAGGAACCAACCAATTAAACGCAGATTAATCTGATCAGTTCCACTAGCTCTGTGGAATATGGCTTAGTAATAAGGCTATTACGAGAAGCTGTGATTGGGTTTGTTTCCTACTCACCTGGGCAGCTGTCCTCATCCACGCAAACCGCTGCTGTTATGCAGAGTAAAGCAGTAAGGGTTTGCTGTGCAGCTCTCCCCATGTCTGGTGCTGGGCTCTGCAAGAACAAGCTCCACTTAGCCTCTTCTCTAATTAGCATCTCATCCCTTGGTGCTTTTTATAGGCTAAATAAAAATAAACTCCACCTCTTAAATTCTCAACTCTTCCCACCCATCTTCCACTTTACTGCTGAGATTGTTCTATGATTTCTCTATTTTAAGCTCATTTTAGGTCCTGGTGGAATATTTCTACAGTAATTCCCTTGTTTAATATCCCTAGGTTTCCTTCTGCTAGCTTCAATGATTTTTCTTTAAAGCAGAGATTCTCATAGTGATTATTGATGCGGTCAGTATCACTGAGCATGATACAATATGCCCAAATCCAAAGAGCAGAGTTTAAACACCTCCAAAGTTGTTCAACAAATCAATCTGTATAAAACTATTCTTAAACTCTTGTACATTGTCTTCTTCCATCAGGACATGAAAGCTGAGAGGGAAATCTTCTCTTTCATTAGACACGGTTAGCCAAAGAACCCTAAACTAGAAACAAACCAACCAACCCCAAATGAAAATATAAAGGCATTTGGTTTTACTTAAGGGCAGAGATGGGTCCCAAAACTCCGCCACAGAACTGAACACCCTTGTATTTATCAAGTCTTTGAAAACTGAACCCAGATCTTCACAGGGAACTATTTTTTTAATGTTCTCTAATCTGACATTAGAAAATGAAACACCCCAATGGATATATACAAATATTGAAACAAGATCCCTGTCATAACAGTACGACAGAGAGAGGACTGAAGGCTGATCTTGTGACTAAAACAGAGGACTTGCAGTTAATTAATGGCATAATCTTCATCTGAATGCATGCAATTCCCACTGACTTCAATGGCAGTTCAGTCCACACAGCTGACAGGATAATAAAACCACAGTTAACATCTCCAATCGAAGTCAGCGGAATTACAGCAGGGATGAATCTGGTCCCAGGTGTTTTGGTTATAACTGGTTGTCTGCAATCAGAGACCACATTACCTACATTTCCATTTGTAATGCAGAGAGGAGAGCAGAGAACTTGATGGGAATGGGATATTACAGAAAAATCTATCAATCACTTGTAGCCCTTGAAGTGCCATGAAAGCATAAATTGCCAAGTTTTTGTTCAGCAAAACTTTTGGGAGAAATTTTATGAATAAGGAGAATTGCAGCAAGACCATCTGAGAGCATAATAAATGCAACATGGATGTGAGGCTTGACAATAATAGAATGACAGACAATACAAATTAGAAGAACACTAATTCTAACCTTCTGAATTTTGAAAATTGCATCTACCTTTTATAATGGACTGAACTGAAATCCTAGATTTAAACACCACCTAAATTTTGGAAGTTGAAATCCAGATTGTAGCCTGTGTTAAACAGGAAGTCAGACTAGATAATCACAATGGTCCCTTCCGGCCTTGCCTTGGGATCTTTGAATTGTAATTATGTAGCTAAAGCCCAAGACCGTATTTTAATTTCATGAAAAAGGGATAATTAAAATTGTTCTGCACTTGGGTAGAGATGAGCAGACCCCCTCCTACTACAGACTCTGTCCGTCCTGGGAAGAAGTGCAACCATAAAAATAAAAAGTCTCACGTTCCATTGAACGACCTCAAGGACAGATCAAACTTCGATTTAAAACCTCAAGTAAACTCCCCCATTTTTACACGGCAACAAATCTCCAACTTGCCCAAGAGTAAATATTTAACCAGCGACGGAATGCAAAGATTGCATTTCCTGCAGTTCCCTCTGTCACAGGGATGGAAGTGTGAATTGATGACTAGGAAGGAGAGAGAAGTGGAACTCATTATTTAGAGAGCTAGCAGCAGGTCACCAGCATCATTTCATGTGAACATAAATTATTGTCTTTTTCTGACTTTAGAAAATGTGCTAACCTGTCAAGTTTCCTCCCCCACTCTGAACTCTAGGGTACAGATGTGGGGACCTGCATGAAAAACCTCCTAAGCTTATCTTTACCAGCTTAGGTCAAAACTTCCCCAAGGTACAAAACATTCCACCCTTTGTCCTTGGATTGGCCGCTACCACCACCAAACTAATACTGGTTACTGGGGAAGAGCTGTTTGGATGCGTCTTTCCCCCCAAAATACTTCCCAAAACCTTGCACCCCACTTCCTGGACAAGGTTTGGTAAAAAGCCTCACCAATTTGCCTAGGTGACTACAGACCCAGACCCTTGGATCTTAAGAACAATGAACAATCCTCCCAACACTTGCACCCCCCCTTTTCTGGGAAATGTTGGATAAAAAGCCTCACCAATTTGCATAGGTGACCACAGACCCAAACCCTTGGATCTGAGAACAATGAAAAAGCATTCAGTTTTCTTACAAGAAGACTTTTAATAAAAATAGAAGTAAATAGAAATAAAGAAATCCCCCCTGTAAAATCAGGATGGTAGATATCTTACAGGGTAATTAGATTCAAAACATAGAGAACCTCTCTAGGCAAAACCTTAAGTTACAAAAAAGATACACAGACAGGAATAGTTATTCTATTCAGCACAATTCTTTTCTCAGCTATTTAAAGAAATCATAATCTAACACATACCTAGCTAGATTACTTACTAAAAGTTCTAAGACTCCATTCCTGGTCTATCCCCGCCAGAAACAGCATATAGACAGACTGAGACCCTTTGTTTCTCTCCCTCCTCCCAGCTTTTGAAAGTATCTTGTCTCCTCATTGGTCATTTTGGTCAGGTGCCAGCGAGGTTACCTTTAGCTTCTTAACCCTTTACAGGTGAGAGGAGCTTTCCCCTGGCCAGGAGGGATTTCAAAGGGGTTTACCCTTCCCTTTATATTTATGACATAACCCAAATTAACCAACTAAATAATCGGAATAAAGACAGAAGGAAGGAATAGAAAAAAAACCCCAACTTGTTATGGTCACAGCTGAAGTGGATCCAGTCCTGGTCCCATTGACTTCACTAAGAAGAGGAGCAGGCCCACATAGCTACTCTTATGGGGAGGGAGGGTCGCAAGATTATTGTGGGGGAGTTGCGGTCCTGCTGCCCTTATTTCTGCACTGCTGTTGGCAACTGCGCTGCCTTCAGAGCTGGGCAGCTGGAGAGCAGCAGCTGCTGGCTGGGAGCCCAGCTCTGGAGGCAGAGCAGCCACCACCAGCAGCGCAGAAGGAAGGGTGGCCTGGTCTGGCGTTGCCACCCTTCCTTCTGCACCGCTGCTGGCAGAGCGCTGTCTTCAGAGATGGGCGCCTGCCCAACAGCTGCCGCTTTCCTGGCTGCCCAGCTCTGAAGGCAGCACAGAAGTAAGAATGACAATACCACCACAACCCCCCACAAAATAATCTTGTGACCCCCTGCAACTCCCTTTTGGGTCAGAAGCCCCAATTTGAGAAACATTAGTCTCCCCCGTGAAATCTGTACAGTATAGGGTAAAACCACACAAATGACCAGATTTCACAGTGGGAGACCATATTTTACGGTCCATGGCATGTTTTTCGTGGTCATGAATTTGGTAGGGCCCTACTTATTGGAGTATTGCGTCTACTCTGGGCACCACAGGTCAGGATAGAAGGGAAAACACTGGAGAAAGTCCAGAGAAGAGTAACAAAAATGATCAAAGGTCTAAAAAACATGACCTGTGAAGAAAGATTGATAAAAAGGGTGTAGTCTGGAGAAGGAAAGACTGAAGGCGGATATGATAACAGACTTCAAGTACATAAAAGGTCATTATAAAGAGGAGGGTGATAGATTGTTCTCCTTATCCAGTAAGGACAGGACAAAAAGGAATGGTTTTAAGTTGCACCAAGGGATATTTACTTTAGACATTAGGAAAAACTTCCCAACTGTCAGGGTAATTAAGTAATGGCACAAACATTCTAGAGAGGTTGTGGAATCTCTGTCATTGGAGATTTATGAGCAAGTTTGACGAATACCTGTCAGGGATGGTCTAGATAATACTTCGTCCTGCCTCAGTGCAAGGGGCTGGACTAGAGGACCTATCGAGGTCCTTTCTAATCCTATGTTTCTACAATTTATCGTTCGCTTATTTAGTGGAGAAAGTAGAAGGCTTGTCACCTTCCAAGTGAAGACAAGAAAAGACGTTCAGGTATAACAGCAAGTAGCATCATAAAGACACCTATAAACAAATAAAAATGAAGCTTTCCTGTATGGCCCTATTAAAAAAAAAAGAGTTTGTGATGTTTGCCATAGGTGAAATCTGAAAATATTAGGAAGGCATCAGTGATGACAATATTTAAAGTTGAGTTCCATTTTGCACTTAGAGAGGGAATCGCCCTTTTTGTCATGCATGAAAAAATATTGCATATCCTCCGCAAGCATTCAGCAATTACTCTAAGTGGAGAATGAATTTTCTGATCATTTACAAGTAAATCTGCTAATTTACAAGTTAAAACTAATTAAAACCTGCTCCTTTATGAAACTTAGCATCTGTCTCAGTTTTTTCTCTGTTTCAAATAAACTTAATAATGGAGTAACACAGACGCTTCAAACTTTCCTTGTAGTTAAAATTATTTAAAATCTTATGCATAGACTATCTTTGAAGAAATGAGGTTGCAATTAAGCTATTAATGATTGTTGTATACAATTGCTATAAATATGTGGGAAACCAGGCATGGTGGCATAAACCTCTGATCCCAGTTACTTCAGAAGCTAAGGTTGGCAGATCACTTGAGCTCAGGGGTTCTGGGCTGCGGTGTGCTATGCCGATCGAATGTCCAACGCCACTGACAGTCTGGCCAGCGGGTGGCTGAAGGAATGGCTATGACAGAATGAACAATGTGTTGTGATCGTCACTCTCTCTGTGAGGGCTGATGGACCAATCAATTAAGGTGATGTGCACAACAGACAAGCTCAGAAAGGAAAGGAGTACTAGTGGCACCTTAGAGACTAACCAATTTATTTGAACATAAGCTTTCGTGAGCTACAGCTCACTTCATCGGATGAGTGAGCTGTGGGTCACGAAAGCTCATGCTCAAATAAATTGGTTAGTCTCTAAGGTGCCACAAGTCCTCCTTTTCTTTCTGCGAATACAGACTAACACGGCTGCTACTCTGAAACCAGACAAGCTCAGGTATTTCTTAAAAAGGGCATTGTGACATCAGAAGTAACTCAGCCATCCTCCACTGGTCTCTATAGCTAATTTGCATGCAACAATTCTACTGCTTGTAATGACTCGGTAATATGAAGGAGACTAGACACGTGTGCCAGGATGGTAGATTTCTTGGTCCAGCTGTCACTGTTCTTTAAAGGGTCCATTAGCAACATGCTAGCTTGGGCATCAGTGCTGGAAAGTCTCCCTATGGCACTACTGTCTTGGATCCACTCATACCAAGGCAGCATTGCCAGGGGAACTAAGTATAAGCTGAGCCCTTAATGTGCACAGACACTGGGACTGGACTTTCCCTGGCCCCTTTCACATAGCACTGGCCTTGCTAACACAGCCCTCTAAACCTATGTCAGTTGCAAACTAAGGGGCAGATTCACCCATATGCTGCAGTTGCTTTGCACTGCTTTGGCAAAACAGAAGTAAACGGAGCTTAAATAGGGGGTGCACGACAGGAGTTTTACATTGATTTAAAGAACCAGTGAGTCTGTCCCTAAAAATGTTAAATTAAAACAATGATGATTGGAGGTTGAGATGAATAAAACTTTTAAAAAAACAATGAAATTCCCAGGCAGAAAAGTACATTAACATGTAGTTAAGGTTGAGAGTATGTATCAGTGACTTAAGGGAAAAACCATAGCAGGATATTGCAATATCCCCAAAACAATCATTATAAACCCAGAAAAGTCAAAAGTAAAGTGACACTCAAAAGAAAATCAAATGTTTAAATATGAAAATGCAGCATTAAGGCACCCAAATAATCTTAACTCTTCCCAAAATGTCTATAATATATTATCTATAAGAAGGAAGAGAGGAGATTGAGGTCACCGATGAACAATGCAGGAAAAGCAATAAGGTGCTAAATTAAAGAAGTTGTTTGATATTTTTGATGGAAAAATATTTCAAATGATAAATTTTTGTTAAAACTGAAATGCTTAGTGGAAACATATCAGTTATGGCAAAAATGTTCTCAAAAAGGTTTCTCAGGTCCAGGATGGAATTTCAGGGTGGGAAGGAAGGAAGAAATGGGAGTGGAGGGAAGGGGGAAGAGGAGGGGGAAAAGAGATTTGGCCCATAACATACAAAAGCCAGGTGGTTAGAGCACTCACCTGTCATGTTGCAGACACAAGTTCAAGTTCTACAAATCAATATTGTGTAGTGAACACAGCTGTTGTCTTTAGGACCCCAGTTTTATTTGTTGCAGAAATCGGAAGATATGTACCTATCGTAGGTACTGGGCTGGGCAGGCTGGAAAGTGTGTAGTGAATTAGTCAGAGGACTACAGGAAGAGAAAGCTTGGTCTCGTGGTTAAGGCATGTTGTTCCATTTGGCCCAAGGAGCTAGCCAATGTTCAAGTCTTGTGAATTGTTTCTGTTAGGAGGAAAAGTTGATAGGTGCAATCCAGTTTATTTACAAAGCACGTACACTAAGTCCTGTTTCCCTGAATACAGTAGAAACAAACAGGGGGCAGTTTCCTTGTTCACAACTCCAAGTCTTTTTCCAAACAGCACTCTGCCCAATAACCTCTTCTGGCTTCCTCCCAGGGCCATGCTGCCAGAGCTTCTCTGGCTGTCTCCCAGCTTTTCTGTTCTACATTTGTGAAGTATTTAGCACACTGGGTGCTAATGTAAATAAATAATATCAAATGTTTCTTTTCCTGTGTGAAAAGCTGAAAGGCAAAAGAGGTGAACTAGAATGCCTAGCTATGTAAGAGGACTTTAACCTATAAAAACAGCCCTTTCTGAAGCATGATAGTATATTTTAAAAGGGAGATATTGTGATATCTGGACAGACAGATTAGGTCACACAGGTTGGGGAGTAGAACTATACCTACAGGATTCTACAGAATTTAGAGAATTTAATGAGTTAACATTCTGAGTGGACAGGACTATAAGGTAGATCTGTAGGTCTATACAACCCAACTCAGAAAAAATAAAAATGCTAGTTAAGTTTTACTACTAGAACAGTAAGTTCAGAGTATAAAAGGAAATTAAAAAGACAAATCGCCAAGACAGTGGGATCTGTAATACCCATTGGGTAAAACAGCAGTAATGTGGGACTTGACAGAATCATATAATCAGCTGATGAAATGACACACTGCGATAGAATAAAAGAGGAGCAATTTCTTGATCATTTAACGACTTCTTGGACTATCTAGCTCTAGGTAACACAGTTAAGCAGCCTCTTGTCTTAAGTAATATACCGGAGTTGGCTGAAGTAGTAACTATTCTTTAGCCTTTTACTGACAGCCAGCAGTATATAATTATGGTTAAAGTCTTCATAGCTCATACCGAAACCAGCAGTGTGGCATTAGTCTTTAGGAAGTAGAATATAAAAATTAAAGAAGGAAGCTAATTTAAAAGGATATGAAAGTCAAATGTGAAGAAATTAAAATCTTTACTCAGCATGGAGGCTACTTAAGGATGTTTTATCATAGAAGTCAGCAAGAAAAGAGAAAGAAAAAACCCTATCCTGATATCCTGGAGGAGAAATTACACGAAAAAACCTGCCCTGTTCCTGCAGCCTGGCTAACTGCAAGAAAGGGTGCATGGGGCCCATTTGGCAAGTTTGAAAAAGGTGCATAAACTCTGGCAGGTAAAATGTAAGATGGAAATTAAGAAGGCTAAGGAGGAAATGCAAAAAGTAAATGACCAAAGGAATTTAAAAACAAAAAAAACCCACCACCAAAAAGTCTGTAATACTAACAGAAGCTGGAAGCCTGAAAAAGAGCTGTTGGGTGCACTGAACTAGCAAGGAAAGAAGGGAGCTGTTAAGAACGGATATTACAACATAGTCACTTCGGTTTGGAACCAGAAAGGGACTTAGCTGTTATGATGCTCAGCATTGCAATACCTAACTTTTAGGTACCACGAAAATCACTGGGCCAACATGGCGATCCACAAAGCTTGAGTTAAGCACATAGGCTCCCTATACAGTGAATGGAGAGAGTGAGCCACAAAACCCAACGCTCTAGGCAGGGATCACCTAAGCAAACCAAGGCGACATGTCAACCAGAGGTGATAAGCCCCACCCCTCTCAGGGAGATAGGCACCTAAGCTCGCCAATAGGTGAAACCAGTCAGAGAGATGTGTGCTAATGGAAGATGCCAACCAGAAGAGTGTGTACCAAGCCCTGCCCCTCTCATGGGGATAAGTGTTTGAGCTAGCCAATGGGAGATGCTGACCAGAGAGGTGGGTGCTAAGCCCTGCCCCCTCATGATAATGGTGGTTCCCTTATCACTTCTAGCCCAGTAGTTAGAGAACTCACCTAGGATAAGCATTTGAACAGGAATCTCCCACCATCCCAAGAGAATGCTCTGAACACTGACCAATGGGACATTCTGATTGGAGAGGACTCCCTCCCTCTCTCCTGTTGAAGCTGTTCCACGGTGTGCAAATACTTAGTCATTGGGCTAGAAGGAGAGCGAGCATGAGAAAGAATTATTCCATAGCCCCAAGTTTAGAGCACCCCCTGTGGGAGACCCAGGATCAAGTCCCCCTTCTCCACTAACTAATTATTTATACCCAAAGGAACAGCTTCAATAGGGGTTATTGAGGGAGCCTGACACCAGAAATCCCATAGTTCACGGGATCACAGTGATGCTTAGAACTGGGATTTAGGCCTCTGGGACTTGGGTACCTAAGGACCTTTGTGGATCTGGGCTTTAGCTCCTCAGCATCACTCTGCACCACGGAGCAGGTTGGGGAGATACCAGCTCTGGACTTACTCTTTCTCAAGAAATAAAGAGGAGGTCCTGTCAGACACTGAGGTGGCAGAAAAGGAGGTGCTGAAAGAATCAGATGAAATACAAGGACCAGCTGGCACTTCTGAAGGAACTTAAGTGTAGAGTGGAGTGGCTGGGCTGCTAGCAAAGACATGCAATCTCATTAAAAGAAGCTGTTATACTGGGGGGAAGCAAATTTTGTACCTGTCTTTAATAAAGATGCTCAGAGTGCTCCTAGGAATTACATGCCAAAAAGCCATACTTTTGTATTAGAGGGATTAGCCCAGATGTTTAATAAAATAGAATGATAAATTCACAATAACCAGGACACGTGGAGGAAAAAGCACCACTGAGCTTTCGTAAAGGAAAGTGGTGCCTTTTCGCTGCTAGAGCTATTTCACAGCATCAGCCAACCGGTGGATAAATGAAAAGTAGCTGACCATTTGCACTTGCAAAGCATTTTTGACAAAGACCTTCACAAGAAGCTAATTAAGAAAGTGTAGTCATCACAAGACAAGAGGTAAAGTTCAGACATTGACCAGAAACTGGCTAAGACAGAGAAAACAAGGAGTAGGAAGAAATGGTCAGTTTTCAATATGCAGAGAAGTTAACAGTGTCCCACTATTTAGGGCTGGTGTTTACTGCATTTAACAGAGCTGGTAGGGAGTTCTCAGTCCATCTTTTCTTGACAGAAAATACCTTTTCCACAGAACTGAACTTTTCCAGGGGATCTTCGTTTGGGACAGAAAGAAAGGTTGAGATAGCAGAATTTCTGGTGAGATGGAAATTCTGATTTTTGACCAGCTCTAGAGTTACATGGGATATGGAGAAGGAGAGACCACTCTAGAGCGAATATCGGAGATATAATTATTGAGATGAGTCTGGACTAAAATACATTGAGAAACTTCAAAAAGGACCTACCAAAGGCGGACAAATGGGCAGCATGATGTGAATTAAATTCAGTGGAGGCAAGTGCAGGATAACACACACTGGAAGGAATCATTTGAGCTACTCATCTTCATTGCTGGGATCTAGCTTAACAACAACAACAACAAAAATTTTAAAGCCAAGAAAGAGACCTGGGCATCTCTCTGGGCAGAGCTCAGTGAAAAGCTCTGTCCTATATTTTAAAAAAAAAAAAAAAAAGAGGGAGGGTGGATAGGAAACCATGAATATATTTTAGGGCTGTCGATTAATCGCAGTTAACTAACACAATTAGCTCAAAAAAATTTATCCTGATTTAAAAAATTGTGATTAATCGTAGTTTTAATCACACTGTTAAACAGAATACCAATTGAAATTTATGAATTTTTGCATGTTTCTACATTTTCAAATACATTGATTTCAATTACAACACCATACAAAGTGTACAGTGCTGACTTTATATTATTTTTATTACAAATATTTGCACTAGTATTTTTTAATTCACCTCATGCAAGTACTGTAGTACAATCTCTTTATTGCAAGAGTGCTACTTACAAATGTAGATATTTTTGTTACATAACTGCACTCAAAAACAAAGCAATGCAAAACTTTAGAGCCTACATGTCCACTCAGTCCTACTTCTTGTTCAGCCAACTGCTCAGACAAACAAGTTTATTTACATTTACAGAAAATAATGCTGCCCATTTCTTATTTACAATGTCACCTGAAAGTGTGAAGAGACATTCACATGGCACTTTTGTAGCATTGCAAGGTGTTTACATGCCAGATACGCTAAACATTCATATGCCCCTTCATGCTTCGGCCACCGTTCCAGAGGACATGCTTCCATGATGATGCTTGTTTTAAAAAAAAAAAGAAAAAAAGCAATCATTAAATTTGTGACTGAACTCCCTGGGGGAGAATTGTAGGTCTCCTACTCTGTTTTACCAGCATTCTGCCATATATTTCATGTTCTAGCAGTCTTGATTGATGACCCAGCATATGGTCATTTTAAAAACACTTCACTACAGATTTGTTTCTTTACATTAGTTCTTCTCCCTGTCCTCCCTCCCCAGGGAATAGATTAAAGCAACACAGCCTCCCGAGAATGCTGCAGGCTGTTTACTCTCATAGAATCATTTCCTTATCCCACCCCACCCCCCCTTTGGCCAGGGTGGGACGTGATGTGAACTCTGCGGATGCGCCTCGGAACTCAGACTGCACAATCCAAGGACAGCAGCCATGCGTGAGGTACATCCGATGAAGTGAGCTGTAGCTCATGAAAGCTTATGCCTTAGTCTCTAAGGTGCCACAAGTACTCCTGTTCTTTTTAGGGAAAGGACAGGCATGTTAGTAGGACTTGTGTTGCTGGACTTTTCTTTCTTTCCTTTGTACATTTATGAACCCTGTTTGTGCTGTTTCCCCAAAATAATGCTGCATTGTTTCCCTCCTTCTATTAAAAGATTTTTTGCTACACCCAGACTCTCTGCTTGTGAGAGGGGAAGTATTGCCTCTTAGAGGCACCCAGGTGGGTAGTGTGTAATTGTCCCAGGTCACTGCGTGGGGGCTTGAGCCAGTTTTGCACTGTGTTATTGGAACGGAACCCCCAGATATTGAACCCAGCCCTTGTTGCTGCCAACCCTGATGGGCAGAAGGGTTATGTTAATTTATAAGGGCGGGGTGGAGGTCACAGTCAGAAGCTTGCTGTGTGAAAGGGGTCACCAACACAAAAAGTTTGAAAACCACTGAGCACTTGCCTTTGAAGTGTGTTTGTTTAAAGGTGCAAACAGCCAAATTCTGAGGTCATTTTTATTTAACTGTGCAGAGACTGATGCCTAGCTTACAAAATGGGCCATTGTGCTCCAAGCAGGCAGCTACAATTTGTGGACTAAGGCAGGACGCACCTGCAATACCAGGCTTGGCTCTGCAGAGGGTGCTACAGAGCAGCCCCACCTGTGACAGGTGTCATTTCTGAAGAAAGCTTTTTTCCTTTATAAAAACAGAGATCAATGTCAGAAGCCCAACTCTCATAAGCAACAACAAATCAGGGTGTAGACTCCAGTTCTTACGAGCAGCCCACCTGTAAAAAAAAAACAAACAAAAAAAAAAACAAAACAGCACCTTCATCCCATGCCCGGAGCAGCCCTATAATAATTGATCTATCTACACAGAAGCAAAACCCTGCGGTAATGAATCTGTGGGCTTATCACTCAAGATGCCCACAATAAATGACGTTGTATGTTGAACAAAACATTCATGAGCAACCCTACAACGATAAGCAGCCAAACCCTTGTTCTTGTTGGGTTAATCAAAAAACCTTGTGAGTGCAATGAATGAAAACAGATTTCAGTTTCTAGGTAAAATTTTTTGCTTTCTAGGAATTCTCTCTTACCCTGTCGAGGTTCATCAGTGGCCATTGGCCACTGGGGCGGAAAGACTGGGAACTCCAGATTTTCTACCCAAAATTTCAAAAGCACATAAGTGATTCCGCAGCCTAAGTTCCATTTTCAAAATGGATCCAGGCACTTACAGTCTGGATTCAGGAAGGGACGTAGGGGTGACTACACTGAGCATAACAAATCACTGGGACTGACAAAGCCAGAGTTCAGCGCTCAGGCTCCCTGTAAGATGCATGGAGGGCGCCTCGGAATAAGATTCACAAAAGCCAGTGTGTTAGGCAACTCCCCACCTGAGCTAGGCAATACCAGATACCAAGGAGAGGGCTGTGTCCTAAGCCCACGCCTCTCGTGGAGTCTGTTGCCTAAATTAGGGCTGAAGGGAGGCACTCCCCTCCACCTTCTTTGGTTTCTCAGTTGCAACCCCTCTTGGGATTAGGCAGAATGCTATGCCATAATGTGGCCAATTAAATAGTTGAGGCCCTATCTTTTAAGAAGAAATTCAGGGTCCTGACTGATCAGTCTCCATTAGCATGGTTATATAAAACAAAGGGCTCCCATTCAAAACTACGATGGAGCATGACTCTCCAAGAATATGATATGGAGATTGTACATCTAAAGGGGAAAGAAAATATGGTGGCATAGAGCCCTGTCCAGGACAGGGCTCTGACCTGTTGCCTCCAGGTCAGCCAGTGGCTAACCCTCCAGCATTTTTGTAAGGGGGTGGGGGGGAAGGTGTGACCCTAACAGCACCCCAATGCAAGAGGGCAAGGGGCTCACTGGCATCTGGCAGTAATTTTCAACTGGCCTGACCAGTCTGGTGTACCCCCATTCATTAATGTCAAACTGTATCTGATGTCAAGTATCCGAGTAGCCGCTGTGTTAGTCTGTATCCACAAAAACAACAAGGAGTCCGGTGGCACCTTAAAGACTCACAAATGTATTTGGGCATAAGCTTTCTACCCATGAAAGCTTATGCCCAAATAAATTTGAGCATCTTTAAGGTGCCACCAGACTCCTCATTTTTGTATCTGATGTGTGTCATGTAACATATAATTGGAAAATTAACACCCTAATCATTAATATTTTTGTATGGTATATGTATGGTAAGTGCCAAAGGGATCACACAGATCTGAAGGAAATGTGGAACTAAAATGTGTTTACCAGACACATTTACAAAGCCCGGCCTCTTCTCCTCACGCTCCTCGTGTGGCTGGGCTCCAGTTGCGGCATGTGCCCTGTTGCGAACTGCAGTCTGTCTGTCACCCCATCGCCGGCACGCAGGAGTTTGAGGTGTGTGTATCCCCATCTCTGAGTGCTGGGAATGAGGCTGCACTCCCATCCCCCTCACTGCATCCCTCCCCGTCCCATCCTGCCCCCAACACCTACCCATCCCAGCCCTGTACCCCTTACAGTGCTCTCCCACTCATCCTCTTCACCTCCCAGAGCCATCCCCCCCATGTCTCTCATCCCCCACAGCCCTGCACCCCATTATGTCCCTATATACTCATGCCCCCCACATCCTCATGTACCGGTAGCCTTCTGCCTCCCTCTGCATCCCCATCCACCCAACATACCCCCTCCTCTCTCCTTCACAGCCTCCTCTCACTCCCACCCTGCTCTCATCCTTGGCCTCTTTCCCTCCCCATCCTCTCTCCTCCACTCCCCCTCTTTTCCCCTCCAGCCCACCCTCCTCCCTTCCTGGCTGGGTGATTTAGACAGCCCCTGGGAAAGTGTCTCTCTGGAGGCAAGTTTGTGCGTGCACTGTATGTGTTTAAGAGACTGTCTCTTGGTGTGTGTATTGCCGTGCGTGTGTGTAGCTGCATGAATACAATTTGCAACTTAACTCTGTCTTTTATTCCTTTTGCTGGCTTTCAGACACAAAAACTGATGACAGAGAGTGAGTGTGTGTGCATTCATTTTATAACAAGTTTTTAAAAGAGAAGGGAACTCTAAAAGAAATGTACTATTTCTTAAAAAGTGAAAGTTGGTGACTAGTAATTGCAGAAGAGCCAATGTATCATACATTTCTCCCCGCCTTTGTCTAGCTACATTGTGAACTCTTTGCTGCGCTTTTTTTTTTTAAAAAAATGAGTATGTCCAGCAGCTACCACCCTGGATCTCTGATCTTAGTTGGGGTCTCTAGGCACTAAACAACTGTAATATTAAATAATGTGGCAGTATATGCATTAGTGTATGCTAGATGTGTACACATAATACACATGTGCATCTGCATGCAGGTGTGGGAGTCAGTTTCTACAGATTTATTTATATAGGTATCTGGACAGGTGTGCATTTCTGTGGTTGTGCTCTGTGGATTTGTATTTGGGCTTCAGGAGTGGGCCTTTAATGGACCCGTAGCAGCTGTGATAATGTGTGGTCCTAATTCCACACACAGAACCATAGAACCGGAAAGGACCTCAAGAGGTCATCTAGTCCAGTCCCCTGCACTCAGGGCAGGACTAAGTATTATCTAGGCCAGCGTTTCCCAAACTTTTTTGGCCATGGAACACCTGGTATATATTTACGGAACACTTATATTTTGCAGTTGTTTGGTTTTCAAATAAAAAAATTGTTTTATAAAATAAAATCGAGCATAAATAACGCAAAGCAAAAATACAAATTTAAAATAACTTGAACTAAATTTCTAACTGGAAAGCGCATATAAAGTAGCATAAAAATCAAGTGCAAGACTTTTTTTTTTTAATTACGATTCTTTCACGGAACACCTATTCACATCGTGCGGAACACCAGTGGTCCACGGAACAGTTTGGGAAATGCTGATCTAGACCAGTGGTTCCCAAACTTTAACAGCCCATGAACCCCTTTCACTAAATTGTGAAATCTTGCGAACACCTTTCTAAAAATAAATAAATAAGAATATTTCCAGGGATTTAAGCTTAAATTTCCTCAGTGCGATGGATGTGCTTGCTTTGCTCTACATAGCTCTTGGAAGTCCAGAACCACCGGAGAAAGAAAGTCTCGGGTCCGGTTCAGCATCAAGTCTGTTTCTGTATTTGGTTTTCAGATGTGCATATGAGGAAAATGTTGAAAATGGTAACAAAATTGCAGCAGCTTTTTCTGCCAGAAGGGGGTACTCGTTTCTTAAACTCGGCCAAAAGTTGATCAATGACAGATTTCTGAAACTCCTTTTCAGTTCATAATCACAGGAGATCTCAATGAATTTCTTTTTCCTCAGTGCTCAATATCTGTGTTCAGAAAGTGGTATCATTGAAAGGGTTGCGAAGCCAATCATGCTTGCCTGACGTAGCTGGAAAGTATTCCCTGAAAGTTGTGCAAAGTCCTTGTAGGTGTGCAATTATATTGGTTTTAGTGCACTGATCCAACTGAAGTTGATGTTCTGCCAGGAAGTCATGAAGATTACTGAAACACTCAGTTTGATTGTTTTCCAAACATCTTTCCCAGAACTGCAACTTCTTTATCATGGATTCAGCTTGCTCTTGCACATTGAAAAAACTGTTGGATTGAGGGCTTGAAGAGAGAAATTTAGGTCATTAATCCTTGAAAAAATATCTGCTAAATAAGTTAGGCTCTGGAGCCAGACATTTTCCATACAGCTGGCAAGGCGGAAAGGGTGGCTTTTGAGAAAAAAACAAAAAAAACAAAAACAAAGCTAGGATTTTGGTTCCAAGCTCAAACAAGCACACAAGGATTTTGCACTGTGAGAGCCATCTAACTTCAGTATGGGTCAACAGACAATTGTGTATACTACCCATTTCTTCACAAAGTACGTGAAATATTCTGGAATTTGTTGGCCGTGATTTTATGAAATTCACCATTTTCACTGCATTGTTCAGCACTTTCTTCAGTCCCTCAAGCATGCGTTTTGGTGCGAGGGCTTTTCTATGGATGCTGCAATGAGTCCAAGAGACTTTTGATGCAACCTTTTTTGTTCGAGCTACAAATCCAGTATACTTCCCGTCACTGCAAATGCCTAGGCAAGGAGACCAATCTATTTCCTTTTCTTGAAAAGCTGCATTAGTCAGATTGAAGATTTCTCCAGTCGTACGTTCTTCCAATGGTCGGCAAAACAACAAGTCTTCTTCAACCAGACCTTCATTCACATAACGTACAAACAGTACCAAAATAGCTAGATTAGCTACATCAGTTGATTCATCCAACTATATAGCATAATACGGACTATTTTTCACTCATGTACAATTGTGATCTCTACATTATTTGACAGGTCATTAATTCTTTGTGACAATGTATTATTGGACAAAGGTACCATGTCAATCCTTTTTGCAGCCTTTTCTCTGAGCGTGCAACGTCTTTTATACATGGACCAATCAAGCTTTCTGCTATGGTGTGAGCTTCTGATGCTTTTGCTACAAGTGCATTTTCATTATCAGCATTTGCTTTGGATAGAACACTGGCAATGTCACTTTTCCTCTAGCTAATTTTCACTTGAAAAAAATCAACAGGCTTGTCGAGTTGTGCAGGGTGCCTAGTTTCTAAATGGCACTGAAGCAGAGAAGGTTTGAGTCTGCTGTTTGCTAGAACATCACCACAAATCTCACACAGTGGTACTGGACGTTCTTGATCACCAATGCACGTAAAGCCACATTTTATATAATCGTTGTCATATTTCTTTTCTTTGTAAGTGACTTTCCAGGACCATCTTGATCATTAGACTTCAATTTCCCACAGTGTGGACTTGGGGAAACACTAGCTGATTCTTGCGTCTTGACACTTTCCGTTTTCAGCCACTTATCCATTGAACTTGTGCACAAAAGTTCTAATAAAAACAGAGGGAGATTGCTAACAACCAACAAACTAGAAAATGAGAAGATTCACTCAACTCTCACTGAAGCAAAACAGCACTCCAGAGAGAATGACAATTACTAAGGCACCTTAACACTGCTACACTGGCTACAACGTGCTCCCGGCTGGTTTTGCTTGCAAACAGCTTTTCTTCCACCATGAGGTCTGTCCCCACGAGGGTGCCCTCCAAGGAGGAGATTAGCTTGGACCACCCCCCACGTACAGCGTGGCCCCGGCTCACTCTACCCTCGATGCCAACTTCCCCTGTCTGACAAGGACAGGGGTCCGAGCTGCCACCTGTGCACCTGGGGTCTCAGCTGCCCCCCTGCCCATCACAGGGCTCAGGCTGCGGGCTCCGCACCCCATGGGGCTCCTGCTGCTGGACCCCATTGACCACCCCGGTCAACTGAGCTCGGGCTGCAAGTCCCACTGACCCTGGCCCCGCTCTCCCTGGGGCTTGGGTTGCCAGCCCCACATGGAGCACTGGGGTTCAGGCTGATGGCTCCCCTGCTGACAAGGGCAGGGCTTGGACTGCCCAGCCTCACGCGGAGCACTGGGGTTCAGGCTGCCAGCCCCACGCGGAGCACTGGGGTTCAGGCTGCCAGCCCCACGCGGAGCACTGGGGTTCAGGCTGATGGGGGCAGGGCTCGGATGCCAGCCCAAACTGCTCTGCCCCGCTCTCCCTGGGGCTCAGGCTGTCTGCCCTGCAACCAGGTCCCACTACTGCCTCCAATGCCCAGGGTCCTCTGGCCACTATTACTGAAATTTTTCTGGCGCACCCCCTGTAATGTTCTGCAAACCCCCAGGGGTTCGCAAGCCCCAGTTTGGGAATCACTGATCTTGACCATCCCTGACAGGTGTTTGTTCAACCTGCTCTTAAAAATCCCCAATGATGGAGATTCCACAACCTCCCTAGGCAATTTATTCCAGTGCTTAACTACCGTGACAGTTAGGAAGTTTTTCCTAATGTCCAACCTAAACCGCCCTTGTTGAAATTTAAGCCAATTGCTTCTTGACCTATCCTTGGAGGTTAAGGAGAACAATTTTTCTCCCTCCTCCTTGTAACAACCTTTTATGTACTTGAAAACTGTTATGTCCCCTCTCAGTCTTCTCTTCTCCAGACTAAAACAAATAGATGTTTTTCAATCTTCCCTCATTGCTCACGTTTTCTAGACCTTTCATCATTTTCGTTGCTCTTTGGACTTTCTGCAGCTTGTCCACATCTTTCCTGTAATGTGGTGCCCAGAACTGGACACAATACTCCAGTTGAGGCATAATCAGCACGGAGTAGAGCAGAAGAATTACTTCTTGTGTCTTGCTTACAACACTCCTGCTAATACATCCCAAAATGATGTTTGCTTTTTTCGCAACAGCCTTACACTATTGACTCATATTTAGCTTGTGATCCACTATGATCCCCAGATCCCTTTCCACAGTACTCCTTCCTAGGGAGTCATTTCCCATTTTGTAAGTGTACAACTGATTGTTCCTTTCTAAGTGGAGTCCTTTGCATTTGTGCTTATTGCAAATAGGATGAAATTCTTCAGACCATTTCTCCAGATCATTTTGAATTTTAACCCTATCCTCCAAAGCACTTGCAACCCCTCCCAGCTTTGTATCATCCACAAACTTTATAAGTGTACTCTCTATGCCATTATCTAAATCATTGATGAAGATATTGAACAGAACCAGACCCAGAACTGATCCCTGTGGGACCCCACTTGATACACCCTTCCAGCATGACTGTGAACCACTAATAACTACTCTCTGGGAACGGTTTTCCAACCAGTTTTGCACCCACCTTATAGTAGCTCCATCTAGGTTGTATTTCCCTAGTTTGTTTATGAAATTACAATAAGTTTAGTGAACAAAAAACATGGAGCTGGTTACAAAAAGTGGGAAGAGGGGAGGGAAAGAAACATGAAAACCTTTGTGGAATTTCATTTTTTTTTTTTTTTTTTGGTTAACCTTTTTCACTACTTTGCTACCAGCTCTAGTTTCCTATAACAAATAAAACCTGAACTTAGCAGAATACATCTGTCAAAACAATAAATATGCCTGTTTGGGCCTTGCAGTGAAAATGAGCAAGAGAGAGAGGGAGGGGGAGCACAAGCAACAGAGGAAGGGGGGGATGGAGTGATTGGGGGGGCCTCAGGGAAGGGGCGGGGCAGTGGACAGGGCAAGGGTGTTTGGTTTTCTGGAATTAGAAAGTTGGCAACTAGAATGGGTTGTCATGGCAGGAGGGCCTTGCCTGCACACACACACACAAATGTGCCACATGATACCATAACAGGCTCCTCCAAATCTGTGAGTCGCAAGAGCCAATGTGCCAGAGCGGGGGACAGGCCCAGACCCACAGGACAGGAGCCGCCTTTGCGGGGTGAGTATGGGGCGGCCGGACTTGCTCTCCAACCCACTGGGACCTTAATAGCACTTAACATTAAGCACCCCAAAGAATATTTTCACCCTCTGCCTGTGGCTCTCAAGATTTCTGAACAGGTGTCTGCCTTTAACTTCAACACATTAGCACATTTTCATAACATGATAACAGCAGCATCCTGCCCATCACTCAGGCCTGTAACCTTGGCATTGTTCTTGACTCAGACACCTCTAGGTCCTCACATCCAGGCTATGTCTAAACCTTGCAGATTCCTTCTGCATCTTATTGCTAAGATGCAGCCTTCCCTGTCCATCCATACAGCTAAAACTCTTGTCCAAGCTCTCATCAACTCATGGCTCAATTACTGCAACATTCTTTTCTCGGGCCAGATTACGTGTATCAAGGCCAAACTCAGACCCATTCAGAATGCTGCTGCAAAGATCAGGTCCCCTCAGAGCCCCCTAGGTCTCCAGGCATAACAAGGAAACTCCTTACAATTTAAAGTCGCAACATACAACATTAAATAGAGTTTTCAAATATACCCCAAAACTCTTTACAGTGTTGCCCTTCCTAGCATGAAGGATCTTGTTACCATTGTACCTAAGCTCCTACACAATGTTGAATCTATTTATCCTCACAACAGCAATGTAATGTAAGACAGGGCTATTTCCCCATTTTAAAGATGCATACGGCAGCCTGGAGAGAACGAGCCACTTATCCAAAGTGTCCCAGATCCACAAGATCTGTGCAACACCCCAGCTTTTCAACAGTCTCTTGGAGGAACTTCGTGTGCCAGATCCCAAAGCGGTCCCACTCTTCCTTCAGAGGAGGCAGTGGCGGCTGTGTGGCCTACTAGGTTGAGCTACTGAGCTCCAGCACTCCAGTTTCACACCTTGAGCTCTGCTCAGCAAGTCCAACGGAGGCAGACTCCTGGTAGAGACCTGTACATTCTTCATGGACTGATGTACCCCAGCAAGTATTTGCAGTGACACCCAAGCAGAGTTTTCAAAACAGATTGGGATTTATTAGTCAACTGGAACACAGCATTACAAGCCCTTAGGTTAGCGCAGAGAAATAAAGGTTTAAGCATAGTCCTTTCTAGTCAAGCCAGAGCAATTCACCAGCTAAACTGTAGTAATCTCCATTTTCAGGATCTCTTCCAACCCTAATCTTCTATGAAAGGAGGTCATCTAGTCCAATCCCCTGCTCAAAGCAGGGCCAACACCAACTAAATCATCCCAGCCAGGGCTTTGTCAAGCCAGACCTTAAAAACCTCCAAGGATGGAGATTCCACCACCTCCCTAGGTAACCCATTCCAGTGCTTCACCATCCTCCTAGTGAAATAGTGTTTCCTAATATCCAACCTAGACCTCCCCCACTGCAACTTGAGACCATTGCTCCTTGTCCTGTCATCTGCCGCCACTGAAAACAGCCTAGATCCATCCTCTTTGGAACCCCCTTTCAGGTAGTTGAAGGCTCCTATCAAATCCCACCTCACAGTTTTCTCCTGCGGACTAAATAACCCCAATTCCTTCAGCCTCTCCTCATAAGTCATGTGCCCCAGCCCGCTAATCATTTTCACTGCCCTCCACTGGACTCTCTCTGATTTGTCCACATCCTTTCTGTAGCGGGGGGATCAAAACTGGACACAATACTCCAGGCGTGGCCTCACCAATGCCAAATAGAGGGGAATAATCACTTCCCTCAATCTGTTGACAATGCAGCCCAATATGCCTTTGGCCTTCTTGGCAACAAGGGCACACTGCTGATTCATATCCAGCTTCTCATCCACTGTAATTTCCTGATCCTTTCTGACTTCCTTGGTCAGTTCCAAACTTCCAGGTAAGAGCTGCGAGCTTCTTTCGCAGCCTAAAGCCTAAACTTAACCCTCTATCCCAATCCTTTGTTTTCAAACTGGTGTCTCTGCTGAGCTTTGCTGCTGAGTGTGGATTCACGAGTCATAGGAGCTTGCATTGTCTCTCTGGACCCCAGTTGGTCTGGGTCAGTTTCAACCAGTTCATTAGTGACTCTGCTGCTCTGGGTGGAATGAACAAAGTGAGACACACACATGCACCTTTGTCTCTTACAATCTTCTCCCCCCACCACCACCACAGGGTAGCAATGCACAGTATAAAGGAGAAACTGAGGCACACATAGGCCACAAATATACTACAAAAAAATTCCCCACTTCACCACACAAGGCGCACTCAGGGTTTGTGGCAGAGAACTGAACCCTAGTCTTCCCAGACACGGGCTAGTTCCCTAACCACTAGAGCATGCTTCCTCTTCAACAGCTGTGATATTCCCTTTACTTAGCATAGGTAATACGAAGCCACCAATTACTGGCAATGGCATCTCTAAAGCTTTTAATGGTGACCATTTTATTTTTCTGAATTGCATTAACCTCAATCAGAGAGCAGAAATATATTTATAAGGATACACTCAGACCTTTGCCAGTTCGTTGAGACACAAACCAGTATAGCCCTTTGTATACAATCAACGTTTTATTTAACTATCACATTAATTTTATACCTGTTGGCCACAAGCCACTTTCCCAGCGTGTGGTGTCATCTACACCCATGGTTGCATTTTAATCAGCTTAAGAAAATTTGTTGTTTGAGTCAAAATTGCTGCAATGTCAGCAGTTGGCAGAGACGCACAGGACAAGTTTAGGCAAACTGTGCAATCTCCCGAACACTTCTTTGATTAATATGGGATGCCCCATAATAGTTTGTGATTAATATAGAGTGCCCTGTAATTTGTGAATACTGTATGTTGGTCTGGTTTTCTGTATAAATATTTTGATTTAAGCGCCTCTGTCATAAATATAAAGGGAACGGTAACAGCCTTCCTGTATCCAGTACTATAAAATCCCTCCTGGCCAGAGACACAAAATCCTTTCACCTGTAAAGGGTTAAGAAGCTCAGGTAACCTGGCTGGCACCTGACCCAAAGGACCCATAAGGGGACAAGATACTTTCAAATCGGGGGGGAAGAAGGGGGAGAAAGGTTTTGGTCTGTCTTTTCTGTGTGTGCTTGCCGGACACAGGTCAAGGAAGCAAGCAATCCAACTCCATTAGAATTAGTAAGTACTAGCAAGGGAATGTGTTAGCTTATTTTTGTTTTGGCTTGTGATTTTCTCTGTGCTGAGAGGAAGGTGTATTCCTGGTTTTCTTTTTGTAACTTTAAAGTTTGGCTCAGAGGGAAATCCTCTGTGTTTTTGAATCTGATTGCCCTGTAAGATTATCTTCCATTCTAATTTGAGAGTGGTGCCTCTTTTACCTTTTCTCTTTTTTATAAAATTCTGTTTCTTTTAGAATCAGATTGGGGTGTTTTTCTTTTCGTGTCCTAAAAAAAACCCAAGGTTGGCCTGTGCTCATCTTGTTTATTCTCAAGCCCCCCCAGGAAAGGGGGTGTAGGGACTTGGGGGAATAATAGGGGGGAGTAGGAACTCCAAGTGGTCCTTTCCCTGAGTTTGTCTAACTTGCTTGGTGGTGGCAGCATTACCTAATCCAAGGTATAAGGGAGAATTTGTGCCTTGGGGAGTTTTTAACCTAAACTGGTAGAAATAAGCTTAGGGGGTCTTTCATGAGGGTCCCCACATCTGTACCCTAGAGTTCAGAGAGGGAAGGGAACCCTGACTGCCTCTCTCTAGTAGACTGTCTAGGATGGGTCAGGCAGCCAGCCAGCAATGGCTCAAGATGGTCACGTATCAGTCTCCACCAAAGAGTTAAGGAACAAAGCCAGAACTATCAGTAGTGAGGACTCTGGCTTGGTCTTTTCACAGCCTAGGAGGCTGATTTAACTGGGGGCGGGGTGGGGAGCAGAGGGACAAAGCCCATGAACACTGGAATAGACAACCTGCAGAACAAAGAACACTTGCAGGGTTTAAAAGCACACTCAAGTAATAGGAGGATAACCGGACTGAAAAGCCATTCAGAGGAACCTGGGGGGGGGCGGGTAAGAACGAAGCAGGATTTGAAGCAGCTAGGCCTGCTAAAGTCACCGTTATGGGATGGTAGGACTTCAGGTCAGATAGACATGTGTTTAGGCTTTTTATAATCCTTTGTCTCGCTGCTGCATAAAATAGGTTTAAGAAAGCTGTTTGGGTCCCATCTCATTGTCACAGGATGCCAAGGGAGCAATCACGGGTGCTCAAAACCTCATCAGATCTGCAGGATGAAAATGGTAGGTATACACCGCGTAGCCTTACCAAATCTTGGTTTAGAGAAGCGGGGGGAAAATCGTGAACCTCTGCCCTAAGACAGGTAAGTGTAGGAGCCCAAGACCTGAGCATAGGTGCTGGGTGTGCTTCCGCCCCCACAGCTTGAAGGAGTAACAATCCAAATACAGGGTTCCAGAACAAAAAAAATGTTCCAGCACCACGGGACCCGAGTACACTTGAAGAGACCCAAAAGGGGACAGAGGTGCAGCTAGCCCTGTAAGCTTAGGCTGAACCAAAGCCAACAGGGTCAGAAGCTGATATTAACTTGTTATCCACAAACAAAACCAGCCATATACTCAGCCTCAATAACCTTTATATTAGATGAATGAAAAATAAGATCAAAAGCAATCTTACAAAGAGCACATTGTCTCTCTTTCTCTGCATCATGCTGCATGCATACTGAACACCAAATGGGGCATGGGCTGGCAGGGGGTGGGAGCAGGTTTAAGACCATCTTGGGGATTTTCACTCCTTGAGTGTCTGGAGATTGATTTGATTGCGAAAGTGATGACCCTGACCTTCCAGTGGGAGGGAGAGCCACCCAAACAGTCTCCAGAACTCTGATCTTTCCCCCTCCTCCACACACTGGTTGACGCATGGATCAGCTCCCTTAGCTGGGGAGTTCTGCACAGTCAGAGGTGGCAGTAGGGGTAGAGGGATAAGAAACAATCAAGTGAATAATGGAGGCTCTAAAAAGAAGATGTGAGCATCTCCCACCCTCAGGCCCAGGGTAATGAAGGAGACCCTGTCCACAAAAACACAGAAAATAAATGGTATGGAAAGAACTATTTATCTGAGTAGCACGATAAGCGTGGAGTGCTCTTTTTACTGGGAGCTGCCTGCTGGGTTAACCTGGCCTACTTTTCATTTCAGAGAACCTTCAGGAATAACTGTGACCACTTCTTGCCCTTCCTTCCATCAGCTAATGCCAGCAGCATGGCTCCCTTGTTTCCTCTTCTAGTAAAATCCACTCAGGCTGGAGTCATGACGATGTGCCTTTTAGCACCACCCCCGTAGGCGGTAGCACATTTACCTATTCTCAGGTTATTGTTGTGGTCCATGGTTGTACATGGCAAGTTCTTATGAAGGGAGAGGGAATCACCTGGGGAAATCATGACTGCAATTTCGTTTCTGTTTATCATAATGTTAAAGTTTTGTTCACCAAATGCTGGACTTATTAGTTCTATGTTCTTTTGTCTCCCTTCGGCATGGTGTCAAATTTTTGTACATTTTTTTCCATTTTCATAATGAATATGCATCGATGTAAAGCTCTGAATGTCCTAGCACACCATTCAGAATGCAATTAAAACTCAGCCAGACGGCTTAAAGTTGGCATTGTGTGTGGACCTAAAATCTTATGTCAAGTACACTTAAGAAATCCAATACACAACAAAGATGTAACCCTTCTTCCAGATGTTGTCAGCAGTGGCAACGGCCAGGTTCAATATTAGCAAAACCAGCTCGAGCCTCCACCTGGAAACCTGGGAAAACAAAACACCTCTCCTGGGTGCCCTTACTAAGCAATACTTCTCCATTCACAAGCACCGAGTCCATGTATAACACAGGAAAAACTTATTAAGAGAAGAAAATTTGGGAAAATACAGTAACGATGACTCAGAAGCATGCAAATAATAAGCAAAACTCTCTCCCAGAAGCATCTTGGGCAGTAGTCTTTTGCCTGAGTTTCCCATGGGGAAGTCCAATAGACAAATATCCCTTTAACACACCACTTCCTTCACTGTACCCCACTCACAGTTTGTTGGCATAAGTTTGTTGTCAGAGGTTAGCAAAGTCCCAGAGTCCAGACATGCATTCAGATAGGTTCACCTCCACCGCCTGGGAGAAGGGAGGCAAGGTCTGCTGCCTGGCTCCTGTGAAGAAATGCCTGTATCTTGTCTCACTGCTTCAGTTTGTTGCCTCTCATTATACGACCTCTTGCCACTGCTTTACCACTGATAGCAATTGGGCTACTACTTCTTTAGCATCTCATTTTCCTGGTTTACTGTTATCACTAGGAAGAGAGGAAGATTCTTAATTGAATCTATTCAGCTGTGTCTTTAAACTCTGCAGTCCCAGCAAGGATAAGAATGTTCAAATAACACATAAGACCCTTCAACAGAAGCCATACACCTACCCAAAAAAAGAGAAACATTAACATTCCTATCTTCATTTCTCCCCTCCCCCTGGCTTAGCTTTTGGCTCACTACGCAGCTGTTCAAGAATGGGCTATAGGTTATGGTGATCCCCCTTAATCAGGGCATATGAAGTATAATTCTACTGCCCTTTATTCATACAATACAGGGAATAACATTTAATTACCCCTACATCTAAGACTTATGTGAATTTTAACCCAAAACAGCCAAAAATGATCACGATGATACAGTAGAAGTCACTTATGCAAATAAGATCTGCTCATGAGGTCTTTTCCTCTCATTCATCAATAGATGGCCACAGAAAGCTCACTCACCCCAGTGGCTTACATCTATAGTCACTGAGGTGTATTGACCATAGAATTATCTCCCGATGGAATGGGTGTGATCTCAGATTTTAATAAATGCTTGTAAAGGGATATATACTCCAGTTCATCCTGACAGTTTTGTGTGATAGTTTTAATACATTTTTTTTTCCAAGGAGAATTTCTGCATTCTAAAAAAGTCAAAATTTACCAAGTTCTCTAGCAAAAAATGTACCTACCTCAGAACAGAGAAGTGCTTGAGGTTCAGGAGTATCTTACTTCCCCTTCTTCTAAATTATAATGATTAGAGTTACCATAATTTCATCTCACGGAGCTAGTGCTCTGGCAATAAGCTTATAGCACCCAAAAATCCCCACAGATGTCATTGATCTACCTTGAACCTGTGCTGCTGAGATTGATGTGGAGGTCTGGGTGGTTTTTGGTTTTTGTTTGTTTTGGGAAGTGGGGGTAGGGGAGAGTTTGCTAGAAGGCACCAGCCCAAAGCAGGTAGATGCTACTTTCCCATTCCATCTCAAACAGCTTGTCACAGCCCTTAACTGGACCCTCATGAAAGTTCACGTCCCTGATATCAGATTCAGAATTCCTGCCTAGAAGATGGGTGGTGTGACGGGGCGAGGCCAGACAGCTATAGAAAAGTAGTGGGAGACATATATTAGCCCCAGGCTAAACAAATCCCTGTGACCAGGATAAGTAAATGGCAACTGCTCCAGGTCAATTAAGACACCTGGAGCCAATTAAGATCTTTCCAGAAGGCAGGGAAGATAACTAGGTTGATTGGGACACCTGAAGCCAATTAAGGGCTGGCTGAAACAAGTTAAAAGCCTCCCAGTTAGTCAGGGGGGAGCTGAAGGAGGATGGTGTATGGTAAACTGGGTAGTACAAACCAAAACAGGTAGAAGGAAGGCAGTCCTGAAGTAAGAGTGAAGGAGATTTTGGGGAAGTGGCCCAGGAAATTGTACATGTCCTGTTTCTAAAAGGTCAGCTAATATAGCTGATGCTATTAGGGTTCCTGAGCTGGAGCCTAGACTCTCTACTGAATTAATCAGTGAGACTGAGAGACAGCACAGATGGTGTGAGAGAGAGTTGCTTCTCTTCACCTCCCTTGCTGGCTTATGATGAAAATAACTTAGTAGGCTATGACCCTTCTCTCTAGAGAGAGAAGGGCTATGTGGAGGGTCACACTGAGCCTGAGGCTAGCAAAATCTGCCAGGAAGCGTGGGACCCAGGGAGACGAGGACAGAGCTTTGTCACGGGGTAAACTATTAAAATAACATTTATAAAGAATGAATAGTAACTCTGTTCTATCCCCTATAGTTTCTTGAGGGCACATTTTACCAGTATAGTCTCTATGACTGTGTTATCACAAGCTAAGTAAACTTGATTTGATTTAAAAGTGTATTTTTTCTCTGAGAGGCTATTTCACATTCCAGATGGGAAAGAATTTATCTTGCTTTTGCAATAGGCTGGTGTATATTTATTAGAATTGCATGACTTTCCCTGGCTATGAGAGGTATAGAATAGGGGTGAGCAAACTCTTTGGCCCGAGGGCCACATTGGGGTTGTGAAACTGTAGGGAAGGCTATGCCTCCCCAAACAGCCTGGCCCTTGCCCCCTATCCACCCCCTCCCACTTACTGTCCCCCTCAGAACTCCTAACCCATCCAACCCCTCCCTGCTCCTTGTCCCCTGACTGCCCCCTCCTGGGGCCCCTAACCATGCCCTATCCAACCCCTGGAACTCCCACGCCTATCCAACCTTCCCCTGATTGCCCCCCATCCTCAGAATGTCTGCCCCATCCAACTGCCCCCTGCTTCCTGTCCCCTGACTGCCCCCTGGGACCCCCTGCCCCTTATCCAACCTCCCCACCCCCTTACCATGCTGCTCAGAGCAGCAGAACTAGAAGCTGTACTGCCTGGCTGGAGCCAGTCATGCTGTCTGTGCGGTGGTGTAACTAGGGGGCTGGGGGGACAGCAGGGGAAGGGCCGGGAGCTCAAGGGCCAGGCAGGCCGATCCCACAGGCCGGATGTGGCCCACGGGCTGTAGTTTGCCCCCTAAGAATCCACCTGCTGTGCTGCCAGGAAAGTCTTCCAGAATCAGTTTATATTTTTCCATTTGCCCTCTATTTTTGAATGACTTGTACCTGGCAAATACACTGTTCTCAGAACCTCTGGGATTAATACAAAGTCCATTATTTCCTATTAAAAATCTGAAAATAAATTATTCAGCATGCCCCATTAACAGTCTGTACGATCTTTCAGGGACCTTTTTGGCACGCTTTGGCTGAATGAGGATTCAGCTTGTATCCACTTTCCCCTCTCCAATTGGAGGGGGCTCTCGCCTGCTGCAGGAGGACCGGGCCATGCGGGCTGAGCTGGCGCAGCCTGCAGCAGTACCCGGGCCGAGCAGAACGTGCTCTGCCTGCACCAGTGATGGGCAACACCAAGGGACCTCAGCCACATCCCCACCAGTGCTCCTGGGGGGCAGAGGCTGAGGGACCTTGCTTATGGTAAAGAGTCAAGGACATGGAGCTTTGGCTTGATTTGGGGCGGGTGAGGTCAGGGCTTTTTCCCCAGCTCGGTCACGGAAGGGGTGGGAAAGGAAATGTACGTTATTTACAGTATTATGGTTTATTTGTATGTATATAATTTAAAATGTTCTCGGTGTTAATAGTGGCCTGCGGTGCTTACTGCAGCTGCACGGGGGGCCTCAGGGAATAAAATTTGGGAATCCGTGCCCTAGAGAAGCCCCTCAGCCCCTACGGTCTGGCTTCTGCCCTGGCCTTGCATGCAATCCATTCCTTAGCTGAAACAATGGAAGCCGCCACCAATCACTAAACAAAGGGGCATTTAACTGATTCCTCATTCAGCCTGAATGAAAGGCAGCTATCATGCCTATCCACTTCAGCGAAGTCTGTGACTTCTTATAGATTAAAGACAGGCTGGTTGGAAGCAACCTAACCTGCACGTTAACAATAATAATATCTAGTTCCTATCTAGCACTTTCCACCCACAGTTCTCAAAGAGAAAAGGAAAGCGGGGGTGGGGGATATGGGGAAGGAAGAGGCACTATCTGAGCTTCTACCCTCTTCCTTTTCATTTGGGGGCTTCTTCAACAGAAGGTGGCACTCCAGGGGAGCCTCCCCACGAAAAGCCAACTCTGGAGAGCAAGGGAATTGGGTGAAGGGACAGATAATCTGTCGCTTCACCACCTCAAACATTCCCTGTGTAACTGCTTGCCCCTGTATCTGTCTAGAACTCCAGCCTCTTCCTCTGGCCCCCTCCCATGCTGCCCGATAACCCTTCTTCCCCCAGTTCACCTAACACTCCTTTGCTCTCCTATAACCCTCTCTTCCCCCAACACTCATCACTGCCTGTAACTTTCCCTCATAGCCTGAGACTTTTTTCCCTCTGCATCAGTTTTGGCCCTGTTTTTTATTTTATTTTTCTGTGAACAATTGAAAATTCAAGTGGAAACTAATTTTTTTTGTTCATTTTCATAGAAAATTTCCACAGGAAAAATTTAAAATTTCAGACCAGCTCTACTCCTTAAGCCTTGCAGATTATTTACTGGGGCTCTCAGCGCATCACAAAATGTTTCCCAGGTCCTTCACCCCTCACACAATATCTCTAGTATCTCCCATAGTTCCCTGAGCCTCAGAAAACATATCCCAGGGTACATGCTTCACAGAATGTCACCTTTGGCTCCCAGCCTCACAGAATGTAGTCTGGGCTCCCTGTGCCTCAAAGAACTTTGTCCAAGGCTAGCAACCTCTCACAGGAGGTCTCCTGGGGCTAACTATCCCTGACAGATTGTCCCACAGAGCTAATAACTCCCAGAGCTCCCGTCCCCTCGGAAAAACACCTTTAGGGTTCCCTACCCCTCAGAAAACTGCCATCAGAGTAGAGCTCCCCAAATATCCCTTGGACTTCTAATTGCCTGTAGAATGGCCTCCTCAGATTCTAGTTCCTCACAGAACCTTCTGGGTCCCCCACACAAGCAGAGAGCATCACGGGGTGCTCCTGGAAGCCTTCACGGAATTCCTTACACCTTAAACATAAGGTTAATGCCGCACTTCCTGAGGTTAAGCTGATTCCTCAGCCTCTGACCTTGTCCTTTAAACCTAAATGTAACCTCCAGCTAATAACCTGTCTCTGACCCTAGACGTAAAACATACTTCCAGGCCTCAAAGCCTAAATCATTATCCCCTAATCCAAAACCACCACAAACTTTGACTAAAACTAGTCCCTCACCCTTAGACCCACACCCTGTCCACCTCTGACCCCATCCACTTAAACCTAAATCCCTGTCATTTAAACTGGAATTGAAGTCTTTGCCCTGTAAACCTAATGCCCTGGCTGCACCCCTAAGCCTAAATTCAAGCCATGCCCACTTAGCCTGAGCCCCAGTAACCCACTTCAGACCATGACCCCTAAACCTTAATCCCCATTCCCTAAACCCAACTCCATCACCCCTAATTCTAAAACTGAACCCCCTCTCTCTAACCCTTAATCCTCTTCACACTAACACTAAACTGACATCAGCTAATCCTGACTCACCATCCCTTAAAGCTAAATCTATATCCCTATGTTGACTGTCTGCCAGCAGTGAGAAATGTCACACTTGGAACTGTGGAAATCTTCCCGCTTCTTCTACAAGAGGCAAACCTCACACCAAGTACCTTCCACAGGCTTTGGGTAGGGGAGTAGGAGACCTAGTCCTTCCCATGCCCCTTATCCAAGCAGCCCAAGAGGTCACTCAGAACTGGAGCAATTGATCCCAGGGATGCAAGGCAGAGAGAGTCTTCCAGGTGCAGTGCAGTTGCTCTCCTTACCCCTAGCATTTGCCGCCTCTTTCAGGATCATGCTCTTCTAAAAACTTGTCCATTAACATTTGCCTATTAAGCTACTAACAATAAAAACCAAAGCAAAAGCACCATGAGGCCTGGTTGAGACTAGCACAGGTTGGCCATTAGAACAACTTTTTATTACAGTTATACTTAAAACAGATATGCAGCCCCCTGTTGCGGTTCAAATACAAGACAGAACAAGGCTTTAAGCAAGCAAGCAGGCTGGTCTGCCAACGGGCTGGTCTCCCTGTCAGCTTTCCACCCTCTCTTTTATTTCTCTCCCTCCTCCTGCACATTACATACTCCAACAGATAAAAGGAATACACTGGCTTTGTTTAATATTCTTATTTACCAATTTCTATCTACCGCATTCCTTGCTCTCGGGCCTTGAGCCCAGTCCTGGGAGGCTTCCCACGGTTCATGTCATCTGGGCGAGTTTCCAAGGTTCATGCCCTTGAGAGGAGCCGTGTGTGCACTGCTCCTACACAACACTCCGGGTGTGCCCTGAATGTTGCCAAGTGCATGAACCCCGTATGAATCCTACAGCCCCCCAAAAAGCAAACTGAAGGTTCCTACCTCAGCTTTCACTGTGCCCCCATGCCTGCCCTCCCCCACACTCCACCTGTGGGCTTGAGACCAGCATGAGCTGCCCCAGAAATATTTCAGCTGCCTTGCTGTAATGTACATTTATGAACAACATTATTGTGTGTGACTGACTGAGGAGCTGAAGGTCCATTTTCAAAAGTGAAGGTCAATGGGACCTAGGCTCCAAAGTATCTAAATCATTTTAGAAAATGGGGCTTAGGCTTCTATGTGACTTAGTCCCCTTTGTCCCCAAACTCCTCTCTTCTATGGGGAATAATTGTTGGAAACACCATGAGATGAACTGTTCTTACGTTACCTGGCTCTGCTCCCTCAGGGATGATCACACTAATGTTATTGGCATGGACTGAGTTTTCAGGGAGTATGTTTTATTGTTAATAGCCTTAAGAGTCTTATTACGGCAGTGAGAGCACTGGCTACTATCCAAGTTCCTTTCCTTCCACTTAATGCTAGAAGGCAAAAATAGATTTACTAGGACAGAGAGGGAGGGAGGCACTGAGGGACTCATAAATATTCATCTGCCTAGCTTACGAAAGGAAACCTATCTTTGTTCACAACAGCTGGAGATAGGGTATGGATGGATGTGACCCCTCCTGGAGTGTGATTGCAGTGTTTATCCCCAGGGCGATATAGAACAATGAAACATTGTGGAACTCAGCCATGGGGGAAGTGTCCGACAAAGAGTGTCAAAGTTCAAGGATTTTTACAGATGTTCTGTGCTGTGTTGGTGTAGCTATAGTGGTCCCAGAATACAAGAGACACAAGGTGGGTGAGGGAATATCTTGTATTGCCTTCTGTTAGTGAAAGGGACAAGTTTCTGAGTTACACAGAGCTCTTCTTCGGGGCTCTTCTTCTTCAGGCTCTGTGTAGCTCAAGAGCTTGGCTCTTTCACCAACAGCAGCTGGTCCAATAGAAGATATTACCTCACCCACCTTGTCTCTCTTGATTTTAAAAAATGGCAGCCTAATCTGGATGACATTGGACAGGGCTGGAACTTCTGCTGAGCACAGACAGAATCTTGACTGTGAAACAAAATGAAACCTTCTATATCCACAATAAAAAAAGAACAAAGCAAAAGCACCACGAGGCCTGGTTGAGATTAGCACAGATTGCCCCTTAGAACAACCTTTTAATAAAGTTATACTAAGACATGCAGCTCAAAAAAAAAAAAAAAGAAGCAAACTGAATGTTCCTACCTCAGCTTTCACTTCGCCCGCAGGCCTGCCCTCCCCCATGCTCCAGCTTTGGGCTTCAGACCATCATGAGTGCCCCAGAAATGTTTGAGCAGCTTTGCTGTAACGTACATTTATGAACAACATTATGGGTGGGATTTTCAAAAGCGTCTGAGTGACTGAGGGGGCCTAGGACCCATTTTCAAAAGTGAATGTCAATGGGATCTAGGCTCCTAAGTACCTATATCCCTTTAGAAACTGGGGCTTAGGCTCCTATATCACTTAGCACTTTTTTAAAATGTTACCCAAAGGGTATGTCTACATTGCAATAAAAGACCTGCAGCACGGTTGGGGCTGGCCCAGATCAGCTGACTTGGGCTCACGGGGCTCTGGCTGCCCGGCTAAAACTTGCAGTGTAGGCTTTTAGGCTTGGTCTGGAGCCTGAGCTCTGAAACCCTGTGGGGAGGGACAGTCTCAGAGGGGTTCCAGGCCAAATGCAAACTGCAATTTTTCGCCCTGCAGCCTGAATCCCAAGCCCCAGCTGACTCAGGCTCTGAGACTTGGTGTCATGGGTTTTTTATTGCAGCGTAGACATACCCTGAATGACTTAGAAGCACACATGCCATTGACTTTTAATGGAACTTGTATTCCTAAGTCACTCAGGTCCACATTGTTAAAGGGATTTAGACACCTATCTCCCAGGCACCTACATACCTGTAAGAATCAGGCCAACAAGACACCATGCCCCTCCTGCAGAAGCCCTTCCACATGACCTTTGTATAGGATTGCAGAATGGGGATGCTCATTATCTGGACAACAGAAACCTGCTCAGAAGGATATTCCTATGTCAACCCTAATTATCTGGAAACAAAGAAGTGCAGCCTCAGTTCCATTATAAAGAAATGTTTTATTTAGTTCTCAAAATGATCAGCAATGCAGAGCAGACAGCGTGTGAAAGATTTCCAGTTGTTCTCAAACCCTTTGATCCATAACTCTGTCTCTCCCCACCTTGCACTGCCACCAGATGAACCATGGAAAACCTCAGCTGGCAGGTAAAGTAAGGTTGACTATGTAACAAAGTGTAACATTCTATATCCACAATAAAAAAACAAAGCAAAAGCACCACGAGGCCTGGTTGAGACTAGCTCAGATTGCCCATTAGAACAAACTTTTATTAAAGTTATATTTAGATTCGCAGCTCAAAAAAAAAAAAAGCCACCATGCAATAGCAAGTCAGGTGCCAGAAGAAAGTAGCAATCTTAAGGAGAGGGGGAAGAAACTCAAAATTATTGATATACACGTAGTGGCATACAAAATAAGTTTACTCCTGTGATGCGCTCACTGCTGTATGATCGCCTGCCTTCCTGCTGGGCTAAACGGGCCTGAATTTCATTTCGGACCGTTTGTAGGAGTAGTTGTACCCTTTGCCTGCCTGCCAGTTCACCCCGTCTGCAAAGCTGCTGTGGGCTCCCAGCCAGTACATCCCATTCAGGTTGGAAGAATGGCAGCTACTGTACCACCAGGCCCCCTTGTAGGTTGTTGCACATGCGTTCGAACCAGGATCTTGCTGTCGGTCTTTAGTGGAGAACAGCATGTTGTTGTGGCCGGATAACGAATCCCCTGTATGACGTAAATGAAACCACTGTTTATGGCAGGTCGCAGGCAGTTTAGTTCCTCAGTGGCCAAATCTAACATTCCTGGAGTCGTGCTGTCCATTTCCCCCTTTCATGAGGCACTCGGAATCCCTGGAACTATAGAAGGAAGTCTGAAGCTCAATTTAACCGCTTCCATCTGGGTTCCTGATGCAGCAGGTGCTGGGTTACATACCACCTCCAGCTCTTCTGAGGTGCAGGTATTCCACAGAACGCCTGTGGCTAAGTCACCTGACTAGGACTAGGATTGTCACACACCTCCTGGGTAACCTGGGACAAGTCGCTAGAAAGTCAACGGGAGTTGGGTACCTTAAGCCTCTCTGAAAGTGGCAGTCATAATAACTCGGCACTTCAGTTCCTTAGTTGTAAATCATAATTCCTTACCTGCACCCCCTGCCTTGTCTATTGAGATTGCCACTTCTCTTACCATGTACAGAACCGATTAACTGATAGTACAACAGTACCTGATCTTGTTTCGGTCCTCTAGGCGCTATCATGATATAAATAAACAATAACAGTCCGGGCACTTCAAAAATCATGGCTGTTGACTGCAGCAAACCCAACAGGACCATGGCCAAATTCCTCTGGGGAAGGATGGGATGAGTTGAGAATCCATTTAGAACCAGAGATTATACACAGGAGCCCCGAAAATGGACCCATATCAAACCAGAGTGTGAGATCGAGTTTAGACAACAAAACAGCTAGCTCCTCAGCTCCCTGGTGGGCAGGCTCCCCAGCTCCCCAGCGGGCAGGTGGATGCCAAATAGGCTGTTTGGTTCACCAGAAATTTCACTCTATTAGTGTTGCATTCTGATAAGCAATGAAATGTCAGCAACCTGGAATTTCACATTACATGGACATTCCCTTTTCCAGTCAGTTTTACTCCCGTAGCAAGGCTCCTGTGTGAGATTGCTACTTCTTTCTGCCTCTACTCTCAGTTTAAGTCAGGTGGAGCAGCAATTCATGAACATCATAAATACAGCTAAACAAACTATTTCTAACCTCAAAGGTCCAATTCAGGATCCATTTGAGTTTGCGGTGAAGATTCAGCTCTGCTCTTCTTTTATCTGAATAACTTTCCATCTGTAATGACGCTCACCTGCCATTTACCTGGACCACGTTCTGAGCTCCTGACTCAGGTAAAATGCCCAGTGAGTTTGATGGGAGTTTGCCTGGCTAAGGACTGAGTAGGAGTGGGTAATAACTTCAAGATTTAGCCTTAGGAAATGGCAGAGTTATTGTAGATGAGAAGTTTAATTTACTTTTGTTGTGGGATTCTGTACACCTCCAATGGCATTGTAGCATTTCTCTGCGCTATGAAATGTAGAGACCATGTATGGCACCTACCTGCATTACCCCCAAGGAAATCTCCAAGAATCAGCTTGTAATTTTCAGTCTCTCCTAAAATTTTGAATGACTTGTACTTGGCAAATGCATGGATGTTATCGAAATCTGTGAGGTCAATGCGAAGTTCATTATCTCCTAATGGAAACAAATGGGAAAGAAAGAAAATAGCTCATCACACATTCCATCCACATTTTGCATCTTTAGGAGTTCCTTCAACTTCACCTCACCTCTAATAGAGGCAAACCAGCAGCACCCTTCCCTTCAGCTCTGACACCAAAATCTCCTCCTTTCCACTGGAGTTATTGCTGACCCATCCTGGATGGTAGGTTGCATCTCTTGGTTACATTTACATCTTAGTGGATACATTTACATCTAAGTGCCAGAAAAACTAGAAGCAACTATAAAGAAACCCTCGAAACCTTCCCTGGTTATGTATGACTGAATGCTAGCTGCTAAGCAAGAAGATATTTGAAATCGGTTTCATTAGCCCCTACTTGCAGAGCAATAATGACTTTTTAAGGTGTGTTGCTAATGTGTTGAAAACTTGATTGATCAACTGGTTTGGGGAGGGACAGAGAAGGGCTATGGGCAACTGGAAAGAAAGTTCTCAGGAGGCCCAGATTTTGCAAAACAAAGCCTTCTCTACATTTCCTGCGTTATTTTTAGAGTTCCTGTTTGCCACAGTAAGAAAAATCAGCAGTCTCTGGGTACATGCTCTTCCTTAACTTGAGACCAAGAATCAACACCCAAACAAGAAGGGCATAAACAGAACAGCCTCTAGTGCTCTATGTTCTGGAGTCTGGTCAGCCAGTCCATCTGTCTCTCATAGGCAGGAGAAGATAAGAATTTCTGGTAAGGAATATTTGCCATTTGATTCATCACTCTATTTGCCAGCCCTGACTGGAGCCACCAGAGCTACAGTGTTAGCTGGTCCAATGAGATTTCACAAAAGAACCCTTTTTTGTAACATGCATGTCCACTATTACCAGCATTTAACATTTTATGGCTTTGCATAGAATTAATAGTGAACCTTAACAATTATGGGATGGCAGCCGCTGTGACACTATGACCCATATTCACCATAGTAATATTATTATGGAATGATTATGGCATAATTATTATGCATTTTGTACAAGAGGAGTCATGTAAGGTGTCATTGGAAAAGTTTCAGAGTAGCAGCCGTGTTAGTCTGTATTCGCAAAAAGAAAAGGAGGACTTGTGGCACCTTAGAGACTAACCAATTTATTTGAGCATAAGCTTTCGTGAGCTACAGCCCACTTCCACAGTATGCATCCATTGAACTGAGCTGTAGCTCACGAAAGCTTATGCTCAAATAAATTGGTTAGTCTCTAAGGTGCCACAAGTACTCCTTTTCTTATTGGAAAAGTTATGATTTGCTGAATATGATTATCCTATTTGTATGCATGCATCATTTTTGTCTCTAAAGTTATGAATATTGACTAGGGATCTGTATTTCACATGTAGTTACACCTGGGTGACACCCACTAGGCAAAATGCTACCAGCTTAGACAGCTGCTTGGGAAGGGCCTATTCAAGATAATGGGCCATTAGGAAAAACAATAGGCCTTAGGAGAAGCTCATCCACCACCCAGTGAGCCTTCCTGAGAACGCTCAAGACAGCCTGTAAGTAATGGCTGCTATGACTCTGGAGGGGGATGTGACCAGACCACATGACTCTGGACTCCATTTTGGGTACCTGTATTTTTCCACAAACTGGGCTGGGAACTGTTTTTGGAACAAAGGGTTCCCTCCATATGCTAAAGCTATATAAGGCAGGAAGTGACATCATCAGTTGTTCTTCACTCCCCCACAACTGAACACCTGAGAAAAGCTCCGAAAGAAAAGGACTTGAAACGGGGGTGGGGATCCCAACCTGCAAAGCAAGTGCAGCTTGTGCCTTGAGAATCTGCGAGCCTGCTTGTATCATCAGTCAGGCCGAGAGATTGTTCATTCTAAGTCTATCCTTCTAGTATGTTAAGCTTAGTTTGCGTTTTTGTTTATTTACTAGGTAATCCGCTTTGATCTGTTTGCTATCACTTATAATAATTTAAAATCTATCTTTTTGTAGCTATTAAACTTGCTTTATATTTTAACCTAAACCAGTGTGCCTTTAAGTGAAGTGTCTAGGGAAAAATCTCAGCTTGGTTACCACAAGTGTGCATATTCCTCTCCACATTGAGGGAGAGGAGAACTGAGAAATAAATTCATACTGGTTGGGATTTTGACCAGAGCAGAAAAGTACAGCTCTGGGGTCCTAGGCTGGGATGCTGGAGGTAACTTTGGCTGCAGCCTCTCTATTGTTGGTTCATATAGTGGCTGGCCAAAGCCTGCATACAACTGGGTGTGTCCCTGCCTGTGTGAATGCTGGTGGGAGTGTAGGACTGGGAGCCTGGCACAGCAGCACAGTGCAGAGAGGGAGACCAGGCTGGTGAGTCAGAGGGCTCAGTGGTACCCCAGTTCCAGGTTGCACCCCAGGGGGAACCCATCACAACCGCCACCTTAAATCCATCTCTCTCTAGGAAAACACACAACAAGGAAAGTCAGTAGCTGACCTATGGCTGGACTGTCCTTTTCCTTATCAGAGAGCCTAGTTACAGTTATAAAGAGAACACTCTACAATCAAGTATAGAGCGAGAACTTGGTGGGGAAAAGTGCACACGATGCATGTTGTTTAGTTACCAAAAGAGGTTAATAGGTGAATATTGTCATTTCCCAACCAGAATTCTGTCAGGCGGCTGCCAAAACCTCTCTTGTATGAATGCCAGTCACGGAAAAAATCCACTGAACCATCTGCCCGCCTCTGGAACACCTGTGGGGAAATGAAAGGGATGCAGGTCAGTTTCTGTCCTGAACAAAGCAAGAGTACCAGAGCAGAATTTTAAAGCATCCACAGTCACTATTAAACTAGTCAAATTCTACTCTGCCTCACAGGATATAAATGAGAGCTCAGATTGGCATTTAATTACTGGTACTTATTTTCATCTATTTTGAAAATTGACAAAGTGGATAGATGCTGTAACAGATTCATAGATTTTAAGGCCAGGAAGGTCTCCTCCATACATGGACCATAGAATCTCACCCAGTACTTTCTGCATCGAGCCCACAAATAGAAGTCTAAAGCAATGAACTAATACAATTTCACCTCTTACATGCTGGAAAGCTAAGGAATTACTTCTACATAAATAAGTGACATAAGATAGCAGCTGCGGACAAAAATGACCGATAAGGAGCTTGTCTACAGCCATGTTCCAGTTGTGCAAGTGAAACTTTCTGAGCACCTGGTGCCTTAGCACCAAAAAGGGAAATCCTCCCACTGCTGTGTTAATAGGCTTAACAGGGAAATTGGAAGTTAAAAGAATAAAATATTAAAAGCTGGTCAGAAAATGCAGTCCCATTGAAACTGAAATGCTTCATAAAATTGTATTGAATTCTCAACCTCTTGTACTATATATTATAATATAAACAAAAGTCAAAATCAAGATGACACACTTGTGCTGATATTAGCTAAATGAAACGTTTTTGATTGATCCAAAACAAAACAAAAATCAGAATATTCATTTGGAGAATTTTAAAATTTTCAAGTTTTATTCTGATTTGTAAATAAGCCAAATTCTGCAATTGTGAATTCCTAGTGAAACAGAATTCCTCTGCATTGCACATATTTTCCCTCGTCTTTCAACTCCATTTAACACAGTGGACTATGGGGTTTTTCTTTTATATGGCGATAGGTATTGGACACAAAGGTAACCAGAACCTGTAAGACCTCACTCCCTTAACACCATCAGCTCCTCACTTTTTTCCTCACCTTGTGCACCTCCTCTTCCCCCAAATTCTAACAGAAGAGATTTAAACAAGCTCCCAGTTCAGCCTCAATTTTATCTTAAACACACTGCCAAGATGGGAAGTTTCTGTTTGAACTCCTGCTCCTAGTGAACATGTATCACTGGGACAGCACAAAGAAATAGATTTCATTTTCAACCAAGGTTACAAAGGCCTTCACATGGTTGATGTCCTTTCTAGGAACTGACTTGTTTGAGCAAACCCTTGGCCCCATCCCACGCCCTGTGAAATCCATCAGTGATTTGCATTGGCTTTGATGGCAGCAAGAACGAGCACTCCATGATTTGTTCTCACTTACTATCCATCCACCTCCGTCTGTGTCCATGTCACACAGCACAGTCGTGGCGTTACAGTCATGGGGGTAGATGGTATACCAGCCGCTCATGATGTTCCCTCTGGCTAACAGCTCCTTGCAGTTCTTCGCTCCTGGAGAGGATGGTAATTTAATGTTATAAATAAATTACTTGCTGGAATGGATAATTACACAAGCATCATTGATCCCTTTTCAAGGAACTAGGAATTTCAAATAGTTGTCTTTTCCAAACCCTAGAGTACTGGATTTCTTTTTAAACAGCTTTCCTAAGTCCTGACTCCTATTTGAAAAGACATCAGCAAAACGGTACATTCCCGATGAAACTGACTCCTTCAGACTTCATATAGAAATGTACACAAGGATCCACAGTGGCTTTTAGTCATTAGCCCATTTTACAGGATTACCTGCTTGTATTATAGTCAGGAGGGTTTCTGGTATAACAAACGCATGTAAGTCAATAATGCTAACATAGCAGAAAGAGGTGTCAGTTACACTAGTTGCTACAGAAGTCGGAATGAATTCCAAGCACCTTTGACTGTGTCTCTACCCTGTGAGCTGACCTCCAGGTCCCTTGAATGGGATGAGTTGACAGCTCAAGTAATGTGATTCTAGGAAACACTCACCTGTCTTACAGTGTACATCCTTCAGCTCCTCCTCAGCTGTTCAGGAAGGCAAAGAGAAGGAAGGGGGATTGAAACCAGGAAAAGAATGATATTTTCCTAAACTCCTGCTCAGGCCACAAGGCATGTATGTATCATGAGTTAAGAGGCAGTAAAGCATCTTAACGCATCTCTAACCCCAGCTACCAGTATGTGGAGACAAGTCCTTCCCTAGACAAAGATCAGTGTCCTAAATTCTCTCCAGCCATAGATTTTACTTCCCATACCCCCATCCATAAAAATAACATCCAGTTACACCTTACCTAACATTCTTCACAAGCTGGGAAATATTCAGGCAATTGTAGGGTGTGAAATACATTTTATCCCTTTAGTTCCTTCTGCACCAAAGTAGCATAATTTCACACATTGGCTGTGATCTGAGCCTCCCCAAACTTTCAGGGGAGATCAGTTCTCGATCCAAATGCAGATGCACATGTGACAGCCCATGCTCATCTCTAATTATTGAAGTTTTTTCACACTCTTGGATAGCTCATCAGCTCCAGGGATATTAACAAATTCAGTATTGTGTGCAAACAATTGCACTCTGAAAGTTTCCTGAGAGGTTCAAGTGTACTTCTTTTAAAATGAAATCAAATTATACTCTTGCCATAAAAGAAATTGCAGATGTTCTTACTTATAGTTCCAGGTACTCCACTGTCTCCTTTATCTCCTAAAAACACCAAAAAACACACAGGAACAAATCATTACACAGCCAAGAGACAGCATCCTGATCTGAGTGCTCATCCCAGCATTTGTTATTAATTCCATGTTGGTGTAAAACCCCAGTTCCCCTACATCACCCCATAGAAAAAATATTAACCCTTCCAGAGTTTGATAAGTGTGACACAGAGGAGAGAGGGCCAAATTCTTTTTCACATCAGTGCCACCCCCCTGACTTCATCCGAGTTGAACGAGTACAAATAAGAGTGTAATTTGGGCAACTGTGTATGTTGGGGTGGGCTCTTTTTATTTTATTTTTGAGGTGAAGGCTGGAATTTCCAAAGGAGACCAAAAAAGTTAAGTGCCCAACTCCCATTGACTCTGGGACGCATTGGGTGCAGAGTTCTTTTGAAAAACTCTTAGCATGTCACAACTGCACTCCCTACTGACTCAGTTTCTGTCACTAAGGATAACAGCATAAAAGACAGGAGTATAGCTCAACAAGTAAAAATTATTGGAGGTCTCTTACCTTTCAGACCAGGAACACCAATGTCACCATTCTCTCCTGGTGGAAAATGGAAAGAATGAACAGAGACGTAGCAATCTCAATGAGAGCTTAGAACTGAGGTTCTATTGGGATAAGAGCTGGGTGAATACTGAAAACACAGATCTATGAATTTGTTTGTGAAAAAATGGCCCAAAATGTCATTAGTGTCCATTCAATGGAGTCCGACTATTTGCTGTTCATGAATATTTAGATCACTGCTAGTATTAATGAAACTACTTACTTGTCCTGCAGACTGCATGAATTCATACCAGAAGTTCTTCAGTCATCACTCTCATATTAAAAGGTTTCAGTCAACTAGATCCCGTGACTCCACATCATAAATTACCAATGCCTGTAGCAAGCATTTCACAAAACAGCCAGCGGCTGAGAATACTTTGGTGAACACCAGGAATAATGGATACATTCTTAGCAATTAGGAACAGTTCATGAGTAAGTCATAAAACAAAGAGAGGCCTAAATTTGATTCATGCTCTAAATTGAGAGAAAGATGGGAGGAGGGGTATTGTTAAATGTTTCATAAAAGGAAAATTCAAATGTTAAAAATTATTTGATGGTAGTTAAACAAATTTACTTAGTCTTTTTATTACTTTACCTTTCTCTCCAGCTGGTCCCATCTTCCCAGGGCTCCCCTGAGTTCCCTTTTCTCCTACAAACACAGAGAATGAATTTAAACATTTTATATTTTCAAACTCAGAAGAAATTAGAACAGATCTGAGCTCCCAATTCTACCCTTTCTGGCTGAATCCTCAGGCAATGTAAAAGGACACTGAAGCGAATGGAACCAAGCCAGTTTTCATCAGTTGATGATATTGCTCAAATCCTGCATGTAATTTACATGGTCTTTTAATCAGCAACACTATGGTTATATCCGATGAAGTGAGCTGTAGCTCACGAAAGCTTATGCTCAAATACATTTGTTAGTCTCTAAGGTGCCACAAGTCCTCCTTTTCTTTTCGCAGATACAGACTAACACGGCTGCTACTCTGAAACCTGTTATTTATTGAGTAATTCATGTTTGTGCCTGCACCATCCAAAGCCAATTCTCACTCAGTGCTGAGGAAAGTACCTCTCATTCCTGCAGCTCCGGGTTCTCCTTTGAGACCTGTGGCACCAGGAACACCAGGGCATCCTTGCAGAATAGCGAGCTTCTCATTACCACCAAGACCCACCATTTTCACTTCTGGAGACATAAAATAATATTTATCAGACACCGAGGATATGGGATGTTCTGCAAATTGTGAATTCCAGGTGGAATTCTCTGTGGCTCCCACTGTGGAGGGCTGCAGAAGAATCTTCTTTGGACCGTGGGGGAAGGTAGAGTCAGAGTGGAAAGCCTCTGCCCCAAACTCCCTGTCAGGCTGTGGGTTTTCAGGCCTGTCCCTCTGTGGTTCAAACTACCCTGTCCTCTCAGTCCATATTTCCTCTTGCTCGCAAACTGAAGTTTCAAGAGCTTCCATAGTCCAGACTGCATTGAGATTTGCATTTAAAGACGGGATTAAGCCTCCTTCTTACATATGTGTCATGTAATTTATCATCCCCAAACTTACAGCACTAATTCAGCGCATAGAATGGAGTTTCTGCGAAGTCCACTAGTTTGAGTTATAATTGTTTAAAAGTCAGCCCTTAGAAAAAGAAGTTTAGAAAACAAACACTTTGGTCCCTCTAGTAAAGATGAAGAAGGGGACATGGGGGTGGTATGTTCATGACACCTGCATAAAGTAAAGATGATTTCATCCATGATTTCAGAGATGATATTACATTTAAACATGGCAAATCTTTAACACAGTACAGGCAGTCCTTGGACTTGTAACACAATTAGTTCCTGAAAATTGCGTCGTAAATCGAAACGTCGTAACTCAGAACCGCAATCCACTCCACTGTGGGACCGAGCCCCAAAGTCTAAACCAATTGTCTTAAGTCAAAGCAGGGTGTAAATTCAGAAATGTCATAAGTGCCGTTTGTTGTAAGTCGAACGTTGTAAAGTCGAGGACTGCCTGTACAGTACATGACCATGACAGTCCTTCATTGTGTGAACAGCAGTTTTCAAAACAAGGCTGCAGGAAAGAAAGGGGTAAAAGGATCAGATCTTCAGCTGCTGTAAACTGGCAAATTGACTTCAGTGGAGCTTTGCCAATTAACACCAGTCCATCTAGCCAAAACACTGATGCATTGACAACTGTGTTAAAATTAGAAGCTGTCACTTTAAGTTCTAAGGGGCTCTAACTCTCTCTGTGTATGCCATGAACGCAACAATTGTAGGTTGATATAACAGCAGGGTCAGGGTTAGAAAAAGATCCAGGAACGTTTTATAAAGCCACATTGTGAGAAAGTTACAGTTATTAACCCATACAAGACATCACCTATGCAAATACTGAAAACAGGGAAATGAACAATGAAGACATCAGCAACTTCCTCCAAACAGAAATTGCCAACATTACAACACATAGGAAACTTGAGGTGTGAGAAGCATGTTTTGAGTCTGGGATTCTGCTTGGAAGTTGTTTGCTGATGGCTTTACTGTTCTTTTCCCTGTTTTCAATGTCTGTGTTGGTGATGTAACGTATTGGTTAGTATCTCACACTTTCTTACCAGAGCTTTTAGTTTTTTACAAGCTGGAAGCCATTTGTGAAGGTGATCTAGGAACGAGGTTTATACAAGAATGTGTATTAAGAGGGGGGATTTAAATATATATAACATGTTAGAAAATTCCAAGTCTTGAACATTTTAAAATACTTTCTGAACTGAAAGTCTGTGGAACAATAGAATGGATTGAAAATTAACAGCCGCGCTTCTGAATTTCATGGGTTCTGTTGGTTTATAGCAGCCTGAACCTGCAATAAAAACTATCCATCCCCAAATAGCTCAATAAATGCAAGTCTGTATGGGGAGCAGGAACGGCTTTCCCAGCTACTTGTATCCAGGTGCAGAGGGTAATAGAGCCTGTAATCAGCATCTTTTGGTGCACATGTTGTACTAAGGTGCCATTTATAAATGTTGAAGAGATGTTATAAGCACATTAGAAACCCATGTAGTATGTGTTATAGATGGTTCTAAACACGTCAGCAGAAGATGTTATAGATGGTTTTATTCAAAGGTTTATTATAGTAAATAATCATTCATATTATTGATTTAAGACGTGGTAAGCACCCCATCGACTTAACGGACTCTATAACAATCTGTAACCATAGACAAGCCTTGTATTAAAACATGTTAATCATTTAATAATGGAACCTTAATACAAAAGATGACTGTGTTTTGTATGTGCTTTAGTACAGCTGCATTTTCCCCCTTATTCTAGATTCCACATTAATTGCAAAACTCTGGGTAGTACCTCCCAGGGGCAAGGGAATGAGGAAACAGTGTTGTGTGGCCCATACATTGGCTTTGTGGGGGCTGGCACATAAGCAAGTGTTTGATTTCATGAGGATGATTAATGAGCCAGAATTGGAGCAGCTTGGGATGCTATTGGAGATGGTTTCATTTTGAGAAGGGGAGTCTTTCAAGGTTCCCTCTTAGTAACTGGGAATTTTTCAGCCTTGTCTCCCTCATCCCCACCTCCCCAGGTCTGCCACAGCCCAGAGAAGATCCCAATACTAATGGGGAGAAGCTGGAAGCTATGAAGTGAGTCTAATGTGTCTGGTTCCTCCCTGTTCAGAGCTCTGCTGTATTGTGTGTGATCCCCGCTGCTCCTCAGAAATCAGCAGAAAGTCCTCTCTACGTGCTCCATGGAGTTAGGGGCCCCTGGCTCTGGGGTAATGAGGGAATGGAACTAGGGGGGCAGATGCTCCCAGCAACATGCTCCGTTTGGGACCTAGGGAATTTCCCATCAACACTAACTCCCCCTCCACAGCATCCCCTTCCCAAAGAGGAACAGTAAGGCGGATAAGCATGGCGGGGTGGCCACTCAGAGAGCCATGCTACTGAGAAGCATGGGGGGGGCTGTGCAGCACTGTGGAGGAGCTTCCTTTCTCCACAGTTCTCTGGGGTTTGGAGGCTGGGACCCTGCTCCCCTAGCTCCCAGATTCCTCTCTCCTATGGGGAGTATTTCTTAGAAATCCCATGAGATGAACTGTGCCTGATTCCTTCGTCCTGATTCCCCTTCCTGAGACCTCACTGCAGGCGAGTCTTCAGTGGTGCTTCACCATCAGGGGTGGACAGTAACTACTGCAAAGTAGCTAGTCGGACCCATGTTGTTAAAAGGTAACAGCTTTGTTCCTCACTCACCTGGGCAGGTGTCCTGAGCCTCACAAACCACAGCTGCTAGGCAGAGTACAGCGAGGAGGGTTTGCTGGGCAGCCCTCCCCATGGCTAGTTGCTGGTCTCCGCAACGGCAGCTCCACTCGTCTTCTCACTGCCCTCTCCTCTGCTTTAGCATTTCAGAGCTGTGAGAGTTTTCCAGGCAACACAAATTATAATATTAAGCTCCACCTCTGACCTCTCAGTCTCCTCAGCCAGTCTCCATAGTCCAGTTTTTTCCCCTGCCGAGATCACTGTAGAGGAAGTGTTGCCACCTGGGTGCAGGGAAATCCTCAAAAGGGTTGACACTTTTTTTTTTTTTTAAATATAAAACCTCCTGTGGCCTTCTGGTTCCAGTCTTCTGGTTTCCCTTTGGTGAGCCGGGAGATTTACACTGAATGTAGAGCTGTCGGGGAGAGGGTTATTAGGAGCTTAATTCCAAAATTCTGAGGAACTAACCCACAACTAAGGAACTAAATACACCTCCGACAAGTCACTTTCATGCAGCGGGTACTGTATAACTGGTTACCACATTCAAATCTCTTGCCCTTTATAAATCAGCAGCAATGCCCAGCCATGCTCTGGGTATTTGCATAATTTTGGTCACACACATACACATTTGTATTCTGCTCTGTTCAGGTTCTTATACCAGGCCCATCATCTTGGTGTGTGAGCACCTTCCAGAGACGCATTAAGCCTCATAATATTTGGATTCTTCCTAATGGACTGTGCCACCTGCTTTAGGATCCAAGCCAAACGACACTGAAATTAGTGGAAACCCTCCCATTGATTTCAATAGATCAGGCCCTGAATAAATACCCACCAATAGAACAACAACCCCCTTCTGTGGCAGGTATCTTAAAAAAAAAATCCTCAATTCCAAAACGTTTGGACTATTAGCACATCCTGGCTCTGAAGGACCACATCTTGTGGATATCCAGATACATAGTGCACCAAGGCAGACACTAACCAGCCAAGGTGTTTTTCATCCAATTTTTGTCACTGTTTTGCTCATCAAGGAATCCTGCTTGGTGGTGGCATAGTTGTAAGATCTCTGATCAGGTTAGATAAGCATTTAGAAACCCATCCTGTGAACTCTGGTTCATCTGAGTAGTCTAACTGAAATTAAAGGGATGAGTCACATGAGCGAGGGTTTGCCAGACTGGGCAGTAAGAGACTCCCTAGTGCGCCTTTACCTAGCACCTGAGCAGAGCACAGGGAGAATAGGAGGTGGGTTAGCACTCTGAGCCAGCCCTCAACCTTGACAAGAGCCATGCTTCATATGGACACCAGTAAAGGTGCCTGCCGTGATGTATCCCTTTTGGTCCTTTCATTTCTCCCCCTGGTTCCCTATAGATTGGAGCCCTCTTCCTTGAGACCAATGCACAGCCTGCTATCCATCTTTCTGCTGTCAGAACTGCCTTCTTCCACTAACTCCGCTGTGTCTACCTGCTACCATTTCCATTCCTCCACCTTCTCAGACTTGCTCCATGGCAGAAGAGAACTCCATAAACAGGGAAGTTTACATCTTTTCCTCCACACCAGTCCCCCTGCTCCTGGAAACCCAGTTTGTTGCCTCTGCCACATGCTCAGTCTTCACTGGTCCAAAAACAGGTGTTCTGTGGTTTCTTTGGAACCCAGGTCTCTCCTGTAGCAGGATGACGTGAAACCCATCCCTTCAATGTTCTTACGTTACCTGGCTCTGCTCCCTCAGGGCTGATTGCACTAATGTTATTGGGGTGGACTGAGTTTTCAGGGAGATTTGTTTTATTGTTAAGAGCCTTATTACAGCAGTAAGAGCACTGGCCAAGTTCCTTTCCTTCCACTTAACACTAGAAGGCAAAAATAGATTTAGTAGGACACAAAGGGAGGGAGGCACTGAGGGATTTACATCCATATTAATCTGCCTAGTTTACGAAAGGAAACCTATCTTTGTTTACAACAGCTGGAGATAGGGTATGGATGGACATGACCCCTGCTGGAATGTGATTGCAGTGTTTATCCCCAGGGTGATATAGAACAATGAAACATTGTGGAACTCAGCGTGGAGGAAATGTCACAGAGTGTCTTAAAGTTCAAGGATTTTTACAAATGTTCTTTGCAAGTGTTGTAGCTGCATTGGTCCCAGAATATGAGAGACACAATGTGAGTGAGAAGAAAAGGAGTACTTGTGGCACCTTAGAGACTAACCAATTTATTTGAGCATAAGCTTTTGTGAGCTACAGCTCACTTCATTTGGAAAGGAAGATGATGTCTGTCTGTATCTGTATGAGTTTTTTCATGAAGTTGATAGATTTCCACTCCATACGGCTAAATGCAGTGCCTTGCATAATGACAGGTTTCAGAGTAGCAGCCGTGTTAGTCTGTATTCGCAAAAAGAAAAGGAGTACTTGTGGCACCTTAGAGACTAACCAATTTATTTGAGCATACGCTTTCGTGAGTGAGAGAATATCTTTTATTGCCTTCTGTTAGCAAGAGGGACAAGGTTCTGAGCTACACAGAGCTCTTCTTGTTCACGAGGCCTGGTTGAGACTAGCACAGATTCCCTATTAGAACAACTTTTTATTAAAGTTATACTTAGACATGCAACTCAAAAACAAAAAAAAAAGATGAAAAAAGATCGTCGGATGAAGTGAGCTGTAGCTCACAAAAGCTCATGCTCAAATAAATGTGTCAGTCTCTAAGGTGCCACAAGTCCTCCTTTTCTTTTTGCGAATACAGACTAACATGGCCGCTACTCTGAAACCTGTCATTAAGTGACATAGGAGCCTAAGCCCCATTTTCTGAAGGGATATAGGTATTTAGGAGCCTGGATCCCATGGAAATTCACTTTTGAAAATGGGTCTTAGGCTCCTCAGTCACTTAGAGACTTTTGAAAATCCCACCCATAATATTGTTCATAAATGTACGTTACAGTAAGGCTGCTCAAACATTTCTGGGGCAGCTCATGCTGTTCTCAAGCCCACAGGTGGAGTGTCGGGGCGGGCAGACCTGGGGGCCAAGTGAAAGCTGAGGTAGGAACCTTCAGTTTGCTCTTTTTTTTTTGTTTTTGAGTTGCATGTCTAAGTATAATTTTAATAAAAAGTTGTTCTAATAGGGAATCTGTGCTAGTCTCAACCAGGCCTCATGAACAAGAAGAGCTCTGTGTAGCTCAGAACCTTGTCCCTCTTACTAACAGAAGGCAATAAAAGATATTCTCTCACTCACGAAAGCTTATGCTCAAATAAATTGGTTAGTCTCTAAGGTGCCGCAAGTTCTCCTTTTCTTTTTATGTCACTTAACACTTTTAAAAAATGTTACCCAAAGGGTACGTCTACACTGCAAAAAAAGACCTGCAGCACAGTTTGGGCTGGCCCAGATCATCTGATTTGGGCTCAGGAGGCTCAGGCTTTGGGGCTAAAAATTGCAGTGTAGTTGATCGGGCTTGCACTGGAGCCTGGGCTCTGAAACCCTGCGAGGAGGGAGAGGATTTTTATTGCAGTGTAGATGTACCCTGACTGACTTAGAAGCACAAATGCTTTTAATTTTGGAGCTTGTGTTCTTAAGTCACTCAGGGCCTGACTGTTAAAGGTATTTAGGCACCTAAATCCCAGGCATCTAAATACCTGTAAGAATCTGGCCAAGTCAGTTTTGAAAATCACACTCTAAAGTCTTTAGTTGAAGGATTACATTTTATTTTATTTTATCCTTTCCATTTCTTTGAAAGCAATTTCCTCAATAGCACTGGGCTCTTTTACAAGAGTTTGAAAGTACCCATGGCTTTACCTAGGGCAGTGGCTCTCAACCTTTCCAGACTGCTGTATCCCGTTCAGGAGTTTAATTTGTCTTGCGTACCCCCAAGTTTCACCTCACTTAAAAACTACTTGCTTACAAACTCAGACATAAAAATACAAAAGTGTCACAGCTCATTGTTACTGAAAATTGCTGAATTTCTCATTTTTACCATAGAATTATCAAATAAATCAACTGGAACATAAATACTGTAGCACATTTCCGTATACAGCATATAGGAGCAGTATAAACAAGTCATTGTATGAAATTTTAGTTGGTACTGACTTCGCTAGTGCTTTTCATGTAGCCTGTTGTAAAACTAGGCAAATATCTAGACAAGTTGATGTACCCCCGAAAGACCTCTGCGTACCCCTAGTTGAGAACCACTGACCTAGAGAACCACCGTTTCTTCCTAGGATTGATGTCACTGTATGAAGGGTTAGTACCAAGAATTATGGTAAAGCAGCAGAGACAATGATTGGCCAGCGATGTGACATCATTCCCAGAAGCACCATGTTCCAGGAATACTGGAATAGCACACGACACTAGAAGTGCTCAGGTATCATTGCAGCCCTCCAAAGGAAATTTGGATGTTGGAATATAAACTAACCGCTTAACTTTAATCCTGGTCTAATGGATAGGTCATTGGACTGGAAATCAGAAGATCTGGCTTCTATTCCTGGCTCTGCCACTGACTGGATGCATGATTTTGGGCAAGTCATTTCACCTTCTGGGCCTCAGTTTCCCCTCCCACCTTTTGTCTTTCTTGTGTACTTAGATTGCGAGAACTTTGGGATGGGCTGACTCTGTGTGTTTTCACAGTGCTAGCACAGTGAGGCCCTGATATTGATTGAAACCTCCAGGTGCTACCTCAATACACATCATAATACCACCAAAGCCAGAAACAGAGATCATTCATTTTTGAAGATTCCCACTAACAAGAAAGGAGGAAGCTGTCAGGAAGATGAGCATGGATATTTTCTTTGTTAAAACTAAGATGCTGAAACAATCAGATAATTACTACCAACACTGAAAAGCTACTTTCGTAATTGGAACATGACTGTGAACTGGCAGTTACATTACAGCTGAATTTTAAGGACGTTCAGTTCCCAATCAGTGGACATAGGATCTGCTCTTCTGGGCGGGAACAGCACCTTGTACAGCAAATTCTTTTCACAATCTGATCATATCTGATCACTCTGCCCTTCTAGAATTGACAGGAATGTCCTGGTTCCATTGTGATGACAATCGTCGTATTAGTGTGCCGCTTCGCTTTGAGGCTTGCTCAGGAAGCCATTTTTCCTGCAAAAGCTACTGATTGTGGTCTCTGTGGGCCAGAGTTTCAAAAGAGCGCAAGGCCAGATTTCCATTATTTTCAGATTTCCAATTGATTCTGCTATCCGCCACCACGGTGCAAATCCGAAGTAACTGACTGCCAGGGAGATACCCCAGAGTACCTCAAGGAGTGACTGAAATCCGAATCTCTTCCACTGGGATCTGCCTCCTCAGCTCCACAGAAAACAACTACCAGCATGTACCCAGCATTCAGGGCTAGTTACCAGGCACTTTCTATGGCATCAGTGTAAACTACATGTTTACAGCCAGTCTGGCTTGGGGGGAGGCCCAGCTGGCTGAGCACCATGCCGAACTCTGGAAACCCCATCTGGCTGTTTGTCTCTTGGAAAAGTGATTGGATGAAAAAAATTAAACACTAAAGAGCTTTTTCTGACACCTATGCAACAGCTCTGCAGCGTCTCATATTCCACGGGTCCAGGAAATTGTGTAGCTTGCCAGCTAACTGCAATCCCAGATTTCCTGCAGCATGAGAGTTGCTATCTCTATTTGCAATGCTGAAGCCTAGTAGAAGCCCACCAAGTCTCAGAAATCTCACAGGAGAGACCTTCGTCTCTTCAGGCCACTCCTTTGTGTGCTCTCATTCTCTCTGTCCTGTAATTGCCCTCTGCTGAGAGCTGACAACCCCTGGGACAACAGTCAGAGTTCTTCCACAATGTCATCCTGCCCATTGTCCTTAGCCATCACACGGTATGCGATGCGTGTGAAGGAGCCCGTGAGCATCAGGACAAAGAGGATGAAGAGCAAGGGCCAGATCCCATATTCAATCCCTTTTAGGGAGCTCGGCTTATCCTCTGGGATGGTGTTGGTCAGATTCAGCATGTACCCAAGAGCCCAGCCAGCTGATATGTTACCAACCTAATGAAACAAAACAACAGAGTAAGACTGGGTTCGTGGCAGGTGACTAGTGATAGGTGAAGCCCAGGGCTGGAGGCTCAGACAGATATCTCAATGCCCAGACCCAACGCTTAGTTAATTTTATCCTGGTCTCAAAATTGGGTTAGAAGACTCAAAAGACCAGGCTTTCTCAGGAGATTACTAGTTTCTGAAGGGCACTTCTGCTTCCAGTCCTGGCCAAAGGCAGGAAGGGAAGGGATGTGACTTTTCTTTTAAAAGATGTGTCTAACCAATCTAACCCTGCCCCCCAGATTATTCAAAATCTGAACCCAAATTTCACAGCTGGCCCCCGGCTCTGTAACAGACCACACTAGCTCTCCAGATGTGAACACTCCCAAACTTTGCAAGGCATTCAAAAACCAGAAACAGACTGGGATTTTTTTTGACTCAGGCCCATCTCTCAACTCAGAAAACCATGAAGATGTCTTTTTGCCCTTAGTTTTAAATTATCTCCAGGCCACCTTCCCTGATCTACCACCTCGAATGGTGTCCTGCACCCCACGATACACTGCATTCTAATAGAGGACTAGTTGCTCAATGTTAGGGTTGGAATTTTGACCCATTCATTCGTGATGTCTGTCAAGTTTCACAACAGTGACTGACAGAGATGATCATCTTTCTGTGGCTTAGTTGATGGTCCTGCTTGTCAGACCAGTCACTTTATTTTATAAAAATATAGCACTGGGGTATAGCTGCATAGCTCAGGTTCTGAACGTTTGGACTCATTTCTTATTTTATCCACACTATTTTTCCCCATCACCTTTGCCTGGGAGGAACTGCTGCCAGCCAGGAATGACAGCATCCGTGTAAGATATCTCAAAAATGATCATGGGAGAGGACATATCCCTCCCAGGCACTGTTAGCTACCTCCCCACAGACACATCTGTTATCTAAAGCATCACATTACTGACCTTCTCCTGGAATGTAATCTGGCCAGAGCTGTCCAAGTCGAACAGGAATCCCCTTGTACTTAGATGGTAGATGAATGTGGATACGGAACAGTGATCAGCAAGACTGTCTGGTCGCATCTGGAACCTCTTGCTCAGCTTAACAGCATTTGCAAAAGAAGTTAGACAAGTAAATATTCACTAACTGCATTTCCGAATGCTCCTAATATGGTAAAATCCAGTCCTTGTTGCTCTGTGCCACCAGTTGCTGAATTGCAGCAATGCTCAGGAATGCTCTCAAGCGTCTTATTTATGGCTATGAAGTGAATGCTTCTTTCAGCCTGCTAAGCTGAAGACTTTTAGTTCACCCGCAGGGAAGGGAGAGACCCTCCTTCATCCAAATCACTTTACATTTCATTTTTGTTTGTCTTTTCAAAGAAAAAAATCTCTTGAATTCCCCATGGAAGGATCTCCATGGACCCCCTGGGTGTTGAAGGACCTCATGTCATGGGGCGCTCCATGTGGGAGGGAACAAGAGGATGAGGATAGTTTTGTATGGAAAGAAGAGTAACAGGAGACATAAGTATGTAAAATACAGGAGGGCCAGTTAAAATCCCCTTTCTACTCCTTAATACAAAGGAATGAGCATTTGACTAAATGAGAAGCCCAGGGAGAGGAGCTTGGATCACAGCTCCCATGGGTGATCTCTCTCTTCTGCACAACACTGTACAGATTATATCAAAGTCAGGGACCCTATTTGTTCGGCACAATGTACCTATTCTCCAATGCTGAGCAGTCTTTGGAAGCCACAGAGCAACCACAAACCACAAAGCTAATAAAAATGAAAAATACAAAACAGGAAAATTTAGATTGGATGACGTTTGACATTTGCGGAGATTTGGAGTTTTTTATAACCTGGGATCTCACAGTGATATCCCAAACATATGGTACAAAAGAGCCTATGTGCACTCCCTGATGATAAGTCCCATTCACAGCGAGATGGCACCTCCAGCCAGCTTGAACCACCCAACCATTCCAGCCACATCTCGGTGGTGTCAGCAATGAGGTGGAAATATTTCTACCAGGAGGATCCACAAAATGGCTGGAATTGTCAGAAGGGCTCAAGCACGGACAATCACGGCCAGATTTTGAAAAGAGCTCAGCATGTTGTGCAGAAGTTGGGTGCGGAGCTCCTTGGAAAGCCTGGCCCTGATTGTGGATGTTCAGCCCTTAGAAATCTGGCCCAGGGAGACCAAGCAGGACTCGTTACATTCAGCTGTTTTCAGAAGCTGGAAACACCCTTGTCACAGAGGAGGCTGGAGAGTGTGTCTGCTCCTAGTACTTTCTCTCTCTGCCTTAAGATGGAGCAGGGGCGTGTGCAATGCTTTACAAAGTGTACAAGGAAAAGCTCATCCATTAGGTCATTATACCCATTCCCACAGTACCGTGTATGGACAGGTGACTGCCACATGCGCTGTGTAGACAAAGAGGCAAAACAGTCCCTGCCTGCACCCATGGAGACAAGAATACCTCATACTGACACGAGCATCAGACCAAATAGCCAAGTAACAGATAAGTTGGGCTTGCTTCTCAGTGACACCAGTGGAGTCCCTCTGCTCAGCCCCATTGTAACAAACACCACAATCTGGCCCACTGACGGTGTGTAGAGAGTCTAGGTTTAGAGTATTTTTGCATTGACTGGATCCCACTTCTTGAAAGTCCCACGGCTTTGGAAATGGGCTAGATCTTAACCCAGCACCCAAGAGAACCCCCGAGCTCCCCTTGGCTGGGGTCACCTGCTCGCAGCACTTTCAGGATAACCGAAGGTCTGAGTCGGGTTTTGCCTGAAAGCGTTGCCTGCCTCACTTATCCCCATGGTACAAGTGGGTTAGCTCACAGTCACCTCTTCCATAGACAGCCCACAGAATACGTCGACTGCCTGGCCCAGGTCAGTAGAGGGTGTCATCTTCTTCACAAGATCCAGAGCCTCAGAAATCACCTAGAACAGCAGCAGAAATACTCATTGGAAAATTCAGCCCGTTTGTAGAATGAATAAAGCAAGGCAGCAGCGTGAGGGCACACATGGCATGTTCCCAGGACGCTCTCCCAGCACGTCTCTGTTTGGTAGCTGTATGTCTCCATGACATGCACCAGGAGATCAAGCAGAATTCATTACACCTGGTTATTGAACAAAGGGGCAAACAATAGAAATGTCTCTGGGAAGCTGCTTTTCTGGCCTTTAGCATGGACTAGGGCAGCCCTTGAGCTCCTCAGCACCAGACCTCCGGCTGGGGCTTGCAACAGGGAATAACTGGGGTGCAGAACCGCCCTGGCTGGCCACACCTCTTCCCAGCCCTGATAGCCTCAAAATGCCTCCGACGTGCCCCCCTGCACCAAAGGTCTGGTGGAGGCTCCCTGGGCCAGGAGTAGGGTAACTAGTTAATCTGATCCTCCAGCTACTATGTTGAATTACTTTCCCTTGTAGTTTGTATGGTAAAGATGTGGCTGGAGCTGCTAGATGCAGAGCAGCACCCAGGAGAGAGTCGGGTCTCATCTAGCACCTTTCACCCTCAAACTTTCCAAGCGCTCTTTGCGGACAGCGGAGTGAGGTACCAGCAGTGCAATAGCTGCAGCAGTCGTATGTTCAGCCCTGGCTCCCATAAAACTCTGGACACAAGGACCTGTGGTTCAGAGAGGGGATGTTGGGCAGCACATCAAAGTAATTCCCTACAGTATGTTTAGAATGTGCCAGAGGATCTGTAGCTTCCCCCTGAACAATAAGCAGATATGAGAAAGGACAGCGCCTCCAGAATCGCAGCACCCTGGTACTTCACTGCAGGCTCAGACAGCCTAAGCCTCTGTTCCACCATAGCACTTGAAGCCAAAGCCTTCTAACCTGGAGATCCTCTGGCTGACACCCGTGATGGATATCTGGTTCATTAAACCCATGCCCACATAGACACTTGAGAATTGTCACTAACCAGAAAGTTATCATCGTTTGGAACCTCAAAAAGGCAGTACACGTCAGATTCTCTTGGCTTGACGGGAGACCCCTACCACTTAAGCTAAAAAAGAATCTGTTGCTATTATTAGTGGAGGGCCCATGACACACCTTAGAATAGGTCTCATTCCATCCAGTAGAGGGCAGTGCTGCACATATTTACTACCCAGAGCAATTCCAGTTCCACCTAGCAGAGGACAGAGAACTAATACATACTAGTCAATCTCACAAAGTTTATTAGATGTTGAGCTGGGTACATCTCTTAAGAACTCCATGCGTAAAGCACACCTTAATGTCCTGGAGAACTTACCTGAAATCTAGTTATATTGGGTTGGAAAACTCCATTTGGAGAACACTGTGAGAAGCCGCAGAACAAGGAGTCGTCGAACAAACTTCCCATGAGTCTCCTGCAGGCGGAAGAGTTGCTGGAGCCATTTACGTGAAACACATCTTCAGAGGTAGGTATGTTTAAAGAGGCGTTACTTCCAGTGCAGGGCCCAGTATGCACAGAACCGAACCGCACTTCCCGGAAATAGGAGAGAGGCCAGCAGGGATTAGACACAGATTTCACGTAGCCATCATCCTAGAGGGAGAGGATAAAACAGGAGCACAGAGAGCGAAAGGCAGTGCTGGAGTCTGAACAGGACTTTTCAAATAAAGACAAAATACAATGAAACTAAGAACGAGAAGTACTTGTGGCACCTTAGAAACTAACAAATTTATCTGAGCATAAGCTTTCGTGGGCTAAAGCCCACTTCATCAGATGCATGCAGTGGAAAATACAGTAGGAAGATAGATAGATAGATAGATAGATAGATAGACACAGAGAACATGAAAAATGGGGGCTGCCATACCAACTCTTAACGAGATCAATCGATTAAGGTGGGCTATTATCAGCCGGAGAAAAAAAAATTTTGTAGTGATAATCAGGATGGCCCTTTTCAAACTGTTGACAAGAAGGTGTGAATAACAGTAGGGGAAAATTAGCACGGGGAAATAGTTTTTAGTTAGTGTAATGACTCATCCACTCCCAGTCTTTATTCAAGCCTAATTTAATGGTGTCCAGTTTGCAGATTAATTCCAGTTCTGCTGTTTCTCGTTGGAGTCTGTTTTTGAAGTTTTTTTGCTGAATAATGGCGACTTTAGATCTGTAATTGAGTGTCCAGGGAGGCTGAAGTGTTCTCCGACTGGTTTTTGTATGTTATCATTCTTGACGTCTGATTTGTATCCATTTATTCTTTTGCGTTGAGACTGTCCAGTTTGGCCAATGTACATGGCAGAGGGGCATTGCTGGCACATGACAGATTGACAGAGCCAGAAGAGTACCCAGAAGTCACCTACTACACGACAGGCCCAACAAAGAAAGTAACAGAACGCCACTAGCCATCACCTTCAGCCCCCAACTAAAACCTCTCCAGTGCATCATCAAGGATCTACAACCTATCCTGAAGGATGAACCCTCACTCTCACAGATCTTGGGAGACAGGCCAGTCCTCGCTTACAGACAGCCCCCAAACCTGAAGCAAATACTCACCAGCAACCACACACCACACAGCAAAAACACTAACCCAGGAACCTATCCTTGCAACAAAGCCCGTTGCCAACTCTGTCCACACATCTATTCAAGGGACACCATCATAGGACCTAATCACATCAGCCACACTATCAGAGGCTCATTCACCTGCACATCTACCAATGTGATATATGCCATCATGTGCCAGCAATGCCCCTCTGCCATGTACACTGGCCAAACCGGACAGTCTCAACGCAAAAGAATAAATGGACACAAATCAGACGTCAAGAAAGATAACATTCAAAAACCAGTCGGAGAGCACTTCAGCCTCCCTGGACATTCAATTACAGACCTAAAAGTCACAATTATTCAGCAACAAAAACCTTCAAAAACAGACTCCAACGAGAAACAGTAGAACTGGAATTAATCTGCAAACTGGACACCATTAAATTAGGCTTGAATAAAGACTGGGAGTGGATGAGTCATTACACTAACTAAAAACTATTTCCCCATGCTAATTTTCCCCCTACTGTTATTCACACCTTCTTGTCAACTGTTTGAAATGGGCCATCCTGATGGTCACTACAAAAGTTTTTTTCTCCTGCTGATGATAGCCCACCTTAATTGATTGGTCTCATTAAGAGTTGGTATGGCAACCCTCATTTTTTCATGTTATCTGTATGTATATATATATATATCTATCTTCGTACAGTATTTTCCACTGCATGCATCTGATGAAGTGGGCTTTAACCAACAAAAGCTTATGCTCAAATAAATTTGTTAGTCTCTAAGGTACCACAAGTACTCCTCGTTCTTTCTGCTGGTACAGACTAACAAGGCTACCACTCTGAAATGAAACTAAGGAGAATTTGGTTTCAACATACCAGGTTTATAACAGAGAAAGGGTGGATTTTAAAAGTTTTGCATAAACCAAGCCCCCGCCATTCAGATTCTCATCCAAACTATCCAACCCTCTGCAAAGTTGGGACTTGGTACTGAATGTTTTCACCTTCTGTGGATTTCAGTGAAGCTGCAAGTGTTTGGCACCTTACAGAACCGGGACTTGTAGTGAGAATTTAGAGAACATGCCCTTTATAAGTTTCCTGGTCTTTCTTGTTGGACCAGAAATAACGCTCATCTGACCTTCCCCTTCCCAGCCCAAAGCAGACATGCAGGGAAGGTAAAGGATGTTCACAGGTCAGACTTTTATCAAAATTTCAAGAACAGGCCGTCTGAGTTTGGGATGAATGTTCAGTCTACCAGTCAGGTCCAGCCCTAAAGATAAGAGATCCCCATGCCCAAACTCTTCTCATCCCTCTGAGACTGGGGAGACATGGCTGGGAATTTGGTTAATCACTCTGCTGTAGCTCTCGTCACACTGATTCTCTAGCGTGAATCAAAAGGAAGAATGGTCCATTGGTTAGACCACTAGCCGGAGCTGTGGGAGACCGGAGTTCAATTGTTGCTCTGCCACAAACATCTGGGCATTTCACTTAGTCTCCCAGTGCCTCAGTCCCCTGTCTGTACAATGGGGAGAATGCACTGCTTTATCTCACAGGGGCATTCTGAGGATAAATACATTAAAGATTGTGAGGCGCTGCTCAGATGCTCTGGTAATGGGTAGTACCATACCTAGGACTAGCATTTTGGGCTGGAAGCTTCATTTCCTGATGAGCCCTTTGCAGGCACCGTCATTCAGGAGCTAGTGTTTATGAACCCCATTACTCTACCGTAATGCAAGTGGGGCAGAGCAGGTCTCTCTGGGTTAAATCTGGGTCCAAAACGAGGGCAGGTGCAGCAGAGAGGTTTTTAACTTCTGTGTGTGTCACTTATACATACGGTACCCAGTGTCCATCCAGCCATGTATGCAGTACCCGTATTGCTCAGCAGCCATGAAGTAGATGTAGACTTGGCAGAATTTAATTTTTTATATATAATTTGGATGGAGAATATTGATGTTTATTTTTAAGCATTTTTTCTATTTTTATTGATTTCAATTTTCAGTTGCAGGAAATTGTGGGGGGGGGGCAGACAATTATTTAATAGCAGTAGATGTTGAGATTCAAAAAAGTTAAAGCTTTATAGCTGTTTAAAATACAAACTGCCAACACCACATCCAAATATACAAAGTAAATATCCTTAAATCAAACTCTCATAAGTTCTTAAGCAGCGTTTTTCTTACTGTCCCTTTCTGTACATTTCAACGAGCATTGATGGAAATATTTTTTCGTCGGTTTGTGTGGGTGCGGTGAAATCAACATTTAACAATGAAAATCTAATCCTTCCAAGCCCAAGCATATATGCCTGTGTTCATGCCACAGACACGCATTCTATGCACACGAGTATAACCAGTGCTTGTGACACATGCTCTGTGCTTGTGTACTCATAGGCAAGCTCCTGCATTAAAGAGGGTGTCTGATGTTATCTGACTATGTATGTACACGGACTATAACTTAAGACATTTAACATTATAGGTCTGAAGCAGCCATGAAGCACATGAGCTGCACTCACCTGTATGGCTTTCAACAGCAGCCGCTTCCGGAGCTGGTCTGTGCCATAGCACAGGAACTGGTGGGTGTAGACCCTGTGTGCTTGCCCGTACAACCGCAGCGTCACCTCGTTCTCAGGATCTGTGCTCCTTTCTTTGATCTTGAAAGTGATCTGGGTTGAGGCTTCTCTTATGGTCATGACTCCAACTGTTCCCCTCTTGGAGCGGCTCCACCGTCCAATCCAGCCATACTAGACAAAAAAGAACCAGAGAGGAAGATTTTAAAAATAAAGCCCCGTACACTTGACAAGTCTCTGAGTTCAGATGCTCTGGAGGAATGAATGGGGAGGAACTGGAAATGCAACATCACACCTGCCACCGTCGGGGGCACCAGCCACTCCAGCCCCTGCCACTTCTCCTAATCATCCACTTCCCTTCCTTCCAATCTCAGCAGCAAACTACTCATTTTCTCCCCTGCTACTATTTCTGTATTGGTGGCAGAGGTATCTATTTAAATAACGATAATAACAGGCCGTACCAACATTAACATGATACAAAGTCACCCAGGGAATTTTCCAAAGCCTTATTGCGTATCTAGCAAAATCAACTTTCCACTGGAAAATGGGCACGACCTTTAACCCCTAGCAGGACATCTAGGAGTCTGAGGTCTTGACACTGAATTGCTGCCACACTGTGGAGTAAACCTGCAGCCAGAGGAGTACAACCTGATAGCATCATTTACGTTCTTGGAGCAGTTTTGTTTATGGGATGGATCTCGAGTGTTTGAGATAAACGGACGGTAAATACAGAATGAGGGAAAGGTGTATGCTGTGTCTGGACAGCCTCTGCCAATCACATGCAGGAGGTCATTGAGTTAAAGACTGCAGCCAGGTTCTTAAAGACTGGATCATTTTTAGAGCTAAGGAAATACTGGATAAAAATATCCCTGGTCTAATATATATGAGAACTACTACATCATTCCGAAAGCTATAATAACTCTCACTGAGTGGCTGGGTCACTATAAAAAGTAATTTTCGCTCTGTTGATACTCACACCTTCTTCTCAACTGTTGGGAAGGGGCAACATCCACCTTGATTGAATTGGCCTTGTTAGCGCAGACCCCCCACTTGGTAAGGCAACTCCCATCTTTTCATGTGCTGTAACATATATACTGCTTACTGTATTTTTTCATCCGATGAAGTGGGTTTTAGCCCATGAAAGCTTATGTCCAAATAAATTTGTTAGGCCACATCTACACTACCCACCGGATCGGCGGGTAGTGATCGATCTATCGGGGATCTATTTATCGTGTCTAGTGTGGACGCGATAAATCGATCCACGATCGCTGTGCCGTCGACTCCGGAACTCCACCACGGCGAGAGGCGGAAGCGGAGTCGACGGGGGAGCGGCCACAGTTGATCCCGCGCCGCGAGGATGCAAAGTAAGTGATTCTAAGTTGATCTAAGATATGTTGACTTCAGCTACGCTATTCTCGTAGCTGAAGTTGTGTATCTTAGATCGATCCCCCCTGCCCCCCTCCCAGTGTAGACCAGGTGCCACAAGGACTCCTCGTTGTTTTTGCTGATACAGACTAACACAGCTACCACTCAAACTCTCACTGTGATTCACTGAATAATGTACTCATTTAAGATCCACATTAGTTGCTGAATAGGTGACTCCAGCTACAGCACTGGACTAGCTCCAATCATTTAATAACAATCATTGCAGACATGAGCACTGAGAACTGCAGAATCTCAACTATGTTTAAAGGCATGGGTCAGTAAGCAGTGATTTGTTACACCATTTCTCTCTACAGAGGCATATTGATGACTACACAGGACTCTCTTCCTAGCCCTACTGAAGTTCAAGTACTTCAATTCCACAGGGAGCTCTCCCTTCAGGAGCATCTTGTAGTCTCAGTTCTCATTCCCCACTTCTTCTTGCACAAGCAGATTTGACTGGTGCTGACATTAGTGATAGAAAGGGGCCACAAGAAAAGGCAAGGACATGTATAGTCAATACAGTAGCTGCTGTTCTGAATGGCACTACAAATCTTGTTAATTACCGTGCCTGTTTTTGAGTTGTCTCACTGCATTCTACAGCATGGTATAATAAGCCCTTTGTGGAGGATTCACAGACTCATAGACTTTAAGGTCAGAACGGAACATTATGATCATCTAGTCTGACCTCCTGCACAAGGCAGGCCACAGAATCTCACCCACCTACTCCTGCAATAAACCTCTCATCTATGTCTGAGCTACTGAAGTCCTCAAATCATGGTTTAAAGACTTCAAGATGCAGAGAATCCTCCAGCAAGTGACCATGCCCCATGCTGCAGAGGAAGGCGAAAAACCCCCAGGGCCTCTTCCAATCTGCCCTGGAGGAAAATTCCTTCCTGACCCCAAATATGGCGATCAGCTGAACCCTGGGCATGTGGGCAAGATTCACCAGCCAGACACCCAGGAAAGAATTCCCTGTAGTAACTCAGATCCCACCCCATCTAACATCCCATCACAGGCCATTGGGCCTATTTACCAGGAATAGTCAATGATCAACTAATTTGACATGTAGGACAATCTTAACTGCTTTGGGGTCAGTGTGATCAGACTCCCAGATGTGACTTTTAAAAAACAGCTTTCCACAAACAAAATAATGAAGGGTTTATGGACTGTAGCCAGCAAGCGCATGGAATAACGAGCCTTTCCCTTGTATGGCACTGCCAGCTTGGGAATACAGTGTTCTGTTTAATCCATACACCCTTGGAAGAGAGCGAAGGAAAATGTAATGAACTGGCGCAAGCGTGACAGAGTGAGGGGCGCATGAAGGCATGCACATTACTGCCCTCTACTTGCCGAAGTCAGAACTGCTCACAGCCGCAATACTACCATAGCTAAACGAGATTTTACCTGAGACAAAATGCTAGAGGCCTGTGATACTGGAGCAAAAGGATATGAATTCTGTTCGCTGTCTTTGGCAAATCCTGAGAGGTAACTGAACAGAACTAAGTGACCCACCAACCTGGAACAACAGTGAGGAAAGCACTGTCTGCACTGGAGCTGCAAGACTGAGGGGTCATCTTGTTTTTTTGTTTTAAACAACCCTTAAGTCTTGGGCCAGGTTTACTAAGAATCACAAATTACTTTAAAACCTGGACAAATTTTCCTGTAAGCCTTGGGGAGTTTTTGGTGCAGACGGCAGCATGTACACATCTGTAGGACCCTATCCTAGGACAGCCGTTCTATTAACCCAGTAGTAACAGTTTGACCTCTTCCACACTGGCCAGCCAAACGCTATTATCATATAGACTGGCCATAACTAAGTTGAAAGAGTGTTTAAGAACTGTTTCAAAACTTTGCTGGAAGCCCCATACAGGTAGAACCCTAATGGTCCCATCACTATCTCCAGTTGGTTACTATTTCCTCCTCCAGCCCCATTCTTCTCTCTGCTATGGAACCACTGAAGTCAGTGGAATCACACCGGTGTGATGGAGCGGAGAATCATACAGGTGTCCTACGCCAACCCTACAGCCTTTACCTTGATGAAGTTCTCCAGGAGATAGTTCACAGTGACCCAGCCAAACACCCCCTCATTTTGACTGGACAGAATTTCTGCTCCCTGAAAGTCAAAGGGGTATGACTTCAGCGTGGAGGTTACAGCGGCAGGAAGAGTATTCGACACAGTGGGACTGGTGAGGCTGGGTGAAGAGGGAAGAAGCACATTAGTTGATAAAGGGCCCCAAGAACAATCCTGAGTGACAACAGCCTCAATGCTTCTGGCATGAGGCACATTTTGGGGAATCATACAATATCAGGGTTGGAAGGAACCTCAGGAGGTCATCTAGTCCAACCCCCTGCTCAAAGCAGGACCAATTCCCAATTTTTGCCCCACATCCCTAAATGGCCCCCTCAAATATTGAACTAACAACCCTGGGTTTAGCAGGGCAATGCTCAAACCACTGAGCTATCCTTCCCCCCATAACACAGTGTAAGTTATAATACGGCACCAGTCAATTGCACTGATCACCAGCTTGGTCACATGGCTGGAGAGGAGCACACACAGGCTCTGCCCTTGGGAAGCAAAGCTTAAGGTCTTAGAGAGGACACAAGGTCCAGTGGTTAGATCATGAGGCTGGAAACTGGGAGATCCAGATCCAATTCCCTGCCCTACCACAGACTGCCTGTGTGGCCGAGAGCTAGTCAGTCCATGGGACTTAGACCCCTAAATACCTCTGAGGAGCTGTTCCTCCACTCCTCCTCTGTGAAATGGGGACAACAGTGCTCCCCCACCTCTCAGGGCCACTGGGAGGATAAATAGGTTAGACTGTGATGTGCTTAGAGAATGGGGGCCACCTAAGTACTTCAGATGGTTTACCTGGCCAGTGTAGTCAGGGATGAACAGAGGTGGGGAGCACGGGCAGAGTATAATGGAAGCTGCGGCAGGCTAAGCCTCGCCAAACCTCGCACCATCGGGGGGAAGGGCAGTGTCAGATTTGGGGCCCCTGGAAAAATCTCCCCCTGCCACGGCTCCGGGGCTGGAGGAGCTCTCGCTTTTCCGGTCTCAGGGCCACAGCAGGGAGGGGGAGCGGGAAGAGGAGCGAGCGGGGGCAAAGCCTTGTGGGGGGAGGGGGAAGAGAGTGGGGACAGAAGGGGGTGGGGCTGTGAGTGGAGCTGCAGGTGGAAGGGGTGAAAAGGGGGAGGGATGCCAGGAGCTCCACCATGGTCCCAGCTCAGGCTGAGAGCTCAACCTGTGGCTCGAACTGAGCTCTCAGCCCCCGCTGCCCTGGCCAGGAATATGTGGGGGGAGAGGCCAAGCTCTCAGCCTCCCTCCCCCACTCCAGCCGGGGCCACAGGGTGGGGCTGAGAGCAGCAAGCAGGAGTGGGGCCTTGGTTGGAAGAGGCAGTGAAGGTGGCTAGCCTCCCCAAGGGGAAGCTTCACCTACCGCCCATGATGGGGAGGCTAGTTTATAAAATGGTCATTCACACCCAATGTGCTATCAGCACATAGGTAGCTGAAACCTTGACTCACTTCAGCAGCCTCATGTCAGCAGTTGCTCCCAAATAGATAGGGGTTTGGTCATGCTGTTCCTCAGGGATTTCCTTCATTGCCTGGTCGAGGCATGGCTTTAAGCTGTTCCCAGCTTCCCCTAGGGATCCAGAGTGGCTGGAGATTCCAGGACCTAAGGACCCAAAAGAAACATAAGAAATATTATGACAGGGTGGGGTTAGCCATTAGCCACAGCAATACACGCATCTTTTGAGATAAACGCAGTTCTGTGCAGAGTTTAGGATTTGTTACAGCAGATCTGTAAGGTGATGAGTCACCTGTGCTAGGCTCCAGCCAATCCACAAGCCAGGGACTGGTCTGGTGACACTCAGGGCTGGTATATAAGCCTGACTGGCAGAACAGCAGCTGAGTCTGCTCACTCTCATTTCAGGGCTTGGAACTCTCTCCTGCCTGCTAGTGGCAACAGACTACCCAAGCCTTAGCCTGCCCCTGCCCTGTTCCTAGTCCTTCTCCATCCTTGCGCCAACCCTGCTCTGGACTCCTGATGCTGGCTCTGACCCTTAGGCCCAACTGCCACAACTCTGACGACTAGGCCTGACCATCCCCCTCATGGTTTCTGATAAGATCAACCAGAATCCTGCCTCTAATAATGGCTAATACATGATGCTTTAGTGGAGTGAGATAAAAAGTGAATGCATGTAAATATAACACAAGGCACCTAATTAAACCAACAGATGCAAATTTAGGGTGTCTACCAAACTATATAAATCAGCATAAAAGACCCACATCAGAGATCTGAGAGAGATAAGTGGGAAAGCACGCAGCAGACTGAGCTGAGGCTGTCAGCTTCCTTCTTAAGTCATTTCCTCATGTTCACAGGGAGGTATCTACACAATCGTTGTGGCTGCTCTCAGCTATAGCACAGGAAGCCTCTGTCTAGGAGGCCAGAGGAAGCTATCAGTGCAAAGTGTCCTGTGCATGCACAAGGACACTGCTGAAGGAAGATTAATGTGGCATTGAAACTGGATTGTTTTCAGAATAGCCAAACGATGTGTCCGCTTTCTGGATTCTGGTCACTTGCACAGAACACTCAAGAGGCTTGTTCTGTTTTAAGACCTGATGAGAAAACGTATCATACGGTCTCCCACAGTATTCTTCCCAGCAAGTTAAAGAAGTATGGGCTGGACAAATGGACTATAGGGTGGATAGAAAGCTGACTAGATCATCGGGCTCAACGGGTAGTGATCAATGGCTCCATGTCTAGTTCGCAGCCGCTATCAAGCGGAGTGCCCCAAGGGTCGGTCCTGGGGTCGGTTTTGTTCAATATCTTCATTAATGATCTGGAGGATGGCGTGGATTGCACCCTCAGCAAGTTTGCAGGTGACTCTAAACTGGAAGGAGTGGTAGATACGCTGGAGGGTAGGGATAGGATACAGAGGGACCTAGACAAATTAGAGGATTGGGCCAAAAGAAATCTGATGAGGTTCAACAAGGACAAGTGCAGAGTCCTGCACTTAGGATGGAAGAATCCCATGCACCACTACAGACTAGGGACCGAATGGCTAGGCAGAAGTTCTGCAGAAAAGGACCTAGGGGTTACAGTGGACGAGAAGCTGGATATAAGTCAACAGTGTGCCCTTGTTGCCAAGAAGACCAATGGCATTTTGGGCTGCATAAGTAGGAGCATTACCAGCAGATCGAGGGACATGATCGTTCTCCTCTATTCGACATTGGTGAGGCCTCATCTGGAGTACTGTGTCCAGTTTTGGGTCCCTCACTACAAGAAGGATGTGGAAAAATTGGAAAACGTCCAGCGGAGGGCAACAAAAATTATTAGGGGACTGGAACACATGACTTATGAGGAGAGGCTGAGGAAACTGGGGTTATTTAGTCTGCAGAAGAAAAGTGTGAGGTGGGATTTGATAGCAGCCTTCAACTACTTGAATGGATGGATCTAGGCTGTTCTCGGTGGCAGATGACAGGACAAGGATCAATGGTCTCAAGTTGCAGTGGGGGAAGTCTAGGCTGGATACTAGGAAACACTATTTCACTAGGAGGGTGGTGAAGCACTGGAATGGGTTACCTAGGGAGGTGGTGGAATCTCCTTCCTTTGAGGTTTTTAAGGTCAGGCTTGTCAAAGCCCTGGCTGGCATGATTTAGTTGGGGATTGGTCCTGCTTTGAGCAGGGGGTTGGACTAGATGACCTCCTGAGGTCCCTTCCAACCCTGATATTCTATGATTCCTGCTGAGTTCAATTTATTGTTCAAAACTCAACTCTCATTCAGATATAACTGCGGTTTGTAAAGCACCATTAGCATGCACAGCACTTTATACAACAGCTAGAAGACAAGCTCCTTACCCAGTGTGGCAACAGCATTGCCAACTCTGATGATTTTATCACAAATCCCCAGTTCCTGGAGGCATGTGATTATGTGATAATCTCAGCTTTCATTGTAAAAAAGTACAGTTTTGGCCCACATGGTTGTGGAGAAAAGCTTGAAAATATGACCCCGAAAGGTTACAACAGCAGAAGACAAATAAAAAGAATTCAGAAGTTATTTTTAAAAATTGCATGGTTTTTTGGGCCCTGACTCATGATGTTTGAATGTGTAGAGCCAGCAACGCTGACATAGCCAGAATTAGTCGTGGTTTCTGCCAAACTTTTTATTTCATATCCTTTTCATTAAAATATTTTTAAACAAAATACCTTAGAATTAAACAGCCAGAGCTACAAATATCCCATTCAATTTAACATAACTATCCAATGCCACACAGGCCTAAACAGAGGAACAACTAATATATTGTTAAGGACAATATGGTGTACATTGTTTATAGTTGTACAGTACCAGCTAGAACAATGCATTGTCATGTGGGACCAGACATATGCCCCCTGAAGTCAATCTAAGCATGGCCCCAATTCAGGGAAGTATGTGCTTGCAGTCAAGCTATTCAGCTTTTCCCAGTATGCACTGGGATCAACATGATTCAGCAGCAAAGCAGACGCAGAAGCTCAAGCTCAGTGACAGCACATGGCTATGTAGTGAAAAACAAGTTGTAACTGGGTTAGATGACTTGTCACAGTGAGTCAGTGGCAGGACCAGGGACGCGAAGTCTCCAGCCTGATGCCTTTTGCATTAGCACATTTTGACAATAGCTGAGGTAAAATCATAGGTGCTGACTCCGTGGGTGCTCCGGGATTGAAGCACCCTTGGGGAAAAACTGGTGGGTGCTGTGCACCCACCGGCAGCCAAGCTCCCCGCCCCACCGCCTCACCCCATCTCACCTCCTTCTCCACCTCCTCCCCTGAGTGCACCGCATCCCTGCTTCTCCGCCTACCTCCCAGTGCTTGCCGCAGCCAAAGTAGCTGTAGCAAGCTCCGGGAGGGAGGGGGAGGACCAGGAACGTGGCACACTCAGTGGAGGAGGCGAGGAAGAGGTGGGGTCGGGGCGGTGATTTGGGGAAGGAGTCAGAATAGGGGCAGGGAGGGGGCGGAGTTGGGGTGAGGACTTTGGGGAAGGGGTTGGAATGGGGACAGTAGGGGGCAGGGCAGGGCTGGGGCAGAGGGGGGTCGAGCACCCACCGGCACCAGTAGAAGTCAGCGCCTATGGAGAAGACTAACTATTGTGGGACTCACAGACCTACTGAAAGCTATTCATTTTTGTGTGTGAGCTTAAGCTTTTGTGTGCTTTCCTGAATCGGGGCCTGTCAAGATTCCTTCCCCACTCTGAACTCTAGGGTACAGATGTGGGGACCTGCATGAAAACCTCCTAAGCTTACTTTTACCAGCTTAGGTTAAAACTTCCCCAAGGTACAAATTAATTTTACCCTTTGCCCTTGGATTTCCACTGCCACCACCAAACTTGATCTGGGTTTACTGGGAAACGTAGTCTGGACACGTCTTTCCCTGCAAAATCCTCCCAACCCTTGCACCCCACTTCCTGGGGAAGGTTTGGTAAAAATCCTCACCAATTTGCATAGGTGACCACAGACCCAAACCCTTGGATCTTAGAACAATGAAAAAGCATTCAGTTTTCTTACAAGAAGACTTTTAATAGAAGTAAAGGAATCATGTCTGTAAAATCAGGATGGGTAGATACCTTACAGGGTAATTAGATTCAAAACATAGAGAATCCCTCTAGGCAAAACCTTAAGTTACAAAAAAGACACACAGACAGGAATAGTCATTCTATTCAGCATAGCTCTTTTCTCAGCCATTTAAAGAAATCATAATCTAACACATACCTAGCTAGATTACTTACTAAAAGTTCTAAAACTCCATTCCTGTTCTGTCCCCGGCAAAAGCAGCGTACAGACAGACACAGACCCTTTGTTTTTCTCCCTCCTCCCAGCTTCTGAAAATATCTTGTCTTCTCATTGGTCATTTTGGTCAGGTGCCAGCGAGGTTACCTTTAGCTTCTTAACCCTTTACAGGTGAGAGGATTTTTCCTCTGGCCAGGAGGGATTTTAAAGGGGTTTACCCTTCTCTTTATATTTATGACAGGGCCTATATGAGTTCTAGTCTGTTAGCGGATTAGTAGCTTCTTCAGTGTATTCATCAGGCTTACAGGTTTAAGGTAATTAATAAATTCTTTCTTGCAGGTTTCAACGGATGGGTGTGTCCCAGAACTCAGGTCCCTCACAAATCTAGCATTGTCATTGATAATTCCAAGCAGCCACAGCACTGTCATGAACTGCTGCGTAGTTCCCATCATCTCATAACAGACATGTTGAATTTGGGACCAGAAAAAAAGAACTTTGGTGAAAGCTACTTGCAAGAGCATAAAGCAATCCTAGGCAGATGATAGTTTCAACTAATCGTTAGTTCTATACATTAGCTCTTGAGAAGACAAATCCAGTAAACTACATTCTCTCCTTCTTTCCAATTTGTCTTTTCTACAAAGTGTCATACAAAAATGTTAGATTTTCTGAACTCTGTTAAACAGTTCCATTGCTAAGATGTTATAATTCAGGTACCCCTTGCTCAAGTCACTTCAAATTTGGTAGAAATGATTTATCTAGTCCTAAAGCCTCATTACTACATTTTTAATCCAATAAACCATTGTTTACAGATTTTATAGGGGGACCAAAATCAGGCTTATAATGGAAATTCACTGCAAATATGGAATTTCCATTATAATAATAATATGCTGCTCCATAAAATAATATGACTTTCTGTTTGTCTATGATCAAATCTGCTTGCTTTACTCATAAGTTTTCAGTCCTACTGTTAGCCCTAGAACCAATGCAGCTGTGGGAGAGTGAGGTGGATTCTAGTCCACCCTGTACATCACGAACAAAATTGCCAGCTAAATACTGTTTGAATTGCAGAAATCTTTTTCCACAGATGACGGTGTAAGAGGCAGAAGGATCTTAGCTGGATTTTCAAATCCCAGGAGGAGCCATTAGAAAAAGTGTCTTCATTTGATATGAAAAATCATCCACAGAGGAGTCAGTTTTAGGTCCCATTTTTAGGTCCCATTACAGTTTTGACCCATTTTGTCAGCAATTAGTGGCACAGAGGGATCTGAACATAGTTTGTGTTCACAGATCATGCAGTTTATCTAATACCTTAGGTATTTACCCTACTGCCACAGTATCTGATCAGCACCTCACAGCCTTTAACATATTTATCTTTACAACAGCCCATAAGGCAGGCCCGGGCTATTATCTCTATTGTATAGAGGGGGAACTAAGGCATAGATAGGCTATGTGACTTGCCCAAGGTCACTGTCTCATGGCAGAGCAGAGATTTCAACCTAAGTCTCCCATGCCCTGCGCTCGTGCCCTAACCACTAGACTAACCTGCCTCTCTCTAATTTCTGTCCTTCATACTCACAGATTATGCCTACTCTAGGAGCGCTTCACTGGCATAGGAATACCCCTATATGGCAAAGTACTCCTTGTATGGATGCCGCTAGCCCAGTAAAACTATATTTTGTGTGAGCAGAGTAAAACCACACACGCCCAGAGCAAAACTAGCTCTACTGGTAAATGCAATTTTTCTGGTGTAACGGCATCTACACTAGGGGCTTCTGTCAGCACAGCTGACAGCGCAGCACATCTCTGACTGGCCTAGCTATGCAGGCAGAAGTCTGTAGAGTAGATCTGCCATCCATAATCAGAGAACCAGGTTTATCCCCCTGCCAATGGCCTACGCTGGCACATGGATATTTGCTTGTAACTTGTTCGTGTGTAGATGGGACATATCTCTCTACAGCTGGTTTGGCCAGTCTTCCTCCTTCCCAGCTGCCTCATGCAGTAAGGCATCCCAGAGTGCATTGCTCCACATGCTGATGGTGCTGCTTGAGGGTGTCTGCCCAGCACTCCTGCATCTGCTGGGGCACTATGGGATAGCTGTTCAGATTTTCCCAGTATGCACTGAGATAAACATGGTTCAGCAGCAAAGCAGATTCAAAAGCTCAAGCTTGGTGACTGCACATGGCTGCGTGGTGAAAAAAATTGCTACATGGACACAATTCAGTGGCATCCATTGTAAGTGGGTCAGAAAACTGTCATGCTCCTTACAAGAACAAAGATACATAGATAGATAGAGCTTACTTGTGATTTGGACAAATTTCACACTTTATTGAGAATAAGAGAGATGGGGTGGGAACAGCGCTCATACTTCTGCTGAATCAGCTGTGAGGGAGGCGGAATTTCACACCTTGGTTGCTGCTGTGGTCTAGCTAGAGGCAGTTTTCTGCATGGCTCAGTTAAGAGGATACCTAGAAGCCTTCTTTGCAGTGAAAAGGGCTAGAAATCCGACTTTGCTGTCCATGAAAGATGTGCTCTTGCCAAAAGTGGATATAAGAACTAATAGCTTTCAGTAGGTGCTAATGGAAAATGCATCAGGCTGGAGATTTAGTATTCCTGTCTCTGCCACTAACTCACTGTGACACCTTCAGCAGGTCCCTGCCTCGCTGTGTGCCTCAGTTTCCCCATCTGTAAAGTCGGGGCAAAAATGTTTACCTATTTTTGCAAAGAGTTTTGAGACCCCCAGCTGACAAGTGATCTATCTATCTATGAGGCCACTCAGTAAGGTCGGGCATCATGGTCTTCAGTATCTAAAGATCAGGATGCTTATGATATATAGTACTTGACCTGAGGAGCTTGCAAAATCAGCTGCTGATCCTGCAAGCTGATTCCCATGGGTACAGAGCCCCTTGGAGTTGTTGCAGCACAGGGAGAGCTATTGAATTGCATTCAAACTCAATACCTACTGTTCCCCTAACAGTTGACACACAGCACTGACGAGTGCCACCGACACCAGATGTTGTTACCAGTGAAGAGACAATGCCATAAACACAGTCAATACCACTCCTCGCAAGACACACAGGCCTCTCACATGCTTCAGCTAGTACCATCTAGTGGAACAGGCAGTTCCACTTCATTTCCCACCAGGTGCTTCAGCCATCAGGCAGAGTAGAAACAGCTGCCTCGGTTTTAGTTTGTAGGGGATTTATCTGCACCTCATAATAATTTCTTTGTGCAGAGTTAGCAGAAGAGCATGTGGCGGGAAACGACTATGCCATTAAATGGCACCCGGTGCAAGCGTCCATAAATGAGCAGCAGAACAGCCACCTTACCTTGCACAGCACAGGAGCGATGTTCACTGATCACCGCAGTATTGTTCTCTTTGCTGGCTGACCACTGGTATATGAACAGGGTAGTGCGGGACAGGCCAGCATCCAGCACAATGCCGTACTGAAAAACAACAGGAAGGTCATTAATAGATATGCCCCTGAAGACACGCATTTGCACATCGGTTTGTTATTGTGGGGTTGCTCGGCTGCACAAATACTCAACATTGTCAACTCCAAATGTACCCATTGTGACCCTAAGAGTATCCCAGTGCTCACTGGTGTCAGGAAACGCATTTCAGATTCCCTGACCAGTTCATAGAATCATAGAATCATAGAATATCAGGGTTGGAAGGGACCTCAGGAGGTCATCTAGTCCAACCCCCTGCTCAAAGCAGGACCGATCCCCAATTAAATCATCCCAGCCAGGGCTTTGTCAAGCCTGACCTTAAAAACTTCTAAGGAAGGAAATTCTACCACCTCCCTAGGTAACGCATTCCAGTGTTTCACCACCCTCCTAGTGAAAAAGTTTTTCCTAATATCCAACCTAAATCTCCCCCACTGCAACTTGAGACCATTACTCCTTGTTCTGTCATCTGTCATCTTCAGTGTACCTCAACTCATAATCTATTTAATATGTGGGATGTAATAAATCCTTGGAAAACTAGTAACTTACTGATCATGAATATTCTTGTATGATGTATGTATGGCAGTGGTCACCAACCAGTCAATCGTGATCAACTGGTTGATCGTGGAGCCTCTGACAGTCAATCTCAGTCTGAGTCTAGGGTTGCCAACCCTCCCAGTTTGACTGGGAGTCTCCTGGAATCGGGCTCGAGCTCCCAGAATCTCCTGCAGTCAAACCAGGAGATTGGCCACTAACAGCCTGGCAGCGCAGCAGGGCTAAGGCAGGCTCCCCGCCTGCCCTGGCCCCACGCTGCTCCCGGATGCGACTGGCACGTCCCTGCTGCCCCGCGGGAAGGCAGGGGGTCTCCGCACGCTGCCCTCACCAGCAGGCACAACCCACACAGCTCCCATTGGCCAGGAACGGGACCTGCAACCAATGGGAGCTGCGGGGGTGGTGCCTGCAGGTAGGGATGGCAGGCAGAGCCACCTGCCTCCGGAGCCACTGCCGGACATGCCGGCTGCTTCCAAGAGCAGCGTGGGGCCAGGGCAGGTAGGGAGCCTGCCTTAGCCCCACTGCACCTGCACCACTGCTGCTGCCACCCGGGAGCCACCTGAGGTAAGTGGCGCCCAGCTGGAACCCACACCCTGAACCCCTCCCACACCTCAACCCTTGTCCGAGCCCTGAACCCCCTTCCACACCCCAATCCACTCCCAGAGCCCGCACCCTGCACCCACTCCTGAACCCCAACCCCCTATCCCAGGCTCAGCCCAGAGCCCCTCCCACACTCCAAAACCCTCAACCCCAGCCCAGAGCCCGCACCCCAACCCCTCCCCCAGTCCGGTGAAAGTGAGTGAGGGTGGGGGAGAGCGACAGAGGAAGGGGGAATGGAATGAGCACGGCGGGGCCTCGGAGATCTGTGGGGCTGCTACTCTCCTCTGGATCTGAGGGGTCCTGATAACCCATGTGCACTTTTGACATCCTGCTGCAGTGACTGAGAAATCAACCCTGGGAGAGGATTAGAGGAGAAGATGCATGCGTGAGTGCAGGCTTGCACTGAAACTTTGGTAACAGCAACAAACTAGGAAACGGTGTGTGGGAAAACCCCAGGAGAGTTACCACATAAACACAACTGTTAAGAAAGTTATTCACAAGCAGCCAAGTGCTGGTTGTAGATGTTTATGTTACTTGTTGCTCCTAAGAAGTTGCATGGCACGCTGTCCGAGGTTTAACTCTGGGTATCTTTTTAAAGTCCTGAACAGAGTGTGGTTCAGCAGAGCAGGAGCCGGAGGGGCAGCACAGGAATGTATTCATAATATTATATCAGCACCTTCCTAACCTGTTATACAAGAGCAGACCAAACCCACTTGGTGTGGCCCTCTGTCCCCCTCTAGTACTGGCTAGGCCCCATGAGTTGATGAGCCTGCTGCAGGATTAGCTAACAGAGCTGGTCTACACTGGCAATGCTAAAGTGCTGCCATGGCAGCGCTTTAATGTGGCTTATGTGGTCGCAGCAGAGAGCTCTCCCAACGCTCTAAAAAACCACCTCCACAGGGGGCACAGCTATCAGTGCTAGGAGCACTGTGTACACTGGTGCTTTTCAGCACTGAAACTTGCTGCACTCCGGGGGGTGTTTTTTCACACCCCAAGCGAGAAAGTTGCAGCACTGTAAAGTGCCAGTGTAGACAAGCCCAGAGACAGGACTTTTAGCTCAGACAAGAAGCATTAAGATCTAGAAGTCCCAGTTCCAATCCCTGCTGCTGACAACCCACGCAGAGGTGTCGGTGCTATACAACCATTTCAGAATCAGGACTCCTGCCGCAAAAAAAATCCAGGAGATTGGCTTAAATCATGAGATATTACAAAAATTGGGGTTGTTTTCTTTTTGCTATGGTTTCAGGGCCTTTCAGTTTCACTCAGGTCACATTTTCAAGCTTTTCTCTACAACACCAAAGGCTAGAAACTTATCTTTATTTTTAATAAAAGCTGGGAGGCTCACATGTTCACATGATTCCAGGAGCTGGGGCTTTAAGAAAAATGCCAAATAGCAGAGATTTGTGGTAAAATCATGAGAGCTGGCAAGTGGAGAAGTTACACGTGTGAGGAAATAAATGTCTTATAAGCACGAGGGAGTGTCTATTAGACATTGTTTGCCTAATGCACCAACTGGCCTTGTAAATGTCACTGGCAACGTAGTTTTCAGGCCCTTCCCCCCCACCCCCAGAAGTTTACAATAATCCCATAGAAGCATAAAAATCAGATCTGCTTCCACCTTCCTTACTGGGAATGTTTTATCTCTATCTAAGCTGCATTTTGGTTTGTTATTGTAGGGTTACTCAGTAAGGAGGACTGAGTTATGCACAGTGCTCTTTGATTATAATTAAAAATTGGTGAGTACTGCAAGAAAATTCCTGACCATTCAGTGAAAATATCAAGCAAGCTCATGTGATCAGTTTTTGATCCTTCTGCATGCCCCAGAGTAACTGCAAAAAGCAACCAAATTCCCTGGGAAGGATGTTCCTGAAGCATATGTTGAACAAATGCCACCAAATAGTTCCAGAAAGTTTCAGATTCGTAACAGTGAGCATTTGCCCCTGCAATGCCGATTCTCCTCATCTAACTGGGGAGCAACATGACATGAACAACATGTCCAGTCCAAATGCTCAGGTTGGGATTTTTAGGGTCCTAGAGGGTTTGGTCCCTCAGCTCCTATTGAAAGTTGATATAAGTTGGGTGCCTAAATCCTATAGGCCCTTTGAAAATCCCAGCTTCTAAGTCCAAAATGTGAATTCAGAATGCTCAAAGTAATAGCCACTAAACCGTTTGCCAGCAAGCCACAGGCTTAATTCTGTTTGCATATAAAGTGCGCCGAGGGCCTGACTCATTTACACTAAGGTCACGCTACACTGCTTAAGTCATTAAAGTGAGATAGATTTAAGGTCTCCATTTACACCATGAATTGGCCTTAGTGTAAATCAGAATTGGATCCTGGATAATTTTTGAATGAACAGATTCATCGAAATGGCAATCTACTCACAGACCAGCCACAAATAGAATGAAGGGCTACATTTGACTCAAAATCTGATGTGAGTAGTTCCCCCAGCCATAGTTAGAAAGCTGGTAGTGAGCATTTGTAAAAGACTTAGGATGACAGATGCTGTAGAAGTGTGAAGTATTATTCCCAGTCGCTGCTCTCCCAGTTATAATAGCAAACGCTTGCCTGTAAAAGTTACACAAGACTGTTTCATTACTATATTGTATGCCCTCTACGCGAGGGAATGAGGACTGCTTCACTACGAATGAATCTGTGCGGGAAACGGCATTCAAAAAGTTTCCTATGCCGCACTGGGATGAAACCAAGACTTTAAGATGGTCATGAAAAACCAACAAGAGACACCCACCCCAGAAAAGCCAATAGCCTGGTAGGGAAGGCACTTCCTGGGATGTGGAGGACTCAGGGGTCGCCCACATCCCAGGTGAGTGCCCTTCCCACCAGGTTATTGGCTATGATGGGAGGACTCCTTCCCATCCTGAACCTGAGAAACTTCCCCACAAAAGTTTCAGCATATCTGGCCCTTTCCCCTGAAAAGTTTCGGTTTTCACAGATTGGTCTTTTCTGACCAAACATTTTATGAAAAAGCTCCCCACCAGCTCTAGCCAGATGCCCTGTGCTGCTAACGGTTCATTGTCAAAGGGCAGGGCTCTGTCCTTGAGGCAGGGGGATCTGAATTCCATCCCCTGCTGTCATGGTGATGTTCTGAGGCCACACTGAGTAGCAAGGTGACAGCACAAGGTTGTTACAGCATGTATATTCCACTTTCACACGATAATAATTGCCCAGAGCAGCAGCTACTAGCCAGCTCCCCAGCCATACAAGGGCTTGCTTTGCCTGAACTGCTAATAGCTGAGCACATGCTCTCACCAGTCCACACATCCAGCTCTCCACATCTATCCTTCATCCCCATTCGTTCACACTGACCAGACATCTAGCAGTCAGAGGACTAAACCCACTAGCTAAAGGCCATGACAAGAGATACTGTCCCAAGGCAAAGCCCAAGGGTGAAGCCAACTCTCTCCTCCCCCAGCTGCTGGAAAAGAGGATTGTGCTGAAATTCCTGTCAGGTGCTGACCCTGCTTTGGGCTCTTTCATCTCTCTGATGAACAAATATCTGATCGCTATTAAGCCATCCCCATCACCTCTGGCTGCTAGAAAGAGTTTTGTCTGTGTTTCCCAATTGGTGTATGCTGAATGCTATGAAGGAGCGTGTGCGATCACTGTTAATCTACCCCTCCCTTTCCTTTTCAGCTGGTGCAAACAGGTAATCTCTTTCCCACCCTCAGTCTTTATTTTTGACTTCACCTCCACCCTGTGAATAGTCTCAGCCTCACTGCTGCTGGCCAGAGCTATCCCAGGCATGGGCAAAATGAAACTGCCCTGATTCTGATCAGTTTCACAACTACTTGCAGGGTTCTAAATAGCAACAGTGAAAGGGGACAAAAGTGGCCAGTTTTTATTCATTTAACCTTAGGAAAGCTCTGAGCAGCAGCAGACACACTAGAGCGGTTGTTCTGCAGACTCAGTCAAAACCAAAACACGAAACCACCAGTGTGCCACCCACTCATACAGTCGCATTCGATGGAAATGCTACAGCTGATGTGAGCAAGGTTGAACTTCTTGGAATAGGAAAGTGTAGGGCGCTCAGATGTGGAGGTCCTTATAGCAAGAGATCATGGTCAAACTGAACAGCTGTTGGGGAGTTCAAATGAATGCTCACAAACATTTTTTGCACTATTTAGACAGCTTTACTCCTGGCTACAACCAAGGATGGAGCTAATGCAAAGTATTTTCATATCCTGTCCAAACTTTCTTCATATGTCAAATTAGAGGTCACTGGAGCACAATACCTCTGTTTCCTTATAAAGCTGTTATAGGGAGAGCCCAGGCAGTTAGCAGTCGTAACCAAATGCACCCCTGTATTCACAACCTACACACCATTGTAAGAATCTTTGTACAAAATATGCCTTGTAAAATATCATTTGAAAACTAATAACTCATTAGTCAATAACATGCTGAAATGTGTGTAGTAACCTTATATGTAAAAAGTTATAAACATAAGCTGAAATTAGGTCTGAAATATGTTTACCAGACAAGTCTGGATAAATCGGTTTCTCAAAGACAGATCTTTGGCAAGAGAGGGGGGCAGGAACAAGCAGATCTGCATCTTAGTGAAGAACAGCCTGGAACCTCTCTCACCACCAGACACCTTGACTGCAATCTCACAGCAGGAATGAACTTTATCTAGGGGTAACCCTCGGGAAAATGCATTTCAAAGGGGGACTGGACGATAAAAGTGAGTGGCAAAAACACCCCAAGTTCTCTCTGCCTATCCATCTCTCCCCTTTCAGAGAAGATGACAAAGGAAACAGCCTTTGGACTTTGGGAGAGAATCTTGGACTGAGCTTGGTCAGCAATGTTCCTGGAAACATGCTGTAAGGGACTTCACCTTGAACCAAGTCTAGTTTGCTATGTTTAGTACTAGGAAGCATTTTATCTTTATTTCTCATGTAACCATTTCTGACTAATGCCTTATGATTCTTCTCATTTAAAACCCAACTTGTTTTATTCTTTAAATTAAAACTAATCCAGTGTTGTGATTGTGTGGGTAACTACTGTATATTGATCCCCTTAGAGGGGCAATGGACCTAATAGATCTGAACTATATAGGAGAGGGCTGGACAGTGTAGAACACACTTTGGGGGGGGGGGGAAGGGGGAGGAGAAATCAGAGATTGGGAGTATGTTGGGGTCACCCTGCAAGTGGTAACCAAGGCTGTTGGAAGCCAGAGTGTGGCTGGAGTTTGCTGACAGGCTGCTGGGATCAGAGTTGCTGGACCAGGGCTGTGGCTCTATGCAGACATGCAGGTACACGTGTAACCTGCATGCTGTTTGTGAGGAGCCCAGGTTGGGAGCCACAGCAGCACAGCATTGTGAGACACCCCAGGTTGCAAGGCAGGGGTGACACAGCCCCTCATTGGTTTGGACTGCACCCCGGAATGTCATAGCAGTAAGATATTGTACAAAAAGGAAGTTCACTGATATTAGTGCTTGTTGCAGCTGCAAGGAGCCATATGCCAGAGAGCAAGCTTTCTGCTTGTGGCCCTTTGAAGAAAGAGGACAGGCACTGCTGAATTTTGCTACTAAGTTAATTTACTTACTGGTACAGTGTGTTTAACAGCATAAAACAAGGCAGTTAATGGATTTAGAGACAATGCTGCAACAGATGCAAGTAAAGCCTAAAGTAAAAAGACAGATTCCCTTTTACAGGCTGACCACATTAGACTGTGATAGATAATAGTCAGTGTTTGCTGATGTTAATATTCATCCTGGCACACCTTGCATGCCATATGCCAGGCTAAGCCCACCTCTGTGACAGCCATTCCTTACCTTGCACCTGGGAGGGTTCTGCACATCTTTAGTGGTGATACAAAGCAGCAGGATCCCAATCAATCCAGCTAAAATCACCAGGGAAGGGGGAAGAAGCTCACGCCAAGACATCAGGCTCCTTTTCCTGCTTCTGCTGAGCGAAAGAGGAAGCTGTGAAGCAGCAAGCACAGTGACTGTCTGAAAGTTATTCAAAGCCTTCAAGAGGGGGTGAAAGGTGGAGCCAGATGCTAGCTTTCAACACAGCTCAAGCCTCACGGCATAGACCAAGACTTGATGTGTGTAAAGTGGTGTCCTCTTTACTGCCAGCACAGTAAATGAAAATACAACTTCGTGCTTATTTAGTCTCCAATGCTCAAAGACATTAATGGAGCTCCTGGTTAGTATTAGCCTGTCTGTAGGTGGGTCTCTTTTCATATGCCGGATGTTCTTTTCCTGTGTGACAGTATGGAGAGCTTATTTTAGGCTACTCTTAATTGACACCCTAAAGCCGAAGAAGCCATGCATTTGCCTTTGAATAGCCATTGCTGCCTCCTTTATGCGCAGATTAGTGTGGTCAGGAGACCACGTGCATTTCTGTGCTCTCTAGTATTGTCTATGTCCAGTGGAACTTTGCCCCAGAAAACCAAGTTTAAAGTCCATAAAATTAAGGGGAACTTCAGCAGAGAAGTTTGTGCAAGCAGTACAGGATAAGTGTCCAGAAACAGATCTGGCATCAGCTCAAGAGGAGCGGAACTACCTCAGATGAATGTGGATTGTGGTGGTGGCATAGGTTTATAAATGAAATGGGGAAAACCAAGGGAAAGAGTAGGAGGGGTGATGGACCAATGACATGCAAATAGTGATGTGAAAAAAGAAAATGATTCATAAAGGGAAAAAAATACACCTATACACTGTGAATAAAAACGAATGCAAAGAATCAAAGCAGGCTGCCAAGTGGGCAGTGAAGAAGGCCAAAAAGAGTGCCCTAGATATCCTGTATGCTTGTGCTTTTAAATGACCCACATCTGGCTGGCAAAAAGGATCTATAGCATTGCAAAAATGAGATGCAAAGGGAAGGAGGATGGTATTGCAGTACCATTGTAAATCACAGAAATGTATGGCTGGAAGGGACCTTGAGAAGTCATTAAGTCCAGACCCCTGCATAGAGGCAGGACCGAGTAAATCTAGACCATCCCTTACAGGTGTTTGTCCAACCTGTTCTTAAAAACCTCCAATGATGGGGATTCCACAACCTCCTTTAGAAGCCTATTCCAGAGCTTAACTACCCTTACAGTTAGAAAGTTTTTTCTAATATCTAACCTAAATCTCCCTTGCTGCAGATTATGCCCATTACTTCTTGTACTACCTTCAGTGGACATGGAGAACAATTGATCTCACAGTCCTCTTTATAATAGCCCTTAACATATTTGAAGACTTATCAGGTCCCTCTTCAGTCTTCTTGTCTCGAAACAAAATGTGCCCCCCACCACCCATGTGCCGCTGAGACTGAAAACCCAACAGTGCGCCGTACAGGGCAGAAGCCTGGGCAATCCAGCGATGGCACGTTCAGCGTCCACAGGCGTTGAGACGAGAGGTCTTCACGCCGTGAGGGGAGTTACACAAAGAGACAGGTTTACACATGAAAGGGTTGGGATGGAAGCCGAAGCCTGTGATGTGGCCAGCAATATCCAGGACAGGTGCGGAGAAGAACTGAAGGGCACTTGGTGAGGACAGCATGGCAGGGGGCTCGAGGGGAGGTGGCAGGAAGGCTCTGGGGTCTCTATAGCCAGGGGAGCAGGCAGCACCCGGGGGGGATCTACGGGGGACGGGCCGTGAGAGCCCTGGGTGCTCAAGGGCCCCCCGCAGGCCTGCGGCAAGGCTCAGCCGGCTCCTAGCCCCTCCCGCCGCAGCCCGGAACCTGCGCGCCGAGGAGCAGTTTCGGGGGGGGACGGGGACAGCGTCGGACCCGACAGGGCTGGGGGGCGACAGCGGGAACGGACCGGGCGGACCCTACCGGCTGGGCCCGCCGAGGCCGCCGCCATGTTCGCGGGGCTGCAGGAGCTGGGGGTGGCCAATGGGGAGGACCTGAAGGAGACGCTGACCAACTGCACCGAGCCGCTCAAGGCCATCGAGCAGTTCCAGGTGGGGAGCGCGGCCCGGGGGGCAGGGGCTGCGGGGGCGACGACCCCGGGGGGGGTATACCCGGATGGGGGCTCCCCGGGGCTGGCGTTGCTCTGCCCCAGCAGCGGTCTGGTGGCCGGAGCTCTCAGTTGGGTCTCAGGCGGCCTCCCGCCCCGGTGGGGTCGTTCAGGGCCGTCTGCGCGGCACGCTGAGCCCGGGCTCCGGCTCCGTGTTCAGCCCGAGCCCTGTCGCCTCCGCGCGCAGGCCCGTCTGAGGTGGGTCAGCGCGGAGTCGGGGCCGAGGTCCCAGGACTTGGGGGCGGGGGTCGGAGCTGATAACTCCTCGGTAAAAAGGGTTGCGGATGCCGTGACATCCATCGTGGTGGTGTCCGGGGGCCGCAGGGTCTTGTCCTCTGACACCTCTAGTTGTTTCTGATCCCGGCCTCTGCCTGCTGCTGGACATGGGCTTAACTTTTTCACCGTCGATCATCCTCCTGTTGTATTGCAGCCTCATTTGCTCTCCGGCCAGATCTAGCAGACAAGTTGTGGGGCAACTTCAAAGAGGGATTTTAAAATCGATCCAGGATATTTTTTTTAATGTCATAATTGAGACAAACGTTGGAGGCCCCCATCACAAGGAGAATCTTAAAAAGCAGCTTTTAAAATGAAGGGAGTCTCTCTCCCAATTGAATAGGATTTGACAGTTGTGAGAGTAGCTTTCAGGTTTGGGTTTTTTGCAGCTTAACACAGGATGAAATGTGAAAAGGAAGCTTTGGTTACTCTTGGCTCTTAACACACTGGCGCTCTGTAGTATCTTTTCACCTCTGCAATGTAATTTTCTGTAATACAAATGGAAGCTGACTGTGTATGTTACCTGGCATCTCTAAAACTTCATGGAACTATTGCACGTGTAGTTACACAATGCTTCAGTGTTTTTAGGATTGGGGCATAAAGCTTTGGTATATTTCAGCAGTGGCAGTTTATATATTTAGATAATAAAATTGGGTTAATGGAGTTTAGCATAAGCTACCCAAATGCATACGTTTTAAAAGTCCTGGTAGATTGTTGAATGATTAGAGAAACATTGTAAGGTACTTCATGCCCCAGATTTAAGGATAATTAAAATAAAAAAAAAAAACCTTGTGAATGTTTTTGTATCCAAATGGATAAATTTTAATGGAGCAATACTTTTTAAACAAATAAATAGTCCTCTGCACTGTTTACTACCCGTGCCTAGGAGTCAGAGGGATGGACAAGGACTCTGTTGTGCTAGTGTGTCCACATTTTAGTGTTGCACTATTGCATGAGAACTAGAAAAGGAAACTTGCTAGTCTGTCTTCATTGCCCTTGTTGAGTTAAAAAGTAAATAAATGGCATCAGTGATGAAAAGTGTACTAGACTTTTAAGTTATTTCATCATTAATAGTATTATGCTAGTGCTAGTAACATAACTAAGGACTTTTTTTAAAATGTTATATTGTTTCTTACTCAATAATGACCATTTAAATTGAGCTGAGTGCTTACTTTTTCTTAACATAAGTCATTTTAGTACTGTCTCTTGTTATTTATTGCCAGCAAGAATTTGTGTTTAATCCAAACTTATAACTCTGTATGGTGTTTGTTTTGCTAGACAGAAAATGGAGTCCTTCTGCCCTCTCTCCAGTCTGCTCTGCCATTCTTGGACCTCCATGGTACTCCTAGGCTGGAATTTCATCAGTCTGTATTTGATGAGCTGAGAGAGAAATTGCTAGAGAGAGTTTCAGCCATTGCCTCAGAAGGAAAGGTTGAGGAAAGGTGTGTTACTGATCATCATTAGAAATTAATTTCAAAATTAATCATGGCAGGTAAAATTTTCAAAAAGCTTAAGTGACTTAAGCACTTTTTCAAAAGTGACTTAAGCGCTTAGGACCCTAAAGAGTCACTCAGGAGTTTTGAAAACTTTACCTGGCAACTTTTCTTGCTTGAATGTTTCCAGATACAAAAAGCTGGAGGATCTGCTGGAGAAAAGCTTTTCCTTGGTCAAGATGCCATCTATACAGCCTGTGGTGATGTGTGTCATGAAACACCTGCCCAAGGTAAAATCTCTTGCATCTCTTGGTTACAGCCCCTTTCATTCTCTGCTGTTAGCTGGGCTGTATGCCACGTTTGCAAACTCTTCAGTCAATTTATCATTCACTGGTAGATAATTTGGCTTATGCTTTGTTTGATTCTCATATCAGTTAATTTAATGTAGTTCAAAAAGTATTTCATATTTTCATATTTCATAAAGTACACACTAATTAGAGAGAGAAGTTTGTTCTTCTGTTTTTAAAATGTGCATGTCCCCCCCATCCTTCCCAAAAATAGTTTGAGCTCAGTGGTAGGGGACTTTTCCAGAACTGATTTATATGGCAAGTATTTTAAGGATGCAGCTAGCTTTCAAAAAGGGGCAATATTTCTGGAAAAGGGTACTTAAAAGGAAACAACTCTTCATTTAAGGCACTACTGCATCTTTAATGTAATAGCTTCAAAACCTGTACTAGTGCTAATGTGATGCCTTCTCTAAGAAGCTAAATACTTTTAAAACCAGGGTGGTATTGAAGGGGCAGGGTCATGAAAGAAGGGTCTCTGCTGTTGCCTTGGGTTTTAATTGCACTGGTTGTAGATGTTACTGGCCAATGCAAGGTTGTGATTTAGATCTGCCTTATAGTCAACTACCTACCATTTTAACAGTCAGGTAGGTGAACCCCTAAACTCTTTACTGACACTGCACTGTTGTTTACAGGTCCCTGAAAAGAAACTGAAGTTAGTGATGGCGGATAAGGATTTATACAAAGCATGTGCCGTGGAGGTGAAGCGCCAGATCTGGCAGGATAACCAAGCTCTGTTTGGTGATGAGGTGTCCCCATTGCTGAAACAGTACATCCTGGAGAAAGAAAACACTCTCTTTAGTAGTGATCTCTCTGTCTTGCACAACTTCTTCAGTCCCTCTCCAAAAATGAGACGTCAGGGAGAGGTAACAGCAGGGAGAACTTTTACAGTGAAGTTTGGAATGGAATTCTCCAATCTCTGTCTTGAAAAGGGAGCATATTGGGTTCCTATACTGCCAGCATCATCAGATAATTGAGTGTCCATCTGGCCTTACAACTTTGCTACCACCTGAAAAAAATTATTTAAATATTTTGGCTAGTTATTTAATGTTAGTTCATCTTCATTAAACAATTCTTAATCAAATCAACAGGTCAATCTTATATTTAATAGTTACAAATAAACATAATGTTCAGTATCGTTACATTAGAATAGCACCTCATGACATAAAGTAATAGGTTAATCTTTTGTTTAAGCAGATTTTTTAAAATAACATTTAAATAGCTAAACAAAATGTTTAGCCAATAATATTTTCCCCCCAGTTCTGTTTATCAGTCTGGGATTTAATCCCATGCCCATCGTTACAGTATCTAAGCACCCTTGGCGGTTAAATCAGGGATTTGGGGGTTTTACCATTTTTATTTTGTTTTTGAAGGAAATTGTAATAGTTCAACAAAAAATTGGGAAGAAGCCTCAAAAGCTGCATATGTAGCTAGCCTATGGGACAGTGTGATCTTATTAATGTTCCCTTCGCCTCAGCCACTCTTCCCTCCTGCTGCATACTACCTCGTCAACTTGTCTTAAACTCAGTTGTAAGTTCTTCAGGGCAGGGATTGTGGCTTCCTATGTAATTGTAGAGTGCCTGTTGCAGTGGGGCTTTTAGACACTCCCACTGTAAGCATTTTATTAAAATGTTAAAACAAAAAACAAAAAAAAACCCCAACATCTATGCCCTAAGCAGTGTTTTTACTCCAAAAAGGGAGGAATGCCAGATACTCCATGAAGTCTCTAGGGACTTTGTTATTACTTTTGATTTTATGTGGTGGGCACTCTGGAACTGTGGTGATAGATGGCAGTATAAAACCGTAAGATCACTTTTACAACAAAAGTAATTCCTACTGGTATACTTGGTATAACAGGTCAGATTGTTTAGCAAAGGGAACAGAAGGTCTTGCAATTACAAAAGTCTAGACAAAAAACAATTAAAGCACAAATGGAGTTGAAATGCTGAAAAAGTCTGGTGTGAAATGTCTTTTAAAGCTGTATGTTTTAGTTCAGGCATTCCACAACTGATGGGGCAAATAATGAAATAGTTTGAAAGCTGTCATGTAGGAAAATCTTTTGGTACTAAGTGTGCGTTTTTCCATTTGGGCTTTAGGTGGTTCAGAAGCTGACACAGATGATTGGGAAGAATGTGAAGCTATATGACATGGTGCTACAGTTCCTAAGAACATTGTTCCTTCGGACGAGGAATGTCCATTACTGCACGCTACGGGCAGAGCTCCTGATGTCGCTGCATGACCTGGACATCAGCGAGATCTGTACTGTTGACCCCTGTCACAAGGTAATGAATAGATGGACCAGGCACAAGTGGTACTTCGGAATTTTCAGTCTGAGCAGCTCTCATTTGTGCCTGCTGTCTTGAAGGTCAATAACCCAGAAGGGATATTATCTTCAGGCATAGAAAGCGGTTCAAACCTCAAGTCTGAAATTCTTATAGTCCTTGGAATGACAGGTTCAAATCCCAGCAGTGTTAACAAAGCCCTTTGTCTTTGCGTGGTAGATAAATTGTTCATCATGCTGTCTGTGGTGCTTGGTATAAAATCTTAAAAAGCAGTGTACCATCTCACCTACATGGATGCTGCCAAAAACAAAGTTCATGCCATTGGTTTGCCCCAGTGTTCTTGGACAAAGTTTCCTTCCCCTCCTTGTTGTGCACAGTCCTATGCACAACCTGATGCTCTTTGCCCAGAAGTGATCGCATTTCATTAGTTTAGTTTGTGAAGTGCTATGGATCTTGAAATATAAAGAGCTAAAATTAATAATTATTAAAATATAAGAAGTTTTGCTAGCTTATTTAGCGCTGCATTGGCATTTATAATGTGAATTAAGTCATTCATCCACTATAAATGCAGAGTCACATTCTATTCTCTACACTTCTGTCCTGGTTACATTATTTACAAAGTTTATTTCTCATGCGATGTGTGTTTCTGAAGAAAAGATACCAGTGATGAGAAATATATTTAGCACCTGCACAGTGGGCTCCATGCACTTCAGAAACATGAATTGATCAAGATCCACAACATCGTTGTGAGGATTATGTGGTTTTAATATGGACGGGGAGACCAACACATAGGGGTTATGGCTTGTCCAAATTTCCAGTGTAAGTCAGTGGCAGAGCCAGGAATAAAATCCAGATCATCTGACTTCCAATCCCATGTTTTTACCACCAAGTGATATTGTCCCCTCAGTTACCATGTACTCCTTCGTGTATGGCCATGAGATATGTTCACATACTACATGGTATATAGTACGTGTTAATTTTCAGGCAGTGCTTGTTGTGGGAGAGGAAAAGGTGATGCCAGTTGAACCTGCTGTACAGCAGCTTCATAGAACGATCTTGTGTGTTTGGATGTCTGCTGGGCTTCCTCTGCTCCTGACATCCAACTCCCTCTAGAACTTCCCAACACACACAGGACTGTGCAAGCAGCAGATACTGCTGGTCAGAGGTTGATGCTGTTTGTGTGGATGGGAAACTTTGTCTTCCCCCTTCACATGCTGCCACATGAACCCATGTTCTGTTGCACTGATGGAGGCATTTGAATATAATTCAAATACCTGTAGGAGCTTAATGCAAAAGGCTCGCCGATTAAGGACCTGTTTTGTCACTAAATCTGAAGCCTTTGAAAATTTGGCAAGAGTCTTAAAACTTATGTTTGGTGTATCTAATGTTGCAGCCTCCTGTACAACTGTTGGGGACGGGAGGAAAGGCTTATGCCTTTAAAGGTGTATTTAATTAAATATCGAGCCAACAGTGTTACTTTGAAGCCTTGAGGTGATTCATATATTGTAATGCTAGTTTAGAGGAGTTGCCATGAGTGTGTCATCAACGTTTCCTTTCTTTGCAGTTCACCTGGTGCTTAGATGCCTGCATTCGGGAGAAGTTTGTGGATAACAAGCGAGCTCGAGAGCTGCAAGGGTTTCTTGATGGAGTGAAGAAAGGACAAGAACAAGTACTGGGGTGAGCAGTTCAGGCTCATGAAACTGAGGGATTGACAGGGATTGCTCCCATTATCCAGAATGGCTGAGAATTACTTCAGTTGTTAATTCTCCACAAGTGTCTAGTAACAAAACCAATCATTGCCAAACACAGTCCTCCTTAGTGCATTCAGCAAGACGATCGGTTTATTCTCAGTATCCTATCCCAGTAACCTGTAACTCTAATCAGTGGCCTGTAAAATAAAAGTTAAAGAGATTGTTGGTTTTTTTTCAGGCAGGACTCACCACTTTTAAGCATCTAATTTGTGATCTAAGGCAGAAACATATTTCAGTGGATATAATCAATTAGGTTTTATCATTATAGTTTTTGCTGCATGTCTTCCTTCCCTCATAGGTTTTTAACCTGGCAGTCTCCCTTTAAATATACATTGAGCCTATGTATAGTGTCTCAGATTGGACAGGTTGAACAACAAGAAATGGACATGACCAAGGTTGTTTTTTCCAATACAGATACTTTCTTGAGAAGCAGGTAGTCTATGGCTGGGTTTGTGGTTGGGCCATGGGGTTTGTTAGTGTATATATAAAATGCATTTGTGGTTCTGTTTCCCTTTAGGGATTTATCAATGATCTTGTGTGATCCCTTTGCCATTAACACCTTAGCTCTGAGTACCATACGGCATCTGCAAGAGCTGGTTGGGCAAGACACCTTACCCAGGGTGAGTCTGAGAAACCTGCACAGATTACAAATGAGCCCTGTTCTGGTTATAATGAGACTGCATTTTACAGCAAGGGAGAAACTGACTGACAATACAGGAGAACCAATGAGACTGTGTGCTGTCAAATGCACAGGTAAACTGAAAAAGAGGAAAAACATACATTTTGTAGTAATTTTAGGTGTCGTGTAATTATGGTAGATATCAGAGTAACAGCCGTGTTAGTCTGTATTCGCAAAAAGAAAAGGAGTACTTGTGGCACCTTAGAGACTAACCAATTTATTTGAGCATAAGCTTTCGTGAGCTACAGCTCACTTCATCAAAAGCTTATGCTCAAATAAATTGGTTGGTCTCTAAGGTGCCACAAGTACTCCTTTTCTTTTTATGGTAGGTACACAATTTTCAGACAAATGTGATTTTTCCAAGTTGACAGTGCCCCTTAACTTTTTTCACTCTCTACTAGCTACATGCTCTTCTAATTATGCATACTTGAAGGCAACTGCTTTCTATCTACTTGAATTCCTGCTTCAGTTACAGCATTCTTTACTCCCTGTGCTAAACTTGGTGTCTTGCTTTGCTGATGGTAGGGGGATAAAATAAAGTCAATTCCTGCTGAATGGTGTAACTGGAGAGTTATTTTTCTTGTACACTTTATTGACCCATCTGAATGTAAAATTATAGTTGTTGCTCTACATTTACATCAGCCACTCGGAGAAGAAGATTATACACTTAATTTTGTGAGGCACTCGCTCTCTGTAATGCTGTGTTTGGCTGTTTTGGCTGCCCCTGTTTGGCAGGGGAGGCAGAATTACATCGGTAATGTTGGCTGGCAAGTGACCACTGTTCAGCCCTAGAAAGGACTTAGAATGCAGTCTGCTGTTTGTATCCTCAGTTTCCCTGGTATGAGCTGAGTACTCACAGTCTGTGCAACAAGAATGTGAATCTTTGCCCCCAGTGGATCAGGACTCAGATCCTATGATGGGAACCATACAAGGATCTAAAATAAACCCTTCCTATATTTCATCTCTTGCACTGCTTTTTCATTGTCAAATTAAATCATTTCTTTTTATCCTTTCAAGCTTGCAAAAAGGCTGATATCATTTTTAAACACTCGGTATTGGATATTTACTGACAAACACGTATAGTTTCATTCTGCCAAATATTGTACTTTATTATGTCAAATTGTTTTTGAAAGTTCTCTAGCCAATTGTCTGATCAGATGGCCTGAATATCTCCAAACACACTGTAAAAGGTTACATTGAGGTGTGTTCTGTAGCATTTGCAGCTGTTTGGGGCCCTCTGAGCTATAATTCATTATTTAAATCATAGAAATTAACATCCCCTAGCAGTATTTGTGATCTAATGTCTCTGGATAATGCTTCTGAATCCAAGAAAACCACTGAATATAAATGACTTCCAAATAAATCTCCAACATGTAGAGAATTGTGGAAGAACATAACTTTTATTAAATTTGAATTTCCAGGAAAGTCCAGACCTCTTGTTGCTGCTAAGGATGCTGTCTCTGGGACAGGGAGCCTGGGACATGATTGACAGCCAAGTCTTCAGGGAGCCTAAAATGGTAAGCTTCTTGAAGAGTATTTCCTCTTTGATTTCTTTGTCTTCCCCTCTCTCAAAGACTCCTCAGTGTCACCTTTTCCAAATGCCTCTAATAAGTACTTGCAGAATTTGTAAATGTCCTGATTGTGCAGATGACACCTTGCATTTGCATGCACCAATAGGTTGGGAGCATACACAAGTGGGTCCTCTTGGAAATCCCGCCCCCCCCCCCTTTTTTTTTTTTGCAGTCTTGAATATCTGGGCTTTAACTTCTTTATATCTCAGTTTTATCTCTAACAAATTCAGCACCAATGGCTCATAACTCCCGGGATCTCCGCCCACAATGGCAAGACTGTAGATCAGAATGAATGTAAAAATAGTATTGCTGGGGCTGGCCCTGAAGTGTAATAGCAGCTCATTGCATTGTTGTTCAGGGGCTAGCACTTCTGCTTCCCCAGTGTTGTGATAGGGATGGTGTGGAGGTAGCACAGTCCACCCCTGGGAAGCATATTTTGGATCGCTCAAGTGACCCTCCTGCCATGTTCCCTCTGGCCTGCACTCGGAACAGGTTTGGTAGCTCTTGGAGAAGTTCTATTCAGCTATCTACAGAAGAGAGGTTAACCACAATACTGGGCAGTGGGAGGACCTCTAAAAATTCCACTGTGGTTTCTGTTCTGTGCTGCAAAGTGGGGCAGCTCTTCCCAGGGAGGGTGATTGAGGCATTGACCGTATAAACTGCTAGCTGACTGCACGTTTACCTCTGTGATGTACGTTTTCCATAGGTGTTTGCATAGGTGCTGGAACTAGGGGTGCTACTGCACCCCCTGTCTTGAAGTGGTTTCCATCACATACAGGGTTTCCAGTTTGGTTCAATGGCTCTCAGCACCCCCTACTATACAAATTGCTTCAGCACCTGAGGTGGTTGTGCATGAATAGTCAGATACTAAGGTGATTAGGTACTTACATGGCCCTTGACAGAGCCTGGGCTTACCTCATAGCTTAATTGAAAGGTTCCTTCTTCACCTGTTGGTGCTGTATGGAGAAAGCTCCACAACCTGCTTCATTTTTAATGAATTTTTTGTGGTTCCGTACGCTGCCACTTCCCGTTGTTTTAATTTGATATAAAATAAGTAATTTTCAACTGCTGTGGGAATGGAGGAAATGAGTGTGAACTTTCCCCTGGCACTCCTCCTGGGAGCATGACTAAGTGTGTAATGGTTAATACTGGTTCAGGGAATTAGCAAGATGACTTGTACTCATTACCATACTACTCTGTCCTTACCCAGACCCTCTGTGTCCAGCACTTGCAATAATATAGGATAAGGTGCTCTAGGCCAGATGTGTATATCACCGGGTAATTCTGTTACAGCAAAAAATTCATTCAATAGTTTTTTTGTGTACGAAGTGAAGGATAGTTTTCTGATTAACTCTTTATATTCTACTGGAGGACATGAAAAGAGAGGTCAGTGGTTAGAGCAGGGACTTGGTGTCTGGATACCAGTGTTTTATGTTCCTGTCTACCATTGATATGCTGTCTGGTCATAGGTAAATGGTTTACCTTAGTTTTTCTAGCTGTATGATGGGAATGTTACATGCTTACCTAAATACTTTGAGATTCTTGGATGGAAAATTACATACATGCAGACTGTTTTTTTTTTTATATTGCAATGGCTTTTTTCCCCCTCTAAGGAACATGAGTTGATCACCAAGTTCTTGCCGATGCTGATGTCTTTTGTGGTGGATGACTACACATTCAACGTAGATCAGAAACTGCCATCAGAAGAGAAAGGGCCAATTCCCTACCCCAGCACCATTCCCGAAGCTTTTACCAAGTATGTCATCAACCTACATACATTAGATCCCTTTTCAAAGCAAAGCATTAGGCTATGTCCACACTACATCATTATTCACACTTCTGTGTGATGTAAGTTACACTGAAGTAATTTGTAGTATAGACGTAGTTTTAGGTAGCTAAGCTATACTATAGAAGAAGCCTGGCACAATTAAGAGAAAAGAATTAACCCTAATTAATTCAAGGCTTCAGTTCCATTCATGTAGCTCTGTCAGTGGAACACTTGATTAAAAAGACACCAGAAAAACTACAGATCTTGAATAGATCAATAGAAGGGATCTCTGGCAAGAAGTATGAGAGAGGCAGCGCTGCTTTGGAGTCAATGAGGGTGCTGTCCAGTTTAGAAGTTTCCAGTCAGAGAGCTCAAATACTGTGGCCTTTTAATCAAGGGCTCAGATTGAAAGTCAACTGCACAAGAAACAGAATAAAACACTAAGGACCTGATTCAGCAGGGTACTTTAAGTACACGAGTAGTCACACTGACTATAAAGTTAGGCCTATGCTGAATCGGGGCCTATGAGAATAGAATAATATTGTCTTGGTGCCTTTGGCCTGAGTTATTTCTACATGGACCCTACTGAGGAGAGTCAGTTGTAAGCAGAGCTGACATTAAAAAGAAAATTTCGCTGTGTAACTTATTGCCAAAATTAACCAACCATGAGCTACTGCTGCTTAAACCAGGTGGTGCATAAGTGGGTTAAAGAGACCTTGGAGTGAAAGCACAAGAGGTTTGCTATAGTACTTAAAGATTTGGTTACCCATGGAAGAATGAAGATCAGTTCAGGCCTTCATAGTGGTTAGAAAGAGAATAGTTCTGTGACTAACAAACATGGCTGCTGCTCAGCAGTAACGGAATTCGGGAGGTGTGAGTGACTGATCGTCACCACTGTTTTTAAACTAGGCATATCAGATTGTTTTGCCCTCATTTTCAAGGAAATGGTGCCCGTGTCATCCTCTTATCAAGTTCTCAGTGTCCTCTCTATTTGAAAACATTGAAGCAACCTGGGTGGAGCAATATTTCTTACTGTTGATTTTTATATAGGCGTGGCCCACGGAGGTGGACCATCACATTAATGTTTCTTGTTCTGACATTTCAGGTCAGTCTTTGCAAAACAAATGAGTAAGGTTTTTTTGCATTGCTGTTTTCAAATAAAGGAGACATTTGTGTGTCCTTCATAAGCAGAGTACAGTGGCTGCTTTCATGGTATTATTGAATTTACGTGCATTTGGACTGACCACCAATACTTATTAGCAAGAGAATGAGCACCTTCAAATGCGCTACTAGAAATAAGATGACTATACATGCAATGAGAGGACTTCAGTTTCTCTTTGAAATCCTAAAGGTTTGGAGGTCAAAAAAGGAAACTTCTCAGGGTTTCTCTTTGCAAGCAGACAGAAAGGATCTCTGTACGCTCAGTTATGTTCAGACCTTACACTTATTCCCAGTACTGTTCTTGTCTGAATGGCCGTACCCAGAATAGCACATCCAGTTAGAATCACGGTCACAACTATTTCATAGCAGAATTGGTGTCTGAGTTGGGAAACTTTAAAACGAAGCAGAATCCGATTTTCCATTGTGTTTAGCTTGATCCTAAAGCTTCCTTCTTATTATTAACTGTTCAGTTAGAGTTGATTATTGGAAAGTAACAATGTTTGTTGAATAATTATTTCTTTGGGCTATGGCAGCCGACAGCTCTCATAAATCTGAACACTTTCTCTTAGCCACCACTTCACAGGAGACTTCAGGTTAGCTATTGAGACATTTCCCTGCTTCCTACTCTGTGGCTTCCAGGCTGTGGATCCTGTCTTCTTAAGGACAGGTTTCAGAGTAACAGCCGTGTTAGTCTGTATTCGCAAAAAGAAAAGGAGTACTTGTGGCACCTCATCGATGAAGTGAGCTGTAGCTCACGAAAGCTTATGCTCAAATAAATTGGTTAGTCTCTAAGGTGCCACAAGTACTCCTTTTCTTTTTGTCTTCTTAAGGTCCTCTTTAGTATATGGGTTCTTGTTCTATTGGTTAAGAAACTTTCTTTGTGCCATAACAGATTCCTTCAGGAGCACAGAATAGCCTGTGAGGTTGGGCTATATTACATACTTCACATAACTAAACAGAGGAACAAGAATGCTTTTCTCAGGCTCCTGCCAGCACTAGGTGAGTCTTGTTTTCCTCTTATGTTTTGTACCCACTTGTCATATATAGAAGGCCTAGAAGGAGGAATATAAGGGCTATGGGGATGAGTGTGGTTAGTGTTGACAACTCTTGGATTCTAGTTTCAGGTCTGCTAGTGATTCACTGTGTGAGCCTTTGCAAGTCCCGCAAGTTTACTTACCTGTTCAGTGGTGATGTTTTCCTACCAAGCAGGAGTTTTGTGAAGATTCTTGAATGTTTGTAATTCCTTGGATGAAAGTCACTGTACTAGCAATGTGATTAGCTGTAGGCTGGTTGGAATATTACTACAAGATAAATTGTCTCTCTGAGCTGGTAGCTTCCTGCTCTAAACAGTCCCCAAAAGTTTCAGTGGATCAGAACTTTCCACTTTATCCAAAAAAGGAACTTGCAATGAAACAACACCGAATGTAGCCCAGGCTTAGCTGCTCCCAGAATTCTTCCTCAGTGGCTGCTCGGCCCACATCCTGGGTTCTTTCCCACCTCCCTTTATACCTAGGTAGGGTAGTGAGCCACCTGCAGTGGCCAGTCAGAAAAGTGCACAGAAAGTTTTTCAGCAGGCTCGTCTTCTGCTAATATGGTAAAGCTTTCAGGCAAATGCTTGCCTGCCTGTTAGTCATTGTCCTTCGTGTTGTGCAGCTGAGACATTCAGTGACCTGGCCTTCAGTGATATTTTCCTGCACCTGCTCACCGGTAACCTCACGTTGTTGGGTGATGAATTTGCACTGGAGGACTTCTGTACCAGTCTCTTTGATGGGTTCTTCCTCACTGCCTGCTCAAGGTAACTGACATCCTTCTTCAGAAAGCACAATATTTACAAGATGAATGGGACAGTTCACACCTCTCTGAGCTATTGTTTAGCCTGTCTGCAGACTCTTCACTTAGCTCACACTGGAAAGACTATGATAGCTGTTGCGGTGGTTTTTTATATGTTTAGATTTTGCAACCAATTCTGTAGCAATAAAATCGCTGAAAAGAGAGTGTGTTGATTATAAATGATTACACAAACCCTAAATTGTTATTCAGAGACAGAAGGTGCAGTGGGACAACATCCTCCTTACAGTGCAGTAGCAGATCGAATTTCTGCTTTAAACGTTAGATTTAACTTCAGCTCTCTAATTTATAAATGCACATAAATAACCTGGTAGTAGTTCTAAACGCTTGTATTAATTCCTGGCAAGCCTATAGAAGCATTAGATCCTGTACCATGCAAGCAATTCCTTTACAACTTAAGTATTTTTGATGATTGAGAACAAAACTCCCAGTGTTTGAACACCCAGGCACTGCTCTGATGTTGTTGCTGTAGCTTTCTCTCTAACTTGTGGTTGTGTTCTGTACATTGGTTTCACCACTTTACAATTGCTCTTTACAGAAAAGAGAACGTCCATAGACACGTGCTAAGATTGCTACTTCACCTGCATCACAAAGTGGCACCTACCAAATTAGAATCACTCCAGAAGGCTTTGGAACCTACCAAGCAGGTAAGAAGGGTCACAAAAGGAAAAGTAATTGCAGATGAAGGCAACTGCATTCCCTGAAGCTGCTTACCAGGGCTTATGTTCTGTTTAGACTAGCAGCTTTCAGAGTGTCTGGAGTATTGACTTAATTATATCATGACTTACTCTTCCCACTTTCCTCTGTGTTGAAACACTCCCAGTAGTCCTAGTACTTAGTGTTCCAGCTAGTAACAGCTAGAATGAAGTGTGACTCTTCTTTCGTTTGTTTGTTTTCCCAATGCTCATTCCATAGAGCGGCGAAGCTGTGAAGGATCTTTATAACCAGCTCAGCGAGAAACTGGAGCTTCGCAAACCCAGTCCAGCCCCGGTGGCTGAAACTCCATCCATGGAACTGACTTTGCCCACAGTGCCCACCCCAGCCTCGCTCTGAGCCACATGAGCGGGACTCTGAGATAAGAGAAACTAACCTTTGCGTCCTGCAGAGTGGAGGCGTTTCAATGTACTGCTAAGTGTTTCTGGCTACCATGGTGGAAACTTACCGAAAACCACTGAACCTTTTGCAGAAGCAGGACATTGTCAGACACTGCAGTTTGTCCTTGAGCACTGTCTCTTGCTGGCTAGAAGGCTCAGTATGCAGTGTGTTGCATAGGTTTACTTTGCCTAAGGATAGATAGGTGGCTTCTTGTGGATCTACCCGGCTTGTATAATTTTTTTCAAAAGACAAGTCTTATTTTTAAACCTCTGTATCTTCTTGCATTTTTAGACTTACAATTTTCTGGGGCAGTAAAACCCCGGTTGTGTAATCAGGCAGAGGGAGCAAACCCTTGAAGTCTGAGCAGTTTCTCTCTTTGCCCCCAGCTTGCTTCTTTGGGTCTTTAAAGCTGAGAGATGGCTCTCAACAAAAGGGAACAAGGCTGCAGATTTTATATATTGTTCAAAACTGCTGCTTCCCTGTGACCTCATGGAGACAAGTGCTGTGCATACCTATTTGCCAATCCCCATGAGAGCAGGACAGCCAGGGCAGGGCCTAATTACAGCTCTCTCTTTGGGTTTATGGATCGCCCTTAGACATAGGGGGTGCCATAGTTGTAGTGCACCTGACAAGTTAGGCACCTGCTTCTGATGTCAGGGGTTGGCTGTTCACCAACCTGATCCCCAGTTTATTTCACGGCAACTGGTAATTGGCAGCCGTCCCGGACTTTGGACAGCAGCCGCAGTAGGAAGGAGAGGAGAGGGTTGGAAAAGATCAGGAGTTTCAATTTAAAGGCATGCTTTTTGTGGAGCCCCAGGATTTCTGGCCACGTGGGGTCTGGTCCCAAGGGGGGCTTCTCAGAACCCAGAGTCACAGGCAGGCTGCACCTCCCATCACTCTCACATCTCCCCTCAATATTTGTACCCATCTCCCTAGCTCAGGCTGGTTGGCTCGCTTTGTACTGAAGAGCGTGCACGAGGTCACACCCCTTCATCCTCACATGATGCTGCCCTGATGCTGTGGCAGCATCTACTGGGGCCATCACTGGGACCTGGAAACTCAGGACATTAGTAGGAACGGGGCAGATGTGTTGAGTTGCTGCCAGCAGGTGACTGAGGTCCCCAGTCCAAAGTGAGCAGCGCTTGATACTCCCGATGGTCCAAAGACCATAGAATCATAGGACTGGAAGGGCCATCAAGAGGTCGTCTAGTCCAGTACAGCTCCTGACCAACTGCGGGACCCTTGAGGCTCCTTACTGGCCAACCTGCCATTTGCCATCTCTTGCCTCATTGGTCGAGGGGGCTCTGGCTGCCTGCCGCTGAAGTGGAGCAATGGAACGCAGATATGTGGGCTGGCCCCTTGGAGGCTAGCTGCACTGAGCAGAGGGCCACCCAAGTCCCCTCACTCCATGCTTGTGGTGGTTAGTCACTTGGAGATGGTTTGCATGAGCCAACATACCACCAGAGGGGCCATGGGCTCATAACAAGACTATCCCTGCCCTCAAAGGGCTGCACCAAAGGGACAGGGGAGTACAAGGAAACAGTGGTCAACATGGAAAGTAGCAGCCACAGCACAGCAGCTGCCTAACCACTGTTAATTCTTTTTGTAGACATCACTGCAGAGAGGAGCCTGCAGGAGGAAAGACCTTGCAGATGTTTTATGGGAAGCTACTCCCATGTTTGAGGGGTGGCATTGGAGAAAGTGTGTGTATGCCAGGATGGGGTTTCCTGGAGCCACGGGCTCAATTTCTGCCTCCAGGACACAGCTCTATAATAAAAACACCTAGTTGTTCTCAAGCGCTTTTCATCAATAGCTTTTAAAGCGCTTTACAAAGGAGGTCAGCGTCATCATCCCCATTTCACTGGGGAAACTGAGGAACAAAGCATTGACGTGATTTACCTGAGGTCACCTAGCAGGTCAGTGGCAGAGCTGTGCATAGAACCCAGGTCTCTAAGTTCCAGTCCAGTGATCTCTCTATTCTCTCCCTCACTCCCTCTGATGTACTGGGGCTAGGCCATGGTTGCGGCAGTCACTCAGGGTTAGTACTGCAGTAGAGTTAGTTGCTTTAGGACTGCTCCTGTCCCCCGGCTGCTACACCAGTAATCCTGCTCCCAGTGCACCCTCCCTCCCCATTCCATATGCTGCTAACTACCCTGTGGCACATACCCTCCCTGACCCCCTGTAATTTGGGAAGGGAGAGCAAGGAGCGATGGTATCTGAGGCTGACTGCAGACAAGAGGGAGACCATGGATCTGAAGCTGTTGGAAGAGCCGCTCTCCTGCCAGAGTTTCCCCAGCTAGCAAGTCACGGACAGTCGACCAGCCTGCATGCTGGCCCCATGTGGTTTCCCCCCAGTGACCACCACACATCCATCCGTCCCAACTCCCCAGCTGCTTCTGTTCCTTGGCCACCCTCCTTCCCTGGCTCAGGGGTTTGGTTGGGGAGGGGGCACCTTGGCAGCAATAGAGAATGGAAGTAGCTGCATAACCCATACTCTCGGTTGGGTTGGCTTGTTGCAAAAGGAAAAGATGAAATACAAAATGTTGACGCTCAAATAGCTTGTATGATGCGTGGTGATTGCAGCAAGAAGGGTTATGCCTTCAAAATATTGGAGTTATGAATTTCTTAAGTTACAGAAGAGCAAAAAGAAGGGAGACACCCTGGGTAGAGTATCAAGAATGGCCAATTTTCAAATATTTATTTTTTAAAATTAGATAATTTTTCAAAAAGTGAACATCCTAGAGAGTCTGCTTCTATCCGCAGCTATTGCTATGCAGACTTGGAGATGAAAACGCTTTCATTTTATTGCCAGAAATTACAGAAACTTCTGTTTCAAGGAAAATCTCAACACAGTCTCAATTAGAAGTTGTGTCTATGATGCACTTTCTCTCTCTCTCTCTGTGTTCCCCCTGGCCCTGAGTGCAGACTTCGGAACTCTGTATTGCTTCAGAGATCCTGTCTGCAGTGGATCTTTTCCTTTCCTGGGTCTGAATGTGTTCTTGTATTGGATCTTGCCACTCTTGACTCACCTGGCAAAATAAAACTAGACTATCAAGCAGCAATTTTTATTTATTATGAATTCTCATTGTGCCTCCATATGTGAACAGATGTTGCCTTGTCTGGGTGTTGTGGACCATGAGTCATGGCAGCAAAGATGCAGTGGTGTGTGTTTAATCCCTAAATGTCTCACATTGGGTACCTGGAATTAGTGGACACCTCTGATAATTTTGGCCTCACTCTGTGTCTCAGTTCCTTAGCTGTAAAATGGGAATAATAATATCACCACCTAACCTTCAAGGGGTGTTGTATAGACAGATAGATTCAGTAAGTCTGTGAAGCACTCCGCTAGTAAGGCGAGAACACATGCCTGAGGAAACTAATAATTCTGTATTCACTGCAGGGTTTGAATGGCATGTGGTAAATAAGCCTGTGGGCCACACGTTGAATGAGGATAAGAAGAAATATTGGATTCATTCACTGAATGAGGCAGGGGTCCTTTAGAAAAAAATGTGTGAGCATGTAATTAAAGCCTGCATTATAATGCACATGCACAAGAAGGCTGAATTAAGGCTGTATTCTGGAATTTCCTAATTTGGGAGTGCTTGACTTTGCAACCTGAATGTTCTCTTAATGTACGTTTACTTGATATAAAAATCATAATAATTAGATAAAAACAATTGCTAGTAACTTAGCTTAATTATAACATAATTCCTTCAAATGCTGCCTCTGCATAATGTTAACTGTCTGGGAAGTCTGTATTATTCTGTTATTAAGTTCTTTCAAGACAAAGAAAAGATTGACAGATGCTAAAGTTCTTAAAAGACCAAGACTTAAATTAAATTTTCATTTAAGCTAATTATACAGGTTTACTAGTAAATGCTCAGAAAATTCATTTCACACTCAAAAAGTAAGTATCATTAATTTGAGGAGCCCGCTCTATGAGTAAAATGGAAACTCAACCCTAATTATGGAACTTTGACCAGTGTCTCCATAATTCATTGGGAAGGTCTTTAAGGAGCAGCAGGTGACTTTAATTTCCAAGGACAGACTGCAGTCTAAGTGCTGGTGTCCACGAACCAATAATGTATGATTTTTCAGTGTACTTTATCTGTTCAAAGCACAGCTCCAAGCCACTTCAGTTGCAGCTGTACATGCTCAGCATGGCTACAAGTCTGTTGCCAGCTGTCACATTAGACACCCAGAACATGAGGAAAACACAATTTAGTGGACACTTGTAAAAAGTTTGGTTTAAGTGACTTCCTCAGAATCACTCATGCACTTGGTGGCAGAGGCAGGGCTCAAACCCAGCACTGCACTCAACTGAGAGATCCTGCAGACAACCACCTCCTTCAGCACGCAACCCTGATTCATCCCAAGAGTAGGTCTGTCCTATGCACTGAAGGAGGACTTTCAAAAATTAAAGAAATTAGTTAGGGAAGTGGATTGGACTGAAGAATTTATGGATCTAAAGGTAGAGGAGGCCTGGGATTATTTTAAATCAAAGCTGCAGAAGCTATCGGAAGCCTGCATCCCAAGAAAGGAGAAAAAATTCATAGGCAGGAGTTGTAAACCAAGCTGGATGAGCAAGCATCTCAGAGAGGTGATTAAGAAAAAGCAGAAAGCCTACAGGGAGTGGAAGAAGGGAGGGATCAGCAAGGAAAGCTACCTTATTGAGGTCAGAACATGTAGGGATAAAGTGAGACAGGCTAAAAGTCAAGTACAGTTGGACCTTGCAAAGGGAATTAAAACCAATAGTAAAAGGTTCTATAGCCATATAAATAAGAAGAAAACAAAGAAAGAAGTGGGACCGCTAAACACTGAGGATGGAGTGGAGGTCAAGGATAATCTAGGCATGGCCCAATATCTAAACAAATACTTTGCCTCAGTCTTTAATAAGACCAAAGAGGTTCTTAGGGATAATGGTAGCATGACAAATGGGAATGAGGATACAGAGGTAGATATTACCATATCTGAGGTAGAAGCGAAACTCAAACAGCTTAATGGGACTAAATCGGGGGGCCCAGATAATCTTCATCCAAGAATATTAAAGGAATTGGCACATGAAATTACAAACCCATTAGCAAGAATTTTTAATGAATCTGTAAACTCAGGGGTTGTACTGTGTGATTGGAGAATTGCTAACATAGTTCCTATTTTTAAGAAAGGGAAAAAATGTGATCCGGGTAACTATAGGCCTGTTAGTTTGACATCTGTAGTATGCAAGGTCTTGGAAAAAATTTTGAAGGAGAAGGTAGTTAAGGACATTGAAGTCAATGGTAAATGGGACAAAATACAACATGGTTTTACAAAAGGTAGATCGTGCCAAACCAACCTGATCTCCTTCTTTGAGAAAGTAACAGATTTTTTAGACAAAGGAAACACAGTGGATCTAATTTACCTAGATTTCAGTAAGGCGTTTGATACCGTGCCACATGGGGAATTATGCGTTAAATTGGAAAAGATGGGGATCAATAGGAAAATTGAAAGGTGGATAAGGAATTGGTTAAAGAGGAGACTACAACGGGTCCTACTGAAAGGTGAACTGTCAGGCTGGAGGGAGGTTACCAGTGGAGTTCCTCAAGGATTGGTTTTGGGACCAATCTTATTTAATCTTTTTATTACTGACCTCGGCACAAAAAGTGGGAGTGTGCTAATAAAGTTTGCGGATGATACAAAGCTGGGAGGTATTGCCAATTTAGAGAAGGATCGGGAAATCATACAGGAAGATTTGGATGACCTTGAAAACTGGAGTAATAGTAATAGGATGAAATTTAATAGTGAGAAGTATAAGGTCATGCATTTAGGGATTAATTACAAGAATTTTAGTTATAAGCTGGGGACGCATCAATTAGAAGTAACAGAGGAGGAGAAGGACCTTGGAGTATTGGTTGATCATAGGATGACTATGAGCCGCCAATGTGATATGGCTGTGAAAAAAGCTAATGCGGTCTTGGGATGCATCAGGAGAGGTATTTCCAGTAGGGATAAGGAGGTTTTAGTACCGTTTACAAGGCACTGGTGAGACCTCACCTGGAATACTGTGTGCAGTTCTGGTCTCCCATGTTTAAGAAGGATGAATTCAAACTGGAACAGCTACAGAGAAGGGCTACTGGGATGATCCGAGGAATGGAAAACCTGTCTTATGAAAGGAGACTCAAGGAGCTTGGCTTGTTTAGCCTAACTAAAAGAAGGTTATGGGGAGATATGATTGTTCTCTATAAATATATCAGAGGGATAAATACCGGAGAGGGAGAGGAATTATTTAAGCTCAGTACCAATGTGGACACAAGAACAAATGGATATAAACTGGCCACCAGGAAATTTAGACTTGAAATTAGACGAAGGTTTCTAACCATCAGAGGAGTGAAGTTTTGGAATAGCCTTCCAAGGGAAGCAGTGGGGGCAAAAGATCTATCTGGCTTTAAGATTAAACTCGATAAGTTTATGGAGGAGATGGTATGATGGGATAACATGGTTTTGGTAATTAAATATTCATGGTAAATAGACCCAATGGCCTGGATGGGATATTAGATGGGGTGGGATCTGAGTTACCCAGGAAAGAATTTTCTGTAGTATCTGGCTGGTGAATCTTGCCCATATGCTCAGGGTTTAGCTGATCGCCATATTTGGGGTCGGGAAGGAATTTTCCTCCAGGGCAGATTGGAAGAGGCCCTGGAGGTTTTTTGCCTTCCTCTGTAGCATGGGGCACAGGTCATTTGCTGGAGGATTCTCTGCTCCTTGAAGTCTTTAAACCATGATTTGAGGACTTCAATAGCTCAGACATAGGTGAGAGGTCTTTCACAGGAGTGGTGGGTGAAATTCTGTGGCCTGCTTTGTGCAGGAGGTCAGACTAGATGATCATAATGGTCCCTTCTGACCTAAATATCTATGAATCTATAAGGATGGGGTCCCATGGAAAAACTAGTATGTGATCATGTAATTAAAGACTGCATCATAATGCATATGTACAAGGAAGCTGAATTAAGATTTATGATGAGAGTTAACTGGAGCTGGAGAGCTCCATTACGACACCTGGTTCCAGGGAAGCAGACCCAATTAAAGATGAGACCCTGCTGGAGAGAAGCTGGGTAGTTACTATAAAGGAAAAAGTTTGGAGCAGAAGGAGAGGGTGTCTGTGTGTGCAGTGTGAGAGTGTGGACAGACTGGCAGGACTGAGGAGGAAGCCTGGGGGAGAGATGATTTGGGGGTCCTCTCCTGAATAGAAGGTTTGCAAGAGGCCAGGAGAAAAATAGAACAGTGACTGGGGGTGGAGCAAGCTATGGTGGTGAGTCCTGGAAAAAGGGCAGGATCTGGACTTCCAGGGAGCTGGCCCTGGGAAGTGTTCAGTGGAGGAACAGAGTCTGAGAAATTTAGGAGGGGTCAACAGTCAAGCCTGAGGAGGTCAGAAGTTCGTTTAAGTTAGTACTCTTGGTCTGGGATTCATTGGGGATTACACAGCCCTGCAAGTCCTGGCCCTGAAAGAAAGGTGAAGCTAGAGAGATTATAGGAAAAAGTCTGGAAGGCAGAAAGCTACAGAAGTCCAGGAAGGCAGGAGCAAGGAGTTTGACAGAGCAGATTGCAGTGGGAAGGCTTAGGTTCCCCTACCAGACCTTAAGAAGGGGATAAGGAGGACTGAAAACCCTAAGAGAAGGTGCTAAGACCCTGGGGGCCCAGAGTTGGGGATGAAGACTTTGGACTGTTGGTTGTTTTTTCTGTTACCTAGAAGGTGAGGAGCTAGAACATAACCTAGCCAGAGCACTGAGTTGCATTAGGAGAGACTGCCGCGGGTCTGAAGCAACCAGCGAGGGCCACTAGAGAGGAAATAACTGCTATACGACACCTAACTCTGAGGAGGCACACAAGTGGTGAGTCTGCTCTCGTACAGGTTGCATAGGCAACCTTAATTTCCTAATTTTTGGAATGCTTGACTTTGCAACACTAATGTTCTTTTCACTTTTTTTAACTGGTTGTTGTGGTTTTTTTATCGTCATCGTCATGGCATATCCCATGGGGACATGGTCTCCTTGCAAATCAAGCCCCACCCAGCTTGATCTCTGGCAAGGCACTTACGGTGGTCTGATTGTAAATTTTGTTTACGTCCATCACTAGCAATCTTGTTATGCCACCAAAGCTTTTGGCACTCATGTGATTGTCGGCGTGTAGTGGCATCCCTTGGTATACACACTCCAGAATTCATTGGAGTTCTGTTCTTACAGTATGTCCATACCAAGAAAGCTGCCACAGCCGACCAGTACTGATGGATGCAGTTGCTGGGTTCGCTTCAAATAGCCTCATTTCTGATCTTGTCCTGCTGCTTGATATGGAGCAGTTGAAGGAGGCAACAAGAATCAAAACTATCAATCTGGTGTTCTTCAGCCTCCCCTAGCGTCGTCCTCTGTCTGCTGCACCCCAGCTTCAGTCCCTCTCCTCTTATCTAACCACCCCACAACCCGACCACCTCCCCTCTGCCCCTATATACTCCTAGCTTCTTCACCTCCTCCCTTGTTCCTATTCAACCTCTGGCTCTTGCAACCCATCTCCTCTCTACCCCCATCCCTCATCTCCCTGCATGCCCATGTAGCCTTCTCCACACTGCCTGGCTCAAGTAGGGTGGCACTGGGACACAGGAGGCCTTGCTCTCTGTACTGGGGCCCAGTGCCACAGTGGACCCCAGAAGCCAGGAGGCACAATTTCAGGGAAAGTCCTGATCAGCCCCTGCAGCCCCGGGCTGGATCATACCGAGTGCAGATGGAATCTTCAGAAAATTGAACTGACAAGCTCTGACAAGTCTCTACTGAGCATGTGTGAACAGCAGGTTTTTTTTAAGGCTTACAATTTGGCCAAATTTGGTCAGATTTTCATAGGGGACGGCAAAAGTCACGTACCTGACAGCAGGGCAACTCCCCCTGCCAAATTTCAAGTCCTTCCTCCAAAACATGGACGTGCTAAAGCTCCCCATGAAACAATTGTAAGTTTTTTGTTTGTTTGTTTAATATTAGCAAAACATTTTACCCTAATCTAGTTCTTGAGCCATTTTAGCTGAAATATTGAGCCCGAGGCAGACACCACCCGACATTCCAGCCTGAATGGTTAAAGTTTGGCAAGGTTATAAAAAAATGAAAACAGGGCCTTATAATGGAAAGTTTTAAGCCACCTTAACTATCGGCAGCACAAGCAGCTCAGCTTATATAATAGGGCCAGATCCCCCAGATAGTGTCAATTAGCAGAGTTTCATGTGATTTACGCGAGCTGAGTATTGAACCCAAAACGTAAAATAAAGTTAGATCTAAGTAAAATATTATTAGTGCATTAGACAGTGAAAGGGGCATTGGATTTACAGTCGGTGCCTGTCTAGCTCTCAGAGCACATGTTCAGTACCATTCATTTCACAATAAAGCCAGAATACAAACAGACCCATGCATTCTCAACTCCCTGGAGTCATCTGATGAACGTCTGTGACACAAAGAAGGCCAATGAAGCTGTTCTGATAGGACGGATATGAAGATATCATGGAATCTGAATATTTGCCACATCAACCTAGCTGATCTGCTGAGAGCTGTTTGGATATAGGATGCTGCCTAGCAGTGAACAGGAAACTTTCCCACGTGTTAGGTTTGATCACATTTGAATTAAGACAAAGGCATATGCAAAGAGACGGTTCAGGGGTGATGATCAGTCTATAAGAACCTACATGGGGAACAAATATTTGGCAATTGTCTCTGCAATCTAGCAGGCAAAGGTGTAACAACTTCCAAGGTCTGGAAGTTACAGTTAGAAAATTCAGACTGGAAATAAGGTGTACATTTTTAACAGGGAGGGTAATTAGCCAGTGGAACAATTTACTGAGGGTGGTTGTGGATGCTCCATCACAGTCAATCTTTAAATCAAGATTGTGGTTTTCTAAAAGATCTGTCTAGTTCAAACAGGAATTATTTGGGGGCAGTTCTCTGGCCTGTGTTATGCAGATCTGACTTGATGATCACAATGGTCCCTTCTGGCCTTGGACTCTAGGAACCTCTACCCAGTGACACTGCTGCACTGGTACATGATGACGCAGCTGTCGGGATTCTGGCTTAAACTCATTCAGAGCACATTTTACCCCTTTTGGTTATTGTTTGCCTCCTTTTAGAGACCCAGTACCCACAGAAGGGATGATGGCTGCTTGGTCTTGATTTCAGGCAGTGAGATAGATAGGTGTGGAGGTTGGCTGTGTAACATTGCTAGGCAATTGCCTTCCAAAGCCCAATTCTCTCCATGATTGTGAGCACGAGCTAAATGTTATGTGTCAAAAACAATAATGGAAACTGCTTCTAAAGGAATGCAACGCCCCGAATGTGGGTTTAAACACTATCATTAACATGCTCAAAGGAGAGAAAACAATTCCCCACTTGCTTTGCTACCACAAAATCATGTGGTCTTAACAAAGCATTTGTCAATTCATTCACGGATGCTTATTATATGTAAAGAAGGTCTTTGGAGGCAGTTATTCATCACATTTCATGCATGCACAATGGCTTTGCACAAATGGAGCCTTGGAATAATTTTGGGACAAAGGTTGGTTGTTAAAGAATTCTGGGCCCAGTTCTCCGTTACATTACAGCCCTGTTATGCTCCTCTGGCAGAATAAAGGGGACTTAAAGTGGGTTGAAATGGCCCCCTGAGAATACCCCTTACCAGGGGGCCCGCCAAGCCAGTGCAGAGCCTTTATGTGAGCTCTCCACCATCCCTGCTCATGTCTGTTGTGTGACTGGGAGGTCCATGTGTTTATTAAGCTCACCAGGCAAACCTGCTGGTCCACTCTGGTAACTGGAGGAGCAATAACTCTGTAACCACACCACAATGGCCCCATGACACAGGGTCCAGAGCAAGGGTGTGTCAGAGGCACAGCCAAAGTGCGCTCCACTGCACTACAGCTATCTTTCTCCAGTTCCCGTGGGGGGGCGGGGGAGCAATTGGGAAGCACAGCTTAAGTTAGGGCAGCTCTCCGGCTGCAATAATTTACACCAACGGCTGGATACAGGAAACCTAAAGATGGCTTAAAGCCACCTTTCCCCACCTTTTCTGCCTAAGTGCAGTAACTGAGCATCAGACCTTTTATTTTGTCACACCTACAAGTCGAAAAGTGAGTGGCAGTGACCTCAGATAGCTTCAGATCCCAACAAAATGCTTCCCACTCTTTCCCCCCAGCCCCTCAAACATGGTTCATCTTAAAATTCTTTCAGAGTCAATCCATGGCGAACAAGTTTGGAATACACTAGCAGAAGGCTTGGTAAGAAGAGTTAATAGCAAGTGGCAACGTTTCTATTCTCAAAGCTACTTAGCTTCCAATACTTTCATTTTCTTTAAAGCAAGCTTTCCCAATCCCCCTCAGTCAGTGCGAACCGCTCCTGGGGCCCAGCTGAAGTATTTGTCACTGGTTCCCTTCACTCTTCCTCTTCTACTCATCATCATCATCGGACAATGAAAAGAGGACTTCTGTTCCCAGGCACTTCCTTGGGAAGGGAACAGAAAGACTGTCCATACTGCAGAACACATCCTTTCCATTCTCTGGGTCCAAGGGTCCTTGCAGGGTTCCTGAGAGGCTATGAGTGCTGCATCTGCCCTTCTCCATGGAGATGCAGTGTTTGGGAACACCAGAAGGCTTTTCCCATAGTGAGGTAAAAGACAGGTCACTGGGTCTTACTGTTCTGGGATGAGATGCCTGACCCTTCTCCCTTGCTAGAGATTCAGCAAGCTTAGAGTTGCTTGACTGCACATTGGGTAGCAATTCCATGTCTGTGCTCTCATCTGGTGTGAGTGGACAATCGAGCATGGGGATGATAATGGCACTGTCCTTACTGTCATGAGCTACCCCAGTATCTTGACAGTTGCTGCTTTGTGGGAGGTTCAACAAGTCTTCAGCAGTATCCTTTCTATCTGCCAAGTCCTTGCTAAAACTGAGCCCTACAATGTTCTTTAGAGCCTGGCTATTTCCAGTGCCACGTTTCTTTTTCAGAGCGATAACAGTGTGATCCCTTCCTGATGCCCCTCTTCCCTTGTCGATTATTTCTTGAACAGCTTTTAAAGCCTGTAGCGTCTTTATACCAGAACCTTGTGGCAATGTATTCACACCAAATCCCTGTTCCACGGCCTGCCCTTCCTTGCTTTCCTTTCCTTCCATTGCACTGCTTAGTTGGAGCTCCTCAGCTGAGCGGATGGGTTTTTCAGTGGTTGGCTGCGGCTGCACATGGCTTCGATTCGCTGCTCTCCTCTTGGTGGAGTTCTCTTGATGTTCACGCATTTTTTTGCTGACAAGCGCTAACTTGCTGACGTTGTGTGCTAGCTCCATCATGCCGTGTGGCATGGGGGATGTGCGCAAGCTGGAGGCATCTCCCAGAAACTCACTGGTGGCACCAGTGAGTGGATTTCTCCTACTCGTAAAGGAAAATACACACAGTGGGACAGCAGTTAGCATGAACTCCCAAGGAAACACACAGCCACCTGAGGTACAGAAAGGAAAACCCTGAGTGGATTCTTTGCTGCCAACACAGTGAGTTTGTAGCAGCCAATCAGACTGATTCACTGGTAAAAGTCCCTCACTTCTCAGCTGGGACATAATCTGCAGGTCAAGGGGAGTTTTGTCTGATTGAAACTTGGCATTTCCATTTCGTAGGAAACGTCATCATTTCAAAAATTGTTCTCCATCTGAATTGGAATGAAAACCAGTTTTCTCCAAATTTCCTGTGAAATGGACATTCTGAAAGTTCCATTCCAGAAAACTTAGAAATTTCATTTCAAAATGAATGTTTTGGTTTGAAATTTGTCTTGTTGGTTTAGCTGTATCTTCCTTTTATGTTTACACTATTTCATGCTATGTTAGCAGCTGTGTGCCATAATGACTCGTGATATCAAGTTATATCATGATAGTATGACACATTGTGTCCTGTCCCCTACCACTATTGATTTGTTCTAATACAACATGATTTGCCATATTATGACAAATCTAGTAGTTGAAATATTTTAATTTATTTTATATTTTATTTCTAAATTCCTTGAGGGCAGCAGCTACTTAATACCAAGTGAAACATCTTATTTTCTCAGTGTTTCCTGTTTGTGTTATAGTGAAATGGTTTGGCAATTAAACAAGAAAAGAAGATAAGCACTCGGGCCTAGATCCTCAAAGGTACTTAGGTTCAACTTCCATTGATATCAATGGACGTTAGAAGCCTAAATATCTTTGAGGAACTGGGCTCCAGTGTAATAATTAGAGGAGTAGATTTTTTCAATATATTTGTGCTAGTCAGTAACCATTTCCCTAGGATATTGAAAACAGCTGCTCCTCATTAGCAGCTGACAAAGAACTGCTTCAATGAACATTTTTCCATCAGCTCTAGTAAGGACCTCAGGTCTGGGCCCCGAAAGAGAAACCAGCTTAATGCACCAGAAACCTTTAGGAAAACATTGTAAACCATTTAGAAACAATTCTCTCTCTCACTTTCTGGGGCATTTTCCTCTGCCCTAAAGTTTGCACTTTAAAGGACCCCATCATAAAACTCTGATAAATGGATAAAACTCTGAAAGCAGGGGGTGCTTTTGCCTGTATGAGATGCATGCCCTAACAGGCCTCTACTCCTCCTTTATTCATGACAGGAAGCTGTTTTCATCCTGTGGGACACCACCCTAACTCTAGTTTTAACATAAGGGCTGGGAGATGAGAAGCAGCAGCGGCCCCTACACAAGCCTTAGGGGTTCCATTGCTAGCACATGAGCTGCTGAGCAGAGCTGATCGCATCTCTTGCATGCAGACCTGGAGGCGTCAGCATCTCCCACAGAGGGATACCAGGAAGGAGTTAGAGAAAACTGCCCCGAGGAAGCATAGCACCTTGGGCAGTGAGGAGCCAGCTGGCATGCTGAGTGGCATGTTACAGATCCTCTCCTTCAGCCTCCTTTCCCCCTTGGACTCAGTGCTGCTGGCATCTTTAAGCATGAACAAAAGGCTTTAAAAAATATGCAATGAAACCTGTATAAAAAAATCCAGCCTGAGCAGAGTTGGGCTCAAGGGCTCTGCACCAACAATTGAGGACAGATTTTCAACAGACCCAGCTCCCATTTAGACACCTAAATAAGGGTCAAGTTTTCTAAGGAGTTCAACGCCCACTGGGAAAATCTGGGTCCCCAGCTGGGTCCTGAGCCCTTCTGACGCTCCTGGCCTTAGAGTGTGATTCCACCACTCAGAAGGCTTGAGGGCCATTGATGGTACGGTGAGAAATGCACCTGGGTTCACCACAATGCATCTACCAGATGGAATATTTACAATAAGGGGTTTAATTCTGAGAGACAGTGAGCACCTGCAACTGCTCAGGGTGAGGCCAAAACTCATTCGAAATAGACCCTGTCGCCATATCCATCTCCTTGAATGTTCTGGAGCAAAAGGACACCGAGGAGGCCCAGAGGCAACCTCTAGCCCATTGACGTTATCCCTCAGAATGACACCTGGGACTATTATGAACTAATGACTCCAGCAGGCTGTGATGCCAAGGATGAAAAGGGGACAAGAACCAGTAATTTCAGGGTATTAGGATGTTGCTCTGCAAGTCTGATCGTTAGAAAACGTGCTTGCTGGCCAAACACTGCGTTCTCCCTTGCTCCTGTGGATAATGGACCCATCTGAAAAGTACAGCTCTCATGGGCAGATATGACATATTGTGATGCAGATGGCTGGAGGGAAATTACACACTTATGTGTCAGGCCAGAGGCCAGCAAAGTGGGGAGCTGCTGTGCTAAGAGCTATGGGGAGAGAAGCACTGGATTGTCATTTGGATTGCTTCTCTAGGGCAGTTTTCTGGGACAATTGCTTTGGCTCTTTTCAACCACCTAATGATCATTTCCAGTGTGCAGTGTGTATCAGGAGAGTTAAGATGTGCTCTCCCTTGTAAATAAAACCCCTCCCTATCAGTAGACTGCCCTTGGCTTTGGTGGAGTTGGATCTAGCCCTGATAATGTAGGGGTCTGAGGAGTTGGCGAACCTGCTTCTGTTGTCGCCTGTTACTTAGCTCAGTTGTTTCGGTATAAGGGGGACACATGCTTTGGTTCTGGCTAAACTCTGCTTTAAACCGGATTCCAGCCAAAGTTGTTTCCTAACATAATTTAAACCTGTCTACACTGGGGTCTCATCAACACATGGAAAATTAGGACCTGAAAGTCCCCACCAGTGGTACCAACACTGTAGAATTGACAGGGCTCAGGCAATTTGATCACCTTCTTCGAGGAGGGTGGTTTAAAGAAATTCCTGGGATAGAAACACCCTGATGGTAAAAACCCCCGAGTCCTGTTTGCCTATAGCCTGCGCTGGTGGGGTCACTATGGGTCCCCGTTTCCCTATAGAAGAGCTAGCCTAACAGCCCAGAGAAGAGGCTGTGTGACAGCTTGTACCTGAGGGTCCTGTGTCTCTCCTGGCAGCAAACAGGGGGCCAGTTTGTTTGAAGGGCTGATTTAGGTGGCTTCTGACCTGGCTGATGAGCTAGGTAAATGGAGCGCAGATGCTGCTTCACGTTCTCCCTTGTACAATAGTAAAAGGTCTGTCCTGGAATAAAAGTGCAATAATCAATATGAGTGTTTCTGCCAGAGAGCCTTAGACAAAAGTAATTTCCATTTGTTGCCTTTGTGGTCTTGAGAGCACACCCAAAGCTGCAGAGTTTGCCGCCTTATTTTCCATTTCACTTCCCCCTGTGCTGGGATGTTGATGCCAGATATTGCTGAGAACCCAAGTGTGTCATTCAAAATACTTACAGGAATATGGAAGTCACCCATCTTCACTGCCACTGAACCAAGGTGCATCGAAACCACCTCCCGAGTCCTGCAAACTGCATCCTGGCATACAACACATGCGGGGGGTGACCCTGTGAAGGCCCAAAGCCTCCCGCCCCCTCGCCCTTCTAACCTTGATTTGAGTCATATAAGAACATATGATCCAATATGCACATATTCCAATCTTGCAGCCTTATTCCTATTGGCTAAATAAAGCCAATGAAGAGCCCTTTGCAATGAATGGAACAGCAGAGCAAGATGGATGCATCCAGCTTCTCTACACAGTTGTGGAGTCTGGTTTATCTGATAACAGGAACAGCAGAAAAGTGGTGATTGATCATTAATCTCCAGAGTCAACACTACAAACATGGGAGGTTTGTACTTCTCTCCAGCCCTGTCTATAACACAGAGACATTGTGTGTTAGCCAGAAATGTTAACACCTGAGCCTTCCCACAAAGGTTCTAGTACACTTTCAGCTCTGTTTCCCCAGACAATCCTGGCCTATGCTTGTGTCTTTACCATGAAAAGGAGACATGGGTGACGGAGGGTTCACCACAGCTTCACTCTGTCCCTTTCTGACCTGCAGCTGGAGATGGTCTGCCTGCTAGTGTGACGTAGGATGGGCCAAAGCATGATCAGCACTCATTACCCGAAGCATGGCCAACCCCTAGCTCTATTGGGGTCAGTCTGACTGCCTGGCACGGCCAAAGATCATAGTATGGGAACATCTACAGTAGTGGGCAAAACCATGTCAAGCCAAGATTGGGAAGGACTTAGAGAATTGTTGTGAACAGCTTTGCACTTTCCTAGCATAGTTCCTCTGTGCTAGAAACTCATTTGCACATTGTCTTAGTGCCCAGGCTATGTTTGTAAAGCAGTTCTTAACACAGTTAGGTCTGACCTACGCAGGCTGGAGGAACCAATGCTGACGTTTTTTCCTTTCTTAGAAGAAACCACATTTAGAAACGTGGCTAGTACCATTTCCCTATGATGTGGACAGGACCTTTGTGCTATTGTTTCAGTTTGTCAGCAGATTCACAAGTATGGTGCAGCCTTTCATGTTCTAGAGGCCATTTTCAAAACCAGATGGGGTCCAGTTTGTTACTGGTGTAACTCCACTGAAGCGGAGGGAATTTAGCCAGGGATGTTGTACAGACTTGTTCCAATGAAAGCTTAGAGGCTGGAGAATCCAGTAAATTCTATTGAAAATGGGTAAAGCTCTTGGATTTCTATTGTCATGAGTTCTTACCATCTGCTTTGGGGCCTATGAGAAATCAGCAGGGAGGTGGATTGATGATGACCACATCACAAAACCCCCGCCTTCACAAATGAGCCCCTTGTTGGGACTCCTGGAGGAGAGACACTGATTTCTAAAGAGAAGTGCTTATTTGTTTGCGTCTTAATTAATGCACAATACAATTTTAAATGCCAGGTGTCTTTTTGACAAGGTACATCGAATATAAAGCTTCATTTCCAGTGCAGTTCAATCAACAGCATGGAAGTATCTTAACACAATGCTCCTACAGCGTCACCTTTAAACTTCCCAGCTTTACCCCAATGACGATAATACAATGGCATTCCATATAAGGAAACACTATGGATATTGTAGTAATGTCACTTCGTTGCAAAGTTTTTGAGGATGATTACTGCTGTGCTGGTTAGAAGAGCTTGTCTGATATGGGAGGAGAAAGTTACATGTTGTTAAAAATCAACTGTTTCTTGTAAGACACTGCCAATTGGATATGGACTTCTTACCTGGAGTCATAAACTGGTATGCTGCAATGGTTTGTAATCGCTTCTTCTCCAAATTTTCAGGGGTCAGCCTTTACCAGAAAACAAGACAGGGAAAGCATCAGAGTTAGACCAAGTGTTCACCTCTTCTCTTGTCCAGGTGGGAGAAAAGCAGCTGACCAGACCTGAGTATCAAATCCTTTCACCTATGCTACTCAGATCATAGAGATTACATGTGCTACAATATAGGGGAGTGAAGGCTGCAGAGAAAGGATAGCATTTGTATCAAAAACATATAAAATACTATTTCAAAAGCTTAAGGGTGGTGATACCCTGAAAAGCAACTCTAAAAATAGCAGGACAGACTCCAGGGCCATGTCTGTTCTCTCAGTGACTCAATATGAAATTTTCTCAGTTTACAAGTAAAAAGATGTTTTCTCTAGCTACCAACCCTCCTTGAGTCAAGGGGGCTCTTTCTGGTTCACACACTATCCCCTGGAATAATTCTCCAGCTGGAACTCAGTAGACATAGCTGATGATGCTTTGGCCACATGAATTCAGCTCACTCTCCCGAAACTGCTCTGCAGGGTTAACAGGAGCAAAAACTTCTTTGTTGTTGTTCAGTGAACTCAGTGGCAATGCCTCAGAGACATGCAAGAAGATCTGATGTGTGCTATTTTTTACAGTCACCGTTCTGACCGTAACTGCATTTAACAGGTAGCACATTGGTACAAAACTGAAAAGAAATGCTTTTCTTCTGAGAAATACTTGCCCATTGGTCTATGCTTGTATTATAGCCTATAAGGCAATCAGTTAAGAATGTGTTCAGGAGAGTGTATTACCTCTTATTCTCCCCAAATCTGCTGAAAGCACTGTGTCTTTGAGCTTGTGGTGCTTGTAAGTGGTGCCCTCTGTTGGCCACACTTCTGTCTTCACCTCTTGTCACAGGACTGTACAGCTTTCCCTGCAGTTAGAAAGAGACAAGTAAGAAAAGAAAGGTGGAATGTATTTCCAGATGAAGTGAATCCCCATGAAACACAAAGGAAGAATACAATTCAGGGAAGTTGGACAGAGTATTTCTTGGTGGCAGACTCTTAATTGTACTTCTCTTGCAAATAATACCATGCTCTGAAGTTAAAATGAAGGTGTTTGTCGCAAGAGATTATTAATGGGATAAGGAAACCTTCACCTCTAGGTCACCAGTTCAAAGCCTCCTCATGTAGGCAGTAACCAAAAGTTGTTCCCATCTGATGGGCTATATGAAATGGGTTTGATGGTCTCAGTCCAATCCCTAGTGGACAGATGACCACCTAATTACAAAGCTCCAATCACAACAGGCCTCCTTGTTGGCAATCCCTGCAGAGGCCAAAGATAGAATGGGCCATCGAGACTGACCTACCTTCACGCCCACTAGACGTGGTCCCACCACCACAGGGTGCAAACACATTGGTGAAGAAGTGATGGTGGGAATGTGGTTAGCACCACTGCTGCTAAGGCTGTATCATTCTGGTGTTCTTCAAGGAATTCAGATTCGAATACACACTTTCTCCAGCAATAAATACTTACACTTCCGGAGTTTAGTTTGATTGCTGGCTTTGGAGGAGCACTGTAGCATCTGGATTCTGCAGGTATCTTGGAGTGAGACCCCAGTGTGCTACCATAGTAGTTGCTCCGCCCACTCTGTCGGTTTTGTATAAACACCCTGTGTGTGAGAAACTAAACATGTTTCCAGTTCGTTAATATATAAGCCAAATTAGTCCCAGTGGTTTCAATCGGCTTACACTCAGAACAAACATAGCCCAATGTTTTCAGTGTAGCAAAGTTGTTTCCTCTGAAAAATGAATATTGCAAATAAGTGAGGGGAACCTCGAGCACCTCACCCAGCTTGCTGTTTGATTAGATATCTTAACAATGAGTTTTGCCTTTGTAGGTGAAATCTGTGTTGCAGCTTGGGGTTTGTGAGGCTTTCATGCTATTCTTCTGAAGTCTTAGTAAGCAATCTGATTAGCACCTCATGTGATTTATGGAACAATGAATTATGTGGCTTAAAAGCACTGCACCCACAAGGTATTTTTTCCAACTCAAGACTTCAATTATACTGTTTTCTAAGTGGAAGGACTCAGTGGGGCTGGGGGTGGCTTCTAGGGAGCTTAAAGGTAAATGAATTCTGGCCTCACTGCACACCCAAGGTAAGCGGAGGTCTAAATTTGGTATTGGACTGAATGTAAGTACCAACTAAGGGACAGTGGGGATCTCCTCCTCTAGTGGTAACTAGACCCAAATCACCGTCCACATGAAAGAAAAATAGCCACTGCCAAAAGACAGTGACAGGACATAATAGCTCCTTCACTGAATCCAATTACTCTGACCCCATTCAGACTTCCCTGCATCCTAGGGCTTCCCCATTGCTGACACCCCAGTGTGCATGGCACGGCTAAAACCTCAGAAGCTCCAGGATTTAAGAAAGATGGTGCATCTAACTAACAGGGAAGTTCCTGAGCACAGGAGAGTGCGAATGAGGCTGCAGCAGTCGGACCAAAGGAGGAGTGACTAGGTGTTGCCACCATCTGAAAATTGGGGACTTGGTGGCATTTCAGCAGGGATTCTGAACTGTTCTGCATGCTCAAATACCTGAAAATAGCAGGAACTAGTGTATCAGAGAAATACAGGTTGACATTGGTCCCAAACCATTTTCTCAAAGTAACTGTGCATGCTAACGTGTTCATTCCCTAGGGATTTCTGGATGTTAACCACTACGTCGACACTGGCCCTGGAGGTGTAACTTCCGGATCAGGTGGGCATACCAGTGCTGGCTCTGATTGAGCAAGCACACGAAAAATAGAAGTGCAGCTGGGGGGGTGCAAGAAGTCACAGGGTTCAGGCAACCTGCGCCTGATTCCATCCAAGACCCTAGGTACGTACTCGGGCGGACTAACCTGTTCCATTGCAGTCACACTGCTATTTTTTGAGCTAGTGCAGGTATGTCTACGCAAGATGGAAATTACACTTTCCCACTCCAGTGCAGACATACCCTTAGAGAATGAGATAATATAAATGCATGCAAGGAGCAGCAGACAGGGTGTGTTTACCTCTTGTGGGTACTTAAATCCTGGTCTGAAAGAGTTCTCCTTTGGGTTGGTTTCTGTCCCACAATACCTGATGCTGGTCGTTTTGTGACCCCGTGGGAGAGTCTGGTTTTCATTTCCTTCTGTTTCTCTGAGTTTTTCTTAATTCTGGGCTGTCTAACATTTGGTCCTGAATCCTGCCTGCCTCCCACACCAGACTGTGAGAGGATTTCCTTCAATTGGGCTGCTTCTGCCATGTTGTGTTTATGCCTTCTTGTTCTTTGTCCTTTATTGTAAAACTAGAGAATTATTTTTCTGAAGACAAAAGGAGAGGGGAAGGATTATTATTTTGAGAGAATCCGAGACCCACATTAAACAAATAACTTGCTGTTCTGCAAATGACAGATGCAAATCAAAGCTATAATATTAATAGTAATGTCTGTGTGTGCGTTTGTGTGTGTACACATGTTACATGAAGGTTTAGTATAAAGACTTTATTGGCATGGCTGCATTACTCCTGAGTAGCAAAGCAATGCACTAGTCAAATTAATACTCAACCAAAATCCTTAATGGTCCACAATGTTCTCGCTCACTGCTACTCGTCTCGCATCTCACTATCCTGGACAGAGTCATCAGGAATGTGATGTCAAACTGACTCCATTAGCGTTTGATTTTTACCAATAATATAGTGCTCTCCTCGTCAGGGTTCACACCTGGTTGCAGCAAGGAGCCAGCACTGGGTGAAACAGTAGCTTTTTATAGCTAGTGCCAGCTGACAAATATTCATGCTGATTGACCATGAGAGAATTTTGACCCATCCAAAAAAAAAAATGGCCTGCCCCTTCCTGGGCACACACACTATTCAACAGTGGTGTCTCTGGGTCACTAGCATAGCCTCTTTACCCCTCTGATCTTCTTCTCAGGGCACCCACCTATAAATATGATGATGATTGTGGCTGCTTTTCTTAACTGTGTTTCGAGGGCCCTGCAGAACTCTTCAAAACCCACCAATTGACTACTTCACTGACCTCTGGGTTTGACAAAACGCTAACCCGAGTACATGTAACAATGATGTCCAGTAACCTTCCTACCTCTTGTTCCAACAGGGACAGCCTAATCTTATCTGAGCCCAGCAGCGCTTCCCCTTGTGACGGCAGCCTAGCTCTCCCACGCTGTCTGGGATGCTGCTCCCTCTCCTCAGAGGAGCCAACGGACAAGCCTTCAAATTCAAACCCCCAAAGTTCCGAGTGAGCCAACTGGGTGGAGCTCTTGGTCAAGAGTCCAAGCCCCAGGATACATCTACACTGCTTTATAAACCCAGCTCTGTGGGACCTAGGCTTGTGGACTTGGTGTTTCCAAGCCCATGCTTGAGTGTCCACACTGCATTGTAAATCTGGGATTATAATTGCAGGTCTCAGGTCTCTCAGCCATACTAATTCATCCAAACTGCACTATGCAGACCTTCTGACTCGGGTCTGTGTCTTGAGGTGTGTCCACACTGCAAAGTGACAGGGCTTGGACCTGAGTCACAGAGCGACTCCAATTCCTATCCACCCTAAACCCCAGGTCCTAAGTGCTTGCTGACCTGAGTCAGACTGATTTGTGTGTGGACAGAAGGGGGTTTGGGTTCAAACCCAAGTCAGAGCCCAGGCTTAGTGTGCAGTGTAGACATATGCTCTTTGTCTTCATCCACCCAGTTCCTTTTTGGTCTTCACCCACAACATACCCCATCATATAATTTTACTTAATGTATATCATATGAAAATATCTCATATTAAACAACTTTCAAATCAACATAGTTCTTTCTCCACAAATGCCAGTAATGCTTCTTGCCCAAGTCTAACCTACCCCATCATATGTTTTGTTTATGCCACATACTTTAGTTTATAGAAAACTGAAGTAGTTTAAGGAGATTCTAAAATATATATTGGTGATTTTCATATCTTTCCCTCATTACAGCAAAGCTACATTAGTATTGTGAGTCTAACTGTACAGGCCTAGAACAGAGAGGGAAATTATAACTAATACATTTTTTAAAACCTCTGAAATAGTTTTTGTGTATATATAATAATGTTGGTTGACATTATTATATTTCCCAGTGTTTCTAATGGACAGAATTGATGACAGATACATTGGAAAGAAGGGTTTTCAGCAATCTGGTGGGATAACCAATGCATTTCTAGCCCTACAGGTTCACAAGGTATTTGTTTTTAAAACTTTTCACTAGTCCAGGTCTGAATATTGCTTTTTCTGCGCCTCGGGCCCTTGTAACTTGGGGCAAGGGGAGGGGAAGAGGGAACTCCACAGATGGGAGAAAGCAGAACGCACATTTTGTAGCAGCTTGGTGGTTTTGTTCTGGTTTTAAAAGGCAGCTTTTTGAAGCTGCGCAGAGATTAGGAATGTTAAAAATTGTCACAGCAGAAGAGTCAGTGGACACACAGCAGGTGAGCTGGTCAGAAGTGCAAGAGTAAATACTTGCCGAACTGGTTTTATGATTTGCTGAGCTCCTCTTGACTTAAATGTGAATTGAGGACTTCACAGGATTGAGCATGGAGCACATCACAGGATTGAGCTCCCTAGGATCCAGCTCTATCGCCTTTCTTCACACAGCCCTCAGTTCAGCAGAGCACTTAAGCAAGGGCTTAGTTTTAAGCATGGGCTTAGTTTTAAGCACATGCTTATCTGAGTTCCAGTTATCCTCAGTATTAGGACTAGACATTGAGAGTTTCTTTCTACTAAGCTCTTGATTTGAAATGAGAGTGGCGGGGAGGGGGCGGGGACAGAGTAGGGAAAAGAAATGACTGCAATTAGGAAATGAATTAGCATCTGATCATAAACCAAAGAGAAAATAGTACCAGTGTATGGGTGGTGAATTTAAAAAAAAAAAAAAAACTTTTTTTCTTTTTATGAAAGGCAGGATGGTCCAGTGGTTAAGATGTTAGCCCAGGACTTGGGAGACCCAGGTTAAATTCTTTGCTTTGTCATAGACAGCCAGGGAGACCTTGGGCAACATCTTTGTACCTCAGTTCCCCATCTGTAAACTGACAGATAATAGCACTGCCCTGCCTCACAGCGGTGGTGTAAGGATCAATATATGAAAAATTGTGAGGTACTTGGATACCCCGGTCAGGGGAGTGGGGGGACCATATAAGTAGCTTAGATAGGTGGACAGCTTTACCAAATTTGAGATCTAGTTAGAGGAAGATGATAATGTGCCTGTGTGGAGGGGACAAAGGGGATGTCGGGGAGGGATAGCTAAGTGGTTTGAGCATTGGTCTGCTAAACCCAGGGTTGTGAATTCAATCCTTGAGGGGGCCATTTTGGGATATGGGGCAAAAATTGGGGACTGGTCCTGCTTTGAGCAGGGGGTTGGACTAGATGACCTCCTGAGGTCCCTTCCAACCCTGATATTCTATGATTCTATGTGCTGATTGCTACAGACTGAAGGTGTCAGAGCAGACAGCAAGGTAAATACACGTTAACCCTCCCTGTCCCCTCCACACATGTGTTACAAAGCTGGGCTGTCTTTCTGAATGAGCCTCCAGGGGCTTCACAAGCCCAGATGGGCTTCCCTCTAACACAGCAGTCTCCCCGACCAACATAGAGGGCACCCTAGGCGGGGGTCGTCCTGCAAAAAGGTCAATACAGAGCACCCCCTTGGTGTGAGAGCAGGCCAGGCCAAGGACTCACCCAAGAAAGTAGCCAGCTACCGGAGGGGGGAGGAGAACATGGGGTGGGAGGAACTGCTCGGGAACCAACCCCTCCTGCTTGCGGCTCTGACCTAGCACTGGAACGTTCAGAGGCTGAACGTTCCAGTCGCCCCGCCCCGGAATGTTCAGACAATGAGCGTTCCACCCGCTTCCCCGGGGTTCATAGGAGCGGAGAATGTTAAGGTGAGGGGCGTCCCGCCCTCCGCAGTCAAGGGCCGCAGGGCGCCTGCCGCAAGGATGCAGGGGGGTCTTGGGGCTGCTGCAGGATTCCTTCAGCACCAGGGACAGCTCCCTGTGTCCTGCCTCTGTCCTGGGGCCGGAGTGCGGCGGCGCTGCATCCTGCTCCCTGCCCCCCGGGGTAGTGCACAGAGGCTGTCGCACGGGGCAACATGCCGGCTCTGTGGGGAAGAGGCTTATCACTGGAGGGGTCCAGATCGTTGAAGGGGATCCTCTCTTTATCCCTGGCAGGGGCGAAGAAGTGCCTTTCTTATCATCATCGGGGGAAGAGGTGGTGCTATCCTTAGCTAGTGTGGGGATGCCCTGTGGGAAGAGGGTCTTATCTTGGAGGGAGAATTGTTTCTTGATTCCCTGGATAGTGGAACATGGGCATGGGGAGGACCCTGAGAACATTTTCCTGGCCCCGGGAGGAAGGGTTGGGACACCTTATCCTGCTCCATGCGAAGGAACCTTGTTTTAATGCCCTGCTAATTATAGAGCGCAGTCAAAGCGGGAATGACCTTTCTGACCATTAGGATAGTCTAAGGAACTATATTTATAATAACAGAATAAAAAAACACCCAGGGCACTTTTCCTGCAAGCTCCAAAGCCATCCCATAAACATCAGTTTTGCCTTGGACACATAATGCAATAACGAGTAGCTGCTGCTTCTCCTCACTCCTACACAGGCTAAACTATTTTCACAAACAAATAATTGTCAAGTCCCTTCTACTTTTAAAGACTGGGCCAAATTTGCAAGAGGAACAATTAGGTACAATTCCATTGCCTTCAGACACGTTGTGCCTGTGTATACCAACAGTGAATTTAGTTCAGTAGATTCAAATTAGACTCACATAAAGAATTCCTTAACTACGCAACGGTATCTGTCATCCTTAGGGTATCTGTCATCCCTAATATCTGGTTCTGGGCAGTTCAAAATAAGGTGTGTGTTTCAGTTCCTAAAAGTATCTCTTTGGGAGAGGAGTGATTAATGTTTTCAATACAGCTGGTAAAATTATTCATTGCAAATAATATTCACTGTGAACATAGCCTTTGCGCTGTTTTGGAATCATTCACAAAGTAACCCTTATAGCTGTGGATGTACTTGTAGTTCATAAGTATTCACCAAACAGTTTGGAAGAACAGTTTTCAGCCTATGGTTTGTTTTTACTATTTGCCTTGTGTGAGTAGTCATTTATGTCACACAGGCCTTGTCTACACTAGAACAAGTTTGCCAGTAAACCTATACTGGCAAACCATCCTCATGTAGACACAGCTTTTGCCAGTTTCCTGAACAAAATAAGCGATGCTAGCAAAAAGACTTTTTTACTTGTATAACTACATCTACACTGGAGCTTTTGCCAGCACAGCTGTGTCAGGTGGGATTCCCACCCACACACACACACACACTCTTAACTGACATAGGTCTGCTGGCAAAACTTTGAAGTGTAAACTAGGCCATGTAGTATTCTTCCTGTTCCCGGATTGGATGAAACCTTTACACAGGAAATTAATATATATCAAGTAGCAAATATTGTGCAATGTTTGTGCTTCCTGTGGCTTTTGGGTGAAGAATCTGTGTGCTAAAATTCATATAAATTTCAAGACGTGAACATTTTCAGATGTATCCAGTGGTTGCTGGAATGCTCATTATGGCAACATAGTGAAGTAAGGCTGTTTATTCATGAATGTACCTTCCAATCTGTGGGGGGCGGGGTTAAAATTGTTGTTGTCCAACCAGCTGTAATTTTCTCCAATAATCAGATGGTATGGGAATCATTTTGTATTCACAAGGTGCAGCACATCAAGAAATAAAACTCTTTAGGGTCAAATTGTGCCACTGTGACACGAGTGGGTCCAGTGACTTCATGTGAGCTCACCATTGTAACCAAAGGGGTCACAATATGGCCTTTATTAATTAAAAATTGTAGAGTGATTTATAAAATGTCAGTGTTGTCTTTTGTAGGAACTCCCATGCAATATGAGTTATGCAGTATATTTGAACCTATCTCCTGCAGCCTGGCAACTGTCTCTGTTGCTATAGAAACATGGTTTCACCATCCTTTCATGCTGAACTTCAAGCATTTCCATTCCTCCCTCTTGTTAACATTTTATAAGTTGCCAAACACACTCAGTTCTTGTTTATTTTATTCTCTTAGTTATATGAATAATTAGGATCGCTTCCCAAATTATGCAATTAAAAAAACCATTATTCAGCACTTCTTGTTTCATTAACTGAAGAGTATTTGATAGCTGAATAAAAGTTCTTACACAATTTAATCTATACGGTCAGTTTGCACTGTAACTATAATTGGATGTGTTTAAGATACAGATTTATAACATGTTTAATGTGCATCTTTGTGAATCATCATGTACATAATAGATGTGATGCATTTAAAAGAAAAATGTTGAAAATATGCCTATTGCACAAAAGTATCCATTAACTCAAAACACTTTTTCTTAACATAACAAACAGCCAGCCTTTGGGACTCCCTGGGACATGATGCTCCAACACTAGAGCAGTGAAGTCTATATAAGTAGATAATATTATGTAAAGAGCTTAGCAGGATTCAAAAAAGGATCAGACCATTGACTGGACAGCTCAAGAGTGCTACATGACAGCAAAGTATTTTTCTTATTATCTGTGTAAATAATAAAAATATCTGCAGGCTACTTTCAATAGGGCAAAAGACGCTGGGAAATAGCTAACCTCATGCTTCAAAATATAAGGCTACCACTAACTGCCTGAAGTTGGGAAGCAAGGTCCCCATGGTTATTGCAAAATTTACATTATGAGGTTTTCCCCCCTTTCCCTGAAGCATTGTGTATTGGTCCCTGTGGGAAACAAGATTCTGTGTTAGATGGACAGTGGATCTGATCCAGTTCACCAATTCCTATGTTTCCATAGTAGTCAGCAATGTAAAGGTCATAAGGCTCACTTTGTGTCATTCTGGGCCTGATCCCTAGCTGGTGTAAATTCTCACAGGACCATTCAATGGCACTAGACCGATTGGATTGGGCCTTGGATTTATCACTGGAAAGGTCCAGATCACTGATGGGTGAGGAGGTTGAAGGGGATCCTCGCTTTATTCCTGGCAGGGGCAAAGAACTGCCTTTCTTATCATCATAGGGGGAAGAGGTTTGGGACCAGTTTTGGGCCCCCCACTACAGAAAGGATGTGGACAAATCAGAGAGAGTCCAGCGGAGGGCAACAAAAATGATTAGGGGGCTGGGGCACATGACTTATGAGGAGAGGCTGAGGGAACTGGGATTGTTTAGTCTGCAGAAGAGAAGAGTGAGGGGGGATTTGATAGCAGCCTTCGACTACCTGAAGCGGGGGTTCCAAAGAGGATGGAGCTCGGCTGTTCTCAGTGGTGGCAGATGACAGAACAAGGAGCAATGGTCTCAAGTTGCAGTGGGGGAGTCTAGGTTGGATATTAGGAAACACTTTCACTAGGAGCGTGGTGAAGCACTGGAATGGGTTACCTAGGGAGGTGGTGGAATCTCCACCCTTAGAGGTTTTTAAGACCCGGCTTGACAAAACCCTGGCTGGGATGATTTAGTTGGTGTTGGTCCTGCTTTGAGCAGGGGATTGGACTAGATGACCTCCTGAGGTCTCTTCCAACCCTAATCTATGATTCTAGACATTTCTATTGTTAAAGGCCTGATCCTGCAGGCTTGATTCTGGCAATTGCTCACTGATGCAAAAGGGAGTTTTGCCTGAGGAAGGGCTTGTTTTAAAACCCAAGGTAGAGTCTTTTTTAAATGCCTGCCTCTTGATTTTAAGTGCTGAATAGATGTGGCTCCCTCCATCAGTCTTTCAAGTATCCAGACAAGGCAGAGTATTCAGAGAAACCTTTACTGTTCTGTGAAATATAATGCCAGCTTATTTTGTATAGCCAGGGGGTTGTGCCCAGGTGCTGAGGTCAAGACCACCCTCCCTTTCCCATCTTGCTAAATAGGACAGGGTCCAGAAAGTGGAGAGGGAAGTGCTGGCATAGTAAAGATTGAGATCCAATGACATTATGTACACCTTTCTCCTGCACTGTACAGGTCTCAAATCCTTTACAGAGTTAAATACCAAATGAAGGCTTAAATAATGAATAGCAGCAGCGGGAGAAAAAAGAGAAAAAAAAAAGCAAGGGGGTGAAGAGATGTTCTGGCTGAGAAATCTATATAGAAAGAATTTGATCTGACACGTATCAGTTGTGGATCATAATCCTAACAGAAATATTGGGAGGAGACTGGCAAGAGAATCCAGATCAGTTGATTTTTGGCATATACAGTGCTACAGTTCCTAAGCCTATGGGGTACAAAAGCCAACTCTCTCCTACTCCCGCCAATCAAAATGGATTGTTCTGAAGCTGGATTGCTTGTGTGATAAAAGTGTAGGAAGCCGATGGCTGCAGAGTAATGCAGAAATAGCATATGAGAGAGAGAAGAAAAGAATCAAGTCGCAGAGGAGATAATCAACAGCATTAAGGGAAGACGTCTATAACCTCAGCAGCTGTGTTTATGCTGCTTTCTGTAATAGGCATCAGCCTTCTATCCCTAGGGAGATTTTACAGCATTAATTTCCTCTGCACAATTCCTGCCAGCAAGGCTTCTCTTCAGCAGCAACCTTTACCAACCCTCCACCTCCCTCTGCTACTGAGAGAGCGAGAGGGGCCAGTAGGAACTGCACCCCTCCACCTGATCTTCCTTTGCTCTCTTGGCCCAATGTCTCCTGTGCCCAATGAAGCAGATCCCGAAGTGCCCCGAATGGACCCAAGGATTCTGATTTTCCTTCTCTATGTGATGATCCTCCATGAGCTGGTCAGTGGCTGGATGGAGTATCAGAAACAGGTAACCAAACCTAAGAAGCAAGCGGGTCCAGTCTGGTCCTCTAGGTGAGTCGATGCTTAATATTAAAGAAGAGGGGAATAGCCGGATGCTTGATTCATGTATGTAAAGACGGGGAAGGTTGCTCTCTTATAGATGGTTACATTGTGTATGTATATCTCCCTCTGCACTGTGTGAATACACTGTCATGGGGTTAGGGCTGTTTATCTTTTGACCACGCAACATATGAACACATTGTGGATTTGATTTATAGTCACAGATTTATGCTTGTGATTTGTTTTAATGCGGATATATAGTATAACTCAGTGACCCTCAAACAGCGTATATTGGAGGAAAAGAGTGTGGCTAACTACATTTCGTGCACAATATTGATCAGTGTAACATAAACCTCAGTAGACAACTTGTAATTTGAGTATTTTAGATTAAATCACTGGAAATTATGTCAATATCAAGTGCTTTTCCCCCCACTCTGTGTTTGGGCTCTGCCCGTTATCCTAATCTTTGTTTTCCCCGGCACAACATGAAATACGGTGTGGGGAGATGAGGCTGCAAAAGAAAAGCCCCAAATGACCTTAATACTTACACTTAAGTGTGTATCTGTGCAATCGTTAGCCTTGCACTCCAGTCACATAACATCATGATGTTTGTGATAACCATGTCCGTAATAATTCTGGAGTTTTACGACAACATATTATTTGCCATCAATTCATCAGGCATGCGTGCCACACAAACTGCTAAAAAATTAAAGAGAACTCCTATTAAAAGAGAAAGAGGATCCATTAAAATACCGCTCGAAAAAAGCTGTTCCCTTTTTCCATCGTTCAAACGATACCAGGTCTCAGAGCCGTTGGCAATAGTGAAATGACAATCTTCTGGCCTTGGAGCAAAAGGTACCAGTGACACCATTCTCATTGGGTCTCAGAGCCAAAGCAGGAGTGAAACAGCTTGCAATGGAGCCCAAGAGCCACAAAGGGGTCATTGGTCCAGCTATACTATGTAAGCCAGAGGGAGGCACAGGAAATTATCAGTTCTTGCTGGCTGCTACGTTGGACCCTGCCCGATTCCTGAGCCCTGCTTCCCTGCCTTGTCCCTATTTCTGGCTTTTCTGCCTTGTTCCTGATCCCTGCTCCTGGTCTCTGACTCTGATTCCAGCTCTGACCCTCAACCCGACTTCAACTCTGGCTCCATCCCAGATTCCGACTCCTGCTCTGATCAGTGGGTCTGAATGCCCAAACCCTGGTCATACCCAAACCTGCCGGGGCCCACAATATAGAAAGGCCAGGGATTCGAACAGCACATCCGAGGACAACCCCACTTTCTGTCTGAAACCCCTTCTTCTCAAGGGAGTGAAGATGATTCTTGGGAGTTCATTGCTATTTTAAACAAGTTGACAGGGCCTAACCTGCCCCTGACACTTGTATAAAAACTTGCAGCATTACAATGAGCAGTCAATTCCTATGTAGCAAGTAGCTATAGCACTGACCAAGTAGCCAGGGCTGGACGTAGTGAGACGAAGTGTCTGAAGAATGATATAAACTAGGGTTTCGCAAGCTGCAAGTTTCCCCGACCCCAGCCAAATGGTCTCTTTCTGGTTCTTTTATGTTCTGTCTTTCTATGTTTTATTAATTATTACTATTACTGTATTGCAGAAGCACCTAGAGATCCCAGTATGGGACCAAGGCCCCACTGTGCATATATATAGACCTAGTGGATAGCGCCCTGGACTGATATGCTGAAAACATGGGTTTTCTTCCTGGCTTGGCCCCGGCCTGTTTGAGAACCAGCATCTCCGTGCCTCAGTTTCTCCCTCTAAAAAATTGTACCTCCTTTGTAAAGCACTTTGAGATCTGCCGATGAAAAATACTCTATAAGAGCTTGTTATCATTATTATAACAAAAAGGTTTTCCTTCCCTCCAAGAGCTTACAATCCAAGTAAAAGACAAGGAAGAACAGAGTCCTCCTTCCCTGCAGAGTTCCTTTTTCCAGCTACATTTTCTTTTTAGTTCACAGGACGCCACAAGAGCAAATCCTGTTTTAACCATGTTGGGTCACTGTTGTGTTGGGGACCTCATTACACCCTGGTGGTAATTGTTATAACATGGACAGGCACTTAGAGGGACAATCAATCAGTGACATGAGGTCAAATTGCCAGCAGCTTTCTAAAAGCACAGCTTCACTGCCCTCTCCTTGTTTCTCCTGGGTGAAGACTGGAGTTGGGCAAACAACATGCAGCTAGCCACGTAGTCTGGAAATGTATCTCCCTTTTCCTCTTTGTGAATCACTTCTGCACAGACTGCAATTTTCACAAGCGTATTGCTGTTCAAAATAAATCAAAAAGTCCATACACACAAATTCAGCCAGTGCATTGGATTGCAAGCTGTGTCCTGCGTTGAGTCATTAATTCTCAGTGTCCGACTGGTCATCTAAGCTATATGGTATGGTTTCTATTCCCTCGTTGGAGAACAAACTTTATTATAAATTTCATTTGTCATTGTGGATTTGTTGTTTTGATGAACATAAAAGGTAGTATTTTTTAATTGTGTTAACAACCACTTTGGCAGAGCTCCAACCTTGTCTCAGTGGGTCCTGTGCTTCCTGGCAGATTATGCTAGCCTCAGAGGCTCACTGTGACCCTCTATGTAGCCCTTCTCCTTCTAGGGGCAAGGGTCACATTTTCATCCTAAGCCAGCAAAGAGGTTGGTGAGAGAACTCCCACAGTCTCCTTTGTCCCTACAGGCTTATTCCAGAACAGTTTAGCCTCCTGTCCTGACAGCGGCCTGTCTTCCCCTCCCAGGAGGTGTTTCTGTAGGGGGGGGGGGGGGAGAAACCCAGGCCCTCCCTCAACTCTGGGTTCCAGCTCAGGAACCCTAATGGCAGCAGCTATTGGCAGCCAACCTTTCACTGCCAGAATTGATACATTTCCCTGGGCCACTTCCCCACAGCTCCCCCACTTCTTTCTCTTAACACCTTCTTCACCTTAAGGCGCACTGTCTAGGGGCTTGGCAGGCTCTTCAATTACCCAGACCTTCCGCTGCACTTGCTCTCCCCTGACTCTTCTTGGCCTGACTGGAGTGAGCCCTTTTATAGTGTCAGAGGGGCCTTAATTAGAGTCAGGTGTTCACATTAACTTAACAGCCTCACCTGACTCTTTACAGCTTAATTGGAGTCAGGTGTTCTTATTAGCCTAATGGCTTCAACTGACTCTTTGCAGGCTAGTTGGAGTCATGTGTTCACCCTAGCCTAGAGCAGCCCCTGCTCTGGTCAGTCAGGGAACAGAAACCTGTTCATCCAGTGGCCAGTAGATCAGCCTTTGACTCCTTTGCTGAACCCAACTGGCCTGGAGGGAGATTGCTGCTGCTAGGCCTTGGGCTACCACCCCAGCTGCTCCCCTGGCTGGGCCAAACATCACCCACCCCCCTTCTCTGCTGCCTGGTTGCTGGTGAGCTGCTGGACCCTGCCCCCCACCCTTGGGTGCTGCTGCTCCAACTACAGCCCCTGGGGGGGGGGGGAGTGAGGGACCCCCACCCCAGCTGTTGCTGCTGCTGCTGTTGCTGTGGACACCACCACCACCTGTGAGGGGTCCTCTCTGCCTGCCTGGCTGCCGGGCAGCTGCTGCCTTTGCTGCCTGGGAGCTGCTGGACCCCGAAGGAGGCGGGGACGAGGCCTTCAGCTGCTGGGGGAGCGCACAGGGACTCTGCAGACCACTGTGGAGGGGGCCTGAAGGCTGAGTAACTTTTGAATGGTGCTCTTGTGGTGGGGGTTTTGACTGTGTGTGTGTGGGGGGGGGATGCAGGGGGTGTGGTGTGGAGCCTGCCCCCCAGTCCATTTTGTGTCCCCCCCACCACCACTGTTGTTGCTGCCCCCTCCACCACCCCCAGTGGACACTCACCATCTGCCTCAAGCTCCTGCCTCTGGGACTCCGCTGCTTGCTTGGCCTGCCGCCCCCTTTCACCACCTTTTGGGCCTGAAGCAGCAGCCAGCCCGCACTGACTCTTTGCAAGCGCATGTGGGCACATGTCTCCCCCCCCCCCACCCCGGACTGGCCCCCTTCAACAAGCCCCCAGCTTTGTCCCTTGCTACCTGCCCCATTTTGCCCCTTGCAGCCTTTTTGCCCTCCTGTTTACCCCAGCACCTCACTAGCTTCAGTTTGTTTGCCTGTCCCACCCTTTTCCCTCTGCACTTTTGTTTGTTTGCCCCGCCCCAGCCTCTGAAGCTTGCTCCTTGGTTCCCTGTCCTGCCTCCAGCCTGGTTCTCCCCCGCTCCCCACGTGGTGCCCCTGCCCTGATTGGCCCCTTACTCAGTGCACCCATGCCCCCCCCCGCATGCGCTTGTGCCCTTCCCCTGTTTGAGTTTGCCCCGATCTCACTGCACCTCCCCTAACATTGTTATGACCCCCCTCCCCTAGTGCAGCTAGAGGAGCCGGATTTCTATCCTGAGTTGGTGACTGTCCCCCACAAGCCCTTGCTAGCCCTCCTGTCCAGCCCACCCCTTTTGGCGCCCTCCTCCCCTGCCTGCAGCCTAGCTCCGCTATGACCAGCAGCTCCTTTATCTCCATCCGAGAGGTCTTCTGCGAGACCTCTCTGGGCTGCCGGTCTTCTACCAGGACCTCCTCCGGGACCTGGAAACTGTTCACAGCGACCAGGTCCATGGCGGCCTCCGTGGGGGAAGATCTCCTCGCACAGCTCCTGCAACACAACCCCCAGCTCCGTGTGCAGGTGGCAGAGTCCCCCTCGGTGCGCCAGAGGTTGGTTCTGGCAGAAGTCACCAGAGTTGGAGACCTCCTGGACTACAACCGGGGAGACTGGCTGGATCCCCTGACGCTCGCTCAGCGCATGGGGCTCTCCAGACCTCGTACTCCCCTGCACGTACTTCAGGAGGTGAGGACCGCTTTGCCGCCCGCTGCTCAGGTTTACCTCGACCGGGTCCTAAAGGGAGGGCGTGCCCTGCCCACCCTCCACCCCAGGCCCTCCGGACCTTTTCGTCGGGCCCCTGCCCTGTGGACCCGACCGCCCCTTCACCATGAGCCGGCTATGTGAGCTGCAGCCGGCCCGTTTCCAGACCGCACCAAGGAAACATCTATACACACTCGTGCTGCACACCCTTCACGTCCTCACCCTCGTGTCCCACCCCGACACAAAGTGGCGGGACCTCCTGCCACCTCTAGAGGGTGAGGAGCCCTGGTGGGCCGGCCTATGTTCCACTCTGGTCCCGAGGCTCACCGGGGATATCAGTTTGTGGCTCTTTCACGGGGCCATGAGCACGGGCACGCACTTGGCACGGTTCACCCCAATCCCAGACACCTGCCCCTTTTGCGGCGTGAGGGAAACCCTGGCGCATGTATACCTGGAACGTGCCAGGCTGCAGCTCCTATTCCAGCTCCTCACATATTTTGTTAAGATTTTGGTTGCACTTTTCCCCTCACCTCCTTATCTATGCACTCACTATCCGTGGCCCCATTAAATCACAGGACCTCCTGGTCAGCCTCCTCCTGGCCCTGGCTAAAGTGGCCATCTATAAAACCAGGGTGAGGAGGTTGGCCGATGGAGTCTCCTGTGACTGTGGGGCCTATTTCCGATCCTCCGTCCGTTCACGCCTCCGGGCGGAGTTCCTCTGGGCAGCGTCCACTGACTCCGTTGACGCCTTCGAGGAGCAGTGGGCACTGTCCGGGGTTCTCTGCTCTGTGTCCCCATCCGGTTCCCTTCTTTTGACCCTTCGACCGCACTCCTGTCCCTGTTGTTCGTTAGTTGTCCCCTGTAATTATTTGGTTTTCCAGGTCCTGTGGACACCCCTCCTAGGCTGGGGGGGATCCTTTAGCAGTGGACCCGCCCACTTCCTGGATCCCAATAAGACTCCTCTGCTGTACCCAACTGATCTGGGTCTATCGCACCACGTACTAATGCCTTCTAAAACTCTAGTGCAGTCAAGGCAATCTATAGCTTAGCATGTGCTGGGTGGTAGAGTTGAAAGCCTAGGGGAGGAGTGTGTGCTATAGTACGTTTTGCCTTGTCTAGAGCTTTAGAAGATATTAGTACATCCTAGCTACCACACTCCACAACACACCTTTGAGCCTAGTCAAGACAAATCCTGAAGGCAAAATTTACCCCCTTCCAGAGGGGCCAGCACTAAGAGCTAGGTGTCAGAGTATGTCTACCCTAATAGGTGTGTCTTTAACTTGGATTAGCTCGATCGGTTGGCAGAGCAACCAGGACAAATGCCCACTTTTGTTAAAGTGGGGTGTGGAGGAATGTGCAGGGGGGAGGAGTGGCAAGGCCAGCCCCACGTAGGGCTCGGGTGGGGTGCAGGCAGGGCTCGGGCGAGCAGTGACGCTACTCCCACTCAGGCCAGCCCCACACAGGGAGAAGGGGAGGGCTTGGGCTAGCCCCACGTGGTGTCCCGTTTTCCCTTTGGGAAATAGGGTCACCCTAAGCGAAGACAATGGAGCCACTGCCCGATTGGGTTGAACGGGAGCTGCTAACCCAAGTTAAAAGCTGTGGTGTTGTGTCTTTGCTGCTGTGTTAATTCAAGTTCAGATCATACCCCTCCTTTCTTTCCAGAGTAAACGTACCCCTAGACTAAAGCTGCACCCAAAGGGTGACTAATCCTCCTGCTGGCCCTCGGCATGGGGGTGAACGTCACCAGTCTGAATTTCACGGTGTGATTCAGCTAAGCCAGGGTGGCCAACCGGAGCCTCAGAGGGAGCCAGAATTTACCAATGTACCTTGCCAAAGAGCCACAATAATATGTCAGCTCATCACCCTGCTCCCAGTTCCTCCCACCCACCGGCAGCCCTGCCGATCAGCGCCTCCCCCTCCCTCCCCGCACCTCCCGATCAGCTGTTTGGTGGCCTGCAGAAGGCTCTGTGGGGGAGGGGGAGGAGTGAGGGCAGGGCAGGCTGAGAGGAGGGGGTGGGAAGGGGTGGCGTGGGGGCAGGGCCTGTGGCAGAGCCAGGGGTTGAGCAGTGAGCACCCCCCGGGCACATTGGGAAGTTGACGCCTGTAGCTCCGGCCCCGGAGTCGGTGCCTAGACAAGGAGCCGCGTGTTAACCTCTGAAGAGCCGCACGTGGCTCCGGAGCCCCAGGCTGGCCACCCCTGAGCTCATCTCTACTATGCAACTCGCTTCCCCCAAACATTCCTATGAGCCCAGCTTCACTCATGTGAGGGTTTACAGAAAAGCAAGCTTCAAAAGGGGGTGCAAACAGTGACGTTCTATTTAGAAGCCGACATAACGTTCACAAATACACTTGCTAATTGCCCAGTTCGGGGTAGAGCAAAGCCCATCAAGTCCAAGTTTTTAAGGCTGGCAAAGGCAACTAACAAGCAGTTTCTAGCAACGTATCATGGAAGGCAAAAGTACAAGCAAACATTAGGTTTGTGTGCATTTATTTTGGGTTTTTTAGAAGAATATCTACCGGTAGGGTGGGGTTTTCAAAAGCACCGAAGGCAATAAGCAGCACAAATCTCTTTGGCTCTCAGTGGGATTTGTGCTCCTAACATCCGTGGGCACTTTTGAAAATCCCTTGCCCCTGTGGCCGTTGTATTGCAACATTGGGACACTCCTTATTTAGTAGCTGGCTTGTTACAATAACTAGCAGCTGTTGCAGCATTGATGGAGTTCCCAGAATCATCCCAGTTTCAGAAGCTCGAAGAAGAAATGGGCCAGACTTCCATGCCTGTGATCTCAAACCCTTGTGTAGCAGGAAGAGAGCCTGAAACATAAGCCCTTGTATTAGAGACCTGAGCTAAAGTGGTGGGCCAGCTTTGCTGATATAAAGCGAAGTTAGCAAAACTCAGGCTCTGCCTGCTTGCAAGTTCACAGAACCTGGCAAGAACAGGGCTGATATTGCAGAAACGCACATTCCTAAGAAGTGCTCAGCACAGATTACTCATGCAAACACATTCCAGAAGAGTGGTACCAGAACATCCCAGTAACAAGGATGGTACAAAAACATTCCCCACGGATAACAGGAACACACTGACCCCTCCTAAAAGATAAGGTCAGAATAACAGTGTAATAAATAAGAGGTTTTAATCGACCCAACATGTACAAGGTGATGGGTGATAACTAGCCACGTCAGGGGCCAGTAGCTAACTATATCAGAGGGGCAGTACGTAACTTGTTTGTATCAGGGTATAAAGAGATATCTCTGAGAGAGTGTCTTGGTCCACCCGAGGGGGGAATAAAAAGTCCTGCCATTCACTGAGCTGCGTCCATTGTCACAGGCATACATGTCTTAGAATCCTTGTAAAGTCTGCCAGGGGCTATTATCATGCTTTGTCCACAATAAATCAGGCCTGGTGCCTTCGACCTTAACGGATCCTGTGGTCATGGGGCGGTTCACTCAAGGTCTGCTGTGCTGGCTGGCTGTGCAAGGCTGGGGCAGTGTAACCCACACACCTCCTCAGTGTGGCATTCTGTCCCATCTAGTGGCACCGAGACCACTTAGAGAGAGAGTTCAATGAGTTTGCTCTACAGCCTTAGTTAAGAGCCAGTTGGCTTTTAGCTCATGCAGTAGAGGCTCATGCACTAAGCTCCAGAGGTCCCAGGTTCGATCCCGCCTGCTGACAGCCGGGGTCTGTTGGCGTTACAGCCGCACACAGGGAGATCACACTCACATGCAGCCAAACATCTAACAGCACCTTGAACAGCAGGGAAAGTGCAGGTCCTCTTCCAAACCGATCAAGCATTGGCCCTTACCTAGGAGACTTGGATGCGCCTGTCCTTGAGGCTAGAGTGCCCACTCCTGGGCCTAAGGTTGTCAGCTCACAGAGGAGTCCCCACTAACTGCAAGGGACTGACTCCTAGCACTGAAGCATCTCAGTAACAATGGCTCATTTTATGTTTTTTGTAGCTTCACAAGATCAAACCACTCTGGCTCCTCCAGGCGTTTGCCGCACTCGGCGCGGAGAGAGCGGTACCGGGATTGGAGGAAACCGGGGCGAATCATCAGGAAGGCATGAGGATGCCTCGTGGGTCCTTTCTGAAGCTTGGCATGGGATGCTTTTTGATCCTGAGGCACACAATCCCTTGTGAAGTCTGCACTGTGAAGGCCACCTACCTGTCATCTTGCAGTAGCCAGTGTGAAAGCCTCCTCGAGGCACCACAGTCTGCATCTCTGCCTGACACGTCTCTTCCTGAGACTGACCAAGCTTCTATTGCTCCAAGACTGTTGAGTCGGACACAGCTGAAGAGGCAAGAATAAGATTCATCCAGGGATCGAAGTGCTGTTCCTCAGTGAGGACACACCCAGAAGAGATTCATCACAGCCATTGCGTGAGATCAGCCAGGGGTGGGGTGCCGTTTATTTTTGTCATGCTGCAAAGAGAAGAATGAGCTTGTCCACATATTTCGGAAACATCCATTATTGTAGCTTTTGGGGGTGACTCTTCTTTTTCTTACCCAGGGCAAGTGGGTTGCATTTAACTGGTATAGAGTGAAATTCACCCCTCTGTAGAGGGCCAGCACACTATTTCAGTCCCACTGAAATTCTAATTTGAGGACTTAAATGATGGACAGGCAAAATTTTCAAAAGTCATTGTTGATTTTTGGGTGCCTAACCTGGGACACTTTATAGGGGCCCGATTCCCAGGAAGTGCTGAGCACCAACCCTCTAAAAATTAGTCTCCTTCACAGTGTCTCAATTTGGGCATCTAAAAATGGCAGGACTCAGAATTAATCACTTGGTGAACTGTTGACCCTCTGCACAGGGATGACTCTCACCTATAGGGAAAATATAACTGTCTCTTTCTTATACTCACCACTATGAAATGTATCTGAGGCACATAGATCAATTTCACTGCATGGTATAGCACCAAATTAGGAATTAGTCCACCAGCTAAAATCTATTAAAATGATCTCATAACCGGCGTAGTTCAGATGGATCTGAGCAACAGTGCCTAATGTAACAGCAGCTTTTGAATGAACAGAGAGATGGTGCTGAAAGATAATGTTTCTCTTTTAGTGGAGTCTTTATTTGACATTATGGTGTAGGGACAAGTCTCAGTTTTCACATGCTGCAGTCTCACGGAGCAGAGTCAAATTAAAAATGGAAGAGGATCTGTTACTATTGGAAGGACTCTCGTAATAAGCTTCGCACATCCTCTAAAAATGAATGGTGGCCTTTGTAGGTAGAGCTGGCTGCCTTATTTGTTGAACAGAATATTCAGCATGAACGTAGCTCTTTTTCTGTTTGCACCTCTTCATCCATCTGATTCCTGCTCTTGGATTCATTACATGGAAGGCTTCACCGAATACATTTGAACATATGTGGTGTTGGTTGTTTTTAAATTGTTCGCTTTGGCTATCATGGTGTGTGATTGGCCCCTTAAGTCTCACGGGGTTGTGTCTGCTCCCTGATTGCGTGATTTGAATTTTTTAACTTAGAGGATCCAACCAATAAGTAGCAAATAACTCACTTTCTGGTACTGAATTTCAATGAATATCCATTCTTGCCAAAGGCTGTGGCACTCTTAGAATTTGAGGACATTTTCAGAAATTCCCAGTGAGTCATGAATAATAAATAACAGAACCCCTGAATAGCAGCAGACCAAACACAGTGTGCTTTAGTAGGGGAAATATTAGTGAACCCCTTTTTTTTCAATTATCCAGTCAGCTCTAGTTCTGTGGGAGAAACATACAATTGGATTGTTTTTCCTTGCTGTGCGTGGTCTGCTGGCCCCTCCCTTGTCTTTCTAGTCTTAACATGAATTTGATTAAGAGCAATTATATATAAAAGGTGGTTTTACTTAATTGTTTGTGCAATGCATGATGGGATTGGTCCTGGCTATAAAAGCCAAGAACCTGCCCTCAGCTGAAGCCAGCAGTCCTGGAAGCTACTAAGGGTGAAGCAGTCGGACTGTCCTGATAACTGCTTTGTTAAGGAAACATTAATGGGTGTGAATACCTGGTTATGTTGACCATACGGTCGGTTTATATTCTGTGTTTACTTTTTCTGTAGATCTTCAAATAAACTGATTTACATGTAAAACATTCAGACTGGCTTCCTCTTTGCTCATTCCTTGCACACCTCTCAGCTGCCCTTGAGTTCAGTGGGCAGAATCCATCCCTGTGCTGAGGGGCAGCAATGAGCCATTTAGGAGACCCAGTGAGATGACTTGTTCAGTGAGGCGCTATTCAATGTGGCTGAAGGTATCCGAATAGGCCTTAAATAAATACATGGTCCTATTAAAACAATAAGACTGAAATGCACAAAGAATACACTTTCTTATTGTCTAAAGCATGTCTTAAAAGAAGCAAAGGTCCTTTGCTAAAAGCCCCAAGCTCAATACACTATGAGTGCCTAGTGCAAAAGCCATCCTGCAGTGTGGCCATCTGATGTCCTTCTAAGGCAGGGGTGGGAAAACTACGGCCCGTGGGCTGGATCTGGCCCACGAGCCACACCACAGGGCTCGGCCCAGCTCTGGCCAGAGCACCAGGTTGGGGGCCCCACTGATGGGTTGGCCCCGTTCTGGTGCTCCGGATGGGGTGTCGGGTCGGGGCCAGACCACGTGGCTCGGCCCCACTCCAACATTCTGGCCGGGGCACTGGGTCTGGGGCTGCACCACGTGGCTCCCGGAAGCCGCGGCATAGCCCTGCTCCGGCTCCTACATGCTCCAATGAGAGCTGAAGGGGCAGTGCCTGTGGATGGGGCAGCGTGCAGAGCCACCTGGCCACACTTCCGCATAGGAGTCAGAGAAGGGACATGCCACTGCTTCCGGGAGCCGCTTGAGGTAAGTGCCACTCAGAGCCTGCACCCCTGAGCCTCTTCCCACACCCCAACCCCTTGCCCCAACCCTGATCCCCATCCCACTCTCCAAACCCCTTGATCCCAACCCAGAGCACCCTCCTGTACCCCAAACCTCTCATCCCCAGCCCCACCCCAGAGCCTGCACCCCTTCCCACACCTTTTCCTGAGCCCTGATCTCCCTCTCACCCTCCGAACTACTCAGTCCCAGCACAGAGCACCCTCCTACACCCCAAACTCCTCATCTCCAGCCCCACCCCAGAGCCTGCACCCCCAGCCGGAGCCTGCACCCCTTCTCGCACCTCTGCCTGAGCCCTGATCCCTCTCCCGCCCTCCGAACCCCTCGGTCCCAGCCCAGAGCACCCTCCTACACCCCAAACTCCTCATACCTAGCCCCACCCCAATTTTGTGTGCATTCATGGGCCTCCACACAATTTCTATTCCCGATGTGGCCCTCGGGCCAAAAAGTTTGCCCACCCCTGTTCTAAGGCAATACCAAAATTCAAACCTGGAGAGCTTGTTTTAATCTGTTGCTGTGAGACACAGCAGCAGAATTCAAAAATGCTACAGTCAGGTTAGTTTAACTTGTACTCTTTATATTCAAAGAAACCACTAGTATCTTTGCATCCACAGGGGACATGCTCCAATATGTCAAGATGATTACAGCATCCAATCTTACTAGTTCTCTTCTCATACCGCTATGGGCAAACCCATGCCTCAGGATCAAGGCCAACTCCACACTCAAGATAATTTGAACAGAAAAAGGATTAACAAAAATTAAAGATATAATACAAGATGATAGACTGGCCTCCTCCAATTACATGTGCAACAAATATCAGCTACTGCTGGCTCACAGTTCCTTCTTCGAGGATTCATACAAAGATACGGGACACTTGGTCTGTTTCAACTCTCTCACAACGAGAAGAATGTGTTAAGCAAAAGTCACTTTGTAGGAATTGTTTATAGCTGGCTTATTGCATTACACTCTCAAACTCAGTCTCAAAATAAAATGGGGAAGTGAACTTAGCCTTGCAATCGCAACAGAAAGCTGGGAGGACAGCTGGCTTAATATGAAAACTACCTCAAGTTCTTTATCCTTGCGATTCTTCCAGAACAAGATATTAAACAGGCATTCCTGGACTCCAGAATGTTTGTTTAAGGCTAGACTGACAACACACAGTGAATGCTGGAGATGCAAACAGCCCCATGCCAACCTACCACACATCATAGAATCATAGAATATCAGGGTTGAAAGAGACCTCAGGAGGTCATCTAGTCCAACCCCCTGTTCAAAGCAGGACCAATCCCCAACTAAATCATCCCAGCCAGGGCTTTGTCAAGCCTGACCTTAAAAACCTCTAAGGAAGGAGATTCCACCACTCCCTAGGTAACCAACCCATTACAGTGCTTAACCACCCTCCTAGTGAAAAAGTTTTTCTTAATATCCAACCTAAACCGCCCCGACTGCAACTTGAGACAATTACTCCTTGTTCTGTCATCTCCTACCACTGAGAACAGTCTAGATCCATCCTCTTTGGAACCCCCTTTCAGGTAGAATCATAGAATATTAGGGTTGGAAGGGACCTCAGGAGGTCATCTAGTCCAACCCCCTGCTCAAAGCAAGACCAATCCCCAATTAAATCATCCCAGCCAGGGCTTTGTCAAGCCTGACCTTAAAAACTTCTAAGGAAGGAGATTCCACCAGCTCCCTAGGTAACGCATTCCAGTGCTTCACCACCCTCCTAGTGAAAAAGTTTTTCTTAATATCCAACCTAAATCTCCCCCACTAGTTGAAAGCAGCTATCAAATCCCCCCTCATTCTTCTCTTCTGCAGATTACATAACCCAAGTTCCCGCAGCCTCTCCTTATAAATCATGTGTTCCAGTCCCCTAATTATTTTTGTTGCCCTCCACTGGACTCTTTCCAATTTTTCCACATCCTTCTTGTAGTGTAGGGCCCAAAACTGGACACAGGCCTCACCAATGCTGAATAGAGGGGAACGATCACATCCCTCAATCTGCTGGCAATGCTCCTACTTACACAGCCCAAAATGCCGTTAGCCTTCTCGGCAACAAGGGCACACTGTTGACTCATATCCAGCTTCTCGTCCACTGTAACCCCTAGGTCCTTTTCTGCAGACCTGCTGCCTAGCCACTTGGTCCCTAGTCTGTAGCGGTGCATGGGATTCTCCCTCCTAAGTGCAGGACTCTGCACTTCTCTTTGTTGAACCTCATCAGATTTCTTTTGGCCCAATCCTCTAATTTGTCTAGGACCCTCTGTATCCTAACCCTACCCTCCAGCGTATCTACCTTTCCTCCCAGTTTAGTGTCATCTGCAAACTTGCTGAGGGTGCAGTCCACACCATCCTCCAGATCATTAATGAAGATATTGAACAAAACCGGCCCCAGGACCAACCCTTGGGGTACTCCGCTTGATACTGGCTGCCAACTAGACATGGAGCCATTGATCACTACCCGTTGAGCCTGATGATCTAGCCAGCTTTCTATCCACCTTATAGTCCATTCATCCAGCCCATACTTCTTTAACTTGCTGGCATCCTCTATAACTGTCAAAAAATGCATGTCTTCTGGAACACCATATTCAGGGCTTTCTCAAAACCTTTAAGTATTGCTCTCCTTCTCCAGGCGTGTGTATTTTAGGAGTGCTGGATGTTGGTATGACCAGGTAATTGCAGCAACTAATTTTAGGGGCCAAATGAGTTATTTTGACAAAAAGGAAATCTGCAATTCCTCCCTCCTGTACAGACAGGCTCAGTGAGCTCTCTATTGCATCGATGGAAAAAATGAGTCTGTCTAATAGAAACACTTGGGAAAAATGTGAGAACATCTGGTGACACCTGAACCTGTTGTTCACTTTTGCAGTTTAGTATATATGAGTCTCTGGTACTCAGAGGTGAGGCTCAGATTTTGTCAAAGATATTTTCAGTATAAGTCATGGACAGGTAACGGGCAATAAAAAAAAATTCATGGAAGCCTGTGACCTGTCTATGATTTTTACTAAAAATATCCCTGATAAAATAGGGAGGGAGGAGGGTCCAGCACCCACAGCAACTGGGGATTCTGGGTTCCCCTCGCTCCCCACCACAGTGACTGGGAGCTCTGGGGTCCCCCCATGGGCCACCTCATGCCACCCGCCATGGCTGAGCAGCTGCGGGGAGCCCTGCGGCCTGCAGTGAGTGGGAGCTCTGGGGTCCCCCTGCCACTCCCAGCAGCTGAGATCTGCAGGGTCCCCCCACTGCCCAAGGGGCCTGGGAGCTCTGGGGTCCCCCTGCTGCCTGGCAGCTAGGAGCTGCTGGGGGCCCGCCGCCAGCTGCGGCTGAGAAGTGGGGCTGCCTGCTGACAGCTCCAGCCCCAGGGCAGAAAATATCACGGAGGTCTCTGGAAGTCACAGATTCCATGGCATAATCGTAGCCTCACTCAGAGGTTATGTTCTCACTTATTTATCTATTCAGTCACTTTAACAATTGATGGCCTGTGTGACCTCTATGGGTTCGGAGGGGGCAGGGGTGGGGAGGTTGTTTGTTGGTTTGTTTGTCTTCATTTTTGTCCCCAGGTTTTACAAATAGTGAACACTGAATGTTGCTATTTATATGGTATTTCCATCTTGTGCAGCTATTTATGTTTTGTTTCTTTACATATTTATATGTTATAGAAAAACAATAAAAAGAAAGTTTAAAACAATAAAAAGAAATTATGGCACTTAAAGAAAACTACCCCACATTAGCATGATAAAAGCCATATCCCTATTCTAGGGGCCACTTCTGCTTCTCTTTTCAAGAAGTGCCTTTGCACAGCACCTCAAACGAGCATCTGAGAACTGGAACCCAGGCAAACAGACAAGTCTCTGGCACAAGACCAGCCTCAGCAATTGCATTATGGCTCCCGTTATTTCCAGTTTAGAAAATCAATGAAATATGTAATTGTAAGTTCAACCCCACCTGCAAAGAACTCCATGGCCTTTGAGAACCACTGGCCATCTCCTGAAGTACCAGACAACTCCAGGACAGTGCCTGGAGTAGTGTGGCTGGTTGCAGCAGTGGATTTGTGATATTAAACACCTGCCCCAAATGCTCCTGTCGGGACATAATAAATCATCATCATAATAATAATGCCTAGGTCTTACGAGAGCACTGTTCCTCAGCAGAGCTCAAAGCTCTTTATAAAAGAAGCAACTGTTTGAGGTCTCCCCAAAGCTAAGAACAGCAATGTGGTTGCACACTTTAGGGTTAAGGTTGATATGATTGCTAAGCTCTAACCCACTCTCACTTTTCACAGAAACTTCCCCTTTGGGCTGAAACTTCTTAGAGGAACACTGGGGCTGCCACGTCAGATCAGACCAGCATCCATCTAGTCCAGTGTCCTGTCTCCAACACTGGCCAGTACTGAATGGTTCAGGGGAATGCGCAAGAAACCAAGGAGTGGACAATTTTGGAATATCCTGCCCATAAGGGAAGTGTGTACCTAACCCCAGACAGTCAGTCATTGGCTTATGCCCTGAAGCATGAAGGTTGCCCCTTATGCATTTTTAATCCTAACTGTGGATGTTTCTTGCCCTCAATGATATCTCGTAGCAGTGAGTTCCACAGATTAATCATGAAAGTTTGATAGGATTGGCCTCAGTACACAGGTGAGTTTTCTTTGAAAGTTTGATATCTTGTAGCAGTGAGTTCCGCAGATTAATCATGAATTGTATAAAAAAAGTATTGGCCTCAGCACACAGACTTGTCCCTAGGATTATACTGGTCTGGAGCATTACTCCTGGGTCAGCCACAGGGATATCAGCAGAAGCAGTGTCATCAGTGTCCTCACTGGGTAGGTAAATTCCTGGCTGATCCAACCTGGGCTGATCTCTCTATTCATCCTTATTTTCCTCATGGGACTGGTGTGAGGGCTTTTCAGAGATGGTCTTTGAATCAGTACTCCACTGCCCAGCTACTTTAATTACTAGTAATAAATGGGTGTATTGCAGCAGGGCATCATGGCCCCAGCTGAGATTGTCTAACTCATCACAGCTGCCCAGGCCACCCTCACCTGACAATCCCTGCAATCAGCACACCACTTGTGGGCTTTCCACCACTCTGCAAGACAGTGTTAACCCTCTGCCTGCCAAGCCCTGGGTGGGTCTGTACTCCCTATAACCTTTCAGATTGGCTCCTTGCCTCCTCCTGGATCTGTGTATATTATTGGAGGGGGGGGAATCATTTCCAAGCACTGTTTCGGAGCTCGGATCCCACTCATCCCCTGGCAGACTGATCCCTTTCTGAGTGGTACAATTCCCCTGTGCTGTGCTTCCACTGGCATGTGCTTGAATTGCTTGGAGGAAGGAGTTGGCTGCCTCAAGGCTCTGTTGTCCCTGCAAGCCTTGTCGACACCACAGAGGGAGATGGCCGGGAGCTCGCAAGCCCAAAGGTGCTTTTGCAAAGCAAGTAGTCAAACTGTTTCCTGGAACGTTGCAGCAGCCACTTCTTCTACTGACTGAGACGCCCTAGGCAGCTGCAATGTCATTGCTGAACTGTCTCTTCCCCCTGAGAGCCACCTAACCTTGTCTGTCCCATCAGCTCTGCCTCTATCTGCAAGTCTGAATGAATTTGTATCCATGTGGCTTCCGGCTGGGAAGGCTGCAGCTCAGCTGGTGAACCACAGCTCCTCTCCCTGAGAAGGGTGGTAAGTTTCCCCCTGACAGCTTGTTCGGAATAGCTTATTCATAGTCTGTTTTTTAACAGTGAATGTGCATAGGGGACAATAGCCAAATTCACCATTCAATTCGACCCGGGCAACCCCCCTGAAGTCAATAAGGCTGCATGAGGTTCCAAAGCCGGGGGAATTTTAATACCAATTAGTAAACCAAAATGATTGCTTTGTTCGGAGATCCAGGGTCAGATTCTATTCTCGGCTCCTCTGGTATAAATCCAGAGTAATTCTATTTACACTGCTGTGACTGAGACTAGAATCTGGTCACAACAGTAATTACAAAGTAATTACAAAGCTTATGGCTTGCATAATTCCATTTCAAGTTGGCTTTTTCTGGTTTGTTTTGTTAGTTTAAAGCTGCTCTCAATTTACTAGCAATTCCTGGCACTTTTCTTTGTACCTCACAACAATATGCAAGAGGAGAAGATGTAAGTCCTTGCTCTGACACTGGTCCCTCCTTCATTCAGAGTTTGATCCTGCACTCTTTACTCAGGCAAAACTTCCCTTGAGGGCAGGATCAGGTCCAAGGAGGGCGCTCTGAACTGAGCCCAGTTCTTGAGCTACTGAGCCCGGTCCTGATCTCACCCTGGTTTTATACCACGGTTGTTCCTGATTTATCCCCACGAGAGGAAAATGAAGCCCATGGCCTTTTATCTTTGTACAATGGGTAGCTGCCCGTCTGAAATCTGTGTCATTCTTTGAGCCAACAAAGCTCCTGCTCTGGAGAAAAGCGAACGAGTCCACTCCAAATGTGCCCATAGCTTTAAGTGTCACTGCCGCCTGCAGTAGGTGGCCCGAACAGTTGTTGTCTTGGACAGCCAGGTAGGCTGCTTGGTTTGGAGGATCATGCTGGGAGGCAGCTAAGGGTTATGATGTTAATCCGAAAGGAATTGCTTTGTAGCCTAAAGGAGCAAGAAGCAGAATTTGCATCATCTTCCTTGATAGCAATTGGCAATTGTCTAGTCGTAACTCTTCTCACCTGAGCCTCATCAGAGCTTTGCAAACAATAATTAAGCTTCAACAAGCCCCTGGACTGGGTAATAATTAAGATTCCCCTGTTTGACAGAAGGGGAAACCGAGGCACAGAGTGGTTAAAGTCACCCAAGGTGTCTCAGGACTGGTGGAAAACCAAGGACTTGAATCCAGGTATCCTGATTCTCGGTCCACTGTGCTAAGAAGCAGATAACACTCCCCTCTAAACCCCCTCACAAATTTCTTAGCCCGTTCTTTTGAGAGCCACGATATAAAGACACTCAGTGGCCCTGAAGTGAACAGAAAGATGCAATTTAATTGCAGGTTTCTACCTACATCATAAACTATGAGAGAATGAAACTGTATGTTCTAAGAATATCTCTGTAACTGTGGGGGGGACAATGAACGTTCTCACACTAACTTCCTCCCACACGCTGCTCCAGCCACACCCAGCCGGCTAGCTAACCATGAATAACTCATTACTGTGGATGTGGTCTCCAGAGAAGAGCCCTGTGAAAGTCTTGTAACCATGTTATGGGCACAGGGCCGGCAGAGCCAGATGCACTAGCTCGCTGACTGCCTGATAGGCAGTCTGACATGAGCTTCCTTTCAGGGTCTGTATAGGATTTAAGATGACTGATGAAAAAAGAGAAGTAGTGGACTGTACGCCATAGCATTTTGCCCAAAACCCTGTGGCATTTTCGGGGGATTACTCAAGCTTTGAAAGCTGGGCAGTGACTGATGTTGCAGGGTGCCTACATTTATGCACCAAAATACCTGCCCCTAAATGCAGATTTCAGAGCCAGAAATGGCTAGTTAAGTGCTTTAATATGGACATACATCATGGGCGGCAGGAATAATAAGCCGGGAAGGCCAAGCCCTGGCCCCGTTCATGCTCCGCCCTCTCCCCCAAGCTGGCAGGAGCTCAGCTTCAACCAGAAGCCCCAGGCGGTTCAGCTGGGGCTCCTCCGGCTGTGGGGGAAGGCAGGTGCTTGAGGATCTGGCAGAGGGGGGTAGGGGGTGAGGCTGCATGGCTGGCCTCCCTAGTGGTGAGTCTCATGCACTGCCCATGACATACATCCCCAATGTTAGGCTCCCATGTTTGAAAATAGAGCTGTAAACAACCTGTCAGTGGGGCTGAGGGCTTCACTTGTGTGGGCCCAGGTGATGGTCGATAAAATTAACCAAGTCCCGTGACATGTGCCTGCCTAGCCATAGCTCTGTGTCCAGCCCTAAAGATTCTAATTTAAAGAGCAGCATTTTGAGGTCCCAAAGGAGAATCCCCTCTAATCCTTGTTGGCGGGAAGAAAGGTGGCTGTGTTCCAGGGCTTTGGAGGTGGAGGGTTAACACCAGGAAAGACTTTGGGGGCAGGGGTGGAGCATTCCATCATCATGCTCATCTCCTCTGCCCTCCCTCAACAAAAGAACTCAGGACTGTGCAGCAATGATATTGCTGAGGGTAAGCCCTACTTCAGAGAGCACCAGTACCTGACCTGGAAGGCTTATGCTGCCTCCAGAGGTTGGGAATTTCCTGCTGCAATGATTTTCTGACAGCAAACACAATTTCTGCAAAATCAAAACTTTCTGTTGGGGAGGGAAATTCCATTTTGCCAATTTGCCATCAGGAAACTTGAAGTGAAATATTTTCTTCTGAGTCAGACCAACCTGAATTACAACACCCATAAGACAATGCACTGAGAGGGAAATGCAGTTAAATATTTCATTTAACCGGTGTGAAGTCTTTCTGAAGTGGATGATTCCAGCATTTTACAAGTGGCCTTAAATTAATGCAATGGCTTTTGGAACCAAGGGTTAAAAATACAATGTCACAGCTCATTTGTTCCAACTTTTCCCCTGGGGTAGTCAGTAATATCTTACATTACCGAAGAATCCAAAAATGCTTCAGAAAGTATGCCACAAAACTGAAAAGCAGCCATCTCTTGAGCAAAGGGCAGTAATCAACCATGTAAAACACCTTGCACAACATTGGGAAGAGGGGAGACTTTTGGCCAAAGACGCTAGAGTAAGTCCCTATTACTAAGAAAAACATCACAGGTGTTTACAGGTCCATGGGGAGCGGACAGGACTTCATTTCTTAAGACCCACACATAATAATTTGCTTGGTGCTCTATATGTAACCTTTTTGCTTTCCCCGTAAAACACTGGGAAAATTCAACCCTGGTATAAGCAGGCTCAAAGCTATTGTTTTCCATGGGTTTGTATTTGCTTAGAGAAGGCCAAATTCAGCCCTTTCATACTTTCATATCTACTGTATCTCATTCTTTGGTTGGCTAAATACTTAGTTTAATATGCTTGGCAGATGCTGTTAGCCACAGGGACATCATATTGCAGTGGACTTGGAAGACCCCGTAACTGTGCTGCAGACCTGCTTCTGGCATACTTCCTGGCATTGTTCTAAAATTCAGCTCATCGTTATCTCATCAAAGGAGAGAAGATGGACCCTAAAAGTGTCAATACTTTCTCTTTCTTGCCCCTTCTGCTGCAGGTCAGCCAAAGTATGGAGACTTCTTCCCAAGTCTTTAGCGCCACCAGCTTTCATCCTGTCACGAACATCAGCACAGAGTGCAAGCCACAGGTGCTGCCCCATGTCATCCCCATCCTGATGAGCATCCTCTTCTTGGCCTGCCTTGTTCTGAACAGCACCAGTCTGTGGATATTCTGGTTCCATATCAAGCAGTGGAATTCTGGCATGATCCTCCAGTTCAACCTAGTCTTAACGGATGCCCTCCTTATTCCCATTGTGCCACTGATGGTGGCCTACTTCAGCCTGGGCAACAGCTGGCAATTTGGTCAGTTCCTCTGCCAGCTAAAAGTCTTCATCCTCAGCACCCACTTGTATGGCAGCATCTACTTCCTGACACTCATCAGCATTCACAGGTACCTTGCTGTCGTTCACTATAGCACCAGGACCCTTTGGAAGAAGAAGTCCTTCATGAAGAAACTCAGCTTGTTTGTATGGTTTCTCCTAAGCATCCAAGGGCTGCCCTTCTTCATCATCCTCAAGACTTCATTACTCAATGGCTCTGTGAAGTGCCTGAGTATCCATCAGTCGGAGTTCTCCTCTCTGTACTTGTACTACAATATCTTCCTGGTGACGGTCAACTTCCTTCTCCCCTTTGGCATCTCCTTGACCTGCTACGCCTTGCTGGGAGCTACCATTGCTAAAATGAACAGTACGAGCCTCCGGGGCAGGGTGATGAAAACAAAGTCCTTACAGATGATAATGGTGTCCCTGGCTATCTTTGTCATCTGCTTTGTGCCGCTGCATGTGAGCAGGACTGTGGCAGTGATTGTAAAGTATTACAATATGTCCTGTGAGCGCCTGCACCGGGTGGAAATGGCGTATTATGCCTCTTGGCTTTTCACCATGGTGAACTGCTGTCTCAATCCCTTGATCTACAGCTTTGCTAGTGAGAAGTTTAATGAGTCCTTCTCAAAATCCCTGAGAAAATTCCGGTTCTTAAAGTGAATTTGCAGGATTCAGGGCCCATTCTAGCACTTCCTGGGGGACCAGTCAGAGGTGCTGTAAATTCTAGGAGCCAGATCTTTAGCAGTGCCGGAACTCTGCTCGACACGGTTTGGAGACCGCAAATGTGGCTCTAAAGGTGTGTCTCCCCTGCAGTGATGGGGAATGATTGCAGCTCATGGAGATACATCCAAGCTAGATTTAATCTAGATAGCTTGGGTCCCAGAGAAGTGACGCTGTGGCAGTGCCCACTTCAGTGTATGCTGTGCAAGACCACCTGGAACCCTAACTACTCATTGGGGTAGTCCATGCTGAAGTGTACCCTGCTGCTCCTTCATTGTTCCAGTGCTCGAGCTAGCTAGATTAAAGCTAGCTCAGGTATGTCTACATGAGCTGGAATCCTACCCTATGATTGCACTGTAGACATACCCTGATTCCCAGGGCTGCTGGGTGCCAGTTCATCCCCTGGCAAAATTTAGAGCAACCTCAGGACTGCTCTAAGGTCTACCAGCTGTAATGATCTCCAAGGGGTCTTTCCTGCAGCCAGGGGATCACTGGAGTGCAAGGATGCTCTTGCCATATGCTTTTCCCAGTCAACTCCCACTAAACTGACAGCTGTAAGGGGAAACCCTCAGGTAGCTGGCTCTGCCAACTTTTGTTTTCCTTGATGCTGTTGGAACGGCCCAGCACAGCTACAGTGGGGTTGATGATCTGGACTTAAGGCTGTAAACCAAAAGACAGTTTTTCACTGTCAGCCAACCCAGTGAAAAACCCATTTCTGCAAAAGAGCAAAACGTGTTGAACCCTTGTCTTCCATGCAAATCATAATGCAGTTTCTCACCAGGAGAAAAAATGTCTCTGAAGGTAACGAGCAATGCAAGGTGCAGGATGGGCTTGTGAACCCAGCACCAAAACATATAGGAAAGAGAACCTTCCTCCAGATGGACAGCCTATCCCCACTTTATGTCATTGGCTGTAGAATCTAGAAGCTAGCTGTATTACACAAAGCAACAGCCAAAGAGGAAGTATTGTGGTCATAGTGTTTCTAGAGCACCTTGCACAATGGAGCCTCACCCAGCTGGCCTCTACATGCTACCACAATATAAATTTGATTACTCTGTATAGCCAATTACTTGACTATACTTGTGGTTCATTATGAAAAATGTTCAAGAGATCAATCAACCCCACTTAGCCAAATTTATTTTCCATAAACAAAACAGTACAATACTAAAAGGAGACACACACACCCTCCTTCCAGGGACCAATTTTTATCTTGCAGGCTGTTCACCTTACACAGAAAGTGTGCTTCCAAAATATGCATTTAAGCTAGCTATATTTATAGTGTGATTTTTACAAGTTACAAAACTCTCTGTTCATCACCAAAATCCAATCCACCCATTCACTACTGTTCCTTAACTTAATAATAATAAAATATACCATAAGAATGGCTATACTGGGTCAGACCAAAGATCCATCTAGCCCAGTATCCTGTCTGCCAACAGTGACCAATGCCAGGTGCCCCAGAGGGCATTAACAGAACAGGTAATCCTCAAGTGATCCATCCCCTATCACCCATTCCCAGCTTCTGGCAAACAGAGGCTAGGGACACCATCCCTGCCCATCCTGGGTAACAGCCATCAAAGAACCTCTCCTCCATGAACTTATCTAGTTCTTTTTTTAAACCCTGTTATAGTTTTGGTCTTCACAGCATCCTCTGGCAAAGAGTTCCACAGATTGACTGTGCGTTGTGTGAAGAAATACTTCCTGTTGTTTGTTTTAAACCTGCTTCCTATTCATTTCATTTGGTGACCCTTAGTTCTTGAGTTATGAGAAGGAGTAAATAACACTTCCTTATTTACTTTCTCCACACCAGTCATGATTTTATAGGCCTCTATAATATCCCCCTTAGTCGTCTCTTTTCCAAGCTGAAAAGTCCCAGTTTTATTAATCTCTCCTCAGATGGAAGCCATTCCATACCCCTAATCATTTTTGTTGCCTTTTTCTGAACCTTTTCCAATTTCAGTATATCTTTTCTGAGATGGGGTGACCATGTCTGCACACAGTATTCAAGATGTGGGTGTACCATGGATTTATATAAAGGCAATATGATATTTTCTGTCTTATTATTTCTTAATGAATCCCAATATTCTGTTCGCTTTTTTGACTGCCACTGCACATTGAGTGGATGTTTTCCACAATGACTCCAAGATCTCTTTCTTGTGTGATAACAGCTAATTTAGACCCCATCATTTTATAGTTATAATTGGGATTATGTTTTCCAATGTGCATTACTTTGCATTTATCAACATTTGAATTTCATCTGCCATTTTTTTGCCCAGTCACTCAGTTTTGAGAGATCCTTTTGTAGCTCTTCACAGTCTGCCTGGGATTTAACGATCTTGTTTAACTTGTTGTTTTGTTCTTTACTTGTCTTATCTCTGTTTTGGATCCTGTATTCAGCTGCCCATGAAGGCACCAGTACTGAGTCATAGAACAAATGTATCTTGATTTTGACAAATTTAGTGTTTGCTAGGACCAAAGCTGACTTCAGCTTTGCAAAGTGTTATGGGATACTTAGCAGGAGTGAACCAGAGTAAGCAAAATATCATTCAAATATAAAGCTTTGTGTGAATATTTGTAAACAATACAATGTAATATGTAATGCATATTAAGATGGTGTGCAATATGTGTAACATATGCATATTGGCTAGTATAATAAACCATGGATTCCTGGGCTCAATTCCTGTCTTTGCCACTGACTTTCTGATGCCTTGGGCAAACGACTTAAACTCTCTGGGCTTCAGCGCAGAAAAACAGTGACGTCCTTGGATGAAGGGTGCTAGAGAAGTATGACGAACTAGACAGTTATCCACAGGGAGATGGCACTAGCCATCAGGGATAACGAGACCTCCAGAAAAACAAAGCAGGAGTTATGGATTAGGGAGGTGGCATGAGGTTCCCAACAGTGGAGCCTCCCTTTTATCTCCCCTATTTTCCACCTCCTCGTTTTAATGTGTTATAATGCAGCTGTTACTAACAGCATTCTAGGGGCTTGGTCTGTTTCCATGTCCACGGCGGACACAGAGTTTCTTCTCTGGGAAGGCTGCTAATCCAACTGTGCTGAAGAGAGACCTGGCCCCTCTTCTGCCTGCTGCTTTATCAGTCAGACAGGAAACCTGGTGGGAAGGCCTAAGAAAACTGTATCTTGATACCCTATGATAGATTCCATAGTGGGCTAACAGCACCATTCTCAGACAAAAATCTCCATCCATGGTCAGGGAGAGTAAAAGAGGGCCCTGTCTACATGGCGTATTTGTCCAATTCCAGTTGTTGGTGGCCACTTGCTGACCTGCCTTGTCCACTCTGGTGCAGCTAAGCTTCCATTGTCATCTGTTTCCAAACCAGTGAATGTCACCCCAGTGCAAACCACGGCTTACCTTGTGTATACTTGGGTATAGTGTCTCTGTGGGTGTCAGGCCACCGATTGCTTGAATTAGGGCAAATTCCCAGTGTAGATAAGGTGTAGGACTCTGTTTGCAACAGCTGTGTTCAGACAATGGTAATTAGCATGGCTGTGCAGCGAGTCTGGTTAGTACCATGTGATCAGCATTAGATTTAGGCATTACCATCTCTTTAGAAACAAATGTGTGAGGGGGAGGTTTGCACCACCCTTGATTCAATTATACCAGTGTGGCAGGCAGCAGATTCAATGAGATGAGGGTTCCTTGTTTTAAAAGGAAAGCCAACGTCCCTTCTGCACTACAAAACTTGTCAACCTTAGTGTCCAAGCTACTGCGGCTTTTTAAAGTGCCAAAATCAGTTGCACCATATCGTGGAGAATTTGCTTGGCAAGTTTCTAGGCTCTCAAGCCATGACCCCTTACATGGAAGAAAGCTGAAAGCATGAGTGAGCTCCAAAATGTTCGGTGAAATACACTGCACGCTCCTGCGTGGCCTCAGTTGAGAGCCTTTGAGGCCTCTCTGCACAGTGAGGTGGTATCGAAATCTACAAGGTGAGTGGTACAGAAATCTAGCGATGAAATTCTGGGTCAGTGCCCTAACTTTGCATATTTGGTAAATGTACATTGCCATGACAGCAAGCACCCAGATTACCCAGATCCAAATGCCTCCACAGGTACCATTGCAGAGAGTGGACCAGATGATATGTCTGGGGCGAGAAAGCAGAAGGAGACTCCGCTGGTTGGAAGGCATGAGATGCGATGTCCTGAGGTTGGGGGTTCCACGACCACCACTCCCAAGAGGAGAAGGCGGGTGGTGGTGGTCGGGGACTCTCTCCTCCGGGGGACTGAGTCATCTATCTGCCGCCCTGACCGGGAAAACCGAGAAGTCTGTTGCTTGCCAGGGGCTAAGATTCGCGATGTGACGGAGAGACTGCCGAGACTCATCAAGCCCTCGGATCGCTACCCCTTCCTGCTTCTCCACGTGGGCACCAATGATACTGCCAAGAATGACCTTGAGCGGATCACTGCGGACTATGTGGCTCTGGGAAGAAGGATAAAGGAGTTTGAGGCGCAGGTGGTGTTCTCGTCCATCCTCCCCGTGGAAGGAAAAGGCCTGGGTAGGGACCGTCGAATCGTGGAAGTCAACGAATGGCTACGCAGGTGGTGTCGGAGAGAAGTCTTTGGATTCTTTGACCATGGGATGGTATTCCATGAAGGAGGAGTGCTGGGCAGAGACGGGCTCCATCTTACGAAGAGAGGGAAGAGCATCTTTGCCAGCAGGCTGGCTAACCTAGTGAGGAGGGCTTTAAACTAGGTTCACCGGGGGAAGGAGACCAAAGCCCTGAGGTAAGTGGGAAAGCGGGATACCGGGAGGAAGCACAGGCAGAAATGTCTGTGAGGGGAGGGCTCCTGCCTCACACTGGGAATGAGGGGCAATCAACAGGTTATCTCAAGTGCTTATATACCAATGCACAAAGCCTTGGAAACAAGCAGGGAGAACTGGAGGTCCTGGTGATGTCAAGGAACTATGACGTGATCGGAATAACAGAGACTTGGTGGGATAACTCACATGACTGGAGTACTGTCATGGATGGTTATAAACTGTTCAGGAAGGACAGGCAGGGCAGAAAAGGTGGGGGAGTAGCACTGTATGTAAGGGAGCAGTATGACTGCTCAGAGCTCCGGTACGAAACTGCAGAAAAACCTGAGTGTCTCTGGATTAAGTTTAGAAGTGTGAGCAACAAGAGTGATGTAGTGGTGGGAATCTGCTATAGACCACCGGACCAGGGGGATGAGGTAGATGAGGCTTTCTTCCGGCAGCTCACGGAAACTACTAGATCGCATGCCCTGATTCTCATGGGTGACTTTAATTTTCCTGATATCTGCTGGGAGAGCAATACTGTGGTGCATAGACAATCCAGGAAGTTTTTGGAAAGCGTAGGGGACAATTTCCTGGCGCAAGTGCTAGAGGAGCCAACTAGGGGGGGCGCTTTTCTTGACCTGCTGCTCACAAACCGGGTAGAAATAGTGGGGGAAGCAAAAGTGGATGGGAATCTGGGAGGCAGTGACCATGAGTTGGTTGAGTTCAGGATCCTGACGCAGGGAAGAAAGGTAAGCAGCAGGATACGGACCCTGGACTTCAGAAAAGCAGACTTCGACTCCCTCAGGGAACGGATGGCGAGGATCCCCTGGGGGACTAACTTGAAGGGGAAAGGAGTCCAGGAGAGCTGGCTGTATTTCAAGGAATCCCTGTTGAGGTTACAGGGACAAACCATCCCGATGAGTCGAAAGAATAGTAAATATGGCAGGCGACCAGCTTGGCTTAATGGAGAAATCCTAGCGGATCTTAAACATAAAAAAGAAGCTTACAAGAAGTGGAAGGTTGGACATATGACCAGGGAAGAGTATAAAAATATTGCTCGGGCATGTAGGAATGATATCAGGAGGGCCAAATCGCACCTGGAGCTGCAGCTAGCGAGAGATGTTAAGAGAAACAAGAAGGGTTTCTTCAGGTATGTTGGCAACAAGAAGAAAGCCAAGGAAAGTGTGGGCCCCTTACTGAATGAGGGAGGCAACCTAGTGACAGAGGATGTGGAAAAAGCTAATGTACTCAATGCTTTTTTTGCCTCTGTCTTCACGAACAAGGTCAGCTCCCAGACTGCTGCGCTGGGCATCACAAAATGGGGAAGAGATGGCCAGCCCTCTGTGGAGATAGAGGTGGTTAGGTACTATTTAGAAAAGCTGGACGTGCACAAGTCCATGGGGCCGGACGAGTTGCATCCGAGAGTGCTGAAGGAATTGGTGGCTGTGATTGCAGAGCCATTGGCCATTATCTTTGAAAACTCGTGGCGAATGGGGGAAGTCCCGGATGACTGGAAAAAGGCTAATGTAGTGCCAATCTTTAAAAAAGGGAAGAAGGAGGATCCTGGGAACTACAGGCCAGTCAGCCTCACCTCAGTCCCTGGAAAAATCATGGAGCAGGTCCTCAAAGAATCAATCCTGAAGCACTTGCATGAGAGGAAAGTGATCAGGAACAGCCAGCATGGATTCACCAAGGGAAGGTCATGCCTGACTAATCTAATCGCCTTTTATGATGAGATTACTGGTTCTGTGGATGAAGGGAAAGCAGTGGATGTATTGTTTCTTGACTTTAGCAAAGCTTTTGACACGGTCTCCCACAGTATTCTTGTCAGCAAGTTAAGGAAGTCTGGGCTGGATGAATGCACTATAAGGTGGATAGAAAGTTGGCTAGATTGTCGGGCTCAACGGGTAGTGATCAGTGGCTCCATGTCTAGTTGGCAGCCGGTGTCAAGTGGAGTGCCCCAAGGGTCGGTCCTGGGGCCGGTTTTGTTCAATATCTTCATAAATGATCTGGAGGATGGTGTGGATTGCACTCTCAGCAAATTTGCGGATGATACTAAACTGGGAGGAGTGGTAGATACGCTGGAGGGCAGGGATAGGATACAGAAGGACCTAGACAAATTGGAGGATTGGGCCAAAAGAAATCTGATGAGGTTCAATAAGGATAAGTGCAGGGTCCTGCACTTAGGACGGAAGAATCCAATGCACCGCTACAGACGAGGGACCGAATGGCTAGGCAGCAGTTCTACGGAAAAGGACCTAGAGGTGACAGTGGACGAGAAGCTGGATATGAGTCAGCAGTGTGCCCTTGTTGCCAAGAAGGCCAATGGCATTTTGGGATGTATAAGTAGGGGCATAGTGAGCAGATCAAGGGACATGATCGTTCCCCTCTATTCGACATTGGTGAGGCCTCATCTGGAGTACTGTGTCCAGTTTTGGGCCCCACACTACAAGAAGGATGTGGATAAATTGGAGAGAGTCCAGCGAAGGGCAACAAAAATGATTAGGGGTCTAGAACACATGACTTATGAGGAGAGGCTGAGGGAGCTGGGATTGTTTAGCCTGCAGAAGAGAAGAATGAGGGGGGATTTGATAGCTGCTTTCAACTACCTGAAAGGGGGTTCCAAAGAGGATGGCTCTAGACTGTTCTCAATGGTAGCAGATGACAGAACAAGGAGTAATGGTCTCAAGTTGCAGTGGGGGAGGTTTAGATTGGATATTAGGAAAAACTTTTTCACTAAGAGGGTGGTGAAACACTGGAATGCGTTACCTAGGGAGGTGGTAGAATCTCCTTCCTTAGAAGTTTTTAAGGTCAGGCTTGACAAAGCCCTGGCTGGGATGATTTAACTGGGAATTGTTCCTGCTTCAAGCAGGGGGTTGGACTAGATGACCTTCAGGGGTCCCTTCCAACCCTGATATTCTATGATTCTATGATTCTATGATTCCTCATGACACCGCCATCAGCTCCTTTTCTATTTCACATTAATGACAGAAGTTGTAATTACCTGGACAGGTTTCCCTGTCACCTTCTATCTGGCATTGAGGTATGGAGCTATGACTCTCCCTTTGGGGGGTGTCTTTCCCCTAGACCAGACCACTCTACCTCTCCATGGAAAGGGTTATTTCTCTCCTTGGTTAGGATCATCCCTACCTCCCTCAGGTTCTCTTGCCCTGGCTGTAACCCAGCTCCAGCCAGCGTTGGCCTCCTGGAACAGAGACACCAGGTCTACAGTTTGTCTGTCTCACTGGCTTACAGTAACTCCTCTCTTAATGTTGTAATGTTCCTGAAAAATGCGACTTTAAGCAAAACAATGTTAAGCGAATCCAATTTCCCCATGAGAATTAATGTAAATGGGTTGGGGGGGGGTTAGGTTCCAGGGAAATTTTTTTCACCAGACAAAAGACTATATTATATATACACAGTATAAGTTTTAAACAAGCAATTTAATACTGTACACAGCAATGATGATTGTGAAGCTTGGTTGAGGTGGTGGAGTTAGAGGGGCGGATATTTCCCAGGGAATGCCTTGCTGCTAAATGATGAACTAGCACTCAGCTGAGCCCTCAAGGGTTAACTCGTTGTTAATGTAGCCTCACACTCTACAAGGCAGCACGAATGGAGGGAGGGGAGACAGCATGGCAGACAGAGACACACACCCTGTGTGTGTGAGAGACTAGCGCATTGCCCCTTTAAGTATACTGACCCTCTCTAAGTACATTGCCTTTTTAAGTAGATCAGAAAGTTGAGACAGCAGCTGCTGCCAGCTTGTCATGCTCCCCCCACCCCCACTCTATGGAGATGGGGTTGGGGTAAGCGCGGGGCAGGAGCAGGGGGGAGGGGGCACAGCAAGCAGGAGGCTCCTGGGAGCAGCTCCGAGGCAGAGGGCAGAAGCAGCACACGGCAGTGGGGGGAGGGACAGCTGAACTGCCGGCAATTGTTAACCTGCTGGGCGGCTGCTGCAGAGGGAACTTAGGGGAGTGGGGAGCTGATAGGGGGGCTGCCGGTCCACCCTGGTTCCCAGCCCCCGCCAGCTCGCTCCAACGGGCTGCTCTTCCTGCAAGCAGAGGACAAAGCAGGCGGCTGCCAAACGACATTAGAAGGGAGCATTGAACAACTTTAAAGAAGCATGTTCCCCAACTGATCAGCAACGTAACAACGTTAACCGGGACGACTTTAAGTGAGGCGTTACTGTACATCACATGAAGGCAGACAACTAAATATTGAGAAATTTTATAAGTGCTTGTATACAAATGCTAGAAATCTAAATACTAAGATGTGTGAACTTGAGTGCCTGGTATTAAATGAGGATATTGATATAGTAGGCATCACAAAAACTTGGTGGAACAATGATAATTAATGGGACACAGTAACACCAGGGTACAAAATATATAGGAATGACAGAGCAGGTCGTGCTGGTGGGGGAGTGGCGCTGTATGTGGCAGAAAGCATCAAGTCAAATATAGTAAAAGTCTTAACTGTATCAAACTGTACCATAGACTCTCTATGGATAGAATTTCTATGCTTAAATTATAAGAGTATAGTGGTAAGAATATACTACCAATCACCTGACCAGGATGGTGCTTGTGAAATGCTCAGGGAGACTGGAGAAGCTATAAAAATAGAAAACTCAATAATGGGTATCAATGACTGCTTCATGGAGCAGCTAGTCCTGGAATCCATAAGGGAAGAGGCAATTCCTGATTTAGTCCTAGGGGCATCACAGGGTCTGCTCCAAGAAGTCAATATAGCTGAACCACTCGGTAATAGTGACCATAATGTAATTAAATTTAACATCCTTGTATGTGGGGGGTGCGGGACTGGAATACCAAAGAAGCCCACCACAGTCGCATTTAGCTTCAGAAAGAGGAACTAAACAAAAAATGAGGAAGCTAGTTAAACAGAAATTAAAACGTACAGTCACAAGAGTGAAATGCCTGCATGGAAACTTTTTTAAAATACTATAATAAAGGCTCAAATTAAATGTATACCCCCAAATTTAAAAAAATAGTAAGTGAGCCAAAAAAATGTCACCAACATGGTACAAGAGAGTAAAGGAAGCAGTTAGAGGGAGTGCCATAACCATACAGCTAAGGGTAGCCTAGAATTTCTTCTTACCTGTAAGGGGTTAAGAAGCTCAAACAACCTGGTTGGCACCTGACCAAAGGGACCAATGGGGAAAGACGATACTTTCAAATCTTGTTGGGGGGGCTTTGTTAGTGTGTTCTCTGGGGAAAGCGGAGAAGCATCAGGTCAAAAAAACTCCTTCTCCTATAAACCATCCTGTACAAGTCTCTGATATTACAAAAAGAGTAAGTAAATCAGGCAAGGCATGTTAATTACCTTTTGTTTTCAACTTGTGAATTTTCCCTTTGCTAGAGGGAGGTTTATCCTGTTTTTTTGTAACTTTAAAGTTTTGCCTAGAGGGGAATCCTCTGTGTTTTGAATCTGATTACCCTGTAAAGTATTTATCATCCTGATTTTACAGAGGTGATTCTTTTACCTTTTCTTTAAATAAAATCCTTCTTTAAAGAACCTGACTGATTTTTCCATTGTTCCAAGACCCAGGGGTTTGGGTCTTTGATCATTTTGTAATCAATAGGTTAGGATATTATTCTCAAGCCTCCCCAGGAAAGGGGATGTAAGGGCTTGGGGGGATTGCTGGGGGAAGAGGAACTCCAAGTGGTCCTTTTCCCTGGTTCTTTGTTAAATCACTTGGTGGTGGCAGCGTTACTTAAACCCAAGGTACAAGGGAGAATCTGTGCCTGCGGAGTTTTTAACCTAAGCTGGTAGAAATAAGCTTCGGGGGTCTTTCATACGGGTCCCCACATCTGTACCCTCGAGTTCAGAGTGGGGAGGGAACCCTGACGGGGGGGAAAGGCATCCTCTAAAAATTGGAAGTCAAATCCTAGTGAGGAAAATAGAAAGGATCATAAACTCTGGCAAGTCAAATGTAAACATACAATTAGGTAGGTCAAAACAGACTTTGAAGAGAACTTAGCAAAAGGCTCAAAAACTAATAACAAAAACATTTTTAAATACATCGGAAGCAGGAAACCTGCCAAACAATCAGTGGGGCCACTGAATGATCAAGGTGATAAAGGCACACTCAAGGAAGACAAGGCCATTGCAGAGAAGCTAAATGAATTATTTCTATCAGTCTTCGCTGCAGAGGATGTTAGGGAGATTCCCACACCTGAGCCATTCTTTTTAGGTGACAAATCTGAGACTGTCCCAGATTGAGTTGTCAATAGAGGAGTTTTTGGAACAAATTGATAAATTAAACAGTAATAAGTCACCAGGACCAGATGATATTCACCCATGAGTTCTGAAGGAACTCAAATATGAAATTGCAGAACTACTAACTTTGGTATGTAACCTAACACTTAAATAAGATTCTGTACCAGATAACTGGAGGATAGCTCATGTGACACAAATTTTTTAAAAAGGCTCCAGAGTCAATCCTGGCAATTACAGGTTGGTAAGCCTGACTTCAGTACTGGGTAAATTGGTTGAAACAATAGTAAAGAACAGAATTATCAGATGCATAGATGAACATGATTTGTTGGGGAAGAGTCAACACAGCTATTGTAAAGGGAAATCATGCCTCACCAATCTATTAGAATTCCTTGACAGGGTCAACAAGCATGTTGACAAGGGTGATCCAGTGTATATAGTATACTTAATAGTAGGTTGTGCGTTTTAGTTCTGGAAGTTCCTGGTTCAATTCCTGCTCACAACCAAGATAGCGGTTATCACATAGAGGAGGCAAATGTGATTCTTAACCACCAGGTTATCAAGTCCTGCTCAGAGCAAATCTAAGTGACATGGTGGTACAAACAGCTATGCTCTGTGTATATGAGTGCCAGATCACCTATAGTGGTGCAACAGTGGGAGATCTCCCAGAACAGGCTAGTGTAGACAAAACCAAAGGAGAGGTTATAAAGGTATATTGCTCGGAAACTTTGTAGTGCTTTGCCTGACAATGCAACTTAAGAAACTCACATTGCTGCTCTTTGACTGCTGTACCTTGTCATCTGTTACCTGCTGACTTAACCTAATAATTATTGTATTTGCTAACTACTTATTTATCCAACAAACTTCAACCGTGCCTGCTTATTGGGGAAGCAATTTGATCTAGCAGCTAGAGCAGGGGAGTACCAGTCAGGTGATTAAGGTTTTAATCTTATCTCTATACTACTTACACATCCACCACACAGGTGAATTGTCTCGAAGCTCAGTTCGCTGATGTCTTTAATGTGCCTTGCAAGAGGAAAGGTGCCATAACACTTTTAATGATGTTATAATTGGATAAATAATGCTTGGATAATTATTATAAAGCTGCTAACAACTCTGAGGAATGATGGTGCCAAGCTGCAAAATTAATGCTGTCCCCACCATCCCAAGGTGGGTGTGCATGTGATCTAAACCAGGGGTTTGCTTGGGGGCTCCCCTCCTTGTAAGTACAAATATTTTTGTGGTATTAAGGCATTGCACAAATAGGACAGACAATTGTATCAGTGGAAACATTGGATTTCTATGCTACCTGCTAACTGCTTTAGTTGGCTAGTATAAAACCTAGCATGTGGTAAATCAGCAAGACAGGTGGGGGCGTGAATTAATGGTGACCCGCAAATACTTTGCATTTAACAGTATTTATATTAATTAAAATGAATGGACCCGACTCACCATTGCCTTGCAACGTTGTAGAGGCATTTACCACTATTCAAAATGCTGCCGTTCTGATGTGGCACAGTTTTGCACTCCCTTTGCACCAGTGTAACTGCCAGTGAAACATGCGAGACAGGAGAGTCACACCCAGCGTTTCGCTTTCAGTGACTTTGTGCAAATTGCAACGTTCTCTTAGTTCTGATTTGTATTGTCTGAAAACTCAGTGAAATGAATGTTCTGCCTCTGCTCCATGCATCTGTTTCCAAAAGTTAGGCCACCTTGGCAAGCACACTGTATTTTTTCTCACTCCCTCACTCCCAAGCTCTAAGGAAACTAAACACAAAGAGAGAGCTCATCAGCCCATGTAAATTGGAATAGTCCCATTGAAGTCAGTGGAGCTATGCCAATTTACACCAGCTAAGGGTCTTGCCAAGCCCTGGCTCAGCTGCCAAATGGGGTGTGTGCCACTCATGTTAGAAGCAGGACAATGTGACACTGAAAAGTCACACCCACCGCCTGTGCTAAGTACTCTCTTTAGAGTGGTATCCAGTCATCAGCAGACTCATGACGTTAGCAGGGACACTGGGAAGTCACAGCTGCAAAACTCTCAACTAAGGTCCTATGAGTTTGGTAGCTACATGCAAAACACTGGGGATCTGCACTGTTTCTACAGTCTTTGAGCCAGACTGAGTTACATGGGTGTAAATCAGGAGTAACTCCTCTGCAGTCAACAGAGTGACCCTTAATTTACACTGCTAGAACAGCCATCAGTCTGGCACTTTACTGTGCATCATAGGTAAGCTGTGCCTACAGCATCTTTGGCAGGTTAACAAGCCTTGTGGATGGGGGGAAGAGGTAGATGTGGTATTTCTTTATTTTAGTGGAGCTTTTGGTACTGTCCTGCATGACCTTCTCATAAATAAACTAGGGAAATGCAACCTAGATGCAACTACTGTAAGATGGGTGCAAAACTGGTTGGAAAACCATTCCCAGAGAGCAGTTATCAGTAGTTCACAGTCAATTCGGAAGAGCATAATGAGTGGGGTCCTGCAGGGATCAGTTCTGGGTCTGGTTCTGTTCAATATCTTCATCGATGTAGATAACAGCAAAGAGAGTACACTTATAAAGTTTGCAGATGCAGCCCCTCCCCACTTGGTATCAAGTGCTTTGGAAAATAGGATTAAAATTCAAAATGGTCTGGACAAACTGGAGAAATGGTCTGAAGTCAATAGGATGAAATTCAATAAGGACAAATGCAAAGGACTCCACTTAGGAAGGAACAATCAGTTGCACACATACAAAATGGGAAATGAATGCCTAGAAAGGAGTACTGCAGAAAGGGACCTAGTGGTCACAGTGAACCACAAGCTAAATATGAGTCAACAGTGTAACACTGTTGCAAAAAAAAGCAAACATAATTCTGGGATGTATTAGCTGGAGTACTGTAAGCAAGACATGAGAAGTAATTCTTCCGCTCTACTCCGTGCTGATTAGGCCTCAACTGGAGTATTGTGTCCAGTTCTGGGCGCCACATTTCAGCAAAGATATGGACAAATTGGAGAGAGTCCAAAGAAGAGCAACAGAAATGATTAAAGGTTTAGAAAACATTGCCTGTGAGGGAAGATTGAAAAAACTGGATTTGTTTAGTGTGGAGAAGAGAAGACGGAGAGGGGACATGATAACAGTTTTCAAGTACGTAAAAGGTTGTTACAAGGAGGAGGAAGAAAAATTGTTCTTCTTAACCTCTGAGGCTAGGACAAGAAGTAATGGGCTTAAATTGCAGCAAGGGCGGTTTAGGTTGGACATTAGGAAAAACTTCCTAACTGTCCGGGTGGTTAAGCACTGCAATAAATTGCCTCAGGAGGTTGTGGGATCTCCGCCATTGGAGATTTTTAAAAGTAGGTTAGACAAACACCTGTCAGGGATGATCTAGATAAAACTTAGTCCTGCCATGAGTGCAGGGGACTGGACTAGATGACCTCCGGAGGCCCCTTCCAGGCCTACAATGCTATGATTCTGTGAACTTCTCCGAAGCCAGTGCACAGCATGGGAGATGTTGAAGCATCACCGAGTTCTTTGGGGGCCTTTCTGAGCAAGTCCCACCCTTCTGCACTTCTTTCCTTTGGGAGCACATGTCCTCCCTTTGTTCCACTGCCCATTCCATTTCTGCAGGGTGAACCGAACCAGCTGCCAGGTGACCAAGGGGAAATGCCAAAACTGAAGGAGCAGGGGAAATCTCTCTGTGAAGGGGTATACTAAACTTAAAGGGCCGGCCAGGAGCTGCAACCGGAATCACCTGCACACAATCAAGGTGGCTCCCTGCTTCACCAGAGGACAACCCTATTTAAAATAGAAGGAGGAAGCTGAGTGAGAGGGGGTGTAGACTTGAAACTGTGCAATTAGCTAGGGATGGTGATCTCTGCTCCAGCCCCCTGAAGATTGATCTAACCAGACTCAGACTCTTTTAAGTTTTGACAGGTTTCAGAGTAACAGCCATGTTAGTCTGTATTCGCAAAAAGAAAAGGAGTACTTGTGGCACCTTAGAGACTAACCAATTTATTTGAGCATAAGCTTTCGTAGCTCACGAAAGCTTATGCTCAGATAAATTGGTTAGTCTCTAAGGTGCCACAAGTACTCATTTTCTTTTTAAGTTTTGAGTGACCCAAACCTGGGCTCTGAGGTAAGAGCCTTAAACTTTTGTCCAAGTGCTCCTTTTTAGGATGGTGTCATTTAAGGGAGACTTACGTATGTTAATTAGGGTGTTTGGCTTGTCATTGGCCTGATCAAACAAGCACACTGGTTAACACCTGGTTGGAGTAAAGTAAGGTCAGGTATACCTGCAGGGCTGCACCTGGCCATGACGGGGTGTGTAGGGGTCGCCAATCCCTTTATATCCTGCTGCAAGCTGCTGATGCTGGGGCTTCCTCCTGGAGGACGGACCCATGAATTTGTTGTCTAACAGCTGATACAACCTGATGTACAAATCACCCAGAAAGGGCAGAGCTTTCGTCTCTCACCCACACACTCCAGAGATGTCTCTTCATAAAGCAGGGAAGTGGAAGTCCGTGTCCAGATTTGGTCTTTGATATTTATATCTCCTAATGTCACACTGAAGACATTACTGGTGGTGGAGGACTAGGTTAAAATGGGGAAGTCTCCTGAAATGGTTAAAATACAATGAAGTCTTCAGGCATAAATGGGGTTCAAAGGTCAGCAGCAGAGTGGTGACACCTCCAGGAATGCTGCTAAGAACAGCATTCAGCCCCATCTAAACACCAAGCCCAAATCCGGTTTTAACCATGTCCGGAGATGACTGTGCTGGATCTGGGTCCTCAACATGCCACCTTGCAGCTCTCTCTCATTGATACCATGCTCGTCACGGGGCTAACAGGCAGCTTGGTCTGTTAGCATGGAAATATGGCCCCGCTTGTTACCCGGAGTTCTTTTAACCCAAAGCTCTTGGTAACGTTTACTCTGTGCGAGGCAGTGTCAGGAAACAAATTAGGGGAGACACGGCCGTCCAACCGATAGATGGCTGGCACAAACAGGACAACACAAGAGAGCTTTCTCTTAAAGCTAAACTTGACTTAGTCTCAAACACTTACATGCATCCGCGACCGGTTAGTAAAACACCACCAACCCTCGATAATTACCAAAGCTGAGCGTGGCTTTCAAGTGGCACCGTGACAGGCTTCTGCTGGCCAGGCTTCAGTCTGCCGGTGGAGACCCCAAGATGCTTCCAGAGGGAGCATCCCTGAAGAGTGCCTTCTGAGAAGTCCGGTTACCTCAAACTTTTCTCCCTTATTTATACATTAGTAACATAATGACATATCCCTTCAAGAAAACTTGCTGAGCAAGCAGTTTTAAAAGATCAAGCAAGGGATTTCCTTATGGTCATCAATTTACCAGATACGGTTTTCGGGGGGGAGGGGTTCAGAGTGTCCATGCCTTGGGTCCCTGACAAACATTCCCGGGGGCACATATTGACAGACTTCCTGTTTTTCTAAAATAGATAGATCAGCAATTTCAACATTCTCAGCAGGAAGGATGCAGGGTCAAGCTGCCTTGTCTGTGGTACCCAAAACCCCCTCCCCTCCTGCCTTGGTTAAGCTGAGGCCACTGCATGACCAATTTACAACCTGCTGACTTGGCTACTTTTAGCAATAAGCCAGAGTGATTCATGATGGCCTGCTAACTTGACTATTAGCAACACACAATAGTGGTTCAGTACGGCCTGCTAGCTTGGCCTACTGTTAGTAACAAGCAATCGTGGGTTAGGCGCTTTACCGGTTGCCAAAATCTCCCCGAACACTCTCTCCTCCCATACCAGGTCAGAAGTGTAATGTGAAGATTTATTGGTATTGGTGAAGGAAAGCTAGGGGGTGAAGATGGCTCCTGCATTTGGAGCTGGTGAAGCTGATCTTTTCAGGAAGGAAAGTCTACAACAGCAAACCAGCTGCCCCAAACACTTTGTCCCCACCCAGCCCTCATGAGTCTTACTCTGAACTAATGCGACTAGCTACGCTGTTTCTGAAGAGCGTGGACGGACCTAAATGTTTAGGTATACAAGCACTTCTTGTGCTACAGTATGGGCTAACCCACGATGTTTCCCACATAGGCTTATTTCAAGCACAGCTGCAGCTGAAGGTATCACACACACATTGTATGAAGACAGGTTTCAGAATAGCAGCCGGGTCAGTCTGTATTAGCAAAAAGAAAAGGAGGACTTGTGGCACCTTCGAGACTCACAAATTTGTTTGAGCATAAGCTTTCGGGAGCTAATGCTCACTTCATCGGATGCGTAGGCTAGAAAGCTACGGTTCTGCTGATTTGGGATAGACTCCTAGAAGAACGTCCTGCAGTTCTCGCCTGCCCCCACAAACCGCGGCTAAGTTAGAAACAAAGCTAGTCAGGAATAAGAGTTGTTTCCTTGAAAAATTATGACTTTTTATAGAAAACTTTCAGCCAAAAAGTTTTGACCAAACCTCAACATTTTCTGCAAAAAGCAGATATTCTTTTGCAAAAAATTTCATTTAGCCAAAAACCCTATTTTTCTTCAAAAAACACCCCCCAGCTTCAATGGAAAATCTTCAACCAGCCCCCATTGGACACATGAATGGGAAGCAGAGTTCAATTACAAATCAAACACTAGATAACAAATAGGGGAAAGGCCTTCGCTTCCTGACTCCTTCCTTACATTTCTAGTGATTGCATGTGAGAAGAAGGCCATCTTGTGAACAACTGAGGAATAACATGCATTACACAGAAATATTTTTAACATCGCCTGACTTGGCTATATACGATCACAATGATTCTTTTGATTTGTTTTGCTGTGCTTCTGTCAGTTCCATTCCTATACACAGGTGACACTGAAATGTACAAGACTCTGCTCTATCATATTTTCTTTGTGTATAACAATGGCTAGTTACCTAGATACTTAAATGATGATTTGTGGGTGCCTCCTCTTTATGAGATGAGTTATAACCATGTCCTGGACTTAAATGCCAAGGAGTTTATTATTATTACATTAACAAGAAGCAACCTTGAACTGTAACAAAATGGGCTGTCCCAGCTCCCATCACAGTGCTGACAACCCCGAGTATTCAAAAATCCTGAATCAGGCCCCAAAAAAACCAAACATGGGAATTGGCTTTAAAATCATGAGCTCATAACAATACATTTGAGGTTCTTTCTATTTGTTTCCAGGTGTTGGAGCATTTAGGGGTCATGCTTTCAAGTATATCTCTGCAACCACAAGGGATAGAAACTGGATTTTTTAAAAATGCAAGCTGTGGTCTTGGTGTAGTCACAGGACTCCAGGAGCTGGGGCTTTAAGAAAATGCCAGATATCGTGAGACTTCACAGAAAATCATGTGAGCTTGCAATACTGCATCGTCTTTCTCTGTCTCTGGGAGGAAAGAAGATGGAGTTTAAAAGCCACACTGCCTGACCAGCGGCATCCCTGAAAGCACCTCTCAGTGAGCCCAGACCCACCTTCTCCTATTCCCCATTTAGCCATGGGGTGGGACATGTTTCAGTGAGGATAATCTGGAGCTAGAAGCAAAGCTGGATTGGGCAAAAGGCTGCAGCGTGAGTGGTGATAGATACCCCTCTGAGCTCATGAGAATGTAGGTATAGCTGGGTCATTTGCCTTTTTAAGGGCCAATGTTCTGGGGCCAGTCAGCCCTGTTTGGAGACAGACCCCCTTTAAGAACAGGTGTCTGGGCTGGGCAGATCATCATAGACGATTAGGGTTGGAAGAGACCTCAGGAAGTATCTAGTCCAATCCCCTGCTCAAAGCAGGACCAACACCCAGCTAAATCATCCCAGCCAGGGCTTTATCAACCTCTAAGGATGGAGATTCCACCACATCCCTAGGGAACCCATTCCAGTGCTTCACCCCCCCCTCCCCCCCCCCCAGTAAATAGTGTTTCCTAATATCCAACCTAGACCTCCCCCACTGCAACTTGAGACCATTGCTCCTTGTTCTGTCGTCTGCCACCACTGAGAACAGCCGAGCTCCATCCTCTTTGGAACCCCCCTTCAGGTAGTTGAAGGCTGCTATCTAATCCCCCGTCACTTTTCTCTCTTCACTCTCACTCTTCTGCATCTCTCCAGATGCAGCTGGGAAAGGATCAAGTGGTTCTTATAAAAGGCTGAGAGTCTGAGTTGTGGGAAGCAGATGGGCTGCTATAACTGTAGGAAAGAGATACAATGAGAAGCTTCTGGGCCCTTGCAGCCTGCTTTGGTCAGGGGAATAGCTTCATTTTGCAACTACTTTGTGTGTATTTTGTTGGAGGAATAAACTGTGCCCTGAAGGAAGGGCCTGAACAGATTCTGGACATGGCATTTAATCCTTCGTGGGCTGGGGAAACAAGCCAGCTGCCCTACTAGGGGGCATGGGGAGAGCAGACCCCCTATCAGTCGCAACAGTGGAGAGTCAGTCACAGAAATGTAGGGCTGGAAGGGACCTTGGCAGTTCATCAAATCCAGCTCCCTGAGTTGAGGGAGGACCAAGTAAACTTGGACCATCCCTGACAGGTGTTTGTCCAGCCTAGATCAGAAGGGAACAAAGGCTATGCTATCTGAGACCTGATCTGTGAGCTACAGGAAACATGGTGGTGATCTCATTCCAGTTCCTAATTGACACGCGGCTGTGTTACAAAAACCATAGCCATTGGGACGAGTCAGTCCCTGGGTTGAGAGCTTCTGCAGAAAAGCCAGGGATTGAATGGGCAGGACAGTCTGAGCTACCTGCCCCAACTAAAGATGGCGCCCTTCAAGGCAGGGTTGAAGGCCACTGGCAGAATGGTATGGAGGAATCTTGTGCTATTTCTGTCTGAGATTTACCTGCTCTGGGGATAACTAGAGGACGTTAGTCCCTAAAACACATGACTATGATCTAAGCCCTGTTATATCGCTGATACCGCCAACGTGAAAAACAGGTTCACATGAGCAGAGGAGGGAAACAAAAGAACAATGGCAGCTGGATTTGTTCCAGGGGAGGTATTTGTCTCAAAATAATCTAACATTGAAACATATTTCTAAAATACACCAAGCCATGTAAACAAAGCCAAGTCCAAACAGCCACTTAATGCAACCCTCAAGAAGCGATAATGGGTCCGTTTACATTCGGCAGGGATTAAACCCTATTTCCTAGTGATAATGTGCAGATTGGATGGGGGGGCAGGTCTTGAAGTGAGAACAAAACATACAGGCTGGGATTCCTTACAAAGCCTTTTAATGTACGTCCTGGGAAAGGAGAAAACAGGCAACAGGACCCTGCTTTACAGTAGCGTCAGAGAGAAGAGACTCAAGCTTGGAGGAAGAGAAACACCAAATTTTTAAGGATATTGGCTCCAAGAGCAAGATTCATATTCATTCTAAGGCCCCTTTGTGCCACTCTGGTACAGTAAAGGGGCCAGAAAGCCAGCATGGGAACTCAGGCCAAAGTGCCTCAATTTGGGGTTGGCCATACTGAGACACCTCGTGTGGCCTGGGACTCAGAAGAACTGGGTTCTTTTTCCAGATTTGCTGCTGGACTTTGCTCAAGTCATTTACCTGCTCTGGGCAAAAGTTTCCCCATCTGTGAAATGGGGGTAATGATACTGACCTCCTTTGGCAAGTGTTTTGGGGTGTTCTGATGAAAAGTACTGCATCAGAGCTCCTTATTACTGCTGCCCCTTGGCCCAAGAGGCAAGAATTTGGGTCAGTATTTGGGGCCTTGTTTCTATTAGGATGGGACACTGATAATATGAGTCAAGTATTTCTTTGGTGCAATCCTCTCTATTGACAAAGCATGTCCACGAAGTTGTTTCCCTGAATGCAGTAGGAGGTAATTTTCCTGCTCACATATCCAAGGCTACTTTCCAGCCAGTCCTGTACCCAAAAAGTTCTCTCTTGGCTTCAGCCCAGGGCCACACTCACCAGTGACTCTCTACTTTCTGGCCCTGTCTGCCTTTGACACACAAAACTCCCCAATCAATACCCCAGCCTCTACAGTTGCAATCAGTTCCAGGGAAACCCCTTGTATTCTCCCTGAGGTGAGTTCAAGCTCAGGCCTTCCCACTCAGCCCAGAACCTTGGACAGTGGCTTCTGTTTCAGCTCTCTCTAAGCAAAGCGGCATTTTATTGCTCCCTCATTTAATCTGAATGAAAGCACACCCATCAGCTCCTCAAAGAGCCCCGTGACTGCACATAGATCAAAGACAGCTGCCGGCAGTCATCACCATCTGCAGCATAACATTATTATTAAAGTATGATTTTTTTTCTCTTAGGTGTGGAGAATACCTAATTTCCATTGACTTCACTGGGAGTTCTGGGTGGTTAGCACCCAAGATCAGTGGCCACATGTGGAATTTTTGGCCCATGCCAACTTGACTGAGACCCAAGTGCTCCAAAATCGCAAGTGACTTTTATTTACTTCTTTCTTTTATTTATTTGCTTATTAGTTTCCCTGTATCTAATGGGCATGCCCACAGTAACATGCACAGTTGTTTATCAGATGGGGAGGGGGAATGCCGGAGAGTGGAATAGAAAGGTTTGCTCTGCCACCTGAATTCCTGCAGGCTATAAAGATACCTTTTTTCTACACCCCATAGCCAACTGTTACCCAAACCATCAACCGTTAATCCCAGCACCTGCACGGTAATAGGGAAACTGGTCTGTCATACGTCCTAGGTGCATCAAGGCCCTAGAAAGAGGTGAATTCTCTTCACAGGCTGAGCCCTGGTGATGAATGTGGGGCTTAGAGGCAGGCAGCTCTGCTGTCGGTGTTAATAGTGGGCTAAGCAGAGCCATGAACCTACTCGACATCCATCCTCTATGGGGGCAGCAGGCCATCTGGCCAACAATAAAGAGCCCATTTGTAGGCAGGGGCCAGCCAGCTGCCGCCTCGAGGGCTTGTGGGGAAAGGGAAGAGTCAGGTCAATAGCTCCCCTTCTTCTTGCCCTGCAGAAGGAACCTAGTGATAAGTGGAAGCCAGGGTGTAAGGGTGGAGGAGGTTGAGTGGGAAGAGGGAGGATCCCAAGCTGGTCTGTGGGGGAAGAGGGTGTCATGGCAGAGGATGGGGGTTAAAATGGGGCATCTGTTAGTATTTGCTTGGATTTGTGCAAATCAGAAATTCAAAGAAAACCTCAAGAGTGTGAACCTGGCTGAACCTTAAGCTGTGGGTTCTCACAGTCCTAGTTAGAAGCCAGCAGAGATGCACTGATTTTGGTGGAGGTGAAAAAGAAGGATGATCCCACCTATAGAGAGGAAGGATGGTCCAGTGGTTAGGGCCCTAGCCTAGGATTTGGGAGACCTGGGTGACATTGGGCAAGACACTGAAATCAGTGGCATGTAGGAGCCTAAATACCTTTGAGGATCTGGGCCTTGGTGCCTCAGTGCCCCCATCATAAAATGGGGATAACCACACTGTCCTACCTCACAGGACTGTTGTAAAGGTTAGGGGGTTTTCAAATGCTACAGTAGTGAGAACTATGCAAGTACCTTAGATAGATGCCTGCCAGGAAAGAAAAGTAGCTCCAATCCATGGGATTCTGCAAAGGCTGTCATTTCAGCTATCAACTAATCACGAAACCCCCTCAAGGGATGGAGGGGGCTGTAATGATTAAAGACAAGGATTGGGATTCAGGACTCACAGTTTGTATTCTCACCTCTGCCAAAGGCTTTCTGGGACAAAATTATTTAAATGCCACCTACTTCACAGTGGAGCAGTGAGGCTTAATACATGTTTGTAAAGTACTTTGAGGTCTTCAAATGGATGGGATTATAGAAGGGCAAAGTATAATTATTATGATGTATTATCCCCAATTAAATACATTGGGGAAAGGAGGAGATAAAGGGGGAGAGGAAGCCTTCTTAATGGCAGGAATTAAGGCATTAATCCAGGTCAACCTAACCTTCTCAGTAACTTCATAAGGAAAATCTCTTCACAAGAGGGAGAAATTCCACTTGGATCATTAAAACAATTACATAGACTAGCCAACTGGCAAGCCATGCAGAACAACAATTCACTAATAAACAATGGCATTGGTCTTTGTACCTCTTAATATTTCCCAGTCCCCTGGGACTTAGGCTTTTTGGACCACAATATTTTAAATTCTGGACTTTCAAATGCTTGATTTATAACCTCCATGAATTTACCAACTTTCAAATGTTTCTTTTTTAAAATAACTTAATTGTTCTTGTTATATATTACTGGTCTAGTTACAACCTTAACACTGACTTACTAGCAAAGTTTTTTGTTTGGGAATTTCCTTTTTTTTTTTTTGTTTGTGTTTTCGAGACAATTTTTCATACAGCTGATGAGTAAAAATGTGATGTGTTTGCTGCCAGTTGGAACAGAGAGCAAAAGCAAGTTTAAAAGGCCTCAACAGTATCTCTGGAAACTTGATCAACTCCGAACCAGCATGTGATGCTTATACACTCAGCAGAATTTCCTGGGGTGCCTGGTGGCACGATTTGCTTACTCCAAGTCCCTGCCTTTAAAAAATGTTTCCCTTGATATTCTATCACAGCCAGCATCAGGAGACCTTAAAGCGTTGATGAAAAATGCATTTACTTTGTTTAGCAATTAACTGTGTCTGTGTTATCCCTGTTATTAAGTGTCTGTCGAGACAATAGGCATTATAGAAATGAGTGTAGCAGTAATAATGAGCACTGCAGGAATCTAGTCAGTGTTCATGAACTTTACAAGAGTCTCTGATGTGCTTATAAATTCTGCAGGAGAGCATATGGATTCTTGTGATGACTTTAAAAAGTCTTTTCATTTTAAAATCCAGGCAATATATTCTGCTGGTTCATATGTGCACTTTTTTAAGTCTACAGTTTTTGGCTGTGGGCATCCTTAATGCCATCACATGGGTTGCAGAGTTTACAAACTCCAGCTTTGAAAAAAGAAATTACTCCAGAATTAACCCACCAGCTTTCACAAGAATAATGGAAGGCACCAGTACTCAGTCAGGACAATGGAATAAACCAAATGTGGAATCTCCTGGCCAAGTTATTTTTGGGGACACCACATGATGCACACATACAAATAAAGAAATAAATTAGGAAACTGTCCAGGAAGTGACATCTCTCAGTGTTTTGAATGATTAGATCTCATTGGGGCCTTGTCAGATTACCTCAAACTTTCCCCAGAATCCTCTGCCACCTGCCTACATAGATTGGGTTACACCTATCAAGAGTAGAGAGATCAAAATGGTTTTAGCCTCTGACTGCCAGATGCTGGGACTGGACCATGGGGGACGGATCACTCGATAATTGCCCTGGTTTGTTCATTCCCCTGAAGCCTTTGGCACTGGGCTAGATGGACCACTGGTCTGACCCAGTATGGCCATTATGTTAAAAAAAAAAAACCTGGTTCCAACCTTAACTGTGCAGAGACATCACCATCCCTAGAAAACAAGTGTGAGAACAATGGGTGTGTGTCCTTGTGACATCAGAATATGAAAATACAGGCCTGATCCAGAGCCCATTAAAGTCAACTGGCATCTTGGCAGGGAGTTAGACTAGATGACCCTTGCAGTCCCTTCTAACCCTATAGTTCTATGATTCTCTGAATTATCATTGACTTGGAAACGCTTTTGATCAGGTACTAAGAGCCAGCACTATAGCCCCTACTGTGGGTGGCAGAGGACAGCCTGGCATGATGAGATCGAGTATAATTAGGGCCCTACCAAATTCACAGCCAGGAAAGACCCATCATGGACTGTGACATCTGGTCTCCCCCTGAAATCTGGTCTTTTGTGTGCTTTTACCCTATACGATACAGATTTCACGGGGGAGACCAGCGTTTCTCACACTGGGGGTCCTGACCCAAAAGGGAGTTGTAGGGGGGCATCACAAGGTTATTTCAGGGGATCACAGTGTTGCTACCCTTACTTCTGCGCTGACGTCAGAGCTGGGCAGCATACCATATCATGCTACCCTTAGTTCTGCGCTGCTGCTGGCGGGCGGCGCTGCCTTCAGAGCTGGGATCCCGGCCAGCAGCTGCAGCTCTCCAGCCGCCCAGCTCTGAAGGCAGCGCCGCCCCCCCAGCAGCAGCCCAGAGGTAAGGGTAGCAGTGCCGCAACCCCCCTTACAATAACCCTGCAACCCTTCCCCCAACTCCTTTTTGGGTCAGGACCGTATAATTACAACACCGTGAAATTTCAGATTTAAATACCTGAGATCACGGAATTTATGATTTTTAATATCCTAGGACCATGAAATTGACCAAAATGGACCGTGAATTTGCTAGGGCCCTAAGTATAATGCTTCCTCAATTGCAATAAAGATACTGACTCATTCTTCCCAGGACTTTGGCTACTGCAGAAGAATGACTCTCCTTTTCTCAGGTATTTACACTGGCAGAGCCATCACTCTTGGATTCTCAAGCAGTCAGTGACTGGAGGGTAAATGCTCCATGGCTGGGTCTTGGCTTGGTCTCCTAAGCGGGGCAATTTTCCTCTGAGTCTCACACATAGTCCTGGTGTTACCAGAGGACAGTTTTGGAGGAAAGAAGTGGAAGGCATGCTTTGGAGATTATAATAATGCTTTACCTTTCTGCATCACCTTTCATTGGTGGATCTAAAGGTGATTTACAAACACACACACACCCCAGAGGTAAGTATCCAGCCCCTATTTTACAGACTGGTCAACCGAAGTACGTAAGTTAAGTGACTTGTCTAAGATCACACAACATGCAAACGGCAGAACTGGGACTAAAACCCAGCATTATGGACTCCCAGTGCTCCTCCTTCCCTCCATATGCTATAAAGAGATTATCACCCCCTGGCCAGCTCTTGTGAGTTCTGCTGCCCATACACTACAGATACATAAAGGGGTCAAGCTGCACACCAGAAAGCTTTTCGGTAATGCTCCCTTAGCCCTCTCTGGCTTAGCCCTCTGATCCTAGCTGCTGACCTGGTACATTAAATATGTCCCCTGAGCATTTGCCGTGCTGTAGTCAGTGCAGAGGTCTCTGAAAGGATCCAGGTTCTGTGGTTTAACCCCAAACTTAATCCTTCCCTCTGCCCCACTCATAAGAATGGCCATGCTGGGTCTACTCAATGGTCCATCTAGCCCAGTATCCTGTCTTCGGACAGTGCCAGATGCTTCAGAGGGAATGACTAGAACAGGGCAAATACTGAGTGATCCATCCCCTGTTGTCCATTCCCAGCTTCTGATAGTCAGAGGCTTAGGGACATCCAGAGCATGATGCTGTGTCCCTGACCATCTTGGCTAATAGCCATTGATGGACCTGTCCTCCATGAGCCAGGTGATGGCCAGTCGAATGATGCAGGCTCTGGGGTTACTGGAGAGGAGGAAACGGCAGTGGTTTCCAGGAGGTACTGAAGGGGTGAGGTTTCTGGAAGAGGTCTGTGGATGGAGTTTCTCTCAGGTACCAGGAGCAGCGGTTAAGATGGGAAGCGGATGCCTAGGTACTGTGGGGACTGGCACTGTAGGCTGGGCAGTACTGGAGGAGGTGTATAATGGAGGGTCTGGCTGCTAGTGGATGGGGGTTAATGGAAGGGGGTTTAGGGCATTGTGGGAGTCCCTGGAGGAGACTTTGGGGGTTGCTGGAGGGCTGTGTGCGTGGTGTTTCACAGGGACCGAAGAGCTGTGTCAAGTCTTGCCCCGTGCGCCATGTGGTGCAAAGCTGCCTTCAGGCCACCGGTGCCTGGCGATCCGCAGGGCAGGGGGCATTCGTGTGGTACGGAGGCACCGTTGCTGCTCCTGCAGCTCTCTTCCCCTCCCCCACCCCACCCCAGTTGTTGGGTGCGATCAGAGCACCCCTACGCCCCAGCGGCCAAGGCGGCTCTCTGTGGCCAGCAGCAGCCAGCGCAACTTAAAGCGGCCAGAAGGCTGCCAAGTGTTATGATGGGGGCCAGCCAGGCACACAGACGTGCCCAGGACTGCAATGGGATGCAAAGACGGTGTAAAGCCACCTCTTCTCCCACTGAAAACGCTGAGCTGTGCCGAGGGCCCCTCACCTATGGCTCCAGCCCCAAGAACTAGGCTAGCTCTGATGTGACTTGACTCAGGGGATGCAAGGGGGGTGGGGAGGGAGGCTCTGCTCCACAGCCGACCGTTTCTCTCGTTCGCTTTCTAATCCTTATGTATTTAAGGAGTCATGAGCATTCATGTTGGGGTTGTTTATTTGTTTTTTTCTGTTTCTTTTGCCCTCTGAATGCCCCTCTGATTCTAGGCTTAACATCCGCGTCTGCCAGTGTTCGCTCTGGTTTACTTCCTAGTCCGATCAGACTTAAGCATCAAATCCACATTAAATGTCAAACGGGGGTGGTTGGGGAGTTTCTGAAAGTAAAATTAATATCAGACAGAGTTAATCCTCCTTTCCTGTAAATCTGACTCATTATTTCTGGAAAGCGCTTATGAGAATTCAGTGCAATGCTTCTTTCCCTTGCCAACATCAGGGCATTGTCTCTCTGCTGCCTAACAGCTCCTATCTGGCAAGCATCCAGTTGCCCCAGTGCCGTGATCTCAGCCAGGACGGGCACGGTCTGGATTTGGCTGGGAGAGTAAGTAGTTGCTGCAAGAAGTGGTTTTAGTGACTCAGCAAGTGCAATTCTTCCCACTGAGTCAGCAGTGCTGGGGGCACTGCACTGCTGGGGAAGCTGCCTTGCAAAAGTGGAGTGGAGGAGGAGGGTGGCTTGTCTTGTAAAGCCAAAATGAGGGCTGGCTCAGCTCTGGTGCCTATTTACTTGATGCCTGGGAAGTGGAGTCACGTTCAGATGGTAAGTGTTTCAGGCCCATCTCTAATTCTCCCTATGTGGGTCATTCGAGTTCCCAGGGCATATCACTTAAATAATGGTGGTCAACTCCCCTCAAATCCCCCCTGAACTTTTACTGTGTCCTTCACTTTCTAACCTAAACTCTTTGTAGGACTGCTGTGTGGCTGTTAAATCAACTGCCTCGCTGCACCAGGGACAGCAACAGCCAAAACGACTGAAGCTCAGACCTCAGCCCAACCGAATCTGTGTTACTAGTGTTTTTCTAGCACTTCTGGGTGTGGGAAGTAAGGGGGAATTTCAGCCAGTTGCAGGAGCAAGAACAGTTACTAAGTCCTGCAAGATTCTGTATCATAAGCAAGACCATAGAAGCCCATCAGTAAAGCAGCCACACGGGCTTCAAGTACTCATTGATATCAATGAGTGAGACCTACTTAAATAGACACTCTTTTTATCTGCGGTTTTCTATAGTCCCATCACCATAGCAGGGACCATCTTTTTGCTCTGTGTATGTGCAGCACCTGGCATAACAGGTCCTACTCCACACCTGGGACTCCTGGATGCTACAACAACACAAACAAGCAGTTGTACCAAAGCACAACCCATTTATCAAAGCGTTTGCAGTTTTCCCCTGCCAAGGGAAGGGGAGCAAAGAAATGTGAATCTCTGCCTTGAACGTTTTAAGAAACAAACTTAACGGACTCTGCGTAGCCTGGTGGGCCTTCTGAGCTTCTAGTAACCTGGAGTCTCCAGTCATGAACGGAGAAAGCTGAAAGGAGACTGTGGAGTTCCTGGACTCTTGCAGGGCTCCGGATGGAAATAATCCATAAAGGAAAACATGGCCATTATTTTTTCATCACTTATTTTTCTAGGCCAATCCTGCCCTGCAGACATCTCTCTTGATTGAAAGGTAGTGAGGCTGTTGGGACACGTTTTTCTCAGAAGACTTTGGCAGCAGAGGTGTTTGAAATATTAAAAATGCCCCCGGCAGCAGGTGAGCTGGGCTGCAGGTGCGGCTGCTTTATGAGCTGATGTCTTGTTTCATGGCTTTTCAGACTCACTAAACCGTGACTTCTCCCTCTCCTGGGTATTTCTCTCTCTCTCTCTCTCTGCTTGGAGACTAACAACATCATGCATGTAGGTCAAGTTCATTTTCTCATTGGGAAGGGCAAGGCCGAGGAGACCAGATTTTCAAAACGTAAAACAAGGCACCCAGGGCAAAGGTTGGAAGGGGGCAGGGGAGAGGGGAAACAGGATGGCACGTGGGGAGAAGGGTTTGGGGTGGGCGGAGTCAGGACAATGCATGTGGGGAAGGAAGGAAGGAAGGAAGGAAGGAAGGAAGGAAGGAAGGAGGTTGCTAGTCCGTGCTCTCTATTGATTCTAGAAATGTTGGTGTTTTCTTCCAGCATTTGTGGCCTCAGCAGATCCTGGTCCCTTGACTGACTGAGTCGATGAAATTGACCGCAGGGTTCCAAGCATCTCTGAAGCTGTTTTATATACATCAGGGGGTGAAAACATTTATTTTTAAAAACGAACCAACCCCCCCAAATCCAGCTGATCCCCACACACACACATTCCGTGGGGCAGTATCAGCCTGTGAGAGGCCAGGCGGCAGGTGCTGCTTGAGGTGCCCATGCGCCCAGCCAGCCTGCTATCAGTTTCATCTGCTCAGCCAGGGGGCCAGGATCTGCAGAGTCCAGGAATGCAGGAAGAAAATACCAACATATGGAGACATGGGGACAGACCTTGAACCGGGGCGATCCTTCTTTGTAAGGACGCACAATCTCCCTAGCGAGGTGGCTGAGAGTAACATACTGAAATATTTTACAGTCCAATGAGGCCAAGAGTCTCTATTCTGAGGGAGGTGCTGTACCCATGTTTTATTATGCCAGACCCCTTCCCAAACTTTGTTAGACTCTTTGGGCTAGATTCTGTGCTGCGCCTCCTGGGAAGTAAAGCTTGGAAGGCTGCCTTTCACTACCAGGATCCAGGGCTGATGTGGGGGCAGAAATGTCCCCTGGTATAAGTTTGATCCATCTCTCCTTGAGGGCATAGCTACCCATAATTCCCCAAAACCCTATAATTATGTTCTCAGCCCTGCCATTATACAAGGGCCTACAAGGAAAGGCAGTGTAGGACCACTAAAACATCCAGTTCTCCCACAACCTCTTGTGGCTCCCTGGAGCAGGGAACAAAATCAACCCCTTTACCTTAGCAGATCTGAGTCCTCACAATCACTGGGGTGGGGTTGACACCCAGCCTGCAGCTCAAGGGATGTTCTGACCTCCAAGGTTCTGTCCAGCTGAGTCCTACACCAGGAGCTTGCAGGAAAGCCCTGAGTTTCTCTCTGGCAATGAGACATTTGTCAGGAGGTGAAGAACTGATGTCACATGACGTGATGATGCCACACCGGGCCATGATACAACATCACTGTGAGAATGAAGCATCATAGGCAGAAGCCGATTGAATCTGCAGAGCACTGAAACAGGGAAGCCTTCAAGATCTAAAAGCCAGTCATGTGTCCTAATCACTCCTATTGCTGCCCTTCATAGTTGGCTCCTACATCAAATAGTGTCTCATGCCTCAGCTCCCTGCCTCCTCCTGGGGCTGTCAGTAGTCTTGCATTTGACTTAACTTGCCAGCTCCTCCACTCACGTTACGGGGAAATGAGGAGAGAGATGACCAGACAGCAGATAGAATTAGGGCAGCGATGCGTCTGGGAAAAGCTGGCCAGCCAAGGGAAATTAGGCTCTGTCTTATCTTATCTTAGCTTCTCCCTTTGAGAGAGACTGTACTGAAGTGACTCCCATTTCCTTGATCTTCCCTGCATTAGAATCATAGAATATCAGGATTGGAAGGGACCCAAACCTGAACCCATCTAGTCCAACCCCCTGCTCGTTGTCCCTTCCCTCCCATGTGCCTGTGAGGTGATTATCCTGGGACGTTGTATATAATACAGCTGCATACACATAAAGTGGGGGCCTTGCCGGGCTTCTTTCAGACATTAACCCTGTGGAAGGTGCTTTCTGAAAACCCATGGATGCAACTGGAGAGCTGTAAATCCTCAGGGAATGTATTTATTTGGCCAGGTAAGCAGCTAAGAGGAGAGGGTTAAATGCTACAGAAGAAGGAGAACATTAGGGAGGAGTTTTCTCTCTGGGTTCTGCTTCAGCCTAAAGGTGTAATGGGTTGACCTACCCATTTAAGAGGCAGGGGACCTGGGACAGCCTTGCCTGTTTGGTTTCAGACCCCTCTGGGAAGGGGTTCTGGTGATTGCTATAAAGGCCTGAGAGAACTCACTTGCAGGGGCAGGGCAGCAGGAAGGGAGATGGGTTCCTGCAGGAAGGACTGAGAGACAAAGGGGAAAAGCCTCAGGCAGCTGGAGCCCAGGGTGGGCTGAGGAGCTGTTTTTGAGTTTGATGTTTTGTCTACATTTTACATTTGGAAAATAAAACAGTGCCTGGAAAAAGACGGGTGCGGGGATGTCAATGAATCTTTCCAGGGCTGGGAGACAGGCTCACACCCTACAGCTGGTGGAGAATGCAGGCAAGTGATTCCCCTGCCCCCACCCCCTGGAACTTAGGGGAAACTGAGGCAGAAGGTTGCCTGAAGCCAAACTGATATAGTTGGCAGAACTTTTTGAGACCTCCCCCCACCCAACAAAAGAGGGAAATTTAGAGCCAAAGCAGCAAGAGCAGAAACAGACCCGGAGAGCCAATGCCAACAACAAGAATGGCTCCTGAAGCACCCTGGGAGGGGGATTCCCGGAAGCCTTACTGGTCTTGGAGAGGGTAACTCAGGCAGAACTGGCCACAGGTTGGTGAAGCTGTGGCCAGAAGGCGGCCTTGAGGCCCTTCTCTGCCCCTTTGAGCGAGGGGCCAGTGCTGCTGGCTGAGAGGAGTCACTCTCGGTGGCCAGGGTGGCACCATTTCTGACTGGAGCAGCCCAGGCAGCGCTCCAAGCAACTGGCTCAAATCCTGAGGCAAAAGCAGCCATTCTAGAGAGAGTGGGACTGACTCCAGAGGCAGATTGTCACTGGTTCCCCATCAAGACGCTCCCCTGGGGAGCATGCCTGCGTGTAGCGGCCCAGCGGCTGAGAGACTTCGCTACCTGGTGGTCGTACCCAGAGAAGAGCTCTGTGGGGAGAATCGTGGACCTGAGGGGTCTGGAACAATCCTTACAGGTCCTGCTGGGTATGTGTCTTTGGCCCTCCTCCATGGGTGAGATGGTGGAGACAGCAGGGGCCTCAGGAGCTGAGTGCTTTCATAGAATATCAGGGTTGGACTAGATGACCTCCTGAGGGTGCTCAAAGCAGGACCAATCCCATTGCGGAAGGCAAGAACGTGAGGTGCCCTGACCAGGGCAGGCCAGGGGAAACTCACAAAGAGAGAGTGTCCTGGGTGGCTTGAGACAGGCTTTCAAGAGGGTTTTTGGCCCCGTAATCGGTTCCACAACCTGCTGGAAGTCCCCCTGGGGTGGCTGGGAAGTCCTGGTAGTATGATATCAATGGGGCTAATCTGGGCACATTAAGAGAAATTGCCCACTAATGGATGCGTGTGGGGTGCTTAGGATGACCAGATAGCAGGTGTGGAAAATTGGGAAGGAGAGTGGGGGGGTAATAGGCACCTGCATAAGACAAAGCTCCAAATGTCGGGACTGTCCCTATAAAACTGGGACATCTGGTCACCCTAGGGGTGCTATTTCAGCCAAGGGGGAGGCTGGGATCTCCTCCAAACAATACACCCCTAAGTGGCCTGTCGCACAACCACGGAGGAGAAGGACGACTCAGAGGTGTGTTTTGGATATGGAAAGATATTAAAGGCATGGCCTCTTGATCATTGGGACCCTGGGGAAGTGGGTGATGCCCCTGAAAAACACAGGGCTCTACAAGTGAAGAGAAATTGTTCTCAGGACACTCATACTGGGCAGAAGGGTACAGCTCTGGGTGAGTCCCAGGAACCTGAAGGAAGCTGAGCTGTTCTGGGAGAAGTTCTGTCCAGCCCAAGAACATGGGGGAGGGATTGAACCAAGGCTAAATACACCTGCTGAGGTGATGTACCGAGAAAATGGTGAGCAGCAGTGCTTGAGGGTGGAGGAGGAGTTGATGAAACTTTGCGTAGCAATCATCCTACAGAACCAGTGCATGGCAGAGAAGGATCAAAAGCAGGAGACTCTGGAGGCTGAGGTGACTGCCTTAAAAAGGAAAAGACTGGGCCCTGGTGAGGGTACAAATAAACTGTAGAACTTGTCCTGGGCTGGGCCAGGTTCTGCAGAAGGCGGGAGATGTGTAACAGGGCGGTCTGCCCCCTTAAGGGCCAGGGGGCTCCAGGGACAGCCAGACCCAGCTGTAAAGGGGTCAGAAGATCCCTGTAAAGGGCTGAAAGGGCTCAGTAGAGGGCGAGCTGCCCAAAGGAGATGGCTGTGAAGAAGGAGGGAGTGAGAGGCAAAGTTAAAAAGCTTCTGGGAGCTGTAGCCCACGGTGGGTGGAGGATCTGTTTTTTGTGCTTGATGTTTTGCCTATATCTTACATTTGGAGATCAAAACTGTGCTGGAAAAAGACTCTGGGTGTAGCACTGTGTCCTTCATGGGCTGGACAGACAGGCTAACAGCCTATAAAGGGGACAGTAGAGACTGAGGGTCTCAAATTGCTTTGTAGTATGGGCCCTGTCAAGGTTCCTTGCCCACTCTGAACTCTAGGGTACAGATGTGGGGACCTGCATGAAAACCCCCCTAAGCATATTTTTACCAGCTTAGGTTAAAACTTCCCCAAGGGACAAACTATTTTACCTTTTGCCCCTGGACCTTATTGCTGCCACCACCAAGCATCTAACAAAAATAACAGGGAAAGAGCCAACTTGGAAACGTCTTTTCCTCCAGAATCCTCCCAAACCCTACACCCCCTTTCCTGGGGAAGGCTTGATAAAAATCCTCACCAATTTGCATCGGTGAACACAGACCCAAACCCTTGGATCTTAAGAACAATGAAAAAGCAATCAGGTTCTTAAAAGAAGAATTTTAATTAAAGTAAAAGAATCACCTCTGTAACATCAGGATGGTAAATACCTTACAGGGTAATCAGATTCAAAACATAGAGAATCCCTCTAGGCAAAACCTTAAATTACAAAAGACGCAAAAACAGGAATCTACATTCCATCCAGCACAACTTATTTTATCAGCCATTTAAACAAAACAGAATCTAACGCCTATCTAACTAGATTGCTTATTAACTCTTTACAGGAATTCTGACCTGCATTCCTGCTCTGGTCCGGGCAAAAGCAACACACAGACAGAGAGAAACCTTTGTTTCCTCCCCCCCCCCCCCAGCTTTGAAAGTATCTTGTCTCCTCAACGGTCATTTTGGTCAGGTGCCAGCAAGGTTATCTTAGCTTCTTAACCCTTCACAGGTGAAAGGGTTTTTCCTCTGGCCAGGAGGGATTTAAAGGTGTTTACCCTTCCCTTTATATTTATGACAGGCCCCCTCTTCAGAGTGGGTTCTCCATGAAGATTCCACTTCCCCTCCCATTCACTGTCACCTAGCCCTGGCTCTGCTCCGTTCCTGATCCCCTAACATCCCTTTGGCAGCTGTAGCAATTGCTTACATGGGAAAGCGATGTTAGGAGAGAAATGCTTTTCTCTATAGCGGCTGTAATGAAGTGTGATTTGCCCTTTGGGAGGGAAATAACCTCATTTCATCCTCCGCCTCCCCTCATCTGTTTTCTTTCTCCCCCTTTCATTCTGCATGTGCTTCTTTTCCCTTACTCCCCTGCCCCAGAACATGCTGCCCTACTGGTTGGTCCTCCTTTCCCCTTCTCATGCTTGCCTTGTCTCCCTCCTGGACATACTGCCCAGCCACCTGGTTCCTGTACTCTTCTGGACACACTTGTTCCTTCTCCTCTGCTCCTTTGGCCCCTGCTCTCCTGCTGACAGCCAGTGCTGACATCCCCAGTGTTGGCTGTGTTCCCAAGGCCTGTCCCTATGTCCTTCCTCACTCGCAGCAGCTCCCACGAATGGCTGCTGCCAACCTGCCACCCCCACCTCCAGTTCTAGCTTTTACAGGCTCCCAAGTCTTTCTTTGCAAGGAAGAGCCTGGGTACCTGTAAGAGCAGCTGAAAACATGGACACCATGGCCCAGACCCTCAAGGGTGCCTAACATCCCTTTGAGAATCTGGGCTCATGTGACCAACTAACAGGGCCAGCTCCCGGCACCAGCGTTCCAAGCAGGTGCCTGGGGCAGCAATCTAAAAGGGGCAGCAGTCCGTGCGTCGTTAGGGCAGCATGGGTTTTTTCGCCGCAGCAGCAATTCAGCAGCAGCTTGTATCTTCACAGTCCTGCGGCAGCAAATCGGCGTGCTGCTTGGGGCGGCAAAAAGCGTAGAGCCGGCCCTGCCAACTAACTGCTGGCCAGAAGCAAGTGCTCTGCTGACCACGGTGTCAAACCAGCCGCTGGAGGCCAAACGGTTATGAATGAAGGTTCAATGATGTTAAAAATGCCCATCAGCCCAGTGAAAGAGAGTCCAAATCAAACTAGTGCCATGGGACTCCCCCAACTGCATGTTCCTATGAAGTAACTTTCTCTGTTTTTCACCAAAGGTCTCTCTCCTCTTTCCCTGTCGTCTCACTAGCAAATCTAGGGCAGGAACATGCAAATTGCATTTGTCATTGACAGCAAGAAGCACTCATCCCTCCCTGGCAGGGAGAACAGGTTTCATACCCTGACACCAAACATAGCACCCCAGGAAGACTTATTGAAGAGCCCAGTGCATCGGCAGGAAAAATCCAAGCAGGAGAAAACCCTCTTATAACATCTGTCTTCAGCCACTTCCGCCCATGGTTCTGCTCAGTTGGCCAAAAATCCACCTTGCACTGCTGGGGAAATACATTTATTTCTGAAACACTGATGCTGCTCAGGGCTGGATCAGTGATGGTGCCCTGAACTGTATGTCATGCTCAGCTGGGACCTCTGCGTGGAACATGCCCAGCTGGGGTGCACACACACAGTCTCCCTCACCTACACTCAGTAGGTCAAATAAACTGAAAACAATACCGGATCTGAAGTCCCTTTTTCAGCCCTAGTGCTGGTCCCTGCTAAGGACACTGATGGAGGAAGTTTATGCTGCAGCTGCCCAGGCTATAGATGGATACACAGAGGGCTTAAGCCTCCTGGAGCTGCCAATGTGTCACTAACTTCACTTTAGAAATGTAGGGCTGGAAGGGACCCCTGTGCTGTGGCAAGCCCAGGTAAACTTAGATCATCCCTGACAGGTGTTTGTCCAACCTGTTCTTAAAAACCACCGGCAATGGGGATTCCACAACCTCCCTTGGATGCCTGTTCCAGAGCTTAACTATAGTCAGAAAGTTTTTCCTAATATCTGACCTAAATCTCCCTGGCTGCAGATTAAGCCCATTGCTACTTGTCCTATCTCCAGTGGACACAGAGAACACTTGATCCCCATCCTCGTTGTATGAGCCCTTACCATATTTGAAGACTGTTTCCAGGTCCCCTCTCAGTTTTCTTTTCTCAAGACTAAACATGTCCAGTTTTTTAACCTGTTTTTTTAACAGTGCAATCACTGTGCTTAGCGGCAGAGTGAACGACCGGATCTGATGATTCCCTCTGCCGTGAAATGCGGAAGCTTCACTATGAGCTGTGTTTCTGGTTGACTTGGCCTTCAGGCTGGTGCCATCCACCCGTCTTCCTTGTCTGTTTGCTGATGGCTATACAGAGCCACCCTCTGCATTACCCTTAGTTTGTGGAGGTTTGACTCCTGCTTCAGGGTTATCTGAGAAGTGGGATGCAACCCAACCACAATTACTGAGAACAGGATCATGTCCCTGATGTTAGCGCTGGGGCTGTGACCCTGCTTCTGATAACTGGAGGCTTCCAACAAGTGAGGCCCGGATGATGGAATAGGCTGACTTCCCCAAGGGAATAGCCAAGACCCAGCACTGACATGGTTTAACAATGCACTGCTGGGACTCTGTTGCTAAAGCTCCTTAGTGCTGACTCCGGCTCAGCAGCTGCCCATAAAGAAGCTTCTATAGCTGGCTATAATCATGGAAACTGACCAGGTGGAGTTCGTTTTTGAGGTCTGTGCTTAGGGGACTTTGCTGGGGTCTCCCTCTAATCTGTACCTCCAACTATCTGAGGGGCCCCAGGTTCCATCTGAGAGCCTTGAGGAGTTGGGGTTGTTCTGGAGTAGCATCTCAGATGCTGTCTATAACTCTGCCCAGTTTATTCCTTTTGGTTTGGAAGGTAGGGCGCTTGCTCCCAGATTGCTCAGACCTCCTCCCCAGGGCATAGTTTCAAGCAATGATGGGTTGAACTGGGGAAGATGTAGGGTTACCACCTGTTGCCACCCTTTTCATGGGGTAGTCCCCATTCTACCACTGGAAATGCCCTGAAATGTCTGTGGGGCTGATGCAATGACATCCTATTGTTCCGAAATCTGAATCATTGTGTCCTGGTGTGATGGTTTCCTCTTGGGGGATGACAGTATTCATTGGAAGTGGTGACCCTGCAGGAGCCATTTCCACCTCTGATACCGTCCCCCCTTCAGAAAGTTCCTACTCTGTGCCCACATGAGCCTCACAGGCTTCCATACTCTCAAGTCTTGTCCACACAGGCCAGTTATTCCAGAATGAACTAGGGTGTGGATTTCAAGTGCTATAGCTATTTCAGAATTACTCCCCACGTGGACAGTGTCCACATGTGGATCTACTGTGGAATAACTATTCTGGTCAATTTCCCCCAATTTCCCTCAGTCCCACCTGCAGACATTTCTATTGACACAAAGAGTATGCAAAAAAATATCATAAGTGGGGTTCATTGGCCCTGCCAGCTGCCACTGAGACTAATGATATTGTAGTTTGTGCCTCCTTAGCCTTGTAAAATGTACTTCGAGCAATCCAGCTAGCACTCCGGTGGGCATCCCATGGAAAATGGGTTGAAAAAGCCTATAACAATATCATGATAAAGACATGGGGCTGGGAGATTTGGGTTCTGTTCCCAGTTCTGCCACAGACTTACTTGGGCAAGTCATTAGCCTTTTGTGCCTCCGTTTCCCCAGTGGCAAAATGGGAATAATTAGACTTCCCACCTCACAAAGGATAACGAATAATCCCTTCATATTTGTAAATGATTAGAGATCCTTGACGGGAAGGTGCTGTAGATGTGCAAAGTATTATTTTGTGAAAGAAGAGTATCCTATAAGAGTAGTGAGCCTTGGGATCACTCTGTGGAAAGAGAATGGGAAGCCCTATATGAAGCTGTGCTTATCATAGAATCATAAAATTGTAGGACTGGAAGGGATTTAATGGCAGGACTAAGTATTATCTAGACCACCCCTGACAGGTGTTTGTCTAACCTGCTCTTAAAAAACACCAATGATGGAGATTCCACAACCTCCCTAGGCAATTTATTTCCTGACTGTTAGAAGTTTTTCCAACCTATTTCCAGCCCATTGCTTCTTGTCCTATCCTCAGCAGTTAAGAACAACAATTTTTCTCCCTCCTCCTTGTAAAATCCTTTTATGTACTTAAAAACTGTTATGTCCCCTCTCAGTCTTCTCTTTTCCAGACTAAACAAACCCAATTTTTTCCATCTTCCTTCATAGATCATGTTTTCTAGACCTTTCATCATTTTTGTTGCTCTTCCCTGGACTTTCTCCAATTTGTCCACATCCTTTCTGAAATGTGGCGCCCAGAACTGGACACAATACTCCAGCTGAGGCATAATCAGCGCAGAGTAAAGCGGACGAATTACTTCTCATATGTTGCTTACAACACTCCTGCTAATAAATCCCAGAATGATGTTTGCTTTTTTTGCAACAGCGTTACACTGTTGACTCATATTTAGCTTGTGTTCCACTATGATCCCCAGATCACTTTCCACAGTACTCCTTCCTAGGCAGTCATTTCCCATTTTGTATGTGTGCAATTTATTGTTCCTTCCTAAGTGGAGTACTTTGCATTTGTCCTTATTGAGTTTCATCCTATTGACTTCAGACCATTTCTCCAGTTTGTCCAGATCATTTTGAATTTTAATCCTATTTTCCAAAGTACTTGCAACCCCTCCCAGCTTGGTATTGTCCGCAAACTTTATAAGCGTACTCTGTCTGTCATTATCTACATCATTGATGAAGATATTGAACAGAACCAGATCCAGAATTGATCCCTGTGGGACCTCACTCATTAAGTCCTTCCAGCATGGCTGTGAACCACTGATAACTACTCTCTGGGAACAGTTTTCCAACCAGTTATTCACCCACCTTATAGTAGCTCCATCTAGGTCACATTATGTTAATGACTTTACAGGATTGAAATTACAGTCACACTCAAAGATGATTTATCCCCTTCGATTATGTGTATTTATCATCTCTGGGCGATGCCCTTGTATTTACTCCATGCTGTGTTTGCACTGTCTCCATAAGGAGTAGCCAGATAGATAATAACCTACTGTGTGAACATAAACCAAGAGTTTCCAGTATGATCTGGACCCTTCCTGCTGATTTAGCCACAGTTTCTGGACACCTTGGGCCAAATTCATAGCTGGGGCAAGTGGGCTCTGCTCCTACTGAGAACATGTGGATTTGCACCAGGTTACTCCAAGCCAGGATTTATCCCCTTAAGCGTCAAAGGCACTTGATAAAAGCACATTTCAGAGGGTCTTCCTCAACTATCACTAGTGAGAAGATTGTTTTGGCAATCTGTTTGTGAGCTGGTAAAATGACTGCAGGAAAAAGGTGGCACTAGGAACACGACCCAGGTGTGCTGACTCTTACTCATGGGTAGCCCCACTTTCCCCTTGGGTCAGCTGCTATCACAGCCCTCCCCTTCCCCAACAGCAGAGACAGGGCGCTGAGCGGGAGTTAACCCCTTATTCACACCAGGGACCTGATAATGCTCTTTCCACCCTCTACCATGTGAGTAAAAACAAAAGAAATTGAGGCATCAAGCTAGCTTGATAGCGATGGGAGGGAGGATGACACAACACTGGGACAAAGAATAACAGAACATCAGTTGTTTCTAATGTCACTGAGCTGCACATTCTCTGCCATAAATAATTGCTTCAGGGAACATTTGGTTTGAGAGCTCAAGCTGAGTGGCCCTTAGGGCACAGTAACACACAGCAGCTGGCTCAGGAAGAAAGGTTACTGGTACTGATAACAGGAGAAATTGATTTAACTGTTGTAGTGTAATTAATCTGATTTTGCAGGGTGGATCCTTGCAGGGGACAGAGTCCTGATGCTGAACTCCAAGAAGGAAGGGTGCTTTTTTTTTTTTAAATGCAGACAGTTTAAAAACAGCCAGGAGGGGAAAAGGGCTAGAGGTAGCATTTGTAAGCCCTGTGCTTATCGCTGGTCTGCTGCGCTGCTGGGAGGATTGGCCAGTGAATCTGAGATTTGGGGATCAGTTACACACTCCCCACCTCCCCTTCAAAACTGTTGCGCGTGGGGTGGGGTTCTCCCTCATGCCAGGCATGAAAGGCCAAAGACATTTCTGTGATAGCTCTATCCTGCAAGTGCCTCCCCCACCCTTGACTCTCATTCTGCTGCCGGGGACCCCCTGTCGTCACCGATTTCTCCGGGGCTTGGACAGGTGTTGGAAATCCGTGGAAGGGTTGATACAGCCTGGGGCTGAATTAACTTTTCTGGGTAAGTTATGGCAGGTTGGAGAGGAGAAAATGTGCACCCCAGAGACCTGGCTACAGCACCCCCAGGAGCACCCAGTGCCATTGGGGGTTGTAGTCTTCATGCGCTGCTCTTGTGTGGAGCAATCTGGCTCATTACCTATCGTAGCTACAACTGGAAATGGAGATGAGATGAGCCTAGAAAGATTCTGAAGCATAAAAATAGGCACAGATACAAAGAATCCTCCATTATTTGGGCCTGGTTTTCTAAACAGCATGCAGCTGTGAGTGTTACTGTAACTGAGCGTGCAAATTGGGCATTTGAGCAGGCAGGTGGCCAGTTTGGGGGATGGGGGAGTTTGTTCTCACAAGACAGTGAGAAGTAAAAAGAGGTCTGTGGAGGAGCTGGTCGGTCCACTAGGCCAGCAGCATGTACAGGGATTCAACACGTTTTGCATAGAAGCTAAATGTTATTGACGTTAGTTAAAACCACAGAAAGTGATGGTGAAATCCCTCTGGCCAGGGTTTCTGGAGGTACGGAAAGGGCAGCCCTTTTCTGAGACTGATGGGGCACAGATAAGTGGCAAGAGAGCGGCTCTGTAACTTACCCAACAGTAAATCACCAGACGGGATGATTTGCAAAGTCTTTTTCTAACGCAGGGCACAGAGGATACAGAATGCACTTACCCACTCGGCTATGGTTAATCAACAGCCGTTTCCATGGCTATGCTAGGAGTGGCTGGGGTGATCAGCTTTCAGAGCCATGCAAAAGGGAAGCTGGTGACGTCTATGTCCGTGTTCGTTTGTCTCTGAAATAGGGAACTGGACGGTTTTCACCCTTCTCTGAACCTTTCTCTGTGTGAAACTGATTCGCTGAGCTGTAGTTTCTTAAAGCTTCTATCCATGGGATACAAGATAAAAACTGAGATTCTCTGGGGATAGGAGCGAAGTCAGGCTCATTCAAAAACCTCTCCCACAGCCAGCCAAGTGCAAACAAACTGGGTTAGGTCAACTGTTGTAAATCAACATAGCTCCATTGATTTCAATGGAGTGACACCAGTTTACACCAGCTGAGGATATGGCCTATTATTCCAACTTTTGGACACCTACAGTGGGAGAAAGACTGGTCTTCTGACTATCTGACAGGCCAGGGACTCAGGACACCTGGGTTCTATTCCTGTCTCTGCCATTGACTCACTCTGTGACCTTAGCCAACTTGCTTAACACATCTCTGTGCCTCAGTTTTCCAATCTGTAAAATGAGGCTAATACCACCCATACTGAGCTACTATGAGGGCAAAGTGGTGTGAGTGCTTTTATGGCTTCTCACAGATGTTCATTAACTCACCCTGTTGTGCCTAGGTGTTTTGTAGCATCAATAACAAAGCTGATTGGAACACAACAGTGAAAGTGAAACTCTGATAGAAACATGCATTTGAAAAGTTTCCTGACCAGTTTTTGTCCCATTTTCTGACCAGCTCAAGCCAATAATAACACAGTGCTGCCCAAGGAGGGCCTGGGATGGGGTGTCACCCCACATACCGCCTGAGTGGAAAAAAGGGCCAATTAACCCCATGCCAGACTGCACCTGGAGGAGACTTGGGACTGATGAGGCCTAATGGCTGATGAAGCCCAGATGGGGGAGGAGCTGGGCTAGGGATAAAGAGAGGAAGTTGGTAGCATGAAGGGCTGTAGGGAGGAACTCTACAGTTGCTTCCTAGAGAGGAGGGATGTTGATAAGAGAGAAAGAGGATGGGATGGGGGCGTAAGCCCTGAGATCCTGCTTGGGAATACAGACTCAGCAAGAACCTGAGACAAAGAGGGAGGGAATCACCATGGGGTACAGAAGAAGCTCCAGTGGTAACCCAGAGAGGAGCCAGAAAATAGAGATAAAAGGTAGGAAGGAGCCCACGGGACCAGCAACAAGGTCAGAGCATGAGCCAACCATTGATTGTGAGACACAGAGTCCATGGACTGGAACCCAGAGTCATGGGTGGGACGAGTTTCCCCTACCAGCCACTGGGGAAGTGGCAGAGTCTGGGTAGTAGAGCGGAAGACTGCCTGGGACAGTTGGTCCAGAGCTCCTTTGATATACTGGAAAGGAGAAACTATAATTGTGACTGTGCTCCCCATAAGGCTTTATGGAAATATGCTTATGAATATATGTGACATAACTGGAATATGTTCTAGGCTACATATGCCATGTAACATATCTATGTAAAGGTCATGATCTACTGAAGCTGTTAATCCTATTTGCATGCATGTATCCTTTTTGTATTCGAAGTTATGAATATTGGCCATGTACTGGCTTGATTTCTAAATACTCTTAGTAGAGCATTTGATCAGTTCCTGGAGAAAGGAATTTGCAAAGTTAAGTGCCCAGTCAAGAAGCACTTAAGGAACAGTGCATCTTGGAAGGCTCCAGTCCACATAAGAAGTCTTCCTGAAGACATTCAAGATGCCACGTGGGCAATGGCTGCTGCCTGTAAAATTGTGAGTCCTGCATGGACATGTGACTGGCCCATGTGACTCCAGAACTCCATCTTGGAGCTGGACTTTGCATAGGAGAGAGGAGGGGGTTTCCACAAGAGGGAGTCTATTTAAGCCCACGGGAGACCCCTCCATTTTGTCTTCAGCTGGCTAAGGAGAGAGCCTCTCCACCCCCAAGGATACCTGAAAGAAACTGGAACAAAAGACAGTAACTACAGGGGGTGTGAGTGATTGCTGGACCCGGACTAGAAGGAAATTAGTCTGTAAAAGGAAGCTTACTGGAACTGGTGCGGTTTTGTCTGTAGTCAGTTTTCTTAGACATAGACTTGTGGGTTTTATTTCATTTTGCTTGGTAATGCACTTTGTTCTGTCTTGGAACCACTTAAATCCTACTTTCTGTATTTAATAAAATCACTTTTTACTTATTTATTAACCCAGAGTATGTATTAATAGTTGTTGGGGGGCAAACCGCTGTGCATCTCTCTCTATCAGCGTTATAGAGGGTGAACAATTTATGAGTTTACCCTGTATAAGCTTTATACAGGGTAAAACGGCTTTATTCAGAGTTTGGGTGCCATTGGGAGTTGTGCCTGTCTTTAACATTCAGATGCCCACTTCTGTGAGCTGCTTTCAGTTAAACCTACAGCTGTTAGGGGACATGGTTCAGACCTGGGTCTGGGTTTGCAGCGGCCTAGTGGGTCTGGCTCAAACCAGGCAGGGTGCTGGAGTCCTAAGCTGACTGGGCAGGAAAGCAGGAGCAGAAGTAATCTTAGCACATCAGGTGGCAGCTCCCAAGGGGTTTCTGTGATCCAACCCGTCACAGTAATGACCTGGTTGGAGAGCCAAGCCACGAAGAGGGAGAACCCCGCGTCATGAAGAGCGAGTAGCCTGACTGTGGAGATGGAGACCATGGGGCCAACAACTGAAGGAGGGAGCATTAGACTGGTTGTGAGCTAATCCCCACGGGAAGGTTGCCCCAGTGAGGAGTAGTAAACCCTATTACAGGTTCGTGAATCAAGAACTTGCATGAAGTAAGTACAGCAGCACGGAGTTAAAGGTACAGTGGCCATTTGAAGTTGGTGGCCGCCATTTTCTGGGCCATGCCAAGCCTCATGTTGTTGAACATTGAGATAAGAAAAAGGTTAGATGCAGAGATCCTTGGCATGAGACAATCCATGGCGTGCGATGTCATGAGCTGGCTGCTGTACATCCTCCAGCCTAGTCACTGGCAGGGTATGTGGGCTGAATCACTCTTGTGCGGATGGAGAATCCCAAGCGAGTTGACCCCATATTAAGAAGAAACTTGGGGGAAGGTGTAGCTTTTGGCTGACAGCTGGGAGTGCCACAAAATAAGCACAGGATCAGAGAGAGGAATTTCTGGCCCTGGCCCTGCCCCAGGAGGGGGATTGGAGTGGGGGGATGGGATAGAACAGACCGAACCATCACACCTGCTCAAGATCCAAGGGGAAGATCCTGGTCTCCGCTTTTGCGGTCTCTTGCAGGGGCTGCTGTGGGGTGGGCCATGCCAGGGGTCTTGACTGCCACTTTCTGTCAGTGCTGCCCTCTCCCTCTGCTGGACGGACAGACAGGAAGCAGCAACAGCGGTGGTGGCATGGGCCAGAATTCAGCACGGAGCAAGCCAGGCTGGACCGGACCAGATGGCTGGTGCCATGTGGGGTCCTTGATCCTTACCGCCCTATCCTTCTCTGGGATGGAATCGGCCCACTAACCCCCATGAGCAGCCACTGTGGAAAAGCCACAGCCACGCATGGGGATCTGGGGGACTTGCTGCCTGTGTGCATCCCATGAAATTCAAACACGTATGCTGCTGCTGTGAATTTTTAAAAAAAGGGGGGGGGAGGAGAGGGAAAACAAAACCCACAATTTTCCTTTGACCTTATTTATGGCATATAGTTTTACTTCAGCATTCTGACTTCTTGCTTAAAAGTTAAGCATCAGCAAGCCTAACCTTTCTGCAGTTTCTGTGAACTGCAGCAGGAAAAGAGTCATTGCTGAATGGAAGAGTCTTGGACACACAACAATGTTAAACAGGTCCACCCTCCCTGATCTTGTTCAGAGATTAACCCCCTTTCATCTGGAGGAAAAAATACCAATGTACTGCTTATCTGAATTGGTTGTTAGTGTCATAACAGAATGTGTTATGGCAATAACTCCCACTCATGGAAATTCCCTGACTCTTATAGGGACAAACCCTGATGAAATCTTAAGGATCAAAAGTTGACCGTCTCCTCAGCCCACTGCTTTAGTGTCTATGTGCAATGTCTGTCCTTTTTTACAGAAGTCAAGATTTTATTTTAAAGAATTTTACAGCCATTGCCTGCAGGGTTGGCTTCACCTAGCTTCGGTGGCAACTCCATAGTTAAGGTAGTAAGACTTTTTTTTCCATTAAAAGCTTTTTTTAAATCCTCTCCCACATCCCTGTTAACTTCTGCCCCAAACCCTCCTTTCAATCTGAAGCTACAGAAGAATTTCTCCTGCTATTCCGACATCATGAATCTCAAAAACAGCTTGACCTATGAAACTTCTTGCATTTGACAGACCAGAGGGAGAAGTAGGACACCGGCAATGTGACCAATAAGCTGGGTGGAAAATTGAAAAATTATCCACTAGCAAAAAAAATTCTGTGTGCTACATGAAAGCTCTGGAAAGATTATAACTTCCATGGAAAAAGTCTTGTGCATCTAACAGGTTTTCCAGGCACAGTCCAAGGGTCACTGGGAGATTTTTAAGAGCAGGTTAGATAAACACCTTCCCGAGCAGGGGCAGTGTGGTCAATGGAAGCAGGGGTTAGATTAGCATAGCTATGGCAATCGGGCGAATTAATTTTTTACACCCCGGAGTCACAAAGCTATGTTTGTCCTCATCCAAGTGTAGACCAGCCCTTACATAGCCTGCTTTTGAGCGTCCATGACTTTTGCACAACTTTTCACCTCTGCAGGGAATTTATTTGCTCTTTTTGGATTCTTGTGGAGCTTTAGTTCTGCAGAAGCAGGAAGAGCTGGAGCCAGGGGCCTCACTCCAGTTCAGTCTCTGTTCCCTATTTAGCATGTTAAAGGCAGCTACAAGTCTTACATTTCTAAGAAAGCAATTTTTCTAGTTGCTTTTAGGGATATTTGTGCTATTGCCAAAAAAAAATAAATAAAAACAAAATTGTGATTTGGGAGAGAGAGGCTGGTATGGTATAGAATGTCTTGGTGACCTCTTGCCTTCCAATCTTTCATGATAACAGTTTTCAAGTACATAAGAGGTTGTTACAAAGAGGAGGGAGAAAAATTGTTCTCCCTGACCATTAAGGATAGGACAAGAAGCAGTGGCCTTAAATTGCAGCAAGGGCAGTTTAGGTTGGACATTAGGAAAAACTTTCTAACTGTCAGGGTTGTTAAGCACTGGAACAAGTTGCCTAGGGAGGTTGTAGAATCTCCATCATTGGGGATTTTTAAGAGCAGGTTGGACAAACACCTGTCAGGGATGGAGATAATACTTAGTCCTGCCATGAGTGCAGGGGAGTGGACTAGATGACCTCTGGAGGCCCCTTCTAGTCCTATGATTCTATGACTCTGTGTACCACACTATGGAAAATATTAAGGTTTTCTGCTTTAAAAAAGGTAATTTTCCATCTGAAAGGTGTAATGTGGTTAACAAGTCCTGCAAAATCCTGGAGAGGGAAGCTGAAAAATGAATTTTTCCTCAAAGAGGAAAATGGGAAGCTTCTACAGGTGCTTCTGGTGGCAAAGGTTGGGGTAGAGAGATACAGTATGATAGGCTTCGGTCCAAACCATTCATTTCAGAACAGGCTCCAAACATTCAAAGTCTGGGAGTAAGCACACAAATCTTAGAGCACTATTCTAAGTACTCTAAAGTCTGCAAGTTACTCCTATTGTATTGAAATGTGCTGTACCTCGTGGGGTTATCGGATAGAATTCGTGATCCATATTTGAGTTATTTGAGCAAAAGGCTCCCAAGAGATGGATGCTCGTAAAAATTACCTGGTTCTTCTGTGTTTGCACACACCTGGGCTCAAACGGTATGTATACACTGCAAGTGAAGGTGTGATCATAATGTGCATAGGCATACCAGTGCTAACTTTAAGCTAGCTAGTATAGGTAACCATAGTAGCGACAAAGTGGTGGCACGGGGCTGGAGTTGATGTGGAGTTGAGGTACATACTCAGGTTGCTAGCTCACATTGAAGATGTGGAGGGACCACAGGCTTCACTACTACTGTTACCTATGCTAGCTAAATCAAAGCCTTCCCGTGCACCAATCCCATCTTCGCTTGCAGGGTAGAGGTACCCTCATCCTCCCCAAATTGATCTCCGCTAACGTCTGGCTCCCACTGCCCTTTGGGGAAGCAATATCTCAAAAGCTCATGAGGATGAAGTTTAGAACTCCAGCTCCGCTCAAGCCTAACTGATGGGCTAAAGAGCCTGCAGTGTGGACGAGCTGGGTGCGGCTGGGAGATCGTCTGTCAGAGTATTGCTGAGGCGGGCTGTAGTCACTTACCTGGTGTCAGCCTCGCAGAGCATCTCAGGGCACCTGCTGTAGTCATTGAACCCAGCCATGTCTATCAGCCCTGTTCCAGTCCTGGTCTGGGAAGATATGTGAGAACGATTGCTGAGCATGTTGCTTACTTGCTGTATGTGAGTCTAGGGCTTTACACCTCCAGGAAATTTGCCTTAAGTAGCACAGCTACTTCAGAAGGAGCTATAATTATTTCTAAGAGGTGAATGACACGTGAATTAGAGGGACACATGGGGTGAGGTAACTTCTTTTATGGGACCAACTTCTGTTAGTGAGAACGACAAGCTTTTGAGTTTACACAGAGCTCTTCGTCCGCTCTGGGAAATGTACTCCGACTGCCACAACTAAATACAAGGGGGAACAGATTGTTTAGCATAAATAGTTAACACATTTCAAGGGACCATTCAAGGTGAAGTGGTCTATTAACACCGCTCCAAACTACTACCTCACCCACCTTGTCATACCCTGGGAACAACGCTGCTGCAACAATACTGTGTACAACATAAGAATTAGGCAGTAATTACAAAATATAGCCAAACACCAGTCTTTTCTGACACGTACCACCCCTATGTCTAATGCCCTGTGTGGTGCCTTAGTGCGGCTCATGCAAAATCTGTTGCAGGGAATTGCCCAAACGAAAGCGATGTTCCAAAGAGAGTAAATGTACATGAGCTACATTGGGATGGGGAAGAAGAACCCGTAGATGCATATCTGGCATCAGTCGCACGACAGCATGTACCTTAACTCTGAATTTTCTGGCTTTCAGAGGTTCAAGCTTGTGTTATCTGAATTCATCATATCTGCCTTTCAGACATTTGAGTTCAGCTAAATTCAGTGTTCCGGAAGGGCACAAGACAGCACTGGGTGACGTTAACTCCGCATTAACTAAATTTAGTTTTTGTCAGTGACTAATCATAAATGCTAAGTACAGGGTATTGTGAAACTTGGTGTTGATATATAGCCACAAGCAACAGAATCAATCACATCCCTTGGGTATGGAAAATGGGCTGGAGGTGTCACACAGGGGCCTAGAGAGGTTATGGACATTATGTGGGATTGTGCAAAAGTTCTGGGATGAGATTACCCCAAAAAATTAATGGTGTGCTGGACAACAATCAAGACCCAACATTTGAGCCATGATTGGGACTGTGAAACCTAGGGTTGTAAGGCCTGATGATGCATTCCTTATTTTCCCATTGACTGCAGTGGGAGTTTTGGTTGCACCTGGAATGCAGGATCAAGCCAGTACTCACCATATGATCACATCATTCATCCAGGACATTATCTGTGTGTACCAAACTCTGCATTCCATGTAACTGGAAACCTCTGAGGGTACAGGCCATAAAGGAATGAAACAAAGAACTGTCCTGTTGTAAAGAGGAAGCAGAGCCTGGTGTATATTTTTGGGACTTGGCCTAAAACCATTGCAAATGCTTGGAATCTATGTTCTAATCCTCTTTCTCCAAAGAGCTTTGTAACTTTTGTATTCGTTTGGACAAATGTTCAGAATCACACACTCTGTGGCCAAGCCCTCATGAATTCATCTTGCGTTTTTTAAACATTAAGAAACCTTTATGATTTATTCTTTGCATAGCTCTTAAAGTGTGCAGTGGAGACAATCCAGGAGACAAGTTTGCCTGTGTGAACTGCTTGTAAGCTAAATAGGCCACATATCGATGAGGGATACAGGTGTGCTATCACCAAAATCAAAGCTACTGAGCTATGATATTTCCCGCTTCCATGAAGGGATGATTAGGATTTAGAACCTATGATTATTATTTGTATTCTGGTAGCACTTAAACAACAAATAAGACAGTCCCTGCCCCCCCCCCCCCAACAGAGCTCCCAACTTACATGACCGCTAGGAAGCAACACAGAAAGACAGTTAAGTGGAAGGAGAAGATAACTGTAAAATGAGGGGAGTTTAACAGAAAAGCAGAAGCCACAACTGGTCACTTGCCTGAACAACTTCAGATGGGAGTGACTGTGAGGCAAGGAAGGACACATGGTGAGGTAAGTCAGGGAGGGCAGTCCTGGCCAATGGGGCAGCGAGAAAGAAAGCCTAGAGAGAGACAGGAAGAAGGGCTGTAAAACAGGCAGCATTCGTGAAGCAAAGGGGTATCAGTAAAAAACAGCTAAAACTATGGGACAAGCTACCAAAGGAGGCCGACGAATTACCATGGTTGGAAATACTCACAGCTAGACTAGATGCTCATATCGTAGGAATGGTTTAGCCATAGTGAAATCAATCCTGCTGCAATGAGGAAAGTAGGGTGACCAGACAGCAACTGTGAAAAATCGGGACGGAAGTGGGGGGTAATAGGCGCCTATATAAGAAAAAGCCCCAAATATCAGGACTGTCCTATAAAATCAGGACCTCTGGTCACCCTAGAGGAAAGATAGAAATGACCCACTAATGGGCCCTTCCAGTCCTAATGTGTTTAGGATTCTGCAGTGCCAAGGAAAGTAATTACTAACTTAGTGGCCCTGCAAAGCCAGAGAGTGAAGTGGAGAATTGATTCAACACTTAATGAACATTTCTCAGGCTGTACAAGAAGCAGAACAATGAGTCTCTGACTCGGAAATGCCAAGCGGGGAAAGTGGAGAATCAGATCATGAAAAGTCAGCAGGAAGGCTGAGAACAGGGATGCTGGGCTTGGGAAGGGTTCTGTACACAGGAAGTACTCCGCCTATTCTCACCTTTTGCTGATGAGTCCAGGAGCAGAAACAATTGAGATGAGGCCCTTGAATTCATGCAGCCTGATAAAAGAAACTAAATCTTGTCACCACTGAAAAAAAAATAACCAATGTGCAAATTGCCTTTCTGCAGGAGACTTCTGCCTCGCGCCAAGCACAAATGTGTCACTGGATGCGCAAGTACGTGCATTGACTTTCAAAGGCATAAATGGCAGACCCCCGCAGTCCTGTCAGTCCTAAGCTTTGACCACTAGACCATACTTCCTCTCATATTATAGTGCAGAGCACAGGAAAAGATATTCAAGGCAAGAATAGATTTCCCCTCTGCTGGAAGTTGAGAATTGAGAGCCAGGACAGAGGTAGAAGCGGTGATTCTTCTCCCCCCTACAACAGCAAAAATCAGGAGTGCCTCCACTGAAGTCAATGCAATTCTGTTGGAGCAAACCCCCTTTGGGAGGAGAATTGAACAGAGAGTGGGTTTGGGTGTGGGAAACCCACCTAGTTTTCCCCTACAAAGAAACTACTGGGAAACTCCAAACAGGATACTAGTTAGAACTAGTTTGAGTAAAATAGAGACTGGGAGTGGCTAAGTCATTATGCAAGGTAACCTATTTCCCCTTGTTTTTTCCTACCCCCACCCTGCCTCAGACATTCTTGTTAAACCCTGGATTTGTGCTGGAAATGGCCCACCTTGATTATCATACAAATTGAAAGGAGAGTGGTCACTTTAGATAAGCTATTACCAGCAGGAGAGTGGGGTGGGGGGAGGTATTTTTTCTTGCTTTGTGTGTATAAAAAGATCTTCTACACTTTCCACAGTATGCATCCAATGAAGTGAGCTGTAGCTCACAAAAGCTTATGCTCAAATAAATTGGTTAGTCTCTAAGGTGCCACAAGTACTCCTTTTCTAGTTAGAACTAGTTTAGCGACTGTTTCCTCACCATATCCCATACAATTTAGGAAACAAACTACCTGAGTGGTGGGAGAACAAACATGGCCAGTTAATGATTGTCAAAGAGCAAGATCCCACCTGTACTTATTTCTTTGTTTAAAACAAAAAGAAAAGACCTGATAAGTCAAATGGGAGAGATTGCTTGGGAACTTGAGACATGCAAAAACTCTTCACTAGCTTACATAAATTAAAAGAATAAGCTGTGATCTCTGAACAGACTGGGACTGCTTCTGCCTTAATAAATAATAATTTGCCTCCAAACTTCCTCTAGCCTAGAAATGTGACCCAACCACAGGGCCATAGAGTCAGTTTTTCAGTTTCCTCTTGGGTTGAGTATGACTCTAGTAAAGTTACTCCTGATTCACACCGGAGTGAGTGGAGAATTGTGTCCCATAGACTTTTTAAAAAACCCTGACCCATGTTGCTTCTAAGCCCATAAAATCAAAAAAATGTAAAAACTGAACTTCCTATTCAAGCTGTCTGTTTAATTCTGCATTTCTTCTTGAATAATGGGGGAAGATATGGGCAGGAACATAATAGAGAGAGCTCAAATCCCACTGAAATTCATGGGAATTAGGAGTTTAACTTGATTAGCTCCTTTTGAAAATCCCAGCCCTAGTCAGTTTCACTTTGATGTATATATTCAGTTCCTGTTCTTATGTTGACAATAGATGAAGATAATTAAATCTTGAATAGGCCATGGTTAAGGGAAATCATGCTCATGTTCTCCAAAGAGATGAGCTGCTTAAGTTAGATCAAAGAGGTGTGGAACTGAGGGCGAGTTATCAAGAAAATCTGAATAGTGAGACCAACAAGGCTACAAAGTAGGCTCCCAAGGGAAGTGGTGGAGGTTTTATTGCCTGGGACATTTAAACTGCCTGGGAAGAATTCTACTACATGTACAATCGGAGACAATCCTGCGCTGGCAAGGAGATGCACTAGATTAATAGATAGGCCTTTTCTTAGGGTCACTAGAGATCCTCTGACGCTTTGAGTCAGTTATCTGATTAGGTTAAGCTTGGGTGGCTAAAGACCCAGCCGCTAGGGGAGGTTGGCCCCCAGTCCCATCCCTTGTGCCCGAGGCTCCATACCACCCCTTTCCCTTCTGCCCCCTTCCTTCACAGGAGCCCAGAGCACCCCAGCGCCAGGCAGCGAGGCGACACAGTCTGAGTGCCGGGTGGGCACCGTGGCACAGCCACCCCAAGTCCCCATGGGAGGCCGGTCAGAGCCAGCCCCAGTCAGTCTGGACCAGGGTAGAGCGCAGGGAACTGCAGGAGGGAGTCTGGGGGCAGAGCATGGACAGGGCCACGCCAGGCTGTTTGGGGAGGTACAGCCTCCCCCAGCCTATGATACCCGCAGCCCATGAGGTTAAGGAAGATTGGCCCAGTGGTTAGGGAATTAGCTGGGAGTTTGGGAGACTTTGGCTCAGTTCCCTGCACTGCCATGGGCTATCTGTGTGACCTTTAGCAAGTCACTTAGGCTATGTCTACACTTTATCAGGAGTCGGCCTCCCAGCCCGGACTTGTGCTGGCATGCTAAAAATAGCCATGTGAATGTTCCCAGCCTGGGCTGGAGCTTGGGCTGTCATGCCCACCCTGCACCCTACTCTTGAGAGCATGGGCTCCAGCCCGAATCAGAATGCCTCCACAGCTCTTCTTAGAGCACTAGTACACACAGGTGCTGAATTACTCAGATCCTGGGGGGTGGGGGTCGACCCCCACTTCACCCCAGGCCCCACCCCCACTCCACCCCTTCCTCCAAGCCCCCCTGGCCCCGCCTCTTCCTGCCCCCGCTTGCCTCCCTCCCCCTCAGCGCCTTTTGCACACCGCTAAACTGCTGATCCCGGGCGGGCAGGAGGGGCTGGGAGGGAGGAGCTGATCCGCGGGACTGCCGGTGGGTGCTGAGCACCCGCTATTTTTTTTTCTGTGCCCCAGAGCACCCACGGAGTCGCCGCCTACGCTGGCATGAGCCCTGCCGGTGCAAGTCTGTGGCCCCAGGCTGGGAGGCTTGCTGCCAGATGCAGTGGAGGCCTACCCTTAGAGTCAGAGTTTTAGAGGACCCTAACGATGCAGATTGGCACCTGGTGGGAGTTTCAAAAGTTCTGAGGTGGACGTACCTTGGGGCTAGAGCCACAAAGGGACTCAGGTCTTAACTACCATTTTAGGCACCCAAGTCCAAAGTTTAATTCTTCAAAATTTCTGATTGGCTGCCACCTAACTCTCCAGTCACCTAACGTCCCTCGGTCTCGAAGTTTCCACCAATAAAGTGTTTTAGGCACGTAAAAATCTAGTGGACACGCACATAGCTGGCTAACCCCTGATGCCCAGTGCAGCTCACACCTCACTCCTGGCAGGATCTCATGCTCTGCTATCACCCCTCCGGGGCCTGATACAGTGCAGGTTCTCACAGGCTGCAGAACAGACCAGGCCCGGAGCAAAATGGAGAATAACGGTAGCGATCCCCTGAGAACTGTTAGCCTAGTGATTAGCACACTCACCCAAGAGAGCTGCCCCCCTGCCTGATTGGGAACAGGCCCCACCTCTCCAGTGCATACCCCAACCCCAGAGCTATGGGGTGGTCTGGCGGGGGACTCTGTTAATCTCTCCTATTGAAGCCATTCCACTTTGTAAAAATAAATAGTTCCTAGGCCAGAAAAACAGCAGGAATGACTGTATGGCCCTATGGTTGGGTCACATTCCTAGGCTAGAGGAAACCTGAGTTCAAGTTCCTCTTCTAATAACTACCTGATTATACAAAGTGGAACAGCTTCAGGAGAGACTGAGGCCTTGCAACACTGAGCCTAAGTCTCCTTTTTAGAGCTAGCCCTAGGTGCCTAACTCCCACAATGGGAGCCAGGCACTTCCGAAAATCCCACCAGGTGCCTATCTGCACCAAAATGCCTTTTAAAATCGAGTCCTCATTCTCTCAAGCCCAGATCCTCAAAGGTATTCAGGGTCCTAACTTCCTCTGAAATCAATGGGAGTTAGCAGCTACATACTTCTGAGGATTGGGGTGTCTATGCCTCCATTTCCCATCAGTCAAATGGGGGTAATAGCATGTTTATACCACATGATGGTGTCTGGAGGATAATATGTTACAGCTTGTGAAGCATTCTCAGATACCATGCTAGTGGTGGATAGGTTCTCCTGTGCTAGACTCAGAGCAATGCAGAAATGTTTAGCTGCACATGGCGCTCAGGAAGGAATAGTTGTTGTTTAACCATTGGCTAGGCAGAGTGGGAGGCTTTGCCTTCCTGTGAAGCACCAGCTGATGGCCACGACCATGGGTGTGGTAGCTATTTTCCTAGAGCTTCCTTAATATATTTGCAAATGGACAAGAAACCAAGCAAAGTAAATAAATTCTCGGGGCTTTATGCTAACACTAGAACTGAATTCCTGAGCCTTGAGTCACACCAACTTGTGTGTATAACTTACTGGAAGGCTGGTCAATCTGCAATCATCAAGTAACGGAAGCACTTGGTGCTGGATTTCAAAGGGCAGGGGAGGGTATAAAGCTGCACCGGGTGTTTGGCAATAAGGGGGTTAATAGCCACTTGGGCTGTACAGGAAGGTAATGACTCCCTTCCAACCTGAGGTCCCCTCTACCTGAAAGGGGGAGTTCCTCAGGTGAGCCTGATTGGGAGAGCCCAGCAAAGAGGGAAGTTGCTCAAAGTTAGGAGAAGGGAGGGTAGCTTCCTCTCTTTCTCTTCTCCGAGGAAGCTTTGCCCTGGCTTCTTCTGACCCACACAGCTGAGTGTTATGGCCAGGTGAGAAAAGTAATTAATTTGTGTGATTTAATTTTGGTCATGTGATGAACTTACCTTGTGTTAGGCTCTGACAGGGAAGATCTGAAAGAAGTTTAAAGCCTAATGTAAAGTTCTGACCTCTGCCCCCACCCCCCATTTTCTCGTGTGTGACTCCTAATAATCCATGGATGTTGATTGTACATAAGCAATGGAAGAAACTAGTCCTAGCTCGTCTTTAATCCGCTAGTGGGGTGCGGGTAGAGGGTCACTTCTGAATGTGCATGAAGAAGGTGGGCTGGTCCCTTTTCCTGTTCACCTCCTGGGAAAGTACTATGCGTTCACAGCTATTTGTCTGTTATATTCCAGGAAGGAAACAAACTGTCCTGTCTGCACATGGAATAACACGTAGGCTGTCGCCTCTGGCAGAAGTGATGTGCATTAAAGAGCTGTCTTACCCTTTCCTAAACGAGGGGTGCCCAAATTTACAAATGCCTCAGTGGCACCTGAGAGTTATACTTAGCTTACATATTCCTATTAATAATATAATATTGAGTATAACCCCACAGGGGTGCATGGTGTTTTACCTAAAATGAAAAAATAGACCGGGCTCCTGCCCCGCAGAACTTACAGCATGTGCCTGATCCTGCAAACACTTAAGTCTGTGCTTTAGTCTCATGAGCAGTCACCTTGATTTAAAGTGAAGCAAATGCGTCAGTGTTTGCGAGATGACCTTCTGCAATGAAGTTTGGATCGGCACTTCCCCAAAATTCAGGGAAGTTTAGGGCTTGGGGTTGTCCCACGTGCAGTAATTGTCACATACATTTAGGATTTTAATTCAGAAGAGCATTTCAGGAGGATTTAAAGGCACTCTAATAACCAGAGTCCTGTGTCCTTTAAGATGAAGGACTTAACTCTGCCGATAAACTGAGACTTATTCTATTACGACTAGCTAAACAATCAAAGACACATAACCCAGCATTACTGTTTAGTGTTCAAAGAAAAACATTCATTAGGCTGCATTCCAAAACAACTTACCATAAATTACTACTCAGAGGTTTCATCAGTAGCAATAAAACCTATACCGCTCTAGCTCCTACACGCCCCAACGACCTGCTCCGGGACGCCAATGGGAGCTGTAGGGGCAGTGTGAAGAGCCGCCTGGCCATGCCTCCATGTAGGAGCCGGAGAAGGGACATGCCACTGCTTCCGGGAGCCACTTGAGATAAGCGCTGCCTGGAGCCTGCACTCCTGAGCCTCTCCCCCACCCCAACCCTTGCTCCAGCCCTAACCCCCCCGCATCCCTCGATTCCATCCCAGAGCACCCTCCTACACCCCAAACTCCTCATCCCCAGCCCCACCCCAGAGCCTGCACCCCCAGCTGGAGCCCTCACCTGCCTCCCGCACCCTACTCTCCCACCCCAGCCCAGAGCCCGCTCCCTCAACTCCTAATTTCTGGCCCCACCCCAGAGTTCTCACCCCAACCCCAAGTTTGTGAGCATTCATGGTCCGCCATACAATTTCTATTCCCAGATGTGGCCTTTGGGCAAAAGAGTTTGCCCACCCCTGACCTATACTGTCTGGGCACAGTATAAGTGATCAGAGTAAATATTTTTCAATTTAATATATAATTAAACAATTATATCAACAAAGGTCTTAATCTTCGCTTAACTTCAGCAATGGCCATCAAGGCACTCTAATAACTAGAGTCGAGCAGGGACCCAATTTTCTACTCTGTGGGAAACTCTGTGATTATTTTTTTTCCCCCGAAATAGAACAAAACCAAAAAAAAATTGGAATGTCTCCTGAAACAAAATTCTTGGGGGGTTGGGGGGGGGGGAGAAAAACAAAACAGTTTGCGTCGATGGAAACCTTTCCTTTTGATAGAAACCAAAAATTGAAATGTTCCATTCTGAAAACATTTTCAGATGCCCCATTCTGTTTTTCTGAAATGAACCTTTGTCCCAAAATCGACATCTTTCTGCCAAACTTTTTGCTTTTGACAAATCGTCATTTTCTGATGGAGACACAAAAGTTCCCTCCGGCTCTACCAAGGATCTGTTTGCTGCCGGGCTGCTCTCACAAACAGGAATCAAATTACTGCAGCTTCACTGCTTGTATCGTAGGCCCTCACCCTGAAAGCTCAAGGAGGGTGCAGAAGCCTGCCTGCCCAAACCACCTTGCAGGGTTGGGGTCTTAGGTCTCCACTGAATAAAACTTCACTGTTGCCAACTCCCATGGTTTTATCATGAGTCTTGTGGTACTTGATGTTCTTAAAGCTCCACCTTATGGAATCACAGAGTTCAAGGCCAGAAGGGACCAGCAGAACATCTAGTTTGACCTCCTGTATATCATAGGACACCAACAACTGAAATTAGACTCAGGGGTTACAGTCCTCAGGCACCTAGACTATGAGGTGTCACAGGCAGAGAATAGGAGGGACCGAGGTGCACCAGTGCCTGAGCCCCTGCAATGGAAGGGAAATGATGAAGTGAGATATAGCCAGATAACCCTGGAAAGTGACCCGCACCCACATGCTGCAGAGGAAGGCGAAACTCTCCCAAGGTCACTGTCAATCTGGCCTGGGGGGAAATTCCTTCCTGACTCCACATATGGAGATCAATTAGACCCTGAGCATGTGAGCAAGAGCCAGCCAGCCAAGCACCTGAGAGCGAGAATGCTCAGTGCCATCTCCGAGCCCCGGCCGTCCCCATCCAGTGTCCCATCTCCAGCCGTGGCCATCCCTGATAATTCAGAGGATGGTGATTTCACGAAAAATACAATGGGATGAAGAAAACTCATGAATGAGTGAATGAGCCTCTGATAGTGTGGCTGATGGGATTAGGCCCTATGATAGTGTCCCCTGAATAGATATGTGGACACAGTTGGCAACAGGCTTTGTTGCAAGGATAGATTCCTGGGTTAGTGATTCTATTGTGTGGTGTATGGTTGCTGGTGAGTATTCGCTTCAGGTTGGGGGGCTGTCTGTAAGCAAGGACTGGCCTGTCTCCCAAGATCTGTGAGAGTGTTGGGTTGTCCTTCAGGATAGGTTGTAGATCCTTGATGATGCGCTGGAGAGGTTTTAGTTGGGGGCTGAAGGGGACGGCTAGTGGCGTTCTGTTATTTTCTTTGTTGGGCCTGTCCTGTAGTAGGTGACTTCTGGGTACTCTTCTGGCTCTGTCAATCTGTTTCTTCACTTCAGCAGGTGGGTATTGTAGTTGTAAGAATGATCTACAACCTATCCTGAAGGACGACCCATCGCTCTCACAGATCTTGGGAGACAGGCCAGTCCTTGCTTACGGACAGCCCCCCAACCTGAAGCAAATACTCACCAGCAACCACACACCACACAATAGAACCACTAACCCAGGAACCTATCCTTGCAACAAAGCCTGTTGCCAACTGTGTCCACATATCTATTCAGGGGACACCATCATAGGGCCTAATCCTATCAGCCACGCTACCAGAGGCTCATTCACCTGCACATCCATCAGTGTGATATATGCCATCATGTGCCAGCAATGCCCCTCTGCCATGTACATTGGCCAAACAGGACAGTCTCTACGTAAAAGAATAAATGGACACAAATCAGACGTCAAGAATTATAACATTCAAAAACCAGTCGGAGAACACTTCAATCTCTCTGGTCACTCAATTACAGATCTAAAAGTGGCAATTCTTCAACAAAAAGACTTCAAAAACAGACTCCAAGGAGAGACTGCTGAATTGGAATTAATTTGCAAACTGGATACAATTAACTTAGGCTTGACTAAAGACTGGGAGTGGATGGGTCATTACACAAAGTAAAACTATTTCCCCATGTTTATTCCCCACCTCCCACCTTTCCTCAGACGTTCTTGTCAACTGCTGGAAATGGCCCACCTTGATGATCACTACAAAAGGTTTCTTTTCCCCCTGCTCTCCTGCTGGTAATAGCTCACCTTAAGTGATCACTCTTGAAACAGTGTGTATCGTAACACCCATTGTTTCATGTTCTCTATGTATATAAATCTCCCCACTGTATTTTCCACTGAATGCATCCGATGAAGTGAGCTGTAGCTCACGAAAGCTTATGCTCCAATAAATTTTAGTCTCTAAGGTGCCACAACTGCTCCTTTTCTTTTTGCGAATACAGACTAACACGCCTGCTACTCTGAAACCCTTCGCACCTATGTTTTCTGTCAGGGCAGGAGAAAAGATCTGAACCTGGGTCCCTCCTCTGGAGAGTGTTCAACCCATTGAGCTAGGCGATATTCTGCCCTGGGGTTCCCTCCCTCTCTCCTGTTGAAGCTGTTCCACTGAGGGTAAATACTTAAGTCATTGCGAGAGAGAGAGAGAGAGAGAATGACTCGGGAGCCCAGTGGTTAGGGCACTTAGCTGGAAGGTGGGAGTCCCTGGGACTGGACCCTGCTCCAACCACTCTTCCATTATTAAGCCCCTGACCCCACTCCCCAGCAGGAGCTTGAGGGCCAGATTAAAAGGTCTGATGGGCCAGACACGAGCCGTAGTTTGCCCATCCGGGCCCTAGCTCAATCGCTAGCGCACACCCCTGAGACATACCGTGGACAAGACCTGCTCTTCCTCAGGCTGTCTTGCGTGGAGTGAGGCAAAAGCCAAACTCATTCTCCCCAGGAGCTCCTTAGGCACCTGAGCCACTTGACTCTTGGCAGCGGGTGCCAGTTAGGCGCCTAAGGCCAGCTGCAGGGAGGCACCTATCTCCATGACAGGGGCAGGCTCAGCACAAACCCTCTTGTGCGCATCACCCACTGGCCAGCGTAAACCACTCCCCCGGTGTGATGGCTTTTGTGGATTGCATTCTGAGGGGCCTGTCTCCCCCCATGAGTTGTATAGGGAGCCTGGGCCCCTAGCTTGGCTCTGTGGATTGCCGTGCTGTCCCTGTAGTTTTCCAGGCGCCATGATACCCAGCACTGCAATGCCTATGGCACTTTGTGGATTTGGGCCAGAGACTACAGCCCAGATCCTCAAAGATATTTAGGCACTTTAGTGCGGCTTGGTGCCTATATACCTTTAAGGATCTGAGTCAAGATCAGATGGAAAGCCTGTGGTGGATCAGGGAATCAAATCCAAGTCCATTGGACCATCCTTTCTCTCCATACAGCCTCTTTGCTCAGTTTTATAATTAAATCTGAGATTTAATTTTTGGTATATAATTTCCCTCCTGTTCCTTGTTGTTTCACAAACTCCCTTTCACTTCCAGCACACAACCTCCCACAATGCACACCTTTACTTAAGCCAGGTGCACTCAAACGCACACCCTTAACTCTGACCTCATCAAAATGAACCTGTTACCAACAGGTGGCCTTAAAGTGTTGTAGGTCAGAGTGAAAGTTGTGTGTTTTCTGCCTACTTGTGAGGAACAGAGTATATGTGAAGGGAAGCAGGGTGGATGCTGTGTGATAAGTTGATTGTGGAGGTGGATGAGTTCATTCATTTGGGCAATATAACATTTGGTAGATCATGTGAACTGAGGATGGTTTGGATATTAATGTTGCTGGTGATTTCCAAATGTTGGTGCTGAAAGGAAATACACTTGCTCTGCTTGAACTCCATGTTTTAATGAATATTTTTTAGTCCTGGAGTATTTGCTTTAAGAAATGCATTGATAATATCTCCTTTTAAAGGTAGAAAATAGTCAGAAAGATAGTCTCAAAGTCAGAGAGATAACAACGGAAACAATGAAAAGCAATTTAGCTCACTGCCAAACCTACTGAACGGAGTTACAGCAGCAGAGTTCTCCAGCACTCCCCAAGTGAGGACCACAATGTAGCAAAGAGACTGGTCTGGTGAACCCCAGTGCTCCCATTCACTATCTTATACCTTCTCTGTGGCAACTCCAGCAACTGCTGACATGGGAAAGGAGAAATATAAGACCATTCAGTGGAGCTTTTGTTCCTTGTGATTGGAAGTTAGCAGCTGGAACTAAGGAGGAGGAGCCATTCCTATGTGACCAACAACCTGTCCACAGACCACCATGGACTCATGAAGCCCAGTCTGGGAACCACTGGACTACAGCAAGGGAGAAATGAATTGTAGGAGGTGAGACACAGAAGTAAGAGGCTTCAAAGCTTTCCCTAAAGACTGGTGCTGTCAGAACTTCACTGCTATCACCAAGAAAAACAGAGGGAGAGGGACGGTCTAACTTCCCTGTTGATATACACCACCACCATTTCCCACTGTATTCTCGCTAATAATAGCAAAACCACATGATGAAACCTCTGAAAAGACCTGCACTACTTCTTGGAATGCCATGTACAGAGCTTGTTTCTAGCCACAGAACAGCACTGACAATGGGGTTCTAGTTTGTCTTTGCTATTAGTTGGTAGCAAGAACACAGAATTTTGTTTCTCTACTTCCAGCTTCCTTTATCTTGAAAGAATCTGCATGTAAAGTTGGGCTTCTAATAGAATGACACTGTCTTCTGAAAAGTTCTTTGAAGATTTAATCTAAGTGACTTTTTGCTGATATAAGGACATCTACTTTCTGTTCTTGGCTCCACCACAGAACTCTTGTGTCTGACCTTGGGCAAGTCACTTAATCTTTTAGTTAACTTTCCTCCTGGTGCATAATATTTACTGTACCTGCCAGCCAAGGGTGTGTTGAAGCTAAATACATTGTTCATAAAGAATGTTGAGATCCTTAGATGGAAAGCGCTTGTGGGACAAAATATCATATTACAATCTACGGGATCTAGGCCTGATCCTGAGTTCACTGACACCAGTGTAAATCAGGAGTAACTCTACACAAGGCAGTAGAGTTAGACCAGTGTGAGATGAGACTTAGTCCCACAGTGTGCACAGAAATAGTCCAGTATCTAGATTTTTAACCACTTTAGGACAGGAACCCTGTTCTTGTTTTTGTTTTTTTGTTTTTTTTTTTCTGTCTAGTATAGTAACTAGCAGACTTTTGGTGCTTTAATGATACACTATATATTATCACTTTTAGTTTGTAAGCATTTTGGAACAAGGACTGCCTTTTGTGGGAGAATTGGGGGGCAGGAGGGGGACAGTGCCTACCACAAGGGGGCTCTGATTTCTGATTGGCTAGTACGTGCTACTGCAGTGCAAACAGATCCTGGACACAGAGTGTTTGTATTCTTAGAGGTGGACTATTTCTTGGTATAGCTGGGAATTTAACTGCCCTCCCTCTGCCTCCCAGACTTGCAGCTGTGTCCCAGGTTGCTGCAGCACTGCCAATCCCATAAATCGCCACATAATCACAGAGTTGGCAACACAGATTATTGTTCCGTTTGTCTGGTCTGATTCTTCTTTCATGACCACATCTGCCTTTTGCCTATCAGCATATTTTCACCTACCCAGAAGTTATTACAAACATAATTCCCTTCAGTTCAGTGGCAAGAGAGACTAGCAGAGGGAGGAAACCTCCGACTTGCACTTTCTTGGAGCCATAGTTAGGCTTCAGGGATATTAGCTTGTTGAGCATGGGGCCTATTTCCATTTCTTGGTTCTATCACATATCCACGTGTTCATGGTGAAACAGTGGGCACTGACTGGAGTTCTCTGTTCATTGTCCTCCCCTGCTGCCCTTCTTTTGAATCTTTGACACCCCCCACTCCCATTTCTGGTTGATCAGGTGCTGTCCCATAGAATCAGTTGTTTTCAGGGCTCTGTGGCCTCTCCCTCATCTTGTTGCTGTGGTGGGCTCTGCCCACCACCCCAGGCTTCAAATAGGCTTTCCCCAGTGTTTGAAATCTGAATAGCAGTGATTAGAATACAGAGGACGATTCTGAATGTATTATGTGAAATTCGAGGGGTTCAGAATACAGGTGGATTATTTTTGTTCTAAAAGTGAATTGGAACATTTTAAACAATAACTAAACATATCTCAGTAGTGTCTTTTTCTTTTAAAGTGTGTCTTGCAAAAGGGGGTACAAAAAACCCAAATAACATGTATAGAATTAAATGCTAGAGGATCCAAAATTACTTTAGTAAAAGGTGGGGTTTAAACTGTAATTTGTAAGAGTTGGGGATAACACATTTATAGGCTGGCTTTATTCTCAAGGATTCTTTTTCGTAAAGCAACATTGTTATAACACCGCAACCACACTATTTATTGCTACTACTAAACAACTTCATTTAGCACCCACTGTGCACAAGATGGCCTCCAGACACCAAAAGATACTGCCCCAAATAGCTTACAGTCTAAGGCCCCAATCTTGCAAGCAGTTCTTTATGGATAGACTCCTGCACCTGCAAAGAGCTTGTCAGGGTTCCTTCCCCACTCTGAACTCTAGGGTACAGATGTGGGGACCCGCATGAAAGACCCCCTAAGCTTATTCTTACCAGCTTAGGTTAAAAACTTCCCCAAGGTACAAACTTTGCCTTGTACTTGAACAGTATGCTGCCACCACCAAGCGTTTTTAAACAAAGAACAGAGAAAAAGCCCACTTGGAGATGTCTTCCCCCAAAATATCCCCCCAAGCCCTACACACCCCCTTTCCTGGGGAGGCTTGAGAATAATATCCTAACCAATTTGTTACAAAATCATCAAAGACTCAAACCCCTGGATCTTGGAACAATAGAAAAATCAGTCAGGTTCTTAAAGGAAGGATTTTTAAAAAAAAAAATAGAAAAGGTTAAGAATCATTTCTGTAAAATCAGGATGGAAAATACTTTACAGGGTATTCAGATTCAAAACACAGAGCATCCCCCTCTGGGCAAAACCTTAAAGTTACAGAAAACAGGAATAAACCTCCCTCTTAACCCAGGGAAAATTCACATAAAACAAAAGATAAACTAATCGGCCTTGCCTGGCTTACCTCTACTGGTTGCAATATTGGAGACTTGGATTAGGATGGGTTGGAGAAGAGGGATTTCTGTCTGGCCTCTCTGTCCCAAGAGAGAACAACTACCTAAACAAAGAGCACAACAAAAGCCTCCCCCCCCGCATTTGAAAGTATCTTGTCCCCTTATTGGTCCTTTGGGTCAGGTGCCAGCCAGGTTACCTGAGCTTCTTAACCCTTTACAGATAACAGGATGTTGCCTCTGGCCAGGAGGGATTTTATAGCACCGTATACAGAAAGGTCGTTTCCCTTCCCTTTATATTAATGACAGAGCTCCTTTCAGGATTTTGGCCACAATGAAGCAATAACAAAGCAAAAGGGAATGAGTAGGTGGAATAAGATACAGAGGTTATAGATACCACGTTGGGTGGAATTTGGTGCATTCCAAAGACCAAAAAAAATCCTCTTAAGAAAGATTGAGCCTGAATAAACCATCTAGGCCAAAGGTGACTGAGCAGTATTCATAGACGGGGGAAGAACCTCATTGGCGGCAGGCAGAGAAACTTCCCCCAACCCTCCAACCCTACTTCTAATATTAATACTGTTGACTATGTGGAATGGCAGCAAACTGGGGGACTCTCTAACTTCTCATCTTTAAAACTTCTTGTCAGTTTTCATTGTTTCAGATAACCCAGAGTCTTAGAAGTGTTTGAGGCTGCATGCCCCCATTTCTCCTCCCCTTAGATAGTCCTAAGAACGTAAGTTCGTCCCCACTGAGATCTGTGTTGGAGGGTAGCCAGCCACGGGGTCTGTTTCATTCACTCTGGTATTCCGGCTTCTGCTTTGCTCCATCTCCAACATAACAAGCACCACAGGAATCAAACAAGGAAGTTTCCCTATCAGGGAGTGCTATAAACAAGCTAAGGCGACTGATGCAAATAGGATTGACTCATCCAAAGTTCATACCAACAGGACATTTAATCTGGAACAGAGAGAGAGGATGGGAGTCCCTCGGACATTCTCTACCACAGAGAATGTTGAAATCTCTCTAACAATATTTATTGGCTAGTTTGTTTGTTTTTTTTTAATCAAATCACAGGTTTGATAGAAAACCCACTGGAGTTTGCCTATTTGCATATGGACTGCAGCCTTGTTAATATAGATGTACTGATGCAACTCCAAAGATATAAGGTTCTAAAACTGAGTTCAGATTGGAGAACTCAGTGCAAATGTTACCATTTGCTGATGCAGTATAAGTCAGCCTTTCGTTCAGGGCCTCTGCAAATCCTCACTCCTCTATGCTCTCTCGTTATCTGAGCCTTGTAAGTGGGCATGACTCCAACGAAGTTGCCCTTGCTTACAGCAGGGTTGATTTTTGGCTCACATTTGAGTACAGTCTTGCTGTCCAAAATCACTTATCAGGTTTGCTTTTGTTGTGGTCATTGGCTACACTTCCTGGTTCTTGTGCAATAGCAAATGCTTCTGTGTCTCTCTCATCTAAAATTGGCCCAAGAAAGATATTACCTCACCCAACTTGTTTCTAAACATTTATCATCATAGGCAATCAAAGCACCTTCCGAGGAAAAACAACAGGATTGTTGCTTTATAGTTCTCTACTATTTGCCTCCCTGCCAATAGCAATAAAGGGTAATTTGTGTTTAGTGGCTAGAGCTTTTAATTGTCAAGGAAAAGTAATGGCTTAGAGGTGTTTCACTACAGTGAGCTCATTCAAATGTCTTTGACTCAGGCCCCAAAAATCATGAGACTTAAAAAATGATGAGGGGGGCCTTCTTTGCCCGCTGGGGTTTTGGTTTTTTGTTGTTTCGGGGGTGGGGGGATTGAGCTTTTATGTTATCAAGGCTTTTCTCTGAAACTATGAGGGTTAGAATTTTATATTTTTAAAATAAAGATGGGAGTCCCATGCAGGCCATGTCTATACTATGGGTGCTACAGTGGCATAGCTGTAACCCCATAGTGTAGACACAGACTAGTGATGGAAAGGATTTTTCCATCCTTATAGGAACTCCACCTCCCCAAGAGACTGTAGCTAGGTCAATAGAAGCATTCTTCCACCAGCGTAGCTGCCTCTACACTAGGGGCTAGGTCAGCATAGCAACAATACTCAGGGGTATGGATTTTTCACACCCCTGAACCCCATAGCTATGTCAACCTACGTTTTAAGTGCAGACCAGGCTGTAATCCCATGAGTCCAGTAGCTGGGCCTTTTTTTAGAAAACAAAACCCCACCAAATATCATGAGCCCCATGATAAAATTCCAAGAGCTGGTCCTCTGCACTGGGGACTGGTCTGCACACAAATCTGCACAGGCTTAATTTGCAATGTGATTTTTTTTAAACCAACTTATTTAAACAGGTGCAAATCCCTGTGTGGACACGCTTCTTTTGAGTGAAAAGAGGATCCTCTGTTTCACTTCAATCGATTTTAGAGGAATTGACTGAAGCTAAACTGCAGGAAGCCATTCTTGCACTGAAATAATCATTTACACAGGGGTTGCACCTTGTGATGGAGTCTGCAGGCCCCATGTTGAATGAGGATGGGGAGGCCTCACCCCTCAACAGGTTCAGGGCATGTTCCCAGTGGAGGAACAGCTTAAAAAGGACACTGGTGCCATAGGCTAGAGGAGGAATGAGCTGTATGTGCCCCAAACTGAGGAGCTCCAGACAGGTAATTGGGGGTTGCTCAGTAACTGAGCTGGAGACTTTGAGACACTCCTGGTTCAGGATAAGGTGAAGTGAGTGAGCCTGGGTCCCCCTACTTTGCCCTCCCCCCCACCGCGCCTTTGTAGTGATGAATTCTGGGAGATCAGTCGGAGCATGGGCAGTAATTGAGGCCACAGCTGGGGCCTCTCTGGGAGCACTAGACCTGCAGAACCTGTAAGGCCATGAACCAGACCTTCCTGCTACACACCTGTTCAACTAAATTGGTTTGTGAATGCACTTAAATTAAACCAATGCTTAACTTGTGTGTGTAAACAAGCCCTTGGTTTTGAAACCCCCATATTTTATTCTATGCATGGGGCCTGAACTAAGTGTCCAGTTTTAACTTATAAATGGTGCCCATATGCTTGAGGGTGAATATGGCAAGTTTGTAGTGCTCTGCTAGCCAGTACTTTTCCCTAACAGCTGTCACTCTTTTACTCCAGTCGACTCTAAGTTTTTGTTGTGCGTTTGAAGAAAAATTGTCCCTGGTGCCTTTGATTCTAAAGATATACCTTCGGGTAACGGTCTGAAAGCTGTCTGCCACCAGCCTGAAACAGTGGCCCAGAGAAGATGTGAACTTCCCCAATTGTATCCGTCATGACGCAGGGGCCTCATTAGGGTTGTCCACAGTGCACCAAAAAAAAAACCATGGCAACAAGTCTCAGAGCCTAGATCTATTGACTTGGGTTTGCACTAGGGCAGGGGTGGCTAACCTGCAGCTCCGGAGCCACGTGCGGCTCTTCAGAGGTTAATATGCGGCTCCTTGTCTAGGCACCGACTCTGGGGTTGGAACTACAGGTGCCAACTTTCCAATGGGCCAGGGGGTGCTCCCTGCTCAACCTTGCCCCCTCCCCTGAGCTGGCTGTGCCCTTGCTCCTCCCCCTCCCCCACAAAGCCTCCTGTACGCCACAAAACAGCTGATGGGGAGGTGCTAATCAGTGGGGCTGCCGGTGGGCGGGAAGCTCTGGGGCGGGGGAGCTGATTGGGGGCTGCTGACATATTACTGTGTCTCTTTGGCAATGTACATTAGTAAATTCTGGCTCCTTCTCAGGCTTCGGTTGGCCATCCCTGCACTGGGGCATTAGAAATCAGCTAGATGTTCCCATTCGGGCTCTGAAAACCAGTGAGGGGGATGGGTCTCTGAACCCAAACAAAACATCTACATGGCTATTTTTAGCACCAATCTCAAGACTGCAGATCTGGGCCCTGAGACTTGCTGCCGCAGGTTTTTTGTTTGTTTGTTTGTTTTTGATTGATTGATGCTAAATGTCAGTATTCTTAGCCATTTCAGTACGGGTCAAAGCATGCACCCAAGTGGGCTGCTCCTATTACAGAAAGCCACACACAAGTTACTGTGCAGGGCATTTTGTTTTGGTGCCATAGGTGGGCAGAGCTCTGGCCAACACTGCCGTTTCATCCACCGGTGTCACCTATTGATTTACACCACTGTGACGGGACTGGGAATCTGCTAAATGCTTCAGGTTACATCAGTCTCATCTGTATTTTTTGTTTTTAAATGAAAAAGCTTTAAAAGGGCAAGCTTCTTTTCGAGCAGACCCATTCGATCATTTCTCCAGCTGCTTCTACCCTTCGCTAGTTCTAAGGTCCACCCATGCTCCCACCAACCCGAGACCCAGCCCAAGCTAGAACTGATCCTGAAAAGCACATTCAGAGCGGAGATCGTGCAGAAAGGACATACCTCCCAGAGTCCTGCTAAGGTCCCGCATCCATAATTTGTGAGTCATGTCCCTGAAAATCATGAGCTTGGCTTAAAAATAATGAATTTTTTCCCCATTATTTTGTGTTTTTATTTGCTGTCTGGTTGCCTTATTTTTTCCCTCTGCACCCCAGAGGAATAAAACATATTTTTAAAAAGCAAGCTGCTCTTCCTCTATCACTTGACTCCAGGAACTGAGGCGCTTAAAAGAGTTTTAGAAAGGAGTGTGGGGCAACACTTCATGTACAGGTCACAACTGCTGCCCCACACCCCCTTCCCCTCCCCCTTCCCCCTAACACTTTCTGGAAGATCCATCCCCTGCCCCGCTGTGCCCCTCTCCTCCCCTGGCAGCTACGAGCCTGGCTCCACGGGCAAGCCCAAAAACCATCGGCCCAGCCGCCTTTCAGGCCGGGCGACCCTACAATAACAAAGCAGGAAACAACCCCATCGAAGACCCAGACTTGTTCCAAGCTTCCGGGGGCCGGGGCGGGGACTTAATCGCAAACCTGGCGGCTGAGGTTGGGGGGGGCAGACTCGAGCGCAAGGCGCCTCCCCCCGCCACCCCGTGGGGCCAGCCCTCGGCCGGCTATTGCATCAGCTGGGGAGCGGCCGCCCCACGCTGGCCCCGGCCCCGCCGCCTGGCTGGGGCGCCTATAAGAGGCGGCGGCGGCAGCCGGGCTGCGGGCGGGGAGCGGCGGCATCGGGCTCCTGCGCGGCCGGGGCTGGTAAGTGCGGGGCGCGGGCCGGCGGCCCGCGTGCGCCCGGGGCCGGCGGCTTCCGCGGAGCCGGGCCGGGGCGCTCCCCGGCGAGGACGCGGCGCCCTGCCCGGGGATCCCGCCGGCCGGCCCCGGTTCCCCCCCCACCCCGCGCTGCCCTGGTGAGTGGGGGCGCTCCGGGGCGGGGAGCTCCGGCGGCCCCCGGGCTGAGCCGCAGCGGCGCAAGCCTGGGCGAGGCGGGAGCCCCGGCCCGCTCCCCACCCTGGAGGGGGCGCCCCCCGAGCCAGCTTCACGCACGCCGGGGCAGCCGCGGGCGCCCCGCTGGAGCGACCCGGGCGCCGCCGAACCGGGCGCCGCGCGGGGCTGCCGCCGGGTCTCGCTCCGCGGACTCGCGTCGCTCTCGGTTGCTGCTCCGGGATCCGAACGGCCCCGTGCCCGCCCCGCGGTGCCGGAAGCCGGCGGGGTTAGCGGAGGCCGCCCTTTGGGGCAGGACTGCCCCGTTGCACAGGGCTGGGCCGCGCCCCAAGTCCGCGGGGGGTAGCTGTATTTGTGGGGGGAGGGGTGCCCCCCCTTTTTTTTTTAATGGGCTGGTGGGACAAGCTCCGTGTTTCATGTTCGGGCCTCCCCCCCCCCCCTTACAACATTTAAATACGGTTTTTATTTAAAAAAAAAAAAAAGGAAATGGCGCCAAAGCACCCGCTCTGCCGTGGAAAGGAAGTGGCGCAAGATCATAGAACCGCGCATCTGCCCAGCCTCTGTTACCACTGGGATGAGAAATAAGCTGCCTGCCCCCTGGGAAGGAGTGAGCTATGGGGGCTGTCCGCCCCCGCCCCTGAGAGGTTTTTCCTGCTCTCCCTGTGGCGACAGGACCCTCTGTTCTGGAAGGGTATCTATAACTGGGACTCTTCTTCTTTTGTTCTCCTCCATTCTCCAGATCCATCAACATGTCTGTGTCTCACAGTTCCAAGCTGAACAAGGTGGTCCGGGACCAGTACATGAGGCTTCCCCAAGGGGGCAGGGTCCTGGTGACTTATGTATGGATTGATGGCAGTGGAGAAGGCGTCCGCTGTAAAACTCGAACCATGGACCAGGAACCAAAGTGCATAGAAGGTAACGCTGGGCCTGTTAGCTGTTTGTGTCTGTAAATGGAGCAAAATATAGAAGCCAAGAGTTTTAGATGCAAGGCCTGTAACACTAGTAACATTATGTGAGGAGCTGCTGTATGTTTGTTTGATTTATTTGGTGGCATAATGCACAGAACTTTTCCCCCTGCGGATTATGCAAGGTGAATTAACAGGGTTGTGGATGTTATCACAGGGTTATATAAGGTGGAATGGTAAATAGCTAGCCTTCTCCAGGATGATCGTGTTTGCTATCCATAAGCTCTCTGCCATCAATGCTAGGATGGTGAGGGGGCAGCATTCTTACCTCTTAAGAGCAGGGCTCGTTTCCAAGAAGCATGTTTAAATGGGATTCCGTCAAAAGTGGTTTGTAATGGGATTTGGCTAGGTGCTGTGGACACAGAGCCAAAGGCCTGGAGGCCAAACCTCTAGTTCGGGAGGCACCTCTGAGGCTGGAATGGAGATGTTAACCCTGTCTGGCGTGCTGGTCACTAAAAATGCAGTGAACTGTTTGAAGTCTAAATCTACTATCTTGTTTGAACCATCAAAGTGGTTAAGGGGAGTTAAAGTGGGGGTGCTTGCTGAAAGCCATTATACAAAACTAAACCCTATAAATGATGGAAACTGCTTCACATGAGGGGCTGCTGCTGCACCCCTAGTTCCAGCACCTATGGCTGTTGCTGGATTTTTGTCCCCTTTATGGTCAGTGATGGGAGTAGTAGCTACGGGACTGGGCTTTATGTAGGTACAGGAGAGTCAAAAGCTTCCTGGATTTCCTTTTGAAGCAGTTTTCAGTGGCATGTTGTGGAGTATATCCTCCCTGGGGTCTTGATTGAGCTCTTCTTAAAATTCTTGAACATTTAACATGATCAGATTGAGGGATTTTTAATCTTAGGGATTTTTCCTTTTCCTCTCGCTCCCAGATGTCCCAGAATGGAATTTCGATGGATCCAGTACAGACCAAGCAGAAGGCTCGAACAGCGATATGTTCTTGATACCAGTCAGGATGTTCCGAGACCCCTTCTGTCTGGACCCGAACAAGCTAGTGTTGTGTGAGGTCCTGAAATACAACAGAAAAAATGCAGGTGAGGTTCCTGTCTGTCTGCACTGCCCTAAACTGGTTGTTCCCAGAGCCCGTGTGTTACCAAACAGACACACCAGCTAAGTGCCATGGGCATCAAAATATTAGGGCCTCGTTCTCAGAAGTGCTGAGCACCCACAATGCCACTTGAAGTCAGTGGGAAGTTGTGAATGATCATGTGCTACTCAGTGACTGAGCTATAAGTGGTGAGTGTTTTTTTGCGATTAATTTAGGCATGCAAAAACCCCGGATCTGGTGCTGGTTATCTGCAGGAACCCGGTGTTCGGAGGACAGGAGAATTATATTGAGTAGTCAAAAAGTAGCTAATGTTCTGCTTACATCTGTCAGCAGAGGTCACCGCATGCCTCACAGACCAGGCCAGCACCAAGTAATTTTAACCTGTATTCCCAAATGTATTCAGGGAGATTGTACTTACTGTAACCAGATTACTAGAACATAGCATATTGAACATTAAGACCGAAACTTGGCAGTTAGGGTTTAAAAACATAGAAATGATTGTAGATTTAAAGTGTATTTTAAACAAAAACCTATATGCCCGTACTCAAAGCTCGGTTAAGGTACCTGGGAGCCTTAGTGCCGCACCACACTCTCGCTTCCTTTCCCCTTGCCGCTGGAAAGCTCCACTAGTTGCTTTGAGAAAGGAAATCTGCATCTTGTATGTTGCTTCTCTGACTTCCAGCAGTTTGATCTTCTCTCCTATGATATATCTGTATCCTTGAGCCTGGCCTACAGTGACCTGTCAGGCGCACAGGAGGAATCAGGCCTGCGTGTTCAGGATGATTGTGGAGAAACTAATTGATTCCTGACCTTGTCTAAAGTGATCTGGGATCATTCTTGGGCGTGAACGAGGTGTAGTTATGAATGAGGAGTCTCCTGGCTCCTGTGAGGGCAAAGGCAGGTCAGGTGACCCCCTACATGTGGGGACCACGTGTCTGTATGCAAAGCTTTCTCTGGGATGGAGGTCTAAGGGATGTGGTGGTCCAAGATAGGGTGGGTGGGTTGGTTGGTTATAAAAACACTAAAACTCTGGCATTTCACTTTTGTGTGAAGTACCGTAGTGTAAATCCTGACTTCTGGACTTTTAAAAATAATTATTGTGTTGTCAATTACTGCTATGCTTCTATTCTGACAAAGGCTTTCTTTAAGAATTGCCCTACTTTTTGAGACACCAGTCTAATAACAATGTGCAGGCTTGATGTAGATGGAAAGCTCAGTCCTGGGTCTCTACATATAAATTCGTGTTGGTGGGCTCTTTAAGTTAATTCTTGTAACATACATAAGGTAATCATCAAGTGATCCATTCCCAGCTTCTGGCAAACAAGAGGCTAGGGACACCTATCAAGCAGTAAGACAGCTCTGAGGGGCAACTGTTGTGATCTCAGATGACTGAATTTATGGCTTAAAGTAATCGAAGTATTTAAATCCATGCACTTGGCTGTATTCTGTCAAACAGGGAGGTTATCCATGTTACTGTGTTTAAAGTAATATGGTTGAATAGCTTTGTCAGTCACCAATAATTTAAGCATATGAGACATTCTGTATAAGTTGAATTAAGGGGCATTTGGCTTGACGAATGGAGGCAGTGCTTTTCTGGCAAAAGTACCTAGAAAGGTCCTGTCATCCACTTCAAATTTCCTGTGGTTACAATATTTTGTTTAATTAAATTAGCCAACTATCATCTACAGATAAAGGAAACAGCTGATTCCTAGCAGCTAGCCTGGGGCTCAGTTGTATCTTTAAAGCAGTGGCTCGTTTTGGGGCTGAAGTGGAGCCAGATTCTCCCCCAGTAAGAGCTTCAGGAGACAATAGCTCAGTTTCTGGAGCTTGTTTAAATGCATCTGTTGTACCATGTTCATGATCCTGGTAGAGCTAAAAAGATTCAATGGGGAATATGGCAGCCAGTGTTGCTCATAACAGTTGGCACTTACCTAGTACCCAGTGAGTGCCAGTCCCCGAACTGACTTTTCTCTGAAGGTGCCCAGCTTACATGGTTAGAGGGTCTCTTCAGTTTTCTCTCCACCATACAAACGTTCTAAGTGTGACCTTTAAAAGAAACAGTTGCTGGTGCTCTGTCATTATTTGCGCATCCCTGGGGTTTGTGTCGCAGCAGCACTTGGGTCTCTTCAATGAGCACTGTTGGTAAAAGTGCAACTTATTGCCTGCAGGGTGCCATTTTCAGTGACAGGGAAAACCTGTTGTTTCATTTCCTTCTTCTCCCCTTTACCTGGATTCTTCCGTTTCAGGTCTCTCTTGGGCCAGCAGTATCTTCGGGACTGTTCTGATGGGTTTCTGTGCCACTCCCAGGGGGGAGAAAGCCAGATAGACGAGCCCTGGCACTCAATCAGCTCTTGCAAGCTGTCAGCCAACTTGAATGCTTGCCCAGAACATAGGGGGCAGTGAGGTGGGAAGAGAGCTCAGGAAAGCTTGGCTGGGGACATGTGCGTAGGGTGGGAAGATGGCCTTCTTCTGAGTAAGGGACTGCCCATCTGTAAGATGGGAAGACTACTTGCCTACCACTGGTGGCAGTCTAAATCCATACATACTTGGCAGATGGCCAGATACTGTGGTGATGGGATAGATGGGAGACATCAGGGCATATGGCTACTTAGATGTTTGTGGATTTTTGTACCCATTTTAATGGGCTGAGGGTTAAATTTGCACTTTGTATATAAAATTACACACCCTTTGAAATCGAGCACTGTTGTCTTCCTCCAATGCTAAAGCAAATGGTGAGTGAGCAGAGAACATTTTATTCAGGGATGGAGGGAGATGACCCTGTGTAACAAGTTACTTTCCTTATTCCCTTCCCTGCTGTTGACCACATATTGTGTTGGTCTGGATTTATCGACCTCTCAGCCCAGCTTTTCCACAGCCAGGGCTGTCCTAGTCCTATCTTTGAGACAAGTCTGTTGCCGTGCAAACCAATACAGTGTCATGAATTCATAACGACAATATTGGTTGCAGATTCCCAACAGAGAGAGACTGGCTGGAGGAGAACCCTCTATAGCTCATAGAGGGCTATGCAAGGAAAAGTGCCAACTGGTGTCTTTTGGTGATGGGCTGAATGAAATGCTGGAGGGGTCCGATCCCCAGGTTACATGTTCCAGGTCTAATTAAGGAATTTCTCTTCTCTCCAGAAACTAACTTGAGGAACATATGTAAAAAAGTCATGGACTTGGTTAAGGATAGCCATCCTTGGTTTGGAATGGAGCAAGAGTACACATTGCTGGGGATCAATGGACACCCGTATGGCTGGCCTGATAATGGGTTCCCAGGTCCACAAGGTAAGAGCTAGACTCTCCTTCCCCTGAATCCTCTCCTCCCACTAGTATTCCCAGATTTCTGGTAGCTAACACAGTGGTACCCAACTCCTGCACCTCTCCTACGATGAAAGGACTGACTTCATGAGGTGCAGTTCCCATTGACATCTATGGCAGTCAAAGGCACTCAGGGCCTCACAGGATCAGTGCTGAACCCTGTGCAGTTCATGACTAGGCCTCCAATCCTGCAATGAGAACCAAGTGGGCAGAGCTTTGTATTCTGTGTGGGTGCAGGTGTTTTTTTCCCACGCACATGCCCTGCCATCCCCAGTGCAGTTTTCATGACAGGCTCTGCATCCAAGACTGTTTTAACTTGCTGAGTGAGCGAAACCCAGCAAAAAAGCTCTTGCATCCACACATCCCAAGTGGTACTGGTGGGTGGATGACCTTGGCTGGTTTAGTTCAGCTGCTGTTCTCACTTCAAACAGCCAGAACTCCTTCTGAAGGTGTTGATCCAGCCATGGGCTTCTTGGACAAATCACCCTGCCAATTACTGCTCTCAGGCAAATGGGTGCAGCTTTTTCCTGAAACTGAAATTACAGGCAGCACTGTGCCAAGTTCCGCTAAGTACCAGCGGCACACCTGTTCATTGCATGCCCTGCAGATAACGTGCCCTGCAGTGGTACCACTCGCCTGACACTGCCTGAGATTACACAAACTTTTCCATTCTAGAACTTGTTTGTCGAGGGTTTGAGAACTTGGTTGGGGGAAAAAAATCTGCAGGTGGTTATTAATGTAAAGACTGGTCGTGTGAAGGTTGCGCGCTCCAGCAAATTCCCCCACCCCCTGCACACAAACTGGTTCGGCTGCCTAGACTGGATTGAGTGGGGGTAGTGACACTAGAGGGTTTTCTTCTTCTTTTCTTTAAAATCCCCTAACTGGGATTTTTTTCTCAACATCTCCTTTTTCTCTCTGAGTTTGTACTGCAGAGCTAACTGCCTCCTTTGAAGGAGGAAAACCTGTAGCAAACTGCAGCAGGTTAACACTCATTCAGGTTCCAAGTCTGTTGCAATAAACACAGGCAACATTAGCTGTCAAAACAATCTCAAAAAGCCAGCCTTAGCGTTAGGGGTGGAGTTCATTGTAATGGAGCAGTTCTTCACTTCCTTTCTTCCTGCCACCCCCACAATGGGAAATGCTCCATTTAATTGGGACCAGTTAGCTTGTGCAGTCTCTCTGCTGGAACTTTAAGTACTAAGGAATACAATAGCTAGAAGTTAAATGAGGTTTATGGGAAAATGGACGCTCCTTCCAAGTTTACTGTGGGAATACTGGGGAACAGCCAGAGACTAAATGGCCCAGAGCGTTGGGAATCGATTATGGAGCATTGCACTTCCTAGCTGCTGTTCCAATCAGTCCCCTCGCTGGTCATGTCCACCGAACAGCTCTCACGTGGAGCAGCTTTTGGTCTCAATACCTTTCCCATAGGATGGGCAGGTGTCCACACAACAGAACAGCCTTTTCAGTTTGTCACGTTGCTGGCAAGTCTCAGCAGAGGCCAACAACTGGATGTGCCGGGGGATTGAACTGCTCTTGCTCCTAGATGAAGTCCCTTCAGCTCAGTGTGGAGCCGAGCTGGAGAAGCCATTGCATCTCTGTGGTTATTAGGGCTCTTGTGCAGGAAGCAGAGCCCTGAGAACATCTGAGTTCTAAATGCTTGCTGGAAGATAAGCCTGTGGGATGGGAAATGAAGAGTCACTGTTCTTCCCTTGAGCTTGACTTGATTGGTGACGTGGTGTCTTCCTTCTAGGGCCTTATTACTGTGGGGTTGGAGCAGACAAGGTGTACGGGCGAGATATTGTCGAGTCCCACTACAAGGCATGCATCTATGCCGGGGTGAAGATATGTGGCACCAATGCTGAGGTCATGCCCTCCCAGGTATGTACGGAAGGAGCATTTCTCATTGCCCCTGTCAAGAGAGCGTTCGTTGAGGCAGGAAGCTGAGGGAATTGGAATACTTACCTTGCGCTGCCTGCCAGTGCCCCGAGCATTAGCTCTGCAGTGCTATCCCTGGGGATCTGGTTCTTGCAGCCTCCAGCTTCCCTCTCCCCCACTTACTCGCAGCTGCTGCAGCACCTGACCTCTTGCCCAGTACTGAAGAGAGCTGTCTGCACTGAGTATTCATGGTCTTCAGCAAAACTACGTGGAAGGGAGAAATGAGCTCCTTCTCCACCCAGGGTGTCAAGGTTCCTTCCCCACTCTGAACTCTAGGGTACAGATGTGTGGACTTGCATGAAAACCTCCTAAATTTATTTTTACCAGCTTAGGTCAAAACTTCCCCAAGGTACAAACTATTTATTTCCCTTTTTCCCTTGGACTTTATTGCTACCACCACCAAGCGTCTAACAGATATATAACCGGGAAAGAGCCCGCTTGGAAACGTCTCTCCCCGCTTCCCCCACCAAATCCTCCCCAAGCTCTACACCCCCTTTCCTGGGGAAGGCTTAATAAAAATCCTCTCCAATTTGCATAAGTGAACACAGACCCAAACCCTTGGATCTTAAGAACAATGAAAAAGCAATCAGGTTCTTAAAAGAAGAATTTTAATAGAAGAGAAAGTAAAAGAATCACCTCTGTAAAATCAGGATGGTAAATACCTTACAGGGTAATCAGATTCAAAACATAGAGAATCCCTCTAGGCAAAACCTTAAGTAACAAAAAGACACAAACAGGAATATCCATTCCATTCAGCACAGCTATTTTATCAGCCATTTAAACAAAACAGAATCTAACGCATATCTAGCTAGATTACTTACGAAGTTCTAAGACTCCATTCCTTTTCTGTTCCCGGCAAAAGCATCACACAAACAGAGAGAACCTTTTGTTGTCGTCCTCCCCGCTTTGAAAGTATCTTGTCTCCTCATTGGTCATTTTGGTGAGGTGCCAGCGAGGTTATCCTAGCTTCTTAACCCTTTACAGGTGAAAGGGTTTTTCCTCTGGCCAGGAGGGATTTAAAGGTATTTACCCTTCTCTTTATATTTATGACACAGGGGAAGTGTGTTCTTCTGGAGAACCTAGTCTCCAGTGCTGAAAGGTTCAGCTAAGGCTTGGTCTCCAAGAGAAAGCTGCACCAGCTTCACTGAAGGTGTGATTTTTAAACTAGCGCCAACCCTGAATGGACGCTCCTGTTTCAGATTAGCTCAAATTAATTCCTAATTCCACATGAGAGGGTTGCACTCATTTTAAAATCGCACCTCAAGTCAAACCGGTGCGACTTTCCCATGTAGACAGGACCTGAGTCTTGGCGCACTCAGTATGAGTCATTCGGAGTTTTTGTTTTGGTTTGTTTTTTTTCCCCTGTCCCTGCTGTCTGTGGAATAGGGCTGAGGGTCATTGGCAAGGCAGTGTGTGGGGGTAGATCTTACCCTGGCTGTACCTGCTCTCGGCATAAGTGGAGGGTTTTACTGCAGTGTTGTCTGCCCAACACCTTAACAATCCCTGAATTGATTCTAACCCACAATGAAGTGAGCCCTTCTAAGCTCTTGCTCCACTTCCTTCCATGTTCTGCACTTGATCCTTGCTAGGCTGGGTAATACCTACAGATGTTATAAAGTTGCCTCCGAAAGGAATCAGATAACGCAAGCCTCTGCTTAGTCATCCCGGGTGGAGCAGCCTCTGGCTGCGCATTGGCAGGAGCCGGATGATTAAACCCTTGATAAATAGCTCACTGGCGTGCGTGCCAGAACACTTGGCAGGAGTCCGCCATGATCCACTGTTGAGTCAAAAGCAAGTGGCTAAAGGAGATACCCAAACCTTAGCGTTAATGCTCATCTTTCCCCTTCTAGTGGGAATTCCAGGTCGGGCCTTGTGAGGGCATCGAGATGGGAGATCACCTGTGGATGGCAAGGTTCATCTTGCACCGTGTCTGTGAAGACTTTGGGGTCGTGGCCACGTTGGACCCCAAACCAATGACTGGCAACTGGAACGGAGCTGGGTGCCACACCAATTACAGCACAGAAGACATGAGGAAGGAGGGCGGTCTCAAGTGAGTTAATGCCGTTGCTAGGCTGGAGTCTGTCTGGGGTCGTTATGGTTGGTAGCACCTTTCTAAGGGGCTTACTGACATGGCTTCTAGATAATGGGTGAAATCCCTCCCCACAACCTGTGCACAGGGTCCTCATGAGGCAGACCGAAAACTGGTTTTGTAGTTTCACAGCCAAAAGGGACCATTGGATCATCTAGTGCAGTGGTGCCCAACCTTATTACACACGACGGTCACGTAAACCGAAGCACAACCTTGTATGGGCCAAACAGATTCTACATATTTTAATAAGATTTAAAGTCCCCTGTGTTGATTCGTATTTTAAGTTTGGCTTGTTTTGTATGTATTTAGATAGACAATACTATCTGTAGAAACAACCTATTTAAAAACCAATAAAGACACCCATGCATAAAATTTGCGCACAACGACAAAATGCTAATGCATCGTCCATTAGCATAGTGTGTTGAAGCAAGTCACAGGCCTGATGAAACGCTCTGGTGGGCGTACGTTGGGCATCCTGATCTAGTGTGAGCTGTAGAATGCAGGCCATTGAATTTCATCCAGATTCCCCATGTTGGGCCCAGTGACTTCTGAGACGCACAAGATTTTCGTGTGACTGAAGACCACTGGTGTGCCCCAGACAGAGAACAGGTGAGACCGAGGTGCCGCTTGTCCCCGGAGCCCTGCGCGCGTCTCTTGCTTGAGTAACTGCATTTGGCAGGATTCTCAGTCATGCTCACGCCCCACACTCAAAGAGCACTTCATGTTGACATGGTCTCTGTATTGCGGTAGTGCGTGGGAGCCTCCGCCATGGCCCAGGCTTCCACTGGGCAATGTGCTGCATATCTGTGTTTTCTAAACTGTTCCTCTCCTTGTCGGTTAGATGCATTGAAGCTGCCATTGAGAAGCTAAGCAAGCGACACGATTACCACATCTGTGTGTACGACCCCAGAGGGGGCAGGGACAACTCCAGACGACTGACCGGCCACCATGAGACTTCGAGCATCTTTGAGTTCTCTGCCGGCGTGGCCAACCGAGGAGCCAGCATCCGTATCCCCCGCCAAGTCGGCCAGGATGGCTGTGGCTACTTCGAGGACCGCCGGCCTGCAGCCAACTGCGACCCGTATGCTGTCACAGAGGCCATTGTGAGGACGACGTGTCTCAACGAGACAGGGATGCAGACGACAGACTATGCAGACAAATGAGGTCTTGAAGAGGTGGGGGTTTGATTCTAATCTAGTTTCTCATGTGGGTTTTATGAACATGTGACCTGGTCAGCTGTAAAGTCCAGACTCTTTAGAACTTGGCTTCTGGTCTTGTGAAATGGTGGCTTAGAAAAATATTTCTAGATGTATTGGGGGAGGGAGAATCTATATAGTTCTCAGCCAAACTCCTGGTTACTGGTTTTAGATCACACATGGGGGTTTTTAAAACTTCAATTTAATTTTTTTAATTGACTTTATACTGTGATGTACATAGACTCCTATGTAAAAGCTGCTGCTGTTGAATCTGTTCGCTCCCCACAACCCTCTTCTTCCCCCTCCGCCCCACCGTATTTGTATTGTAAGGTAACAATAAATAGTCTTATTGGCTGACATGTCAGCCAGTCTGTGCTATAAATACATTTTTTTGTGCAGGGTTTTTTGTTTTGCCTTTTTCTATCATTTCTCCACAGATTTAATTCTGGGATCACTTACTCTACCATGGATAGGCAGCCACCTGTGGGGTGAGACGTGGCAGCTTTTCAATAGTGTACAGTTGTATTGGCCCTAAGGAATAGTTCTAGTTAGGAAACTTCGGGGGGCGGGGGAGAAGATTCCTGTTCCAAGCAAAACTGCTGATTGCTGACTGACGGGGAATTGAGGTCGCAGTATGTGCAATATCCAGCCTGCTATGGAATTTGGCCAAGATAATGAAGCAACCTTGAAGATGGGTGTTGTGGGATCTTTAATGACCAGAGGTGGTCAGGACCTTTGATTGTATTTCTTGACTGAAAGGCACCCGTAGAGCCCTATGTTGGGGTGTCCTACAAACCTTCAGTAACTCTGCTTCGTGCAGCACCTCTGTTTCCTGAAGTTAAAAGGCCTGACAAGGCCTGACCCTGCTTACCATGGACAGGACACCAGGTGGGATCACTACACAATGTGGCCTGACAAGAGCAATGAAGTCTAGTGGGATGCTTGCTGTATCTCAGACCCTGGTGACTGCCACCACAATGCCTGCAGCTGCTGGAAACTAACTCGAGGCAGGAGGTGCCTAACCTGAGTGAATGCGATTGCATCCTGATCCAAGAGAAGATGTTGCTTCCTGTTTGCTCTCCTGGGGGAACAAGACCAATCCCAATGTTGGTCCATCCCCTGTCCCAACCCCGTAGCTCCCCACCCCCCAAATCTGGCAGAGCCCTGTGGATTTTTTCCTCCCCTGCTGCCCCATTTTTAACTATGCTTTTAACCACCTTTTGTGGTCCCCTGTGGCTGCAAAAGTCCTTTATGCTGACCAGTGGATGGCCTTATGTCCATGTTGCTTGTGAATATGCTGCAACACATGGCTCACTCGGGATGCCCAGGCAACAGTATGCATGGATACACCTAGCAAGTGATACTGATGTCCCTACTCTGGCTGCATGCCATATGTCCCCTAGGTGTTTAGCATGGTTTTGATCAGTCGGAGCTGTCCTGAGTAGAGCCCCCTACTAGCCTATTGCCCCATGGAGCAAGTGCTTGGGCTGTGGGAATCCAGTCTGGGTCTCTGGTACAGTAGTACATCAGGCTACCTCTTTGGAAGGAAGCAAGAAGAGTTGTCGTTTTCTCCCTACTGCATGGGATTCTGTTGCCACGGGCTCCATAACTGCCCCCTTCCAGTCTGTGGATCATTATTACATTTCCTACAGGTGCCTGGACGTCGCCCGTGCAGTGTGCACAGGGTCTGTGCATCCTGCTTCCAGCCCTAAAACAGGCTGGACGTTGGCTGGCTGCCTTGCCCTGACTCAGTCTGCTCCCGGGAAGCTGGAAGCCCATCCACCTTAGTTGTGATTCTCCGAAAGAGCACGTGCAGCCTGAGCAAACATCGCTGGGATGGGGTGAGCAGCTGGCAGGTGTTTACACAGCAGGGTGCGGCCAGGCTGACTCAGCAGCCATCCCCGTGGCCTCATTCCTAAGTATCCTAGTTAATGGGGTAGGGCTCCATTTACAGCAAGAGCCAGACTTAGTTTAACGGGGCCTGAAGCATACAAAGGAGCCATGGGAAGCAGTCTCTCAGGCGCTGCTACTCACTCGTGGGATTTAGGCATTTCTGTGGGTGAGGAAAAGGAGGCGGTGTGGACCCATCACTCAGATTTGTCATGTGCCACTGACACTCCTGGCTTAAATGTTACAGTGGGGAAGGTCCTCTTAACCCATCACCTTCAAGGTAGGTTCTGCCCTACGCTGCATTAAGGAAATAAGGGCCAAGCCCTGGGGTTTGGCTTAAAGCAATGTTTACCAGGCTGCCTGTGTCTTGATTCCTACAGAGTTTATTGACAAAGTGCAGTTTAAAAGCCTGAGCAGGATCATTTCACCACAGTGCAGTCGGCTGCCCGTCACTCGCTCAGCTAGTTGGCGTGGTAGCATTGGACTAGGGGTGAGTGCCCAGAGGGCCCCCCTGGCTGAAGGGCAAGCCAATGGCTATAGGGTGCCCAAGGCAGCCACCAACCTTGCCCCAGCTTGCTGCCTCCTGGGCAGGTCAGGGCAGGGCACGGGAAACGCAGATCGGATGCAGGTGCTGAATGCAAATGTAGGACACGTACTTCTCCAGGGGCTGGGCTGAGGGGCTCGTCGTAGACTGGCAATAAAAAGCTGCACGCGTGGAATGATGCAGCTTGACGCTCTCACCACCGAGCAGCCTTTTTCTTTTGCAGAACTGAAGCTTTTCTGCTTAAAGATACGACCTTTCTAGCCAGGCCACTTGTGAAGGAAAGCCTGAGCGTGCAGAACGCATGTAGGGCTCCTCGAAGCTTCGCTACACTATAATTGGTGGAGAACCCACTTACAACACAAAGAGGTCCTGGCCTTGAGTAAGATGCACTTTTAGCAGAGAGGGGACCTCCCCATGTCTCCAGGGAGCCTCTCCGCCTTGCTTGGGCCAAGGAGGTAGCACGCTGTAAGGGCATGGCACAAAACCCAGGGCTTCTGCCCATCCAAGTGATAGGCTAACTAGAGAACAGCAACCCCACCTGTCCAAATGACAGACCATTGCAAGCCACCTTACAGAAACAAAGGGAGATAGTGCTGGGTGGCTTCAAAAGGCTCCTGCAGGGCAGCTGGGGGGATTTCTAAAATAGTGCGCCCAGTCATAACGGACTGCTTCATCCTTGAATATCCTTTGGTGACTCCGTGTCCGGTATTGGGGTAGGGCCAGTACTTAAGAGCCTGATTCTGCTCTTGTAAATCAGGAGACGCTCCCTTGGAGCGGAGGGCATGACACCAGGCCAGACCTCTGAATTGGACTCTACTAGGAAACCTGGCACACTCAGGCTACCATCGGAAATACAAACCCTGTGGGGCTGTGCAAGAATTTCCTATTGGTTCTGAACATAACAGAAGCGTCCAAGGGCCGAATGCTGCTTGGAGTAAATTTAGAATAAATGCACTGACATCCCTGATCTGCCTGGCAACAGACACTTCCAGTGAGGGTGTGGTGAAAGCGACAGGGCCAGAATTTCCCACTACTAATTTTTTGTAACTTCCTAATGAGAAAGGGCAAATATGAGCACACTTCTTAGCGTGAAATGCTGTGCTACTGAGGAAGGGATCGTTCTCAACAATGTAAGGAATGGTATTTACTTTTGGGAAAATGAATAAAGAAATGTAAGTGTGGAACAGAGAGGTTCTTTATAATTACTTCTCTGGCCACCACCAGCTTGCAGAGAGAGCACTTGGGAAAGATGGTTCACCCAACATTATGTTATGTTCCCTGTGCTAAGCTTTTGGGGAGGGGGCCCTAAACACGCACAGACTTATTTTTCAAAGGGACATCAAGCTGGTTTGCTAGCTCACTCCACTCGTTGTAGCATCAACACAGGCCCTAGTGGATTTTGATTGCCACAATGCCCCTGTGAGCTAGGGAAGCATTATCCCCCTTGTATAACTGGGAAACTGAGGCACAGAGACAATTCAGTGACTTTCCTACAGGGCGGAGATAGGAACTGAACCCAAGTTTTCTGAAGCCCATACAGGTCCTTGATCCACTAGACCACCCTACTCCGATGGAGAGCTACCGGTAGCTTAGGCACAGCCGAGGCACAGATCCTCAAAAGTAGTCAGGTACCTATCTCTCATTGATTTCAATGGCAGTTAGGCACCAAAATACTTCTGAGGACCTGGCCTGTACCTGTTATTTGCGGCCTTTGAAAGTCTTCCCCAAGACATTATGTTCCGAGCATGTATTTTTGGTCAAAAAAATGGCCAGAACGGATGGTGAAATTGTCCACCCACATGGCCAGGCACGACAGACGCTTGAGGGAGCCATTGCCAGGCCACCGATGGCATGAAATGTCCTTTGCAAGGCTTGAAGCACAACCACACAGCAAACCTGGGTTGGTGCGTGTGCGTGCCATACAGCAGCGACTATGCCCAGGGCATGCCGGGATTCCTGAGACCTCCGGCCCAGGGGCTTGTGGGTAATGTACATAATTTACATAGACGTCGAGACATGCTGAACTGCTCCAGCCATGATGTTTGTCATTTCCTGTTTGTGCTGTGGGAAGACCAGTCAGCTGCAGCAGTTCATCCCACATCTTCCAACCCCGGCGACAGCTGTACCATGTCAGCCAGACACGGCGGGCTCCTATTTTGATTCATGTCTGTGTCTTCTCTGGGCTTCAAGAGCTGGAGGCTTTCGTTCTGGTGACACACAGAAGGCCGAACCCCCTGCTGAGGACTGAATTGGGCCCGATGGGGCCTCGCAGAGAGAGCCCAGGTCCCCTGCATCCTTGTACCATCGCCACCGCTGAGCTGTTGTGTGAGTCTGGGTAAGTCCCGTCTCTGTGCCTCCATAGCCCCATCCGTAAAACAGGAATGATGATCGTGACCCTCGTTTGTAACAGGCAGTGAGATCTATGGATGAAGAGCTAAGTATTAAATTCACCTGCTCCCTCATGGGGCTAGCTATATACAGGGAACTTCCCAGCTCACATATGCCTGGAAGCTAAATCGCCACCCACTGCCGCCTTCTGGGTGTGTTACTGCCCAGGTAGGTTTATCCAGGTTGTAACTGGTTCAAGTAACCTTCCCACACACCGCAACACTCCTTCCTGCAGCCACGTGTCCTTTGGACATGTGTAAACTTCTCCCTGACTTTGGCAGGAGACAGAGGAACTTGGAGAAATGGCTTCGAGCCTCTGGGCTGGCCACACCTCTGTGGGGATGAGAGACAAACACGGCAGCTCTGAGGACAGGGAGCTTTTGTGGGAGGTCAGAGTTAATTCACCTTTGCTGATCACTGCATGCCAGGTCAGCAAAACCAAAAGCTACTTGTCAATAGAAAGCTTTGAGGCCAGCCCTGAAGAGGGGTAGGAATGCAGCCCACACTGGAATCTGTTGGAATTGGAGTTGCAGGTCAATATTTATCTCCTATTATTTAACGGCATTTTGGGATGTATAAGTAGGAGCATTGCCAGCAGATCGAGGGATGTGATCGTTCCCCTCTATTCGGCATTGGTGAGGCCTCATCTGGAGTACTGTGTCCAGTTTTGGGCCGCACACTACAAGAAGGATGTGAAAAAATTGGAAAGAGTCCAGCAGAGGGCAACAAAAATGATTAGGGGGCTGAAGCACATGACGTATGAGGAGAGGTTGAGGGGCCTGGGATTATTTAGTCTGCAGAAGAGCAGAATGAGGGGGGATTTGATAGCTGCTTTCAACTGCCTGAAAGGGGGTTCCAAAGAGGATGGATCTAGACTGTTCTCAGTGGTAGCAGATGACAGAATAAGGAGTAATGGTCTCAAGTTACAGTGGGGGAGGTTTAGGTTGGATATTAGGAAAAACTTTTTCACTAGGAGGGTGGTGAAGCACTGGAATGGGTTACCTAGGGAGTGGTGGAATCTCCATCCTTAGAGGTTTTTAAGATCAGGCTTGATAAATCCCTGGCTGGGATGATTTAGTTGGGGATTGGTCCTGCTTTGAGCAGGGGGTTGGACTAGATGACCTCCTGAGGTCAACCCTGATATTCTATGATTCTGTGATATTGCAGTAGCACCAAAATGCCCCCAGCAAGGAGTAGGAGTGCAGATTGCTAATACTTAATATGGCTCTTTGGGGTGTATTGGAAAGTGGTTAAAAAGGACAAGCTACCACTTTAAGTGTGATGGGTTTCCTGGTCCTGCTTGCAGGCTAGGGCGCCTGGAGGGAAGCCGTGTGATCTGGGTCATCTGAGTCAGCAGATAGCCAGATCAGTCTGGATAGAGACAGTATAAAACAAGGTGGAGGGAGCTGTGTCTTGTTGCCTTAAGGAGCAGCCTGTTGTCTCTCTCTCTCTCTCTCTGATTTTTTTGGCATTCTTGTGTTATTGTTCTGAATGCTAAGAAATAAAGTAGTGTTACATTGCAACCTGCCAGAGAGGAATGTTATCTAACTTCTCTGTGTGTATGCTGTGAACGCTGCAGTCTTAACAAACTAATCCATGCACCAGGCAAGCATCATTACCTCCATTTTACAGATGGTAAAACAGAGGCACCCAGAGAGAAGTGGCTCGTTCAGCTAGTCTGTGGGAGACCTGAGGTTAAAACTCTGGAGTTCCTGGCTCCCAAGTCCTCTAGAGTCTAGAGGACCCCAGTTTGAGAAATGGTCACTAACTTGGGTGCCCAGTGCCAGCTTATGGGAGCCAATGGCACCATCTGACCAGTGACTAGCCCTGCATGCAGTTATGCAAAGAAGCTGAAGATTCAGGCTTCTGGCCCTAGTTGCCTCCGATGCTAGGTGCGGGGAACCCCGGCTGGCTGCGTGTGAAACGCTGGGGAGCGAGTGCCAGCAATGAGTTTGGAGCGCGTTCCGAATGTTCTGCTCATTCAGGAGTTCCCTGTTCCGCCAGCTGCACTGAGCCGAGGTGGGACCCAGGCAGAAACCACGGAGCCACACACTTGTGCACTCTGCCATCTGGAACTGGGTCCCAACACTGCCGTTCCCGTTCATGGCTAGTTCTGAGCTAGTGTTCTATCCGCGAGCCTTTCCCCGCAGACACCTGTGGGGTCTTGTGTCCCCAGCAGTGACTCGGTTGAATGTGAGGTGCGGAGGGGAGAATCTCTGTTTTAACAGCGACAGCTGTTCTTCAGCACAGTCTGAGCAGGCCACCCACCAAGCCTGCACCCATCCGTCTTATTCACGGGCTCCAGCAACTCGGGCTCCTGCCTGGGCCAAGATCTTCCCACCAGTTTCCAGACAATAAGGGTGCGGTCCTGGCTTGCAAAACAGATCTCCTTTTCTGGCTATTGTCTCATGAGCCTGGTGCTTGCAGCCTGAGCAGGGCGCTTGCCTCTCCTCCAACAGGGGCAGCACAGTTGGGATTCAGCTGCCAGAATTAGATGGGCTCCTCTCAAGCCAGCTCAGGTCCCCCTAGCTTGAGTTTGACCCTGCAAGAAGCACCTCTCAAATGCAAAGCTCCCATCTCCCTCTGCTGCAGGTCTGATTGCTCGCCTTCCACACATGCGTGGAGAAGGAAAAGACAAACTGTTTACTTTGTAGGTGCCTAGTCAGGCTGCTTGTTAGCAGGATTCCAGCTGGTCGAACCCAGACCTTACCGGGCTGTGTAGGTAATGGTCCCTGGGTGACATACAGGTTACGGACACGCTTCTCTGGATGTTTTGCTGCCCCCAACAGGCGCAGACAGGAACAACACATGCTTACCTAGTATGTAACCTCAGACACCTCCCTTTCTATATTTGGCCCAGATTCAAAGTCACTCCCATCAGGGGCTACAATTTCCCTCAACCCCCTTCTTTCTGTCATGTGAGTCCGCTCCTTTCTGGGTGGCAGCTTCCTGCCTGGTGTGGTTCTCGCAGTAACGCTTGCCAGAGAACGGTAGTCTGTGGAAAACCCAAGCCCCTGCTGCACCCAGCCCTCCTCCTCACTTCCTGCCTGCAGTACGAGAACCAGGGGGTCCTTGCTGAAATGAACAGCTGGCAAAGTCAGAGCAAACATCAAGAAACTATTCCCAGGGCATATGGAACTCCCTGCCACAGGATGCGGTAGACTGATGGTTTCAAACTGTGAAGATTTAAAATTCAGATCAGATCTCCCTGAACATTCTGGGGTACCTGGATCTGAGGTTTAGGTTTGTGCTTATCTCTAGCCATAGGTCCATTTCTGTGACAGGATTCACCCTGGACTTCACAGATGGAGGCCCCCAGTGGGGGGTGGAGGGAGTTACAGGCGTGGGAAGTAGTTGTAACCCACTTGTGAGTGTGTTACAGGGCCCTCTCTGTACTGATCCTCAGAGGATATGAGCTGTTCCAGCCCACCCCAAGGATTAACTCTTTCACTCAAGCTGCAGCAGCTTATGCTTTCAGCTCTGCAGAACGCCAGTTCAGTCCCTGGGGTGTTGGCAAAAACCATGTGTGGGGTGTGCATGGGACCAGGCTGCCTGTTACGTTTGTAGCACTGGTTGGGACCTGGCCAGGGCCATAGGAGAGCTGATCATTCAGTTTGTCCCCTGAACAGCATCTCCAGGGGAACAGGTGATGGGCCAGCCTAGCAGAAGATGTAATTTACACCTCCCCACCAAGAGAGTCAGGTACTGTAGCTGAATAACTTACATTTGCATATGCAGGTAAAAGAGGTGAGTGATCAGACACCATGCTGCAGGGCATATGTGGCTCCCCACCACCAGGGGTCAGGAAGGAATCCCCTTCCCTCCTCCACACAGCATCCTTTGCTCAACTGGCCAGTTGCATGCTGGGCTCTTTCACCATCCTCTGAGCAGTGGGGCACGCCCAGAGGATACTGTTCGGATAGTGGGTTGATCTGGTAAGGCAAATCCTATGGAATCCAGATGCAGCCTTTCATACGGGGCAGCCTGAATGGCTGAGACCCTACCCCTGCCCAGTTGGCTGTAATTGCTCTAGTTTGCCTGGAGAGAGCATCAGTAACAGCCTGCTAGAAAATGTCAATCCTAAGTCTCACTCCCATCACTTTGCACCGCCCCCTGCAGCCCCTGGCATAGGGAGCATGCTGGGGCATCCCCAGGTGGGAGGAGACAACCAGAGTGCTGTTTCACTTTGGCATCCTCGGCTGGCCGACAGCCCCTTGGGGACAAGAACCAGCCAACAGGACTGCTGTGAACACTGCCAGTGGCCCAGCTGGGTCCAGAATCAAGGAACTGCAAATAGCGCCTCCTCAGGGCCCAGCAGATCCAGGGTGCAGCTGAGGAGGCAGGACCCTGCCTCCACAAAACGTGCAGCGAATGAGGATCGGCGCTTAGCTCCTGGTGTCAGGGAACAGGTGGCAGGCTAGTGTCTCCTGCCCCAAACGCAGGCCACCTGACCTAGGTGCGAGTCACTGCATCAAGAGGCTGCCGACTCTTCTTTCAAACCCCCGCTTGCATCCCCCAAAGATGACGTTTAAACAAAAGGGCAAAAAAGGGCAAGATGAGACGACTGGCAGGGACTGTTGTGATTGTCTAGTCTGAACCCCTGCATGGCACAGGCCATAGGACTTCCCGGAGTTAATTCCTGTTTGAACAAGGGCAGAGCTTTTAGAAAAACTTCCAGTCTTGTTTTACAAGCGTCCAGTGCTGGAGATCCACCACGCCCCTTGGTGTGTTGTTCCAATGGCCAGTTACCCTCCCTGTTAAAAATTGGCACCTTATTGCTAGTCTAAATTTGTCTAGCTTCAACTTCCAGCCATTGGATCATGCTACCCCTTTGTCGGCTAGATTGACCAGCCCCCCAGGATCAAATTTCTGTTCCCCGTGTCGTTACTTATAGACGATAAGCCAATCGCCCTCGAACCTTTGTGCCAGGCATTGCAATCCCAGGCTACACTTTTGGGGGAACCTATTGTATTAAGTCAATGAATGGTTTATGTGTCACTGTGGGCCTGGGATTGTCTGCATGGGTCACCGCAGCTCCTCCAAGAACCAGAAACAGGGGGCAGTTGGGACGGGACACACCCCACCCTGCTGGCAGCGAGCCTAACGAGCCCCTGCACTTGCTAATTAGGTGCACCTGTAGCGCATGCCCTGTTTGGAGAAGGGGAGCTTAAAAAGGTGAAGCTGACCAGAGACTGGGGGGGAGTTTGCCTAAGAAGAGAAGCTGCCAGAGAGCCCAGCCCAAGGCAGTGACTGGCCTTTCCTCCCTCCTTGTTTAGGGTAGGGAGACATTGCAGCCTTAGGCATGAATCTGGTTGTCTGCTCTCTGTCAGAGCCCTGTAGCTGCACCTGAGGGGCAGTGCCAGGGCCTGGAGGTAATTAGACTTAAAAAGGACCCTGGGGGTGAGCTCAGCTCTGGCAGGGAACTTGCCTGGGTTCTGGAGAAGACCTGGGGCATGAAACTTAGGGGCAACAGCCAGGCTGAGAGCCAAATGACTACAGGGGTGATTAAGATAAACCATGGAGGTTGTAGCACCTCCAGGGAGGTGTTGTGCTCTGGGGGGGTGGGCTGCATATACTGGTTAAACTAGGTTTTCAGAAACCAGCAGACAAAGAAAGGGCTTAGGATAGAAAGAAGGCCCTGAGGCACTTAGATGCAGCCTTTTTATGAGCCAGCAAACAGGACCTTCTGTCCAAGGAGCACCCCACTCTTGTGAAAGGGTCAGAAAGACTTTGGCTTACAAGGGTCCCAAAAGCCTAAGAGTGACTATAAAAGGTTTTTCTCTTCTGCTGGTAATAGCTCACCTTAACTGATCACTTTCGTTGTAGTGTGTATGATAACACCCATTGTTTCATGTTCTCTGTGTATAGAAAATCGTCCTACTGTATTTTCCACTGCATGCATCCGATGAATTGGGCTGTAGCCCGCGAAAGCTTATGCTCAAATAAATTTGTTAGTCTCTAAGGTGCCACAAGTACTCCTGTTCTTTTTGCAGATACAGACTAACACGGCTGCAAGTCTGAAACCTGCCGGTATGTTGTGTGTTTTAATCTGTTTGTTGTTTTTATATGTTTTCTCTGGAATGCTTTTGCCCTATGAATAAATGTGCTTGCCCTGGGAAGTGCTGTGTGATAACAGGTAACTGCAGGCAATACAGTGCCCATAGACCTTGCAGAGAAAGCAGTGCACGGATGCTGGTCGTTAGGCAGATGGGCTTGCTGGGGATATTGCAGTGTTAGGCGGAGAGTGGTGCAGCCTTAAAACCCAAGGTGGGACGAGAGTGGGGAGAAGGCTCGTTACCCAGAGACAAGTGATGGCTGGAGACATGAGACCTAACTGGGCACCGCTGGAGTGGACCATGGAGGACGCCGGTTCCATTCTGCTGAAACTGTGCCCACCTGCTCTTTGTTGTTCTAAATAGACTCCAGTGCTCCGTCTATCACTATAAGGCTTCTCTAATCCTCATGGCTCTTCTCTGAACCTTTTCCAGTTTACCAACATCCTTCAAGTGTGGACACCAGAACTGGCCACAGGATTCCAGCAGCCGTCACACCAGTGCCCAGTACGAAATAACCTCTCCAGTCCCACTCAAGATTCCTCTGTTTATACAGCCAATGGTCACTGAATCCTTTTGGCCACAGCATCACATTGGGAGTTCATGACCCCCACATACACCCACAAACCTTTCCTACTGTAGGCTAGGCCTGAGTAAGCCACTTGCAGAACTAGGGACAGAAGCCAGGTCTCCTGACTCTAAGTGTAATATTCTGTCCACTTGGTCACACCTGGCTCCTTATTTTGGACAGATGGGGAGGGGGAAAATCTGTGGAGTCTGGTTTGCAAACTTAACTTTTACAGGTTTTATAAATTCAAGATCTCAGACTTCTTTCCCCCTGTGACTTAATCCATTTATCCCCGGGATATTTAGTTTTGCAACAGAAAGGGCTTCCTAGCTGGAGGGAAGCCTGCGCTGTGTATTGGTGACAGCGGAACACTGCACACATGACCCAGCATTTAAACTGTAAGCCCCTTGGGGCAGGGAGTTTGTCATTCTCTATGCACATTGATCCCACTCAGTCGAAGTAACTGCTTCAAGAACTGAATTATTATAGCAAAGGGCACCCCATAGGCTGCCTGGCAGGAGTGAGATTTGCAAAACACTTGGCAGTAACTCAGCGCTGTCACCTGCGTGCTGTGAGATGCAGAAAGTCAGACAAACCGCTCCCATCAGGCCTGGAAATGGTGTCTTTGGATAGTGCGACATAAACACAGGCAGGTTGTAGTATTGTGTGTGACCACCAGGGGGCGGTAGTCAAGCCTTTTTTCCATGTTGCCTTGCAACATACCTGGACATGATCAGATGATATGGGGTGGGTGGCTGGGGGTGGGTGTGTGCTGTACGGGACAGACGTCTCCGACTTCCTCAGATTTCAGGTGCTTTTCATAACTATGAATTCCATTCCCTTTAATTCAGTTCAATTATAAAGAGGACACTAGATTTAACAATAGCATTAGTCAAAGCCTCTGGCCAGGAGAGGGTTTAATGGGTCAAGACCTGAACTAAAATGTCAATAATAGCTTCTTTGTCCATATTCCTGGCTGTACAGCTTGGCTGACTCTTTCTTTCAGCTGGAGTTAATGAGCATTGCAACTGCTCCAAACTAGGCCCACTGACAATCAGATCTCTCTCTTTGTAAACTTAGTGCTGCCTTTAAAGGTCTGTGATAAGAATATTTTATTTGATAGAACACCTTTGATCCTAAAGACTCTCAAAACAGCTTACAGGATAGACGTTGTCATGGAGTCCCTGGTCAATGCTCTGGAACTGCTCCCTACAAAGCCAGGCAGGACTCTGGGGAAGTCTCCTCTCTGTGAGCAGACTGTCTCCAGGGCAAACAGTTCAGATGGCTTCCATCTTCCTGGGTCTGACCTCGGAGCATTCAGCATCCTCTGCCCCTCCGTGTGCTTCCCACAGCGAGTCCGCCCAGGCAGGGGCCTTGGGGAAGCCAGAGGGTCCTGCACCCCAACTTTGCAGTCAGACGTGACTCTCAGCCAGCCAGTAAAACAGAGGTTTATTAGATGACAGGAACACGGTCTAACACAGAGCTTGTAAGTACAGAGAACAGGACCCCTCAGCCGGGTCCATTTTGGGGGGCAGTGAGCCAGACAACCACGTCTGCACTTCACTCCTCGTCCCCAGCCAACCCCAAACTGACTCATCCTCCAGCCCCTCCTCCTCTGGGCTTGGTCCCTCTCCCGGGCCAGGAGGTCACCTGATTCCTTTGTTCTCCAACCCTTTAGCTCTCACCCTGCAGGGGGGAAGGGCCCAGGCCATCAGTTGCCAGGAGACAGAGTGTCGGACATTTATGTAAGCTGGCCCTGTGCTCTGCAACAATTACACCCCCTTATCCCACCACCTAGAGACTTAAGAAATGCACAGGGGAAACTGAGGCACCCCTACAGTATTCAGAGGAAACATTAAGGACAGGCCCACTTCATCGCAGATGTGCTAGATCAGCAGCATTTTTCTTGCCACTGAAATGCAGCCATGCCTGGGGTGGAACACAGCAGTGTATAACAGCACTGAGCAATTCTTTTGGAGAGGAATGAAGGAACATCACCTCCCGTGAAGATGCAGGGGGAATTTCAGGTATGCAAAAGGTTGTCACCTTGCCTGGAATTTGGCTAGCAGGGTGAGACTAGTACCTCAGCTCTCGTGAGAAAATCTCACATGATGTCCAATGCCCATAAGTGTTCAGGAACTTTGGTTTAAATCTCAGACCAAAGCCAGTGCTTCCAGTAGCACAATGTCTTAACATTATATGCACTGGGCCAATGGTTGGCTACTGCCGGTACTTAATGCTTACATAATACTTGACATCTTCAAAGCCCTGTACAGGCATTATCTGTCCTGACTCATGGGGACGAACATCACCTGCTGAGTCACCAGGACCACGTCCGGCACTTGTCACTGCAGGCAGAAGTGGCGTGGTCTGGTAGATTGAGCCTGGATCTAGACACTGGAACCTCCTGAGTGCTAATCACAATGGCACTGACTCACTACGGTACAGACTCTTAAGTGCTCCGTGCCTCACTTTTCCCATCGGTGACATGGGAAGAATGATGCTTGCTCACTTCATTGGCAAGCGTTAAATAAGGAATTCTGTGCTGTGGAAAAGCTAGTGCTAAAGTGGCTATTTCCCCATTCCTTGCTCTTGCATCTAAGAGGCAGAGGGAATTAATAGTGAGTCCTCTTTCCGGCTCTGGTCTCCCAGTAGGGGATCAACTGCTATATTATTATGTGTTGCCTTAGAGATTAGAGGGTGTATTGTGCAACCCCCCCACCACCACCACCTTTTAATTGAATTCAACCAGCTACAGTCAGAGGCTCTGGAACAATTTGTATCCTGGGGGTGCTGAGAGCCATTGAACCAAATTGTAGACTAGGGGTCTCAAACACGTAGCCGGTAGGCCGCAAGTTATTTCCTGCGGCCTGCCATAGCTCTCCTCACCCCCCACCCCGCTCCCCCGCCTCCGCCCCCCCCCAGCACGCCGCATCCCCACTCCTCCGCCTCCCTCCCAGCGCTTCCCACCGCCAGGACTTTCCCGGAGGGAGGGAGCGGGGAGGAGCGGGGACGCAGCGCATTCAGGGGAGGAGGCAGCAAAGAGGCGGGGCCGGGGCGGGGATTGGAGGAAGCGGTTGGAATAGGGGCAGGGAGGGGCGGGGACTTTGGGGAAGGGGTTGGAATGGGGGCAGTGAAGGGGCGGGGCCTCATAGAAGGGGTGGAGTGGGGGGGGCCGGGGTGGGGGGAGGCTTTTGTATCTTTGAATGAAAAGGTGTCAGTGATGCAGCCCTCGGGACAACGTACCCTCATGTGGCCCTCGTGGTGATCTGAGTTTGAGACCCCTGCCGTAGACCCTGAAACGGAAACGACTTCAAGCACCATTAGTGCCGGCATCTATGGCTGCCGTACAACTCGCCTTGTCTTGATTAGTGTTTTAAAAGGCCTTAGATTAAGCTAGCTAATACGATCTAACATCACACCTGTAAATCTTAGTCTAGACAAAGCCAATGGGTTTGTCACATTAGGGGCCTGAACTGAGTTGTGGCCTCTAAGTGCTCGTGTAATACAAACAATGAATAATTATGGCATATCTCAGCTGCAGGCCTTTTTACCACCTTGCCGGCCAACTAGAGTGAGGAATAAGTCACGTTGCACATTGTCTTCTGCGAAGGCTGTAAAGATGCTTTCATCTGGGCTGCCCTGGAGCTTCCACCTTTGACAGTAACAATGATGAAAAACTTCCATGAAGTTTACTAGCCTAGCCTGTGGGGACAGCAAGAAGGGGCAGGACCATGGAAATGGCGAAGTCATCGCTGAACACACGGGGATGGAACTGGCAGGAGCAGAACACAGAGCAACTCAAGGCAGAACCTACTTGACATTAGACGGTCTGATTGCTTAAAAATATCCAGCCCCATTACTGAAAAAGTCCAGCCCAGTCACTTTAATACTGAGCCCAACTAGAATCCAGCTGAACAAGGAACAGATCCACTGGAAGGGCTGTTAAAGGAGGGGGTTCTTAGTCATTCTGCAACCTGGGACCTAAACCAGGCTGCAGTTTCTTGCCATGATCCCCAATTCAACAACCTTTAACTGCCAAAAGTTTGTAATCTGCATAGTTTATAAAACTGCAAGCAGTCTATGCATTAATGAATCGGAGGCTTCTGCCATCATGGATGAGGGAGGAAAGACACGTGGGCCCCTGGGAAGCACTGGAGGAACCTTTTCGGCTGGAGAACTGGATGGTGCATTAAGGCCGTGCTTAGAGATGGTGCTGGCCTGACTTACAACAGAGGCAGCGATTACAATTTCCATTAACTCTATTAATGAGGCAAAGTGACTTGGAGCAAAAGGTAATAGATCAGTGGTTCTCAATCAGGGGTACGTGTACTCCTAGGGGTACTCTGAACTCTTCCAGGGGTACATCAACTCATCTAGATCTTTGCCTAGTTTTACACCTGGCTACATGAAAAGCACTAGCGAAGTCAGTCCCGAGTAACATTTCATACAGAAAGAAAAGGAGTACTTGTGGCACCTTAGAGACTAACCAATTTATTTGAGCATGAGCTTTCGTGAGCTACAGCTCACTTCATCGGATGCATACCGTGGAAACTGCAGTAGACATTATATACACACAGAGACCATGAAACAATACCCCCTCCCACCCCACTGTCCTGCTGGTAATAGTATTGTTTCATGGTCTCTGTGTGTATATAATGTCTACTGCAGTTTCCACGGTATGCATCCGATGAAGTGAGCTGTAGCTCACAAAAGCTCATGCTCAAATAAATTGGTTAGTCTCTAAGGTGCCACAAGTCCTCCTTTTCTTTTTGCAAAGACAGACTAACACGGCTGTTACTCTGAAACATTGCATACAGACAGTGACTTGTTTATACTGTTTTATATACTATATACTGAAATGTAAGTACAGTATTTATATTCCAACTGATTTATTTTATAATTCTATGGTCAAAATGAGAAAGTCGGCAATTTGTCAGTAACAGTGGGGCTATGACACTTTTGTAATTTTTGGTCTGATTTTGTAAACAAGTAGTTTTTCTGTGAGGTGAAACTTGGGGATAGCCAAGACAAATTGGACTCCGGAAAGGGGTACAGTATTCTGGAAAGGTTGAGAGCCACTATAATAGACAACCCACAGATAATGCATGTGTTGTTATTCTTTTTTAAAAAAATAACAAACAATGGCTGCCATAGAATTACCGAAATGGGACCTTGAGAGATCATCTAATCCATCAGCCTGTACTGGGGCAGGACCAAAGATATCTAGACCATCACTGACAGACAGTAAGCTGCATGCTTCAGTTACCCCAGTAGAAGGTCAATCAGAAGTGTTCTGATCTACAGTGAACTTGCTGGGGTTGTGGGCAGATCAGACACAGTAGAGAAGGTACGCTAGATAGAGTCACTGTTAGAAAAGGATTCGAACCAGAATGCTGAGAGGCCAGATCCTCTGATGGTGTACATGGGAGTCACTCCCGACTTCATTAGAGGAACGCCCATTTACACCAGCTGAGGATGTGGCCCCCAGAAGCTCTGATTTGGATCAAAACTTCTCAGCTCAATAGGTTGACCTTTGGCAAAATTTAGATTCAGATCCAAGTCCAAACCCAGAGGCTCTGGTGGGTCATTTGTCACGGTAAAATAAACCATAATGACATAGTTTTCTCTAAGCACGGTTTGTGAACACACACACACACACACACACACACACACACAAAACATGGTGAATACCCAGCCAGCAACCATGGCGCCTTGCAGTGTTTCATCCCTGCCAACGGCCAAGCCTGGTACGTGGCTGTGTCCTGTAGGCAGTTGGGCATGCTATTCATTTTCAGCGGAGATGGACTCTCCTGGTTTCATTGTTGACAAGTGATCCGACGGGCAGACAGAGTTGCAGGGAAGATTTCTTTACCGAGCATACGTAGGGTATGCCTGCACAGCAAAGAACAACCATGTCAGCCGACTTGGGCTTGCAGGGCTCAGAATGTGGGTCTGTTTCATTGCTGTGTAGACGTCTGAGCTCATACGGGGTGGGAGGGTCCCACAGCTGGGGCTCCAGTCCGAGCCCGGGCCTGTAGTCTACACAGCAATGAAACAGGGTCAAGCCTGAGCCCTGCGAGCTCGAGTCGGCTGGCACGGGCCAGCTGTGGGTTTTTCTTTGCTGTGTAGACATATCCATAGAGGCCAGCGTTATGCTGGAAGGCTCATGTTTGTCTCGTAAGAGCATGGCCCAGCATGCATTCCTGATCCCTCCTGAAACCTGACCCTCTTCCTCCAGTTCCACTCATTGTACCACAACCCTGTGTAACCCGTTTGGCTGGTCCTGCTGCCTTGTAGATCTCTGCGGTACAACCTCACAGGCTGCATTGCTCTCTGTGCGTGGCCCTTCTTGGCCAATGTGCCCCCTGCTAAGGTACTGTGGGAGACCTGATTTTCCCACAATGCACTGCTACAAACGCAGCAAGGCATCATGAAGAAAGCTGCTGTGGACACAAGTCTGTCGTTTTTATTGTGACCAGGTCAGATGATGGTGTCCCAAGCCGGTTGGAAAATCACTGGTGCACTTTATAGTGTAGACGGGGCCTAGCTTGGCTACTTGTTTTAGACCAGAGACCTCCGCAAGCAGTAGCTGTGCAGGTTAAGCCACGTAATGAGACCTGTGGGTGCATTTATCACCTGTGTCATAGCAAGACGTACTTTTTAATTGCACCTCCGGTTGCTAGTTGTACAGGTTCGTCAGGCATTACTCATCAGCCTCATGATGAGGCCAATTGAACTAGACTCCAATGACCTTTTAATCTCTCATGTTACCTCACGTAAAATCAAATCAAATGATAACTGTCCTGTGGGGGATAACATCCTGCTGTGGCCAGGTGGATGAGCTAGTCAGGGCCCAGTCAGGGTTTTCCATCTCAGGCTCCTCTGGGGCTCTGAGCTGAAATGCTCAGCGGGGGAGGAAGATCTGTGAACTCATCAGACCCCCCCAGCAAGACTCTAATCTAGAAGCATTACATCAGGAGGAGAAATGTTCATTGGCTGATCCTGCCCTGAAGGCAGAACAGGGTTTCTTCCAGCTTCTGAAAGCAGCTTTGTTTGAGAAATTAACCCTTTCCTGGGCACCACACGCAGCTTTGCCGATCTTGGGTCCATATTTAGATTGGCCTCGGAGCTGCCTGTGGCCCCGAGGAGATGGTCTGGCAGTCAGTTATCACTAGGGTGCAACTGTGTCCCCTTTCCCCTGGCCACACCCTTATGCTTGGGGGCTCAGGAGATAGTCTGGCCCTACACCATCTAAGCCATTCTTCAAACAGAAGGGGACACCCCAGGCCTAGGTAGCCAGCTAAGCTGGGTTTCTGGCTGCTTTGTGTCACCAGAGCTGTGCAAGGAAGACTAGGCCCCATCAGGGCCAGCATGTCCTGGGTGTAAGATTCTTACAGTACGTGCTGAGGGTAGACCTTTTAATGACCATGAGCTGCCAGGGCGTTGCTTTTATGTCATGCCCAAGGCACTGGTGAGTCTGGCTTGTTGTAAGTGTGTACCAGGGAACGGTGAGAAGAGCAACCTGAACATGCTTGTTAGGGCTGGAGATCGATTTTTAGTCTGGATTCTGGGAGGGACAGATAAATTGCTGAGAACCAAGGTGTTGCTTCTGAGTTGGTGAAAGTGATGGTAGGGAATAGGGGGATTAATTGTGCTGGGAAAACAAGTGGAACCCCCTGGCCCAACACTAAAACGAAGGGGGTTCAGAAAGGGCATAAAGCAGAAAAGAGAAGAAGGTAGGAGCCAGTACTGCAGGGGACAGAATATAAATACAAACTGCAGGTATCTGTGGCGATGACTTGAGGGAGGCAGCCGTGTCTCTCTATTTATATTAGGTACTCATCTGGCCATCCTTACCATAACACCTGAGCACCTTGCATTCATCATTATATTTAGCCTCACAGCACCCGAGTGATAGGGATGTACCTCCTCCCTATTTCACAGCTGGGGAACTGAGCACAGTGAGACCACGTGACTTGCCCAGGGTCACACTGGAAGTCTGTAGTAGCTCAGGGAATTAAATCCCGGTTTCCCATGTTGAAGGCAAGCTCCTGAACCTCTAGAGCATCCTCCTTTCAGGGAGAAAGGCTGAACTGAGATGGAAAGAGTTTCTCTCCAATGGAGAAAACAGTCAACCTTGAGCGCTGTTTGTTGTAGGTTTCAATAGGTATTTCAATCTTGGTGGGTGGGGAGGAATAGACGTAATTGACTTTTAAATTAGCTTCTTTTTGTTAATTTTGGGCCAATTGTGCAAGTCTCACCCTGCGGAGCACTTACTCACAGGAGCAGTCCCAGATGAACCACTTGTGTGAGTAGGGGATCATCTATGGGTGAAGTTCACCCCTGTGCTGAGGGCCAACACCCCACTTAAGCCCTCAAAATAGGACGTAAGTAGAGCATAATCCCTTGTACTGGCCTTTTGCAAGTGTGTGAATTTCACCCCACCGTGCATAAAGGCTGCACAATTGGGCAGATTTGTTCAAATCCTGACCACTCTGCTCAGAGCCAGATTCTGATGTCCTTGCTCACACTGAGTGGCACCTTGCTGCACAACTGGTCCCACTGGGGTTGATGGGATGACTCCCACACCGGGGCCTTGTCTGCACAGTGGGTGCGTCTATACTGGAGTTGGAGGGGTGATTTCCCGCTCGGGTGGATGTGCCCATGCTGGTTTTGAGCACGCTAGCACGCTGGAAATGGCAGTGTTGCACAGATGGTGGGAGGGGCTAGCCGACCCAGGTATGTACTTAGCATTTCAGACAGGATCCTGCTCCAGGCAGCTAGCCTATCCCACTGCTCACACCACCATGGTTGAACTAGTATTCTTGGCATGCTGGCTGACCACAGCGAGCGCACGTGTGTCTGCCTGAGCTGAAGATTACACCTGCAGGGAACGAGGGGTGTGTTCTCGGCTCAGTTTGGCTAATCCCAGCTGGGATCCTAGACAAGACAAGGCAGTTGCAGTTTTCAGCCAAGTTAGTGGGTCAAGTTGAGCTCCAGTCTGACCTGTAGTCTTTGGCTGGGCGTTGCTGTTCCTGTTCTGTGCTGTGTGAGTAGCGATTGAGATGCCTGAGCCGGCAAAATCTGCCCCTGCACCCAAGAAGGGCTCCAAGAAAGCGGTGACTAAGGCCCAGAAGAAAGGGGATAAGAAGCGCCTCAAGACCAGGAAGGAGTTACTCCATCTACATGTACAAGGTGCTGAAGCAGGTTCACCCTGACACCAGTCTCTCTTCTAAGGCCATGGGCATCATGAATTCCTTTGTCAATAGAAAAGGAGGACTTGTGGCACCTTAGAGACGAACAAATTTATTTGAGCATAAGCATCTGATGAAGTGAGCTGTAGCTCACGAAAGCTTATGCTCAAATAAATTTGTTCGTCTCTAAGGTGCTACAAGTCCTCCTGTTCTTTTTGCGAATACAGACTAACACGGCTGCTGCTCTGAATCCTTTGTCAATGACATCTTTGAGCGCAGTGCTGGGGAGGTGTCCCGCTTGGCACATTATAACAAGCACTTGACCATCACCTCTCGGGAGATCCCGACCGCCATGCGCCTGCTGCTGCCTGGGGAGTTGGCTGAGCACGCTGTGTCTGAAGGTACCAAGGCTGTGACCAAGTACACCAGCTTCAAGTAATCGGTCTGTGTGCTCCCCAAGAGACTTCAATTTAAAAAACCTTGTGTTGGAGCTGCAGCTGCTGCCTTGGCTTCTCTAGAGTTTGGATTGAAGTTGGCTAACTTCAGTTGAGAACACATCTTTGTTTGCAGTGAAGACAAGGCCCCAAAGTTACTCAGTGGGAATAATGGTATCAGAGTCTGTCCTTCCATTTTAATTCAGGCAAAGGCCCATTGATTTCAATGAGAGCTTGGACTGAAGGAGACCTACTTCTTGCAGGGCTTGTAGATGAAGACAGATAAACTGTAACTTCCACTATGCTTGGGGCTGAGCCTCTGAACTGCATAGGGAGGGAAGAAAGATTTCCCATCTCACCTTTGTCCCTCTCTCTGTATTTCAATGCCAAAGTCACACAGAGAAACATCCCACCAGGGAGGAGAGCAGAAATCCAGCTAACCAAATTAGCATGATCATAACCCTACCGTACACATCCCTAGTGCTTCTTTTCAACAGAGGATCTCAAGGTGCTGTCAAGGCATTAACCTGTTCACGCTTACAGCACCCCTGTGAGGTAAGCAAGTGCAGAGTAATGGGACTGGCCCAGCTGAGTCCTTGGCTTGCTAACAGTGATCCTCCCCGGTTCTCTTTGCTCCTTTGGAGTTTGAATTAAAAGGAAGGAGGTGACTAGCAGGGAGTGGGGAGGCTCTCCGTTAGGGTGAGGGCTGGTCTGCATGAGAGAAGCAGTTCAGGGGTTCCATGGAGGTAAATAACGAATCACCATCTGCCTATAAGAGCATGCATGCCCAGATACAGGAACACCATGAACTCATGCATGGATGTAGACATCTGCACACACACATGCATGAACGGATGAGCATGCACATCCATGTACACGCATAAACATGTGAGCGCACATACACCCTCTTAACTACATGTTGAAACGTACCAGGATGTTGCACTCAAAATGGAATGGGTCCACCAGCAAAATCAATAGGAGAGAGATTCTTTCCATCTCAGGTCAGTCTTTTCAAAGGACCATGGCTATCTCCACGGACAGAGTAAATTTCACCTTTATCTTGGAACATTCAAGGTTAACTTTGTCAGAGCTCGTTCTATTGGCTTTGATCCAAGATCACTTTATTCTGAAATGTTAGTAAACAGTAATATTGAGCACCTATAAGGCACCTAATATGTTCATGGAATGGCTGGAATTTTCCTCTAAATGATATGCCCAATGGAAGGAATAATTTCTGTTTTTCATAGGCACTGATTCCCTTCTTCAAACTCTCCTTTGGCATGCCTACAAAAAACCTGACAACTGTTAGGCAGCTGGTGTTTTATAACCATTGCCTACCATGTTAACCAACTTTGTTTCATGGTTTCCTTGTTTTCCCCTGTCATAAATATAAAGGGAAGAGTCAACACCTTTAAATCCCTCCTGGCCAGAGGAAAAACCCTTTCACCTGTAAAGGGTTAAGAAGCTAGGATAACCTCGCTGGCACCTCACCAAAATGACCAATGAGGGGACAAGATACTTTCAAAAGCTGGAGGGAAGGAGAAACAAACTCTCTCTCTCAGTCTGTGTGATGCTTTTGCTGGGGACAGAACAGGAATGGAGTCTTAGAACTTAGTAAATAATCTACCTAGATATGCGTTAGATTCTGTTTTGTTTAAATGGCTGGTAAAATAAGTTGTGCTGAATGGAATGGATATTCCTGTTTTTGTGTCTTTTTGTAACTTAAGGTTTTGCCTAGAGGGATTCTCTATGTTTTGACTCTAATTACCCTGTAAGGTATTTACCATCCTGGTTTTACAGAGGTGATTCTTTTACTTTTTCTTCTATTAAAATTCTTCTTTTAAGAACCTGATTGCTTTTTCATTGTTCTTAAGATCCAAGGGTTTGGGTCTGTGTTCACCTATGCAAATTGGTGAGGATTTTTATCAAACCTTCCCCAGGAAAGGGGGTGTAAGGTTTGGGAGGATTTTTGGGGGAAAGACATTTCCAAACGGGCTCTTTCCCTATTATATACCTGTTAGACGTTTGGTGGTGGCAGCGATAAAGTACAAGGGCAAAAGGTAAAATAGTTTGTACCTTGGGGAAGTTTTAACTTAAGCTGGTAAAAGTAAGCTTAGGAGGTTTTCATGCAGGTCCCCACATCTGTACCCTAGATTTCAGAGTGGGGAAGGAACCTTGACATCCCCCTTCCGACTGTCTGTATCCACCCCTTGACTCTTGTCTCATACTTAGGCCTGGTCTACATTAGGAAATCAGGTCCGTATAACTACATCGCTCAAGGGTGTTAAAAATCCACACTCCTGAGCAACGCAGTTAAACTGATCTAAATTATAGACAGCACTAGGCTGACAGGAGACTTCTCCCGTCAACCTAGCTTCTGCCATTTGGGGAGGTGGAATATCTAAACCAATGGGACAACCATCAGCATCAACCATCTTCGCTGAAGCACTACAGCAGCATAGCTTGAGAGCTGAATTGATAATAGCGTATAGGGACCTTCACAGGGAGAATATACTGAGTATTAAAGGGCTCTTTAGTCTAACAGAGAGAGGCAGAACAAAACTATTGGCTGGAAGCTGAAGCCAGACAAATTCACATGAGAAACGAGCACAGATTTTTAACGATGGGAGTCATTAACCCTGGGAACAAACTCCCAAGGGAAGTGGTGGCTTCCCCATCTCTTGATCAAGGCTGGCTGCCTTTCTGGAAGGTGCGTTAGTTGAACACAAGTTATTGGGATCAACACAGGAGTAAAGGTATGAAATGTAAAGGCCTGTGCTAGACAGGAGGTCAGACTAGACGATCTAATGGTCCCTTCTGGCTTTAAACTCTGTGAGTCTATGAATGGGTCCTTCTCGGTGGCTGGGGTTCCTAGGTGCTGGGGGAGTACAAATAATAAACAGATAGGTCAGGGATTAGCGGCAACCTCAGAGTCATAGCAAATAGCTCAATAAAGACATCTGCTTGATTTGGTTATATTTTTGGACTGTGCTTCGCACAGTGGGGTCCTAGGCCAGGAGTGGTGCTATCATAAATAAATAATGACAATGGAGTGTGGTGGTCACAAATCAGCTAAGATGTTACGGTGTGCTGAGGACAGAAAATGGCAAGGGAAATGTTTTAATACCAGTATATAAATAAACCCGTGGTGTGACTTCACCTGGATGACCCTGGTATTTGCTACTTCATCTACTAACGGCTGCAACAGAAGTAGAAAAGATCCAGACCTTAGCTGGCTTGAGGGGTGCATGTTTTCAGATGAGGCTTCAGTTTCCTGTCATTGGTTCTTGTTATGCCCTTCTTCGCTTGATTAAAGAGCCCTGTTAGTACCCGTGAAGGTGCTTAGACAGTATAGTCAAGTCACCTCTTGATCTTCTTTTTGATATAAATCCAGGGGCCTGACTCAGCCCAGCTGTATGCTTTGGCTCCCTTGGTTTTGTCTAGATGAGTATTTTTTTTTTCTCCCACCATGGCTGGAGCTCAGGTGCCTGGCTTATGACGTTATGGGACATTCATTACGCTGCATGGCTTTCTCTCCAGTGTGAATACCTTGCCTAGAAAAGACAACAGGCCAAGGAATTGTGCACAGTGCTCCTCAGCTCACGAAAGTTCATGCTCAAATAAATTGGTTAGTCTCTAAGGTGCCACAAGTACTCCATTTCTTTTTGCGAAGTCCACACTGCGTGCCTTGCTCCCACAGCACACCCCTGGCACCACAAACCGTCTGGAAATGGTCCTGTGATTTGCAATTGCACTAAAGATAAAGAGGTGTTGCCTCACCTTGATGTGTTCACATAACTGGCCTGTGTGTCTGTGCCTCTCAGTCATTACATAGTTATTTAGGGACATTTCTATAGAACTTCTCACTAAAGTCACTGGTTGCCTCACAAATTCAGCCTCACACTCTCCCTTGGCTAGGGAAGTGTTACCATCCGCAGTTTGTAGATGGAGAAACAGAGGGGTGACACAACCAGCCCAAGTCACACAGGAAGAGACGGCTAAGGAATGGGACTTAGATCTGATTCGGAAGAAAACTCCCATGCTTTAACCATTACACCTTCCCCCTTACAGATAGCTCTATAATATACTAATAATATTTTGCACTTACTGCTGGTCTTTGTGTGTGTACATTGATATCCTTATTTTATTTCATAAATACAGCTACACTTTGCTCCCCAGATAGTGACTGGTGTCTTTGGTCCCAAAGGAGAACAGATGCAGTTATTTGTTTTTTAACCTGGGATTTTGACAACAGTTACATTTTTCCAGGACACATTTCATATTCCTCAACACTTTTAGTCTTTTGATGAACTTTCCAAACAAAACATTTGTTTTAAAATTGCAGGGAGAATCCTGCTTCCTCATACTTTTTTAATGAATCTTTTTTCAGCAGAAAAAAAGAGGGGAAGGGAGAGATTTTTAAAAAGTAAAAGAAAGTGGGATTATACCTCCCCGCCCATGAAAACATTTCAGAACATTTTATTTTAAACTACAATTTTTGTTTAGACATTTTTGTCAAAAAATTTTGTAAAAAATTCAAATTAAACAAAAATTATTTAATTAAAATGTTAATATAACATACTTTTTTTCACCAGCTCTAGCTGTGAATTTCATGCCTCATGCTTCTTTATGTGCTGTTATATAAGAATTGTACTTTAAGTGCATACATGTAGCTGCAGATGAGCAGATAATTAGGTATGTAAATAGTCTACAAATACGTACCCCATTGGCAGAACATAATCAACCAAGAGGTGAGGAGTAGGGAATGGTGAGTGAGTTGGCATTCAAGTGTAAGACATTGTGTCCATATAGTTATGTTACGTAAATTGCTAAGCAAACTGCAACCATGGATCCTTGTAGCTCCTGGCAAAAGAGTCAATTCTGAGGTTTCATAACCATCCATATAAGAAAAATACTCATTATCCAGAAAGAGAGATAAAATTTACAGCTTGCAGTTGTACTACAGCATAGGGAGCATACCTAATGGATAGACCAGCGAATAGGGTGCCTATGTGCTATTCCTGGCTCTGCTACTTATTCACACTTTGGCCTTGGGCATGTCATTTCACTTTTCTGTGTCAGTTTCCCTTGTGTAAAGAGGGGATAATAATGATATCAGATTGGAGGGAGGTCTCAAGTGGGATTCCATAGGGATGTGTTCTGGGTCCAGTGTTGTTAACATCTTTATTAATGACCTGAATGTAGGAATAGAGAATGTATGGATCAAGTTTTCAGATGACACAAAGCTGGGAGAGTTGCCAATACTTTGGAGGATAAAGCTAAAATTCAGAGGGTGATACATTGGAGAACTAAGCCATAGACCACAAAATGAAATTCAATAAAGACAAATATAAGGTGCTACACTTAAGGAAGAAAACACAAACGCACACAAATACAGAATGGGGGATAACTGACTTGGTGACAGCACTGCTGAGAAGAATCTAGGAGTTGTTGTGGATCACAACCTCAACATGAGTCAGCAATGCAATACTGTTGCAAAAAATGCAAATGCAATTTTAGGTTACATTAACAGAGGCATAGCATGCAAGTCATGGGAAGTGATTGTACCTCTCTACTCAGCGCTGGTTAGGCCTCAGCTGGAGTACTGTTGTGTTCAGGTTGGTCACCAATGTATAGAAAGGATGTAGAGAAACTGGAAAGGATCCAGAGGGAGCGACAAAGTTGATGAAAGGGATGTAATCTTTAGTTTGGAAAAGTGGAGATTAAGGGGGGACACAATAGCAGTCTTCACAAAAGGCTGCCATAAAAAAAGATGAAGAAAAGTTGTTCTCTCTTGCCACAGAGGGGAGGGCAAGCGGCAATGGGTTCAAGCTATAGCAGAGCAGATCTAGATTACATCTCAGGAAAAACTTCCTAACTGTAAGAACAGTAGGACAATGGCACAGACGCCTAGGGAGGTTGTGGACGCTCCTTCACTGGAAGTTTTCATAAGGAGGCTAGAGATTCACCTGTCTTGGATGGTTTAGACACAACAAATCTTGTCTCTTGGCACTAGATGACCTTTGCTCTCTTATAACCCTATCATTCTATGCCTACTGACTTCAAAGAGTTGTGGTGAAGCTTAATTACTAGCGTTGGTAAAGTGCCTTGGATGGGATCATTAATGGGACAGAGCACTCCCACTTTTGCTACTGCTAGCGGGACGGTACCAATGCTAGGAGACTTTCAGAAAAGTGCTTGCAGAGCCCAGGCCTTAATCACCAGTGTGAATCCAGCCAGGTTGGTGGTAACCAACAGCTGTTCCCTTTCCCAGCTAATGGCTGCTAAGGGGTCCAGGTGAAATTAATTGGGGTTTCAAGTCAATTTCTACTGGATAGCCATTCTCATCACAGGAACTACCATTACAACTAACAGTTCTTGCCCCCCTCTTTACTGGCAGTCTCATCATAGAGAAACCCAGGACAGAATAATGGGTCATTTCAACTGGAGTCTCTTAAAAGTCTAAAAAGAAAAGGAGGACTTGTGGCACCTTAGAGATTAACAAATTTATTAGAGCATAAGCTTTCGTGAGCTACAGCTCACTTCATCAGATGCATACAGTGGAAAATATAGTGGGGAGATTTTTATTTACATAGAGAACATGAAACAATGGGTGTTACCATACACACTGTAACAAGAGTAATCAGGAAAGGTGAGCTATTACCAGCAGGAGAGCCGGGGGGGTGGAGGAACCTTTTGTAGTGACAACCAAGGTGGGCCATTTCCAGCAGTTTACAAGGACAGTAGGAGGGGAAATAAACAAGGGGAAATAGTTTTACTTTGTGTAATGACACATCCACTCCCAGTCTTTATTCAAGCCTAAGTTAATTGTATCCAGTTTGCAAATTTATTCCAATTCAGCAGTCTCTTGTTGAAGTCTGTTTTTGAAGTTTTTTTGTTGAAGAATTGCCACTTTTTGACAGAGCCAGAAGAGTACCCAGAAGTTACCTACTACAGGACAGGTCCAACAAAGAAAATAACAGAACGCCACTAGCCGTCACCTTCAGCCCCCAAGTAAAACCTCTCCAATGCATCATCAAGGATCTACAACCTATCCTGAAGGACGACCCATCACTCTCACAGATCTTGGGAGACAGGCCAGTACTTGCTTACAGACAGCCCCCCAACCTGAAGCAAATACTCACCAGCAACCACACAACAGAACCACTAACCCAGGAACGTATCCTTGCAACAAAGCCCGTTGCCAACTGTGTCCACATATCTATTCAGGGGACACCATCATAGGGCCTAATCACATCAGCCACACTATCAGAGGCTCGTTCACCTGCACATCTACCAATGTGATATGTGCCAGCAATGCCCCTCTGCCATGTACATTGGTCAAACTGGACAGTCTCTACGTAAAAGAATAAATGGACAGAAATCAGACGTCAAGAATTATAACATTCAAAAACCAGTCGGAGAACACTTCAGTCTCTTTGGTCACTCGATTACAGACCTAAAAGTGGCAATTTTTCAACAAAAAAACTTCAAAAACCCTCCAAGGAGAGACTGCTGAATTGGAATTAATTTGCAGTTAAAACCTTGATTATCACTACAAAAGGTCCCCCGGGCTCTCCTGCTGGTAATAGCTCACCTTTCCTGATCACTCTTGTTACAGTGTGTATGGTAAAACCCATTGTGTCATGTTCTCTGTGTATATAAAATCTCCCCACTATATTTTCCCCTGTATGCATCTGATGAAGTGAGCTGTAGCTCACAAAAGCTTATGCTCTAATAAATTTGTTAGTCTCTAAGGTGCCACAAGTCCTCCTTTTCTTTTTACGGATACAGACTAACAGGGCTGCTACTCTGAAACCTGTTAAAAGCCTAAGTTGAGGAAAGGAGCAGTGTGGGCGAAAGCTTGCAGGGCTGCTGTCTATACCATCCCCGTTCTGTGGATAAACAGGGCTTATTAATTCTTCCAGTGTCCACAACCTGCCTGTCCTCACCCAGGCCTGAGTCTCCAGGAGGAGCCTTTCACCAGCACTAAAGTCACACCAGTTAATTGCTAAATAAATGGTATTTTGACTGCATTGACTTGCTCAGCACATACAAGAGGGTTGGAGACGGGGGCAGGGAGGGAGGGAGGTTCTGAGGCCAGAGCAGTCTCACAACCTGGCACCTCGGGTGCAAGGTGCGTCCCACCCCTCCCAGCTGAGGAAGGCTGGATTCTTCATCATCCTCCCCACGAGTAGGGCGACCCCCTGCACCGCAAGGAAATAAAGGGCAGATGGCGCTTATCTGTCAGGGGCACCTGCCCATCCCGTTTCCCCCTTTCATTACGATGGAGGGTAGGAAATGGTGCATTTGGATCACAGTTCCTTTGCCCATAGCCGCTGCAGGCGATTGGTTTTATCTCCGTGAGACAGACGGGCAGAGAGAGACACAAACAGGCCCGTGCTGGGAAGCAGGCTTTCTTCCTGCCTGGATCCAGATCTCAGGGCATCAGACCGCGAGGCCGGGGTCCCTCCTCCTCCTCTAGCTGCAGGGTGCGGGGATGGGGTGCGCGGGTGCGGGACACACCTCCTAGGCATCCCCCCGCCCCGGGCGGGGGCGGGGGCGGCGCTGGCCCTTTAAGAGGCAGGGACATTCCCGGCCGGCGCGTCACTAGCAGCAGGTAGAGCCTCCCGCCAGCCGGCCAGGGACGCAGCCCGGCCATGGGGAAGCTGCAGCTGTTCGAGATCCGCCTGAGCGAGAGCCGCGTCGTCTACAGCCCCGGGGAGCCGCTGGCCGGCACCGTCACCGTGCGCCTCTCCGGGAGCCTGCCGTACCGCGGTGAGCCCCGCATGGCCGGGCTGCGAGCTTCCCCGCCGCAGTGCCTCTCCCCCCCGCATCCCCGGGCGGCGCCCCCCCCCCCCCAGTGCTCTCCTCGGGCTGCGAGCTTCCCCGCCGCAGTGCCCCTCCCCCCCGCATCCCCGGGCGGCAGGGCCCCTCCTCCCTCTCCTCCCCCCTCCCAAAAGAGCCCTCCTTGGGCTGCGAGCTTCCCCGCCGCAGTGCCATTCCACTCTCCTCGCGCATTGCATTTCCGGGTGCAGGGCCCCCGCTCCCCAGGGCTGGGAGATTCCCGGCCGCGGCGCCTGCTGGCTCCTCCTGGTCTATCCGCCCTTGCACTTCAGAGGTTGAGTTCAGTATCACCTTGTTGAACCCCCCCCCCCCGCCGCCCGCCCGCCCGCCCACCAGCCACCCACCTTTTTACTGGGAGTTTCGTTATTTATGACTTTCAAGAGCCTGATTTTCACGGAGCTCCGTTATGCCGAGGATGGGGGGGCAGCCTTTTGGACCGTCCCGCTCATTCCCTTGCTAGCAGGGCTTCGATTGTGTTGTCTGTTGTGTTTCATTTCTACCTCCTGGGGGCTTCAGCAGGAGTGTGACTCCTATTTCCCCACCTTCCCCCATCCTCGGCTCCAGGGAGGGCGCGGGGATGCGGGAGTTTCTTCCTTGGCTCATGGGCAGCGGGAACGAAACTTTCTCTGCTCAGGGTCTGTGCATGCGGGGGCAGAATAGCCTTGGTAAGGGACTGTTTACGCATGGTGGGTGCTAGCAGGCTTCTAGCAACAGTCTCCCTGTCCGGGGTAACCAGGGGTGAAACATCGACCAGTTTCAGGTGTGAGATCCATCTGGTCAAAGTAAGTGTCTGTGTGTTGCCCCCCACCCCTGGTTTGGGGAGCTGTTGCTTAGACCCCCTTCTTAACAATTGCTCAAATTCCCTTGCTGCTGGCATGGCTCTGACGACCGTGTTGATTGCATGCAGCGGGCACTGGCCCTGGTGTAAAACCCTAAACCAGACATGTGGTGTTGACCTAAAGCTCAGCTGTGATTTTACTGGAGATGGGACTTGGTACAAGCAGTCTGAACTTCCCCATAAAATTTGGGGAATTGCCAGGGTTTGGCACGTAGGAATTGTCAGGTGTGGTCTGCTCCAGGGTCCACCTACTCCAGTACCCTGTCTCCAACGCTTGTTCCTACAGTAAACTAATGTGGGATCAACTGCCCTTCCACCCATTTCTCCCCCCCCCCCCCCACTAGATCTCTTCCTTATAGTTTAAGATCTGAAGTGTGAAGTTGAATATCTGGGTTCTGGCCTGTTTCTAGTTTGTCCCAGCTTGTGTGAATAGGACTGAAGTGAGTTAAGTCCACAGCCATGCCTAAGTTGTCTTTAGCTAGGTTGGAGAATGTGTTATGTGCTTGGTCCTAACTTGGTAGGACTGTGTTTACAGAGGCCAAACCATAGTGGAGGATGTTTGAAACACAAGCAAGTGTAACGGTTGAACTCTGCTGTCACTGTAGTGTGTGTCTGGGGAGATAGGGCCATATAGATGCTTGCCCTAAAATCTGCATTCTCAGCACCGCGTGTTAAACGTAACTGATTCTGATTTATGTTAAGACCCTGTTTCTCATATGGAAGGTGCTCGGCGAGAGCTGTTTGAAGAGGTCTTGGTGTCTCTCTCTCCATAGAATTATTGACTGTAAAGGACCAGGTTGGGGGAGTGGGGAAAGAGATCATGTACAGGTACCTTGTAGAGAGTGTTCGTTCTCTCCCGCTGAATATTCTCCTTCCCCTCACCCCTTCCCCCCCCCTCAAAAAAAAAAAAAAGCACCCCTAACCACTTGGTTCACAAAATACGCTGCCACAGCTCTGACTCAATGCTTACTCAAACATGAGGGCAAAGAGAGATGACAACCTGAGTAGCTTGGAGGCAAAGCCCAGCAGAGGTGGGTCCAAGTGATCCTCTGACTCTTCCATTTCTCACACTCTTCAGTCTACGCGTCTTCCCCCCAAGTTGTGCTGTGATCTGAGAAGCAGCTCCTTTGTGAAGCACTCATGCTCCAGAGTGTGGTTGAAAGTGGGATTTCTACATTTTCTCTTGGGTCCAGTTGGACTGTGACTAATGAAAACGACAAGCAGGCCAGCTGAGGTGGTAACTTAGCCTGAGTTCTCCCTCTCCTTTCTCAGACAGTGGGGATGGGAGGGTCAGGGGACTATGAGGCGCTAGGCTGTATGATGTCTGTGCCAGGCACTCCGGCTGTAGTGGAGGGAGAGCACTGTGGTACCATGTTTGCAAATCTGGCCATTGAAAAACTCTTCGTAGCAGATTCGGCAAATCCTGTATTGTTAGTTTGCCGGAATTCTGCCAGTTGTGAAGCCTGACTTAGACTGGAATCTTCCTCTGAAAACTTCCAAACTCTGAGGCCCAGTCTATGCTAGGGGGGAAACTTTCTAAAACTGTCTTTTTAAAAAGACTTAAACCCCTTCCCATCATTGCTAATGCTAGTTCAGCTCCACCTGCAGATACCCATGGAACTGACCTGATAGTGATGGAAAGTTACCTTAGAGAATTTCCTTCGCGTAAACAGGGCTTCACTGTATAAGCAAGGGATGGTTCATGGCATGGGGGTGGTTGGGGATAGGTGATCTTGGTTCTATCTTTGCTCTGCCACAGGCTTCCTGTGTGACTTTTAGGGTGAGCAACTTTTGTCTGTACCTGTTTTCTCCTTTTTTGTAAAATAGATATTAGCATCTTCCCTGTCTTCATTATTGCTTCCAAAGTGCTCTGATAGCCCTGGTGCTACAGAAGTGCAAATTATTATTTCTTGCTTCCCCTAAGGCTGAGTCTCTCCCTTCCCCGTCTTCTGCTCTCATTGCCTCTGTCTCGGATTCTTGGGACTGTTTCCAAGTATTTAGATTTAGTCCTTCTGGGCCAGGACCTTGTTCTGTTGACCTTGTCTGGCAAACACCATTGCTGTGGAAGCAAGTATGCCTGTCTCGATTTAAAACACCTCTCCCATTGGACCTTGGTTTTTCTGGCTTCTGAAAGCTATTGTACAGAACTAGTTAGAGGCTCGTTGCTGGTGGTGGTTTATACCTATTCTCCTTAGGAAAAGCTAATTACTACTTTCAGCATGCGACATCTAATTTCTCTCTCCTGCTTCTCTCCGGCCCCCCCAAGCATACAGACTGACTTTTCTCTCGCTCTTCCCGAGAACCTGCTCCCAATAATAGGGCAGCGAGCTGAGTATCCCAGGATTCTGCTGAGCTAGTCCAACTAGCCTGGATGCATTATGGGCCAGCTGTGAGGTAACTATGGTTACACCAGGCTACTGACTGCTGTTTGCATGTGGGGCAGCCACAGGCAATCAGACTTTCTGGAGAGTGTCTCTTCTCTTCCTCCAACCCCACCCCCCCCTTCCATTTTTCCTCACTTTGCCTTCAGTTAGGGTTTTCTTTAACCCCATTGACAGCTCGAGATCTGTTGTAGGATCTCTTTTTTTCTTCATTTTGGAAAAGTTCCCCCCGCCCTGCTGTAGCAACCTATGCAGACTTGAGCCTAGGAAATTTTGGAGTCTTGCATGAATAAGCTTTAGCAACAAAGACAGGAAGATGTTTCCACCAGCCCCTGTCCTTTCAGTACTTGCATAGTGGGTTTGGTAGTGCAGCAGTGAGCCATGGGCTGTAATGGGACCTGAGCAGGGTTTCTGTAAAACTTGTTGGGAAGTGGTAGCTGACGAAGTTTTATTTTTAATTGCATGCAGAGCTGGCCTTAGGCATGATCATCTGCTCTAGGCAGAGGTGTCCTGGTTGACTCAGTGGCTCACGAGCAGCGTTATGTCCCCTCTGGCTGTGGCAATGCCAAGGGAGGCTGTCCATGGCCCAGTTTCCCTCTGACAGCTTGCATGAGCCCTTGCAGATCCGCACGTCTGGCTCTGCTCTCCAGGGCGGGAGTCTGCATATTTTTAGACTCCAGGATTTGGTGTGATCCCGTCCCCTGGCTGGAGTCTGAATGTGTCCAAATGTGAAGTCTGCATGAAGGGCCAGTGGCAGCTGCCGGGCAAACGCAGGCTGTCTGATTCATTCCTGTACATCCTCCCTATTGACTTGGCTAATGTCTTATTTATTGTGCTTGTGGGAGACTAGTGTCTCAACAAGTCTAAGCAGCTGAGTTGGGGGTTGTAGTTTGCGCCCTGAGGTTTACAGCCTCTTCTGTTTGCTCTCTCTGGCTAACAGCAATGAGGTTGCTGTATGCCCACTGTAGGAAGGGGACTTCTCAATGGGCTGCTGCCAGTGGGGAATCCAGTTAGTTGTGGTGGTGTTGTCTAGGAGCTCTAGTCAAGGCTGAGATCCCACCATCTTTGCCCAAAAAAATACACCAACCTGAGCCTACTTCATGTTGTGGCTCATATACTCTGGCTCTCAGATGCTGTCTGGTGCCACAATGGGCCAGCACAGGAGTATCTTGGTCATTCTGCCTTGCCCAACACATTAGAAACCTCAAGCATGTCCTTTGAAAGAAGGACTCGGATACCAACACACCTGCACCTTTAAGATCAAACCACATTTCTCTGGTCTGCACACCTTTCGGTGCCAACTCCATAACTAGAGATATCTGTGTTTAGTCAGAGGTCTCCCTGAAGGAATCATAGACTTTAAGCTCAGAAGGGACCATTATGATCATCGTCTGACCTCCTGCACAATGCAGGCCACAGAATTTCACCCACCCACTCACTCCTATAACTAACCCCTAACCTATGTCTGAGCTATTGAAGTCCTCAACTAATGGTTTAAAGACTCAAAGTGCAGAGAATCCTCCAACAAGTGACCTGTGCCCTACACTGCAGAGGAAGGCGAAAAACCCCCAGGACCTCTGCCAGTCTGCCCTGGGGGAAAATTCCTTCCTGACGCCAATATGGCAATCAGCTAGACCCTGAGCATGTGGGCAGGAATATCCCGCAATGAAGTCTTAAATACTAACTCTGACCTGCTAAAGAACAGGAAGCTGCCATCTTGACCACTGGAGACTGAGTCAAATTGGAAGACTCTGCTTTAGCACAGGGGAAGATGGCTTCAGAGTTGTAAGGAAAACGCTACAACAGTGTGTTCAATTTTTTTAAATTTATTTGACCACTTGCTTCAGTTGTAGAAGTGCTTTTTTTAACCTTTCAACAACTTTGAAACGTTCTGATTTCCAATGGCAAAGCAGATTGTTTCAGTTCTATTTTCCATTATCAAACTGAGCTCCTCCTGGAAAATATCGTTAAAAGAACAGCCCTGACTCCCACATCGCCACCAGAGACAGACTCAAGGATGAAGAAACTAAAGGTGTTTCTAAAAGCAGCTCTGAAAATTCCTCTCTGTGTTCCACACGCACTTATTTAGCTGTCCAGATTACTAGAGTCATGGCTCTACTAAGTGAAATGTTAAGGTATAAAAGTCTCAAATACATCAGGCCTAAAATGTGTGTGTATACATGTTAACTCTTTATCCAGGTTCTAAATACCGGCAGCGATGGGGCTATCTGATCACCCACTGGGTATTTATCCTTCTTATAGGTATTATAGCCCCATTTTATAGATCGCAAAACTGAGGCACAGAAATCCAGGTCACAAAGAGTTGATTTTTTTAGAACTGAGAATTGAAACTGTCATTCAGTGCTATAACACCAAGACCATCTTTCTTCCCCTGGCTTGTCTATGGGCTTGTCTAGATTAGGAAAGGATGGTGGGCTTAGCTAACTTAACCTGCACCCATGCTAGGGGAAAAACTTGTGGTTAAATAACAGCTGGTTATCTCTATCTCTCATTTATGTGGCCCAGATCCCCACGGGAGTGAGCTGAAGGTCCACCTGGGCCAGCTAAATGGAAGTGAAAGATACTAACCTGAATCCACACTAGGGAGCAGGTCCTGGCTGGCTCTGCTGAACATGGTAAAATGATGTTGAAAAGATGGCACCTGAAGCAGCGTGCTGTCAAAGACAGGGCCCCACTGATGCAAGTGGTCAGGAACGCCAGTAAGAGTGGATTTGGAATATGGACAGATGACGACAAAGCTCGTGGGTCACCCCAAATAGCACCTCTATAAAATCGTTCTGGATGTGACCGTCAAGCAGTGGGTCCTTTTTGCAAAATGCAGGTCAGGGACACAGCAAAGATGTTTACTGTGTAGAAGTGTGCAAGTGTCCTGTTCAGGGGAAGTACCCAAGCACCGATGCCCCTCCTCCACCCTAGACCCCTCTCCCCATGCATTCAAAACCCGGCTAGCTATTCAAATGACTCTGGCATTGCTTTGCTGGCTTAACACTCACTACTGCATATTCCTGTACATGAATGCAATGAACAATGTAATTCTGTGTCAGTCTACCAGGCTGACTGTTTGCTACTTCCCAGTTTAAAAATCCACTTCAGCTATGTGTGGGATGAGAGCACCCTAGCTCTGTGGCAGTCTGTCTGCTGAGATGTGGTGCAAAAAGGGATTTCTGCCCCTCTGGCTAGTTCACTGGTGGATCAGAAATGCTGTGTAAATAATTATTCTCAAGATTGCGCCGTATGTCTTGGTCTGTAGTGCACTCCTTCCTCCCTCCCCTCCCTCAGCCGCACCTGTGGGCAAAGCTTTGCTGTTAAATTCCTCTTTGCTGATGGAAACATGAGAACAGGAGCCATCTGTGGTGTTTAGTGCATCATTGGGCAAGTGTAATGTAGACCTGAGTGTCTCAGGGCTAGTGGCCAGCATCTGATATGCTGCCAAATGTGGCACTGGGGCATGACCGCTGCAGGGGATAAACAGGAGAATAAGCAAATAAGAGTGGGCAGTACTGTACCTTATAGTCTTTGCAGCATAAAAGTCTGTTGCTAAGCAGGAGAGAGGATTTAGTGGCTCCCTTGCTTGAAGGAGTAACTCTTCTTACGGTTGGCTACCACTTGGAAATTCATATCCTTTAATGGAGAGGGAGGCTAAGTTCATATCGGGATCCTGAGGTCCCCCTGATCTAGGGGATGTTCTGTTCTGGGGTTCAGTCTGTTTGTTCATGTTTACTTTTCCATGGTGGTGGGGAAGATTTTGGAAGTGGGTGGAGGGGAAGAATCCAAATGTAGTTGGTGTATTGCAGTGTAACTTCTCTGGCAGAGAGACATCTAAAGTATTTTGCAGGCAGTTGTGGGGGGATCAACCATTTCTTGGTAGAAAGTGATGCTGGCTCTCATAGGTTCAATGAGAACTGGTGTGATTTTTGGGAGAGTTGTAGGAGAGCAGGTGGGGAGAAAAAGGAGAGTAGAGGATGTGGAAGAGGGCTATAGTAAAGGGGGCGGTGCAGAATGGATTTGATCAGTGACCAAAAGAAGGCGGCCGAGGCTGAAGAAACAGAGACCAGAAAAGTGATCAGATGATGGCTGGGAAGAAAAGTGGCAACTGGGCTCTTTGTGTTAGACGCTGGTATTTAAATCTTTCATTTAATTATTATTTATTAAACTTGGAGGGCAAGATACTCAAAAGTTGCTGTGCACTCACTGAGAATGGGGGAGACTCAATCCCCCACTGTTTTCAGTCTTAATCTCTTTTTTTTAATGCAAATCTGTCTGTGTCAGGCCATTCCATGACCTCTTGCCCTGTTATAGGATTGCTGTGAAAGATAATCATCTCTCGTGTGGCTTCTCTAACTTTTGTGTGGAAGTGAAAAGTGCTTAGAGAAGAAATGTACAAAGGATTTAACTGCCTCCAGTCAGCAGATTTGTGTGTGTATAATTGTGCGTCTGTGCTTGCACTTCCCTTATTTCCTATTTGTTTCTGGGGTCTGAAAGCCGATGAACTGATGTCTGATCACAGAGATGCTCTTCAAGGCAGACAAAATCCTGAATTTACTTTGATGCCCAACTAAAAATAGATGACGCTCCAGTGTCTGTGATTTGACTTTTGCTGGGTGTGTCTTTAAAACTTGCGGTGTAAAGGCCTGCCACCAGAATTGACGGGTTTTACTCTAATGGTATGGGGGATATTTGTCACTAGTTCTTGGATCGATACAACCTTGTGTGGTACCAAATACAGCTCTTGGATATCTGCATGCAACCACTGTGTGTGTGTGAGTGTATATGAGAGTTGAATTGTAGGGCCTGATTGAAGCCCTATAATATAAAGCCTGTGGAGGTATCTGTCTTTTAGAAAGCTGGATAGCTGCAGAGGAGGGATACTGTAAGTATCCCAGTGCAGTAAAGGATTTCTCTTTGGGGGCAAGGGGGCATAAATTAGCTGTAGATTACAAACTGTCTGAAAGTGGCAATTGACTTTTGGCTCAGAATAAAACCTTGGGCTTCTCTGATATCCATAACAACAAGCATTTTGTTATGTCCACATTGATTCATACGCATAAATTGTGTAGGTGAACAAATACATTGTCTCAACCTTTCACTGACAACCTGTGCCCATTTTGGCAACTATGTCCTTGTTCCCAACATTCCCTGCCCCGGTGACTCAAGTGCTGAGGTGGTTCCCATTAGCGAGCGGGGTCTAGAGCCTGAAGAGGGAAGTTCAGCTCCATATCTTCTTTAAGGCTGGCTCTGTGCTATAGGCTTCTGCTGGCACAGCTTTGTCCATCAGAGGTGCGAGGAGGTGTGATTCCCTCCCCGACAGATGCCCCTGGTGTAGAAGCAGTTCAGCTAGGCGCGATTACCAGTAGAGCTTGGATTTGCTGGTGGGGGTGTGGATAGGATAAATAAACCATGCTGGTAAAAGTGCAGCTTTGCTGCTTTAGCTGCATTCCCACTAGCAATCCAATACTTTGCTGGTCTAGTGTACCAGTAAAGTGCTCCTAGCATAGGCAGGGCCGAAGTTCCAGAGCAGGCCCTCTTTTTCCAGGAGGTGGACTGAGACCATTCATTTCATGAAGGTGCCGAAACAGGAGGCATGAATGAGAATCTGAGGTCTCACAAGGTCTAACCTCTTCGTAAGAGGGGTTTAATGGACTGTCATCTCTGCTCTGCACCTCTGATAACCAGCATTTCGGGTGCATGTAAGCTTCTGAGCAGAGTAGGTACAAGTTGGTATGTTGGAAAAGGAGGCCATGCAAAAAGGAACATAAATGAAGGAGGGGGGCATGTGTACACATACAATTTCCTGGACTTAGTAGTTGCTATTTAAATCCCAGAAAGGCACTACATGGTGCTGTCCAAAAACAAAAGTGGAGGATGATGACTGTCCTACGCCCTGCAACCTGTGTCCTCGCTTACACAAGAGCAGAGCATTGGGGATCAGGGCCAACATAAACTGTTGTTTAGCTGGATATAAAAATAACCCCACGAAGTGTAAATTTCCTTTCCTTATTGAAGCCCTTTCTTAAAATGAGTCTGGAAAGGCAGCAGGCTTGTTCAGTGACTAAAGCCCTTTGTGGTGACGGGTGATTGGTCCCAGGAGTTTTACACAGGAGTCTGTGCCATATGGGGTCGCACTCCTCTGAACCGACATTTGTGGTACGCACAATGGCTGATGCTGAGGGGAAAGGATAGATTGTTTTCTTCCCACGGCTCTCCTGAGCTGGCTTACATGGCCATTGGCATTGGCCAGATTTAAAGGACTCTGTGCTCCCAAGATTTAAAGGACTCTGTACTCCCAGAATGTCTGAGTACTGGGTATCTTGGCCTCTCAGACTGCTTATTGCTGATCTCTCTCATTCAGTGAATTGCTGGCTCGCCCTGGCAGCCAGACAGGGATGGGATGTTTTGCTTTGTGCTTACAGGGAAGAACAATACATGGATAACATGTTTGAAGGGGCAGCTTATTAGGCTGTAGACTTGACAGGCATTAAAGCACCTTGTGGGGAGTGTTTGCCAGGACCTAAAGCGTCATTAGAGCTTGTCTAAATGTGAAATGTGCACCAGAATAACTTAAGGTATGAATTTAAACCAGTGCAAAATGTGGTGTGGACACTTCTTTTAATTTTAGGTTTAGCAACCTATTTTGGTCTAGCTAAAGTCTATTTAGGATCAGATTTAGGCTAAATCAGAATGAGCCATTGGTAAATCAAAATGAGAGGAAGCCTGGCTCAGTGGCTAGGGTGCCGGCCCGAGACTCTAGAGACCAGGGTTCAGTACCCAGCTCTGCCACATACTTCCTGTGTGACCGTGGGAAAGTCACGTAGGGCATGTCTGTACTGTGGCTTTAAAAAAAGGGGCAACCTGTGGCAGTGAATCTGGGTCTCAGACCCTGGGTAAGCTGCCTTGAGCTCATGCTATGGGGTGATGAAATAGCGGTGTAGGCATGCCCGCCCCGCTGGGTTCCAGAGCTGAGCGGGAACATCTACAGGACTGTCGTTTGCCCCGTAGCAGGAGCCTGAATTGGTTGGTCTGGGTTCTGAGACGACTACTGCTGCAGATGTTGTGCAGTAGAGACGTACTCCTAGTCTCCCTGTGCCTCTGATCCCCCTGAAACCAGGAAGTAATAGCATTGCCTATGCTCACAGGAGCACTGCGGGGGGGCGGGGTTGTGCGGCTCTCTGACGACAGCGATAAGCACCATATCGGTACACACTGGCTTAATATTTAAATGTGCTCCGGCTGAGCTGACTCACCCCCTCTCGCACCCCAACCCCCTGCCCCAACCTGGTGAAAATGAGCAAGTGAGTGAAGGTGAGGGAGAGCAAGCAATGGGGGGGGGGAATGGAAGGAGCGAGGGGAGGGGTGCATGGCCTTGGAAAAGGGGTGGGGCAAGGGTTTCGGTTTTCCGCAAACCGAAAGTTGACAACCCTACTTGCGTTCCAGGGGTGGGATTCTTCACTCCTACCCCTGTACACATTTTGGGAGAAGGAGAAGAATGACCCACTGGGGAAAGGCTGGCAATGTGTCGGGCTACTGTAAGTGGCCCTACAGATTCTCTGCCTCTTCTGTGTCTCTTCCCCCCCCCCGCCCCATTTCCTTTGCAAGCCCAGGTCTAGGAATATTGTCATTCCTAGACTCCAGTCTGGGGTAACTTTGTGGGGGAGGAGAGTAAAGGAAACATCTGTGCAGCAGGTTGATCCCCAAAGCCCATGAACCTACTTGAGGAGCTGAAGTGTTGGAATAAGCCTCCAGGAGCCAGGATCATTAGGCAGAAGAGTAAATCAAAGGTGCAGCTGATCACATGGCTCTGTAATTACATGGACATGCCCACTGTGCATGTGTGTCAGATGAAGGGAGATAACGAGAGTTATCAGGGGAAAGTAACTTCCCCACTCCAAGACTTGACGGAAGCAGCAGGATTTGGAACTAACCCAGTCTCTGAGTTCAAGAAACCCTTTTATGTCGGGGTTGGGGAATCTTTGTGAAGAGATGCTCCCATGCCAGTGCAGTGACAGAAGGGGGCTAAAAATGAGCTCGTACAGCAAAGCTGCTGGAGGTCACTTTCGAGACTCCTGTCCCAGGAGGAACAGCGCTTGATGTCTGTTGCTAAGAAACTAGTTGCTTCTGGCAGTTTTTTTTTTTAAATGATGAGCACACGTTGGTTGTACTTTTCTCTCGTTTCTTCTTCTTTCCCCCTCCCCCTCCAAACCACCAAAACAAATCTAAGTGGGATGCACTGGTTCACTTTCCACTCCCCACCTTGCCGCATGTGTAAAGAAACAGGCTTGGTGGTAAACATTCGCAAGCTGGATTTTGTTCCAGCTGTTCAAGGTGACTCCTTTTTTTTCTTCCTCCTGGAGCAGCCAGCGTGCTGATAACCTGCATGGTGCTATAAATAAGTGTGTTGCCTAAGTAGGGGAAAGTGCCTGAGGCTTAAACAATAAGTGTGTTGCCTAAGTAGGGGAAAGTGCCTGAGGCTTAAACACACAAGACTCCTGTTTACAAGTCCAGCAGCTGGTGAAGGAAGTGGCTGTTCCTTCCTCAGACAGCCAGCAACAAGCTGGTCCATATCGCCCACAGGCATGGCGTTGCCAGTGTCCCCCGCATGGATGACCTGTGTGACATGGCAGTGATCACCCACACCTTCCGCCTGCTGACGTGTCCCGACACCATGGTAAGGAACATTGCAGCAAACGCCCTCCATGACGCAACAAAGAAGCGGATCGGCAAAGACACCGCTAGCTTCCTGAGCGGTTCCCTGGATGGCGAATTCGGATGGGACTGGCGCGACATCGCTTCACTGTGGTCCCGCGCTCACAATGCCACGCGCCGCCTGGGGAAGCGCATCAGCTGCCGCTGGGAGTGGTGTGAGGAGCGCCAGGAGCTGGGAGTCCTGGTGCCGCAGATCAGGTCTGAGGGAAACACCATCATCACCACGAGCGCCAGAGGCATGCTGGAGAGGACCCTGAAGGCAGCCATCCACTCGCTGTACATGGAAACCCTGAAGCGTAAACCAGACCAGGGTAAAGCCTTCGAACTGACCAACAAATGGGAAGCCAGCAACCACTTCCTCGCCGGGGGCGGCTTCACCCGCTTCACCGACTGGTGGTTCATCCACCATGCCCGGCTCAACTGCGTCCCGCTCAACAGAGCCGTCCGCCACGGGAACCGAGACAAGCGTTGCAGGAAGTGCAGCTATTCCAACGAGACTCTGCCCCACGTCCTGTGCAGCTGCAAGCCCCACTCCAGAGCCTGGCAGCTGCGTCACAACGCCATCCAGAACCGCCTGGTGAAAGCCATCGCACCGTGCCTGAGGGAGGTCGCCGTGAACTGCACCATCCCCGGTACTGACAGCCCATTGCGACCCGACGTGGTAGTCACCGACAAGGCCCAGAAAAAGATTATCCTCATTGACATCACAGTCTCCTTCGAGAACAGGACCCCGGCCTTCCACAAATCCCGAGCTCGTAAACTGGAAAAATACGCCCCCCGGCCGACACCCTGAGAGCGAAGGGCTACGAGGTGCAGACGGATGCCCTGATCGTCGGAGCCCTGGGCGCTTGGGACCCCTGCAACGAGCATGTGCTGCAGACCTGTGGGATCGGTCGACGCTACGCACGGCTCATGCGGCGCCTCATCGTCTCAGACACCATCCAGTGGTCCAGGGACATCTACATCGAACACATCACCGGCCACCGACACTACCAGGAGGTGTGAGCCGGTACGACATCGTGCATCCACTATGGGAAAGGGACTGAGAGACTTTTTTCCATTGGACCGTATGAACTGGAACCATAAACTCAATGAACATTAAATCCCACCAAATGAGGGTAGATCCATCCCCATCATCGTATCCACTCATTATATTCCACACCTCAACATAGCCATTTTATGGACAACATACCCCCATATCTCAATGTCTGTACTTTGACTGGTTAAACTTTTACCCCCAATCAGGGAGATTGCAGATTATGTATTCCTTATGCCACCAGCTCCTAACCGAATTTCACACCCCTTGATAATCTGTACCTTATTCCCTGATAACTAGAAACTTCTATGCTTGAACTCTGTGCCGTTTCCTTTTTATTTCAACATTATCTTAATAAAATTATTAAATCTGAACTCGGCAGTTAACTTTTTTCTTCCCCTCTCCTGGGATGCATGCAGACGAAATCCCTGATTTGGGGAGGAGAAGGGAACCAGTCCTCTTGTCATGCTCACTTTGTCTATGATTGAAGAAAATGCTTGCAGGCCGGAGAAGATGGACCCATGTATCGCATGGGGGACACTGTGACAAGTGAACGCTACTTTCTTCACCATGGGGATCTATCTGCACAGCGCTTTTGTTAAGGGGGGCGGGGAGGGAATCTGTATTTGCCTAAATCAAAACTTCTCCTTAGCATGGAGACAGTTACCCTGAAAAATAAAATAAAAACTCTACCTGATCAGGTTCTTGGTATTACGGACACAGGCTATGTGGCTTCTTGCAGCAATGTGCTGAAAGGTCAAGGAAGGGTGAAGTTTGGCCAGGGGGATGCTCTTTAGGATTCCTTTGAAGTAAAACCCGGGGGGGAAGATTGCACAAACCCAGATGCATCCCCTTGGGCTGGACTAGCAAATGGCCTGTAGCCCAAGGGCTGTGTCTAATTTGAATATTTGCATGTGTTATCCAAATTTACTCTGCCAGAATACTTGCTCCTATTTCTCTTCCTTGTGGGACAAACCCAAACTCTCTGGAGTTCACAAGCAATACAGACCTGCAGCTCAACTCTACAGAGGGAGGGATACTACAGGCTAGATTTGGCAGTTGATCTGGACTTTCTACAACCCTGCTGCAGACACAGGTCAGCTGTAGTGTTGAGCTAGTGCTGAATGCAACTCCCTTGGCCATCACAATTTGTTGTAGCCAACCACTAGCTAGTCCAGTTTGTTCCATGTTAACTGGTGTGCTTCTAAGAGTAACTGTCTTGCCTGGCCCCTTCCAAGAAGCAGCTTTCAGCTGATTCTCTAAACGGTCCGCGTAGGTTGGAGGTTTGAGCACCTCCCTTGTTTCCCAAGGCATGACACAACATTCACAGCGGTCTAGCACCAAGTCTATACAAAATCCTACTTTTCCCCTCAAAGTGGGACTGGACCGTTGGTGTGTATGTCTTGTGTGTAGGTCTCTGCATAAGAGTAATCTTCCACCAGGGTGGTGGGATTCCTAGAGGGAAGCGTGGGGAGATGGGGCACAAGATGCTCCTCAGAGAAGGGTTCCTATCTTTAGAATTGGTCTCTCTGTCGTGACTCCCACAGCTTTGGTCCCTGCAAACTACTCTGACTGCAGGTGTGTGTTTGTGGTAGCTTGTTTGTTTGTGGTAGCTGTCTGTAGATCCATGTGTGCATGGCTGTCCTCAGAAATATGGTCAGCTACCCAAGCAGAGGTAAAACAGTGGCATTTACAGCTGCTTCTCTTGCTCTGGGGGGGTAGTGTGAGTGTGTGTGAGAGGTATACATTTGATCGTGGTTGGGGTTATCGTAGAGTAGCAGGGAAGGAAACATTCTGAAGAGATGCTCCTCCCCTTCACTTTTTAGCTGCTGCTGCCTCCCCCCTCTGCCCAACACAACCCTTTTGCAAAACAAGGACGTTCAGTCTTGCAGCTGCTGTCCTACCTTGAATGTCATCCTGTTGGGCCATGCCTCATGGGGCAGAACTCCTCGCTGAAGTCAGTGAGGAAATCTGGCTCTAATGACCACTGTCATGCCTGAGCATATTGGCAACCGTGGTATGAGAGGCATCGATAACACTGGGCAGCATTGTATTCCTGTCTGACTTTTATCTACCTTCAAATAGCAAGTGAATCCTTAACCCAAGAAGGTCACCGAAGCGTAAATACATGCTGGAGTAATAGCTGTTCTAGACTGACTGATTTTGGTCCCAGCCGTTCTTGTACAGCCTCTCTTGTGATGGCCTGTGTCTCCGTACAGGGTCTACCTCCCAGTCCTAGTGTACAAAACAACACAGGCTTTTTTCCACCCCTGAAGATCAATACCCATGATATTGGGTTAAAGAGGAACTCTAAAGTTACCACACTAGAATTATGCAGTGTCTTCCTACGATTTTTGGCCGTAATATAAATGGCAGGGAAATGTACAATGTCTGTTCTCCATCTTGGGCTAATCAAGGGTTGTTCTCCTTCAGCTTCTTGTGTGCCCAGTAGCTCCACTGCATGATATGGATTTTTTTGTGTGTGCTAATACTTGAGGAAAAACCTTATGGTCAGCCAAGAGGCCACCGCAACTTCAAGCGGAAAAGGAACCTCTAGGTCTTGGTCTATCCCTCTCCTTACAATACACAGTTCTCTAAACTATATCTTTCCAGTGCCTTGTTCTGTCCACTTCCAACTCTCCCTAGCGATGTGGCTAATGTCCCTGTTCATCCTTCATATAATTAAAGACTGCTATTCCTGCTTGATCATCCCTTAGCTGGACTATACATATATGGCTCTTGGAAATCTTACACCTCTCTAGCACCTGACTGGCTTTGTTGTTGTGCTCTGAACACCAATTGTGTCACATCATCTCCTCGGAAGAGCCACAAAGGGTGGTGTAATAGTTCAAACACTAGGCGCAGAGAGCATGACTGGTTCTGAGCAGAAGTGTCAAGGTCAATTGGGGGGGGGGGGGTAAAAGTAGCCTGAGTCGGAGCCACAACTTAATGTTGTCGTTAGACTATAAACTGTCTGACTCTGAGAAGACAGAAAAGGTAGCTGAGGTCATATCTTCTATTGAACCAGCTTTTGCTGGGGGTAGAGACAGGCTTTCAAGCCCCACAGGGCTCTTCTTCAGGTCTGGGAAATGTACTCCTAAATGCAGGGTGGAACAGGCTGTTTAGCAGAAGTAATTAGCACATATTCTAAGGGGCTGCTCAAGGTAGAGTGGCCCAGTAACACCTCTGCAGTCCTAGGCTGAAAAGGGCGGCTAGTGAGTTACAGATTGTTGTAATAAGCCATACATCCAGGGTTTCTGTTTGTCCATGATTCAGCAGAGTTCTGAATTTAAGCTCCCCCCAGGCTTGTCTTTCCTCAGAGGCTGAAGACCGGTTGGATATGGAGAGATCGCTTTGTGAACAGTGTTCACCCATGGGTGATAGGGTGTTTTTGTCTCTGAACACTTCTATGACTAGAGAACTATTTCATAAACCCGTCGGAGAACACTTCAATCTCTCTGGTCATGCAATTACAGACATGAAGGTCGCTATCTTAAAACAAAAAAACTTCAAATCCAGACTCCAGCAAGAAACTGCTGAATTGGAATTCATTTGCAAATTGGATACTATCAATTTAGGCTTAAATAGAGACTGGGAGTGGCTAAGTCATTATGCAAGGTAGCCTATTTCCCCTTGTTTTTTCCTCCCGCCCCCCCCCCCCCCCCCCCCCCCCCCGACGTTCTGATTAAACTTGGATTTGTGCTGGAAATGGCCCACCTTGATTATCATGCACATTGTAAAGAGAGTGATCACTTTAGATAAGCTATTACCAGCAGGAGAGTGGGGTGGGAGGAGGTATTGTTTCATGGTCTCTGTGTATATAATGTCTTCTGCAGTTTCCACAGTATGCATCCGATGAAGTGAGCTGTAGCTCACGAAAGCTTATGCTCAAATAAATTGGTTAGCCTCTAAGGTGCCACAAGTACTCCTTTTCTTATTTCAGCCATGATTCACATGATTGCATCTGACACAACTCCAGCTCCTGGGAAGCATGCTCTCCCTCTTGTCACAATGATCAAAGTTCAGTTACCGTAACTCAAGTTCTCCCACCCTTTTTAATGCTGTAATCAGTGTGGGTGACAAGTATCTATTCCAGACCAGTGGAATCTAAATCCCCTTCTATATTACAAATAGCCATGCCAGGGGCCTGGTTACACCATGGACCCCTGACATAGTCTTAAGCATGTCTGTCCCATTTTGTAGAATCAAAAACCCTGTTCCAAGAGCATGCTTTTAAGTGGGGAAATGATCCCATCCCCTTGTAAATGAAGGGTAGGCTAAATTAGAATCTGGATCCAAACCACTCTTGGTTTTGCAAAACCAAAGTACTGCCTCTTACCCTTTCCTCTCATCTTGCTCAGATGACTTGCTCTAATGTTTCAGTACATAGGACTTTCTCGTGTGTGTATGTGTGTATATATATAATATAAAACCATACAAGAACTGATAGGACAGCCCCAGCAGGGTGGGGACAGCTAAACATTAATTAGTAGCTATTGGTTAATTGGGAGTGTCTCTTTTCCCAAATTTGCATAAATTGCTAAAGTATGAAGCTAAGGTTGCCAGCTCTTCCACTGAGACTTCCCAGCCCTCTCTCCAATAGATTTCCTTGCTCCTCCAACATGAAGGTGTTGGATTTTTTTTTAAATCTGTGGGAACTGAAGGTGCTTTTCACCTTTGAAAGTTAGTCCCCTTTGTGTTCTGCTACTAATGAAGTTTCCATTGACCTTTCGAGATGCACTCTATTTTAATTTTCTTCTGCACATTGAGCAGAGACTATAAAAGTAACTAATTTTTACCTAGAGATTTTGTAGTTCTTCACAAACTTTCCAAAGTCTTGTCTTGTCTTAGTGCTGGCAGATGGACACCCAGAGTCCTCAATTAAATTCCAACCATCTATTTCCCCTCTGTACAATACTGGGGCCTACCATACACCCAACAAGGCCAGCAAGAACTCCGAGCGCACTTGAGCTTTGACTTCTGTCTCTGAGATGAATCCTTCAACCTGCTGATAGGTTGATACACATGCTGCTTGTTACAGGAACTTTCTGCGACCTTTGTGGCATTTTCTAACCTGCTGCATGTCTTGGAATACAGAATCTTGTGCCTCCGCTTCAGCAAATTGGTGTGGGCTTCTTATTTTGTCTGAAGCCAGCTCTGCTCACTGACCCTCATTCTTGGGAGGTGGTGCAGGGGTGTGTGTGTGTGTGTGTGTGAGAGACACGTCTCTGTTGTGCCTTGGCCATGCTAGATAATTGACCCATTGCTGGCAATGACAGGTCAGTAACGTCATCCGTCAATCATCCTCCCACTTCAATCCCATCAACTGGTGCTAAACATGGTTCTTCAGCTGCTAGTGTAGAGAGGGACAAATGTCTTGTACTAGACAAGAGTCTAGAGGATCCAACTGAGATCACACCGCCGCCCGCCCCCCCCAACCCCCACCCCCAGAGCTCAGTCTCACTAGGCAAGCCAAGGATGGAAAGGGTCACCAGAGGCAATGTTACTTGCCCCACGCTGCCCAGCTGGCCCAAGCTGGGCAGAGAACTCTCCTCTCATGTCTCCCCAGCCAGTCGGTCACACAGGCTATAATGGTGCTCGAGGGCTGAAAACAGCCTGTGCTAGCACTTAATTTGCTCTTATGACCCTACTGGGACTGGAGTGGGGTGAAAAACCAACTTTCTGACACCCCCCCCTTTGCTATAAAGCCCAGTCTTAGCGCATATGGGGCCCGGATGTACTGTTGCTATCACCAGTATTGTGTTGGTTATGAAGGAGCTTCCTCCCACTTTATTCATTGATCGGGGCGTGGGTGCTCAGGATAATTATCTCCTTTCTCTTTAGGAAGGGAGGGCTTGGCTTGGCTATTGCTATTTTTGGTGCCTTCCGCTATCGACTGACTCTTCTGAAAGCTCGTCTCTGGGGTCCAGCTGCAGATACGTGGGAGGAATTCCTGGTCTCAAGCTGCAGGGGGGGTGGGTGTGTGTGTACACACATGGAGAATCTAATTAAACCGTGGTGCTCGGCTGACTCTGTCTTCTAATGGAGGGAGGATGAGAACTGGGCCCCAAAGTTAAAATTGGCTGGTGTTCAAATAAATCTCCATGTCACAAAGCTGAATCACTAGCTTCCCAGAGCACCTGCTGCTATCTCCTCTCTCCTGCCCCCCCTGGCATAGTTTGACTTCTTGGGCCAGCTCCATGTGCTGGGGCCTGGTGAGACCGCACCACCTCCATCCCCTGACTCACCTCAGCAGGGCACCCAGCCTGTAGGGTTGGGGGGGGGGGGGGGACCAGACTCACGAAGGGGAGGGGTTCAGCTCAAAGTCTGAAAACTGGGGAGGGTGCAGGCAGGGGGTAGTGCTGTGTGCCAGAAGAGGGGGTAGCTCAGGGTACAGGGAGTGGGTAGCTAGGGGCTTTGCCAGGCACCTCAGCAGGGCAAGGGCTGGAGAAAGAGGTGCTCCACCCAGGTACATGATGGAGGCCATTCCTGACATCAACCCCCACCCAGATCAGGAGGGAGGCTCCCAGTCCCTAGCAGAGCAGCTAGCTGTGGCTCCATGGGGGACTGCGGGACAGGGAGAGCATCTTCCCTCCTAGTGCAAACTTCATACCCAAACGTGGTAAGAAACTCAGCAAGGAACTACCTTCCTGCTCTCCCTAAATGGCACCCTGTCTCCAGTCAAAATTGGGGCCCCTGTTAGGTGCTGTGCAGACACCCAGAGAGCTCCTCACTACCCTGAAGAGCTTAAAATCAAGCAAAGGGTGGGTGGAGAAACAGGGCATGGCAGGGAAGTGACTTGCCCAAGGTCACACAGCAAGGTAGTGGCGGAGCTGGGAACAGAGCCCTGGTCTCCTGACTTCTAGCCCCATTGTCATGGGGATGCTTCTTCACAAAGAAGTGGGTGTAGGAGGAAGACTTGCCTCTCTGAGGTGTTTCAGAGTAGCTGGGGCAAGGGGAGGGGATTTTATTTTGTTGCAGAATGTCCTGCTGAGCGTTGTAGTCACTCCTCATGCAGGACAGCAGGTGACGTTCTGTGCACATTGGCAACATCCGGTTAGAGCTGTGGGAAGCAGAAGAAATCGTAGCCCTCTGTCTTGCTTGCTACGCTTCCCTGCCCTCTCCTGTAGGGGAGAGTGCCACACAGGGTCTCATTCGCATGTGTGTCTGTCCTTGCTTTTCTCCCACCTACGATGGAAATGGAGCTTTCCTGAGGGTAGACGCTGGCACGCTCTGAATCGACAGAGAAAAGCAATTTGAGCTCTGAACAGGACTTGGCTGCTCTCTTAAATCACCTGGAGGGGAGGCCAATGTGCTCAGGCTCCTCTGCTGACTCAGTTTACCTTTAATACACAGCTGGATGTGGCCGATCTGTCTGCCTTCGTCTCGCCATCACTCGATTCTCCTACTTGCATTCCGTAGACCCATAAAGTGGGGCATCACTGGGCACATGCAGATGCGGCTGCCCATCTCATAGGCCTGGCTGTACTGCAAGCGCAGGGTACTTCTGGATTTTGCTCTATGTACATTGGGGGGGGCTTGGATGTCTCGTTTCTGTTGAACCCTGGAGCTCTTACTATTGGAATATCAAGTCCACCCAGTGGAACAGGAAAGTGCAGAAATATGGGGCTGCTGGTGTCACTTTAGAGTGACCAACTTACTGACAACCCCTTCTGTTTGCTTGTTGTAAATGTGGCTCAAATAGCTGAAATTGGATAGTATGATGGGGAAACTACCCACATCCTTCCTCTCCCCAGGAAGTACACACAGGCCGAACATTTGGAGCCTCTGCAGCCATGAATGCCCCTCCAGTACAGCACTGCCGAAGGGGGGATGCTAATCCCAGTGGTATAGCAGTGAGAAATAGCCACTTCTGTGCCCAGGACATGACTGCCCACCTTCCTCTCCGTCCCTAGGTAGTGACCCAGTGGAACTTCTACGGGGGTGCTACAGATCCAGTATCGTCCTCTCGAGATTAAAAATCATGAGTCAGCCCACCCCCAAAACAATCCAATAGCGTTGAGTCTGACTCGAACTCCCCTTTACTCCTCTGCCTGCGAGTGATTTCAGGTTGAAAAGTCAAATTTAAATGCATGCCTCTCCCTGGCTGCTCAGATGGAGACTCTGCTTCCCCTCCCCCTCCCCTCTGAGATAGGGAGACTGCCATAGGTTTCCTGGTTCTGCCTTGAGTACTCCTGGCATATTTTTTTGATAAAAGAAGGGCTGGATAGCAAATAACACGAGAACCATGGAGCTGAGTAATGCATCACGCTGGTACGGGGTTGATGAGTTAGAGATACACATGAGCGAACTTTGAACGCCTATCAATCATTGCTATGCATGGGGGTATCTCCTAAAAACCATGAGACTGGCTTAACCTTTAGCAAGAAGCAGCGCTTCCCTGAACACCTCCTGCCCCCTCACATTCTTCTCTGCCTGAGCTAAGCCGGACTCTTTCTCCCCCCGCCCTACCTCCCCTGTATTAGGCCCCTCTCCTTCCCACTCCCGTCCACCAGTCACAGTGTCTCTGCTGTCCAGCCCCCCGAGCCATAGAGTGGCAGCTGTCCAATTTCATCCACGCTGCCACCTCCCACGGTAAACTTTATTAAGGGCAGCGTCACTTCCACAAGCAGGCACATAGGGACATAGTGGTTATGTTGCTGGCTTCAGTCCCACTGAGAGTAATGGGACACGGTAGCCATTTTGAGTAAGGGAGAATTCCGGAGGGGGCACCCGGTCTTCACAAGACCGGTTAAAACATCCCACGTCGCTAGAGTCCCGATAAAATCATGAGAGCTGACAATATAGGGGGTGCACAGTTACCTTTCCAAAGCCTTTTTCTGTCCTCCCCCAGCCCCTACTGCTCATTAGGGAATTTGGTTTTAAAGGAGGACAGCTGTAGCTTTCCTTTTTACTCTTTCAAAGGCAGGAGGGTTTTCCCACCTGTGTAACTGCTGCTCAGCTCGAGGCAAGGGATTTTAGGCCTTGGTGAGCCAATCCTAAGCTGAGCAAGCTGGCACTGAAATGCCAGTGCCCATGGGTGATCTGGAAACCCTGCTGTCTAACAGCTCTTTCTGTAGTGCGTATGGGGCTAGCGCACTCAAAGGAACGTGGCTGCAATAGAGACTGTGACAGGATTCCACTGGAACGACAGAAAACTGAATGAATGGCAGACAGTTGAGTCCAGTGGCCTAGCTGGGCCACAGACTTGCTCCCATTTCCTTGACAGAAAGCCAAGGAGTCCTTAGGTGCCAAAGACAACCTGGTTCTGGCCTGTGTTAAGGGAGATCAAGCAAGCATCCACAGCTATGCGCTAGACTAAAGCAAACACTGCAAGCTTGGCTGTGTCCCCTGTGTTCCGCATGCATGCATCTGTGCCTAGATAAAAACTTTGCAGAGTGCCCTCAGAGCAGGCAGGCCCTAACTACCAGGCAGTAATGCTCTGCAACTGGGCATTGCAACAGATGCTGATTGCTTAAGAACATCCGAAGTGGCCCATGGAGGTTTCCTGTTGAGAGCCTGAGGTGTCCTTTGGGACTGTAAAGATTAAGAATTTGACAGGAAAATTACTATCTTCATTGTGGAGGGGGAAATGTAACTGTGCTGGGAGAGGAGCTGGCCAGGTTTCGGAACAGTTCATCTGTGACAGATGGGCTGGCTAAGCAGTTGGTGTGAGCTTCCCCCTGTGGGAAGGACTAAACCCAGAGACAGTGGCAGCTATGTTTGGAGTGGAAGAAATCCGCTAATGATGAGCAAAGGCTGAGTGACTCGACATCTGGTTGGTGTGCTTGGGAGTCCTGACTGCAGTAAACCTGGGCTTCCCTCTGTTGTTCTTTCTGGTATCTGCCCTGGTGAACAGTGATGGGTTGTAGCTGAGCCTTGAATTCCCTTCCTTGTTGTGGGCACCCTCTCCTGCTAGGGCTGAAGGGTTGGATTTTTTCCAAAGCTGCCAAGCCAATTTGGAAGCACACTTCCCATTAATTTCTAATGTGGGCCTGTCAGGTGACACATACCGGCTCAGAGGCTGGGGGCTGTCTGGGTGTCTGCACCACTGAGCAAAATCACAACTGATGGCCGGAGAACTTAGTCTCTCATTTGGCCACCTGCTTAGGAAGTATTGTAGTGGGAAGGCATTCCTCAAACCAGTCTGGTAGCCTTTTACAGAAGGCCTTGCCTCTGAGCTAAGAAGGGAAGTATAATGCATTGGACTCTATTGCATTGACTCTTAAAAAGAATTGCTCTTTGTGGTGTTCTATAAAGAACTCCTTCCAGATTAAGCCAGTCATGTTACGTACACATGCCAATCTCCATGCAGTATTGGGGTGGGGGGTGGGGTAGAACGTATTCTGTCTAGCTACTGGTCAATGCAGGAAAAAATGGTAACCAGTGGGTCTTCTCGTGGTTGCTCTTTGCTTCATTCTGTGATGACTACAGCACTGCAGGCACAAGGAACCTTATGGAGTAAATTGGCACCTTGAGTCTGAATGGGGGAGAAAACTGAACCCAGTGCAATGGGGAAGGCAATGATTCCAAGTGAATGGTGTGGTCAGAGGACTGCCCAAGGAGATGATCTCCAGAGCTGTAGGCTGGAGGGTATGACACAGGTGTGAGGGACACTGGGTAGGAGGCTACAGCAATAAGGTGAATGTTGAAGAACCTGACTGAGAAATCTAGCTGCATGGACCTGGAATGTGTTCTAGCAAGATTTGGACACTGCTTGCTTGGCTGTGTGAGGAGAAGGAGCTGAGGAGAACTCCCAGGTTATGGGCCTGTGTGGCAGGGAGGATAGTGAGGTCACAACCGTGGAAGGGAAGTAAGTTTAGGCCAAGATGAGTGACTATGACAAGACTCCCCCTGGCAGGAGATGTCAGAGGCAGGCTTAGATGCAAGATTGGATGAAGGGAGACCCTTCAGGTAGGGCCAGGTAGATCTGAGTCAGCTACTTAGTGGCTTCTGTTACTTCCAATCAGTGGGTCATCCAGAGAGGCTGCCAAAGGAGGAACTCTCTGGAAGCCTCAGAGTGGGGGAGGATGAGGACCCCAAAAAAGAGCTAAAGTTTCTGCCAGGGAACTAAGGGAAAACCAGGAGAGGACTGTATGAAGACACTGGATGTAGTTCTGGTCCCATCAACTTGTATCAGGGTCTACATGTACACCCTTGCACCCAGCAGAGAGAGGTACTGCTCCCGCTGTAGGAGGACCATCGCTGTATAACAGGCTCATTTTACATGTCTGTCTCTCTCCATGGTTCAGGATATAAAGCCTGATACTTTGATTCCAGCTCTGCTGTGACTTTGCAGGACTAACTGCTCTGACTTCTGTCAAAGCTGCCCAGAAGGAGTAACTGCCAAAAGCCCAAAGTGAAAATCTTTTGGTTTAAAGAGTCTCTGATCTCAGAGATGGTGCCCAGAAGCTTGGCCTAGAAACAGGGATCTAATTATACTATAACCCGGGAAAGATTAGGTTATGTCCATAGTGCAGCTGGGGACTTCTGAGCGTAGCTGTGAACAAGTGAAGCTATTCTGCTAGAATCCTGTAGAGAAGGCCTCCAGCATGGTTACTTTCTTCAAGGACTGGGGTGGTGCTCAATTGGTGCATACTAAACACCAAACTGGGCCAGCCATAGCTGTATTGTAAAGCCCAGGGTCTACTCCCTACATAGGCAGATCAATAAACCCAGTGGTGAGAGGACTTGTTGGTGTTAGGACATGGCTACACTGGCAGATGTAGAGCGCTTTGAGTTAAATCCGCCTTCGGAGAGCGCAGTAGGGAAAGCTGTCCACGCTGACTGCTTCAAGCGCACTGGCAGGGCCGCATTTGCAGCCGCATTGGGAGCGGTGCATCATGGGCAGCTATCCCAGCATGCTAGTGACTGCAACCTGCTTTCCAAATGGAGGGGGGGCGTGGAGTGTGACAGGGAGCGTCTGTGTATGTGGGGGGAGAGTGGGTTTTTGGGGGCTGAGAGCATGTCAGCATGCTGTCTTGTAAGTTCAGACAGCAGCAGACCCCCCCCCGTGTGTGTCTGTCTCTCTCTCACACACGCACACACCATTCCACGCGAATGGTTGCTTTGTCTCAGAGCAGATAAGCAGCGGCTGTCAGAAACAGGAACTTTCAAAGGGCATTTCCGCATTCCTGCAGCGATTAAAAAACAATGACAAGAGTGGCCACTTGACCCAAGGGGATTATGGGATGTTTCCGGAGGCTGATCAGAGCGCAGTAATGCAACACCTCATTCACACTGAAGCCCAGGCGTTCCAGCCAAGACGCAGCAAACGTTAATCTTCTTGCCAAGGTGGAGTACCAGGAGTGCTCTACATGCCTTGCCAGTGTGGACAGGAAGTGAGCTAGGGCGCCCGGGGCTGCTTTAATGTGCTGTAGCCATGCCCTTAGGCTTGTTCAGTGTTCTGCCCTAGCCTCTGATCAACCCTTCCTGCAACTCCTCACAAGGGCTCTTGACTTGACAAAACCTTTTACAAAAGGCACAAAGCACCAGCCTTTGTTTCAAGAGAGGCCAAGGTAAACACAGCCGCTTACTTCACTTGCTAGGGAACTGTCTTCTGGCTGTCTGAACTGTTGGGGTGTGAGTGAGCTGTAAGGGATCAGCAGTGAGGAAAACTCCCTCCCTCTCCAGAGTGCTTTTCGAAAAACCAGAATTGCAGAGTGTTCAGTCATGATTTTTACTGCCTCTAAGAATGCTCCATGTTTCCTTTCTGCAGCCTAGCAAAAAAGGATTTCTGCCTTGGGTGAAAAGGTCATGAAAAGCTCCACCATGGGGAGGCACTACGAATTGGACCCGGGCTCCTTCCCAACTCCGCTAGTGACTTCCTGTGTGGCTTCACTGGTTAGTCTGGCCAGCCATCATGTCTGGTGCTGTGCTGGATGTTAACTTGCCTGCATGAGACTTTTCCACCCCTACTCCCTTTCCCACCCCTACTCCCTTTCCCTAATAGAAGGGGAAGGCTTGATGTGCTTTCAGAGCCCTACTGGTACTGGGCAGCACCACCAGGGTGGGAAGGATGGTCTAGTGCAGCATTTCCAAGATGGTGGGTTGTGGGGAAGGTTTTCGGTGGGTCATAGGCCAGGTGCAGACAGGTGGCCTCAGGGAGGTGGGGGGGTGGAGAGCAAGCCCATCCTGCACACATCCTCCAGTGGAAACTCCTGTGCCATGGGGCTGGCCCTGATTCTCGTCGTCCTCCCCCTCACCAAGTAGTTCAAACTGGGCACCAGGCTCACAATGCCACTTGCTCAACCCCACCCACTTCAGCCTCCCTTCTGGGCTGGGATTAGGCCCACAGCGCAGGGGCGGAGAGTGCTGCTGTGGGTGGTTGGTGCCCCCTCAGTGGGGCGAGGAGAAGGACACTGGCCTGTGGCTTTGGGGGAGCCCCCATGAATTTGGACCCAGTGTGGATCACAAAATAGGCTGTATGGTTGGTGGGTCGCTGAAGTAAAGTTTGGGAACCTCTGCTCTAGCAGCTAGGCTGTTGGAGTGGGATTAGACCCAGGTTCAGTTCCTTGCTCTGCCGTAGAGTCCCTGCATGATCTTGAGGAAGCTTCTTCATCTACCTGTGCTTCAATTCCTCATCTCTGCAACGGAGAGAACCCTTCCCCTTCTCCCACAGGCCTGTGGTGAGGGTAAAACCCATTAATGTTTGTGAGATGCTCCGACAGGACAGTGAGTTCTGGAAGTCCCTATACAGACCATCTCGGCTCCTGTCCCCCAAAGAGTCCCGCTGAGTGAGTGGTGGTGCTGCCCCCCTTTGAGAACAGGTAGGCCAGATGGTGTCATAGGGTCTCCTTTGTTCATATGGCTGCTAGGTTAGTGTGTGAACTGACGTTGCTGTGCAGGGGCCAAGGGAGCCATTGGTGGGTTTGGTGCCTCTGTCTCTCTAAGTGAAAGGAGACAAAACCCTTTTCCCTGAGGCGTTTGAGGATTGTGGAGTTCTTGCCGCTCTCTGCTCCCTTCGCTGCATTAACAGGCCCTTCTGGCACTGAGAAGGACCAACCTTTGGATCAGTGGTTGCTCTGCTTGTGCACAGGAATTGGGGCTGAAACCACAAGTTACCTGGTGTCTGGGAGTGTTTGAGGAGGATTAGTTGAACTGAAGGGGAGGGGAACTAGAGAAAAAGGGAGACAGGGGTCTTTGAAAATTTTACCCTAAGTCCCACTGATTTTTTTTTTTTTCTAGGAGGTTTGAGCTCCTAGTTGCTCTTAAAATCTTACCCAGAAGCTTTTAACTTGCCTAGCAAGTGTGATGAGAATATCTTAGAAAATGCCCTGGCTTGCTGGAGAGAGATGCTGCATTTTGAGCAATAACTTGAGTAAAGGGAGACAAATACGCTTTGAACTGAGAGCCACTGACCTCCGTCTCTTCTCCACTCCCCACCCTGTGTGTGTGTGTTTAAAAGGGGCACTGTCAACAGCAACTAGTGCACAGATGCGCTACTTGTAAGTAAATTGGCTGTGTCTCTGTGGAGAAGGAAGCCCACAGGAGGCAGCAGGATGAGACCAGAGATGGGACCTGTACGCTTCTTTTGCTAGCCTGGGAAGACCACTGAAAACTCTACTCCAGTATTGATGTAGATGTGTTTTTGTTTTGTTCCCCGCCCCCCCAGCTATCAAAGTGAGCTGTGTTGGATCTTGCGGCGTGTCCAACAAGGTCAATGACACCGCGTGGACTGTGGAGGAGCAGTACTTTAACAGCACACTCTCGCTGGCAGATAAAGGTAAGATCAACAAGGGAAGGGGATATGGGTGAATGGAGAACTGTCTGATTAGTTGGAAGGGTCCTTCCCTTTGGATACCTTTTTGGACAGGTTTTTTTATTATGATGTAGGTTCCGCATGTGTGCGCCAACCGGATACCTAATGCCTCCATCTCCTGAAATACCCCTATATTGAAACTGGCTCAGCTGCATGCAAAGTACAGGTGACTTCACGTTAGCTGGGCTATACACAAGATGGCTAGGCCTTGTCTACACTAGGCAGAAAGGCCTTGGAACCCCAGTACAACACAGCACCTGCCTCAAGTGGCTTTCAGACATTGCTTGCAACATCTGGGCCAACGTCTCTAGCTCATGCCTGGTTAGGACCAATGCAGTGTACAGTGGTTTCTCTCTGGTGCAGTCAGTCGACGGATGTTGCAGCTACACCTGTTTTTTGCACAGTGTCTTTAGAAACTACAAAGGCCCTGCCTGCCACTTCAGTGCTGGATCTTCTAGAAAGGTTGCTTCAGGAACCGCAGAATGCACTGGCCCTAACCATGGGGATGAGGTGTGGGGAGTCCCTGTAGCACTGCTAGAATTGTTGTAAGAACGGAGTCCCTGCAATGCTTCCCTCGCTCAGCAGATGCACACCCAGTGTGTGTGTGTGTGTGTGTGTGTGTGTGAGTGAGCTCCTGGCATATATTCCTGCCACAAGTCAGAATGACTTGGGTGTGCTCCAGGGACTCTGCGTTTGAATGAATGCTGCCTTTCAGCCACTAAATAGGTCAGTACACCACAAATAATTCACGCTGTATCTAGGCTTCCATTGAAACCGATCGGTACCAGCATTCACCTGCCACAGCAGCGTATCAAGTTGTAACTTATATACTGAAGTGTGTTGTGTGTGGCAAGGAAACAAACTAATGGGCCTTCAGAGGCCTCATCTCCTAGTAGGAAATGGACAAGAGGCAGTAAAACAGGACTGACAGCTTTTGCTAAGTCGGCAGTTTGCAAGCAGAGCTTTTAGCACATGCTGGAGAAAGGTCAGCTATATCCTGCAGTGTTTCTTGGGATAAACTTCTCTCCAGCCCAGACCCAGGGGTGAAGAGGAACCATCAGGGTTACTTTCCTGTTGGCTTGGCACATGGATCGATAGGCTGGAGGAGTGGATTGAATCACAGCTTTTGTTTTCCACATACAGCATGGGGGGGGGAGTAGGAAAAGCCCCCCTGTCTCCCTTGGAAATGGCCCAGAACAAAGCCAGACAGTGCATACAGCAGGCTGGTGAATATCTGGGCTGCCGAATCCCAAAGGGCTTTACAAAGCACTCCAGGTAAAACAGCCCTAAGTGAGTTGAGAGCTGGATGCTTTCTGCACGTGGACTGTAGGACTTTTGGCTGGCTTAAGACTCCATTTAAGTCACTTTAAAGTGGTTACAGGTTAAAGTCTGAGCATTGGAGCGTGGTGGGTTTTTTTTTTTCTTTTCATGCCAGTGATTTCTGTGAGGATCCTGCATCTGAATGACTGGCTGCTGCTTTGGAAAAGCTTAACCATGTAGCAGTAGATAGGGAAAGCGAGCTGCATGGATTGTGCGACTTTGCAGTGTCCCAACTGCAGAAGTTCAATTGAGGGATTCGGGCAAAATAAGCAAATGCATTCTGTCCTAGCAGTGCTGTTGCCATCAGGCATCCTCCCATTTTGTTGGAATAAAGACTGGGGAGACTGAAGCCCACAAACACCAAGGGAAGGCAGAACTGCCTGTTGGGGATGTGCATTGCCTGTGAAACTTGCCCTCTGTTTAATCTTTGAATCGTTGTCGAGGGAGGAACCATCATACCTGTGCTTCTGTCCTGATTCACTCAAAGTAGAGGAAAATGGTGTGGCCCTTGGGATCCTCGGAGCCTCTAAATTAGGGCTCCCCTGCACTAACCTGTGGGGTGGAGGAAGGAATGCAAATCCCTGGCACAGATGGGGAATGGACTGTTGAAGTCATGACAAAGCTCAGATTTTTTTAATGTCTCCAGAATGAACAAAGAGACTTAAGCCTGGATTTCCAAAGCAGCTGAAGAGTTAGCTGCCCAGTTCCCACTGAGTTTCACTGAGGGGTGGGTGCCCTGCTTCTTGGGCTCAGTTGAAAAGCCCAGCCAGTGTCCTTAAAATCTCTAAAGTCGGGTAACTGTGTCTCAGCTAACATTGACCAAGGATAGGAGGCACCTGGGAGTCAGAACTCCCTGGAGTCTGTCCCAAGCTGTGGCCACAGATTCACTTAAGACCTGATTTATCTTCCGAGGTGTTGAGTGCTTACAACTCCAGTTCAGAACCATGGGGAGCTGGAAGTGCTCAACATCTGTGAAAACAGACCTTATGGCCTATCTTTCACTTCATCCTTCTTTTCTGTGCACTTAATACAGAGCTCACAGGGGTGTCTGTGTTGAATTAGATTTTTGTAAGGGGCTTTGGGATGCACCAAAAAGTGCTAGAGAAAGGTAAAGTCAGATCCTAGTTTTGGTGACTTTTTCCTACAATTTGTTCATTGTTTAATCTGCTAAGTAGAAAGGACTGTCTGAGCAAGGCAGCTAAAAGACAGCCAGTGCATGAATACCTGTCAAAGGTATTGGAAGGTGTGCTCAGCTACCTATGGAGGAGTTGAATATTCTCCCTATTTTTATAGATTTGGAAACTGAGGTGAAAGGTCAAGTCACTTGCTTGGAACTGGTGGTGTGGATTGGCAGATTCGGCATTACAGGGACTTGGGTATAAGAACCAGATCACATATGGACTCTGCTGTGTAACCATGGGTGTGTCATTATGTTTGCAGCATTGTAGTGGCCATGTTGGTCCCACGGTGGGTGAAGTAATGTCTTTTATTGGACATTGGAATAGACAAAGATCTCTCAGCGATCTTTGCCTAGTCCTCAGGCATAAATAATGCTGTACAGTGCTTTTTAAATACAACTTAGTACTGAGGCTTGGGCAGTCATTTTAGGTGAATGTAGCACTCGTGACCTCCTGCCTCCCATCCCTTTTGCTCATTTCCCTAGAGCAGAGGTAGGCAGATTACAGCCTGCGGGACTGTCCTGCCCAGCCCCTGAGCTCCTGGCCCGGGAGGCTGTCCCCCGCAGCCACGCCACCGCGAGCGCAATGCTCTGGGCAGCGGGGCTGCAGAGTCCGGCCTGACCCGGTTCTCTGTGCTGCGCGGCTGCCTGTCCTGGTGCTCCAGGCAGTGCAGTAAGGGAGTCGGGGGTTGGATAGAGGGCCTGCCCCTGCCCAGAGCATGTTACTTGTGCTAGGACGCTAGTCTCACCTGCCAGCGTCTGTCTTTCTTGCCAATCTTTGTGCTGGAGGATTTTGAAAGTGCCGGTCTATTTTCCACACTGGAACAGGAACAAACATTTCAGCAAAAAGTCCATCATTTCTTTTAAAATAAATAAATAAATAAATAAAAATAAAGCAGCCATTTTAAAATGGTGTCTCTCACAGGCAAACTTCATAGAGGAAAAAGTCTCAGCGTAGGTACCATTATTCATAACTCCAAAAATATTGATCTGAGTTCACGCTTTCATAAACTGAAAAATGACTGAACTTGTAGAGCTGTCATCTTAGTGGTCCAGAGTTAAATGTTGCACACCTGTTCAGATCACACAGGGTGGATGTTTGTGTGTCAGCTGCCAGCCCTGTAGACTCCACGTGAGATCTGAGGGTCAAGCTGGGCACTTTGAGGCTTGCCTGCCATTGCCAGGAATAGTGTGGTCTGTGGTGGCTTTTTTTGCAGTTGGCACTTACCCATCAGTTTGTTAGATGCATGATGAAGAACAGAATGCAGCTTATTCGCCGGTAGCTGTGTTGGTTCTGCAGGGCTAGCTGGCGTAAAAAGCAAAGCAAATGGCTTTGTCATAAAGTCAGCAGATGCGTCTCAAAAATGCACTGGGAGCAGATCTGTTGAGTAATAAGATGGTTTAGCGATTTTATTGCTATTCAACTGCCTTCTAAAGCAGTCATTAGTCACTTCACTTCTCTCCCCACACACCTGTCACTTATTCGGCTGTCTTGCAAATTTGTAGTACAGTTATGGAAAGAGGCTTAGTACTATTTCGACTAGAAATTCACAGCTGAGTACCAGGTAGTCATCTCCATGACATCCAGCTGTATTATTGTCTCTTGCATCTCAAAACCACAGTGGCACCATCAGTTGCTGTCACCCAGGAAGTGTCAGACACTGAGGCCCTGGCTGTGCCGAGTGCTGTTGCAGCGTCATGTACGTGCTCCCTACAGAGACGGGGAGTTTTTCCATCCCTCTCGTTTAATCCACAGGAGAGTGTGTGTGTGTGTGTGTGTGTTTGTGTTTTTTTGTTTTTTTTTCCCCCCCCCCTCCATTGACCCAGCCAGGCCTACACCAGGAGTTAGGTCGGCATAGCTACAGCATTCAAGGGGTATGAATTTTTCGTGTGTGTGTGTGTGTGTGTGTGTGTGTGTAAAACCCACATTCATGGGTGTGGTGCTCTGTCCCATCTAGACCGAGACCACTTACAGAGAGCGCTAGGGCTGTAGAGCAGACTCAAAGGGCCATGTGGCTTTTAGCTCGTGCAACAGAGCAGTGGCCCCCACCCTTTGTGGGAATAGCGTATTCCTATTCCCAGAAGACTGTGGCGGGTGCCAGACACCCCGGCCGCCAAGAAGCGGCACCACCGAAATGCTGCCGAGCAACTGCAAGGCTTCTCGGCAGTATTTCAGCGGGCGGTTCTCCGGCGGCCATGCTCGGTGGCACGGCGTCCTGCGGGCGCACACAACTGCCCCGACGGGCGCCATTGCGCCCGCAGGCACCGCATTGGGGACCCCTGCAACAGAGGCTCATGCATTTCGCTCCAGAGGTCCCAGGTTTGATCCCACCTGCCGATGGCTGGCGTCTGTTGGTGTTGCATGCGAACCATTGGTGCATTACTCCACTGACCATCTGTTCCCGTTCTGCTCTGTTCCCGTTCTGATGAGGCAGGCTGTGCTTTCCAACTCCTAGATCTAGTTACCTCCTGCTCAGCTGCTGTCCCCTTTGCCATTGGCTTGGAGTTGAGGTACAGTCCTGTGGAAACAAACGGTAGATTTGAATATGCATAACTTCTACTCGTGCGAGCCTGCTATGTAGTGTGACATTCCCAACTGTCTGCCAAAGGCAAAATAATGAGTTTCAGGCCCTTTTGAAATGGTTAACCATCTTCTGCCTATAAGGAAGTAGGAGTGGGGAGGAAGGACAAACAGCTCTTTGTGTAGGATCTTTGCTAAGGGCAGCATGTGCTGGGTGTTCACTGTTAAATGAATGGTATGTGCTAGAGCTGCAGACTCACTGTTACTCATCCCACCTGGACCACTGTGGAGGATGGATTGCAGCAGAAACAGGCTGTAAGGGAAAAGCTGGTACCTCAAGGTGGTAGAGAATGAAACTAGATTGGCATTGTGTGTTTGTGCTTCCATTTGCATCTTGGCTCTGTGTTCAGACAGTGTAACAAACTCGGTTGGTGAGCTCTGCAGTCCAAGTTCTCAAGCTTTGGCAAGCTGACGTCTTCTCTTCCCCTTTAAATAACGTGTCTGTGTCTCCGGTTATCTCACCCCTCTGTCCTATGGGTGCACAGTGCGAGCCATACAGCTTTTTATCTTGATACCTAGGCAGATCCAGCATGACAAACTGTCCCCTTCTTTATCTGATGACCATGCCTATATTGACAGGTTTCAGAGTGACAGCCGTGTTAGTCTGTATTCGCAAAAAGAAAAGGAGGACTAGTGGCACCTTAGCGACTAACCAATTTATTTGAGCATGAGCTTTCGTGAGCTACAGCTCACTTGCATCCGATGAAGTGAGCTGTGGGTCACGAAAGCTTATGCTCAAATAAATTGGTTAGTCGCTAAGGTGCCACTAGTCCTCCTTTTCTTAATGCCTATATTATAAACAGCTAAACAGGAAGGAATCTCCAATTTTCCGTTCATTTGGCTGCTTTTCTCTTCTGTATCCCTGCCTCTGCATGTGCCAGAGGAAGGTGTGTGACTTTGAAATACTCTATGGGTTATTCAGAGTACAGTGCCTCAGGACATGCCAGGAAGCATACCCGTACCCATAATCAGGAAGTGGGTTAGGTTCCTCTTCCTGGCCTATGCTCATGCTTTGTGCTTTGTCGGGGAGGAATGCCCCCCACCTTCCTGGATGCTGAAGCACATAAGAAGCTATTCCTAACGAGCAAAAAAGAACCCTAGAAGGGACAGCTGAGTAGACTAGGATGGTCCTGTCCTTGTGTGTTTAGAAGTCAGTTGACAGCCTAGTACTTAAAAGGGAACTGCAGACAAACAGCCTGTGCTCTCTGCTCCCCTGTGATGTACAAAGGTGCCCCTGGAGTTCTTGTTCCCATCTCCTGGCTCAGGAGAACCCCTTGAGCCTGAATTTCCATCTTCTGGTGGGAGGACTTCAGCTGGAGCTCTGGAAGACCATCGTGGTGGCTTCATGTGAGGCTGAAGCCTGGGCGTCAGCTTCCCTATCAAGCTGAGAACCGCTGCTTATGTACCACTGTGGCCTGCATATGCAACTCTGTTACGTGAGCCGCATCCACACAATATCTATGCTACCTGGATGGCCCTGAGGATGTCACATGGGCCGCAGCTATGTGCTGACTGGGCCGCAAGCGGCCCGGGGCCACCACCGGTTGAGAGCCCCTGCTGTAGGGGGAGAGGGAGGGAATGTAAAGTTTAATGAGGGTGGGTTGGGCTGGAGTTGCCTTTCAGCCAAGTGAGTAACACTTACTACTACTGAGGCCTTCCGGTTGGCAGGCAGGAGGGGAGAGCTTTCCTCTGAAGGCTTTCTTGGCTCTGGAATGTTTCCCCTCTTTCTGTGGGTTGCCTATGCAAAGTCAGCCCATGTGCAACTTCCCCTCCCCTTGACAGAATTCGGCAAAAATGCAGGCTAAAAACCAGGGGACAATGAAAGCTGGAGTTCTTGTGGCTATTGACGTTATTGCCATGGCTTATGGGGGGGTGTGTGTGTGTGTGTCCTGGGTAGGGTTTTTTTGTTTGGCATATATTTACATACATTTCTGGAACCAAGGACTAGAGTTGCAACTACACCCTAAACTGTGCATCCCTTCTGCTCCCTCTCCCCCTGCCCCACACTATTAGGGGTCCGGGTTGCTGGGAAAGCTGATGCCCAGGTTTGGGTTTCCTATAAATCACTGTTCAGGCCTCTCCAAAACTGAGTGAAGTTCCCTGTGGGTCTAATGAAAGACAACCAAGCAGAGGAAAGAGTCCTATGGCTCTAACTGCTCCTGGACACTGGATTGTCTCTTTACACCATCTTCAGCTCTCTATCCGAGGTCTTTGTCACCGCTCTTTCTGTATCCCTGCTGCTCAGCGCTACCCTCCCTATGGAATAACCCCCAATCTTTGGGGATCCCTCGACAACAGCTGCATTGCTTCCATTGGGAAGGGCACAAGCTGGGCAGGCCGCTGAGCTGTGTAAAAGCTCCTTGACCTTTAACCAGTTGTATCTTAACTCCCAGCCCTCCCAAACCCACACACTGGGGAGCAGCTTGGGGAGAATGTGGTGAAGCAGCAGGCGGTGGAAAGCAGCCAAGAGACAAGACTTTCCAAAGTCTCCCATCTGCACATTTGTACTCCCTCCTAAGACCCATAGGTACTAATTTGGAGTGTTTCTGGAACTGGGATGGGCAGGAAGAACAGCCCCTGGGAGTTGAGTAACCAGCAAGAATGTGGCTGAAAAGTGATCTGATCAAGGCATCTAACCTGTCTTCCCTCTCTTCCACTACTTCCCCCCCTGCATGGAGGTGGGGTGGCAGATGAGATGCTTGCATTCAAAGCAATGGAAAAAATCTGGCTCTTCTCCAGCATTTGTACTTCTCACTCTTGCAAGAATCCAGTTTATCAAGCCTGACAGCAGGTTTGTTCCAATTCAGGGGAAACCCAGCAGGTGGGCTGCAAGGCCAGGTTGCAAACAGATCTCGCCTCTTTCAGGGAACAGTTTTCTCTCTAACAGTTCAGCCTCATGCTCCTTCCCCCGCCCCCCCCTTTGTAGTCGGGAGCAGGGGAAACATGAATTCAGGGAGATGCTCCCCAGGGTAAATAAAATCCCTGGGAAGTGCAGAGGAAGCCAATCAGTCTCTCTCCTCCCTCTTCCCCCCTCAAAAAAGCCCCAAGCTTGTGGATTTTAGACTGGACAAATATTTTGGAACACTAGTGCTGTCAGCCTGGAAGGCCCCTCTGCCTGCACCTTGTTAGGGAAACTGCAACAGTTCTGCAAAAACAACCTTTGAAACTGGCCAGCAGTCTCTAAGATGCCATCATCTTTGTTTCCCCAACCTCCACCCACACGACCCCTCCTGGAAAGCAGTGGGGGGCTGAAAATCTCATTTCCATAAGGTTTAGGCCTCATTTAAACATACTGGGGGTGGAGGGGAGAGTGCGTGTGTGGGGGCGGTTTGTACTGACCATAACTATTTTGGTTCGGGGTAACTTACTTCATGCTATTTTAGTTTAATGATATGTTGAAATGCAGAACCTTTGACACTCGTGCAACTGCACCCATTCTACAGTGTGGTCCACCTTAAAACAGGGGTGCTCAAACTTTTTCTTTCTGAGGCCCCCCACAACATGCTATAAAAACTCCAGGCCCGGGGGGACGCTCGGGGCTCTGGGCGGGAGGCATAGGTGTAGTTTGACTTCTCTTTGGGGGGCAGGAGCCAGCAGGGCTTGGGCCACTTCTGCACCGTGGGGTCTGGTAGGAGAGCGCCACCTCCACGCCGACTCACCTCAGCAGGCCCCCCAGCCTGTCTGGGCTGTGTGGATGGGGGCGTAACCAAAAATTATAACCCAAAAGGTGGGGGGGGCTCAGTTCAAAAAGTTTTAGAAGTGCTCAGGGTGCAGGGAGAGGTAGCTAGGGCCTGGGAAGTGGAGGCGGGGGGGAAGCTCAGGGTTCAGGGAAGGGGTGTGCCAGGAGGGCTCCCCTGTGGTCCCTGTTCCCAAAGGGCTCTGCCAACCTCGAAGTCAGGTCCCCCCACTCAGACAGCTTGTGAGCAAAGGGGGCTGGGAGCTGAGGAGCAGCTTCAACCCCCTGCAGCGGCAGGAGAGAAGGAAAGCCGTGGCTGCCTACTCCATGGCACCAGCCAGAGCAGCAGCTGCCTCCACTACCCTGTCTCTGGCTTCCTGCCTCCGACCTGGGCAGGGAGAGAAGTGGGGAGGTGTGGAGCTGCCCCAGGACTGTCCTGCTCTTTCACTGTAGTTTTTTGGGGGAGCTACACCCCCTGTGCCCATCAACTCCCAGCTTCAACCCCATGGGGGGGCAGTGTGTGCTAGGGATTGGGGCGTGGGCTCCTGGCTTCAGCCCCCCGGGAGGTGCTTGGGCTCTGGGTTTTAGCCGTGGGGCTGGCCTGCTTGAAAGGATTTGCGGACCCCCTGTTGAGAACTGCTGCCTTAAACCATACTTGTCTCAAATGCAGTTAAAGCAGTAAAGAAAGACGCTCTTGAACAGTGACGGGGAAGATGACCCTTGTTGTTAAATACAACGTGTAAACTTTGTTAGTTTATTTTTAAAAAGCTAGTTCTGTCTTTCACAGCAAGATGATGTTTCTCTGGGCAGGGTGCGTGAGAGGGAATCACTGGCATTTACTTGAAATCTCACCGGAACTGAAAGTAGGTTTGAACTCGCTCCTCCTGTAGCTATGTCGGAGTCGGAAACAGGCTTGTGGCTCGCTGTGGTTTGAAGAGCCATGCGCTCAGTGTGGGATCGCATGCTGCGCTCTGCAGCCTGCGTCTGTTTGCACGAACATGTGACTTAATGGGCTCTGATTTTTTTTTTCACATGAAAAGCCACTGGAAACTGGTGAGTGACCCCAGGCGACTTGAAATGGAATCGGGCAGGAGGCTTTCCGAGATCTCTCTGGCTTCTGCTCTTTGCTTGAGCACACACTGAGTTAGGTCATCTCCCTCTGACTACAGTGTTGCCCTTTAATGGAGCTTAGTTAAATGTCCGCTTTCAATAGTGAGGTAAAGGAGCATTTGCAAACACTCTTGCTTGGTTTGGCTTTTGTGGTTTCTGTTCAACTTGGACTCTTGCTTATTTCCTGTTTTGTGCATTAAATGGGTGGCGTTGCTCTTGTACGACTCCCTATGCACTGGTGGGGAGCGCACTAGTATTTATAAACCAGCAATATCTGAGGCATTAAGTGAATCCATCATGTTGGTCACAATGTTCCCTCTAATTTTTGACAGGCCGTGTGAGCAAAAAATTTCTTCTGTGCAAATTGTTATGCTTCCATGCAAATTTTTGTGTTTCACTGTGTGCACGGGGTTTAGGGTCTGTGTGCGCACGCACAGCTTGGAGGGACCAGTGGTCGGTAGAATCCATCATGTCAGCTGGTCCCATTAAGCGGGGCAGCCTGTGTCGAGCTGCCTACTTGTGAGATTCCCCAAGAGGACTGCAGCTCCCACTTGCCGTCCATGTGCGATTCTGGGCTCGCTCTTGCTGGGGAGGAGCAGATGCACCCACGCATGCCTGTTCTGAGCGGCAGGTGTAAAAACCATTCCCTCTCCAAGAGCAGGGACACTTCCAGGGGAGGTGGTGATGGCATGAGTCAGCAGAGTTTTCTCATCTCAAACCTGGTCTCGGACTATATAATGCCTTGACCAAGAGGACGTTCTGTGGCTGTGCAGGGTTGAAGAAATCCATAATTGACACCTGCATCATTGGACGTATTTGCTGCTGCATCTCCTGAGAGACCGAGCACAGACAGCCCAGCCCAGAGGGGAGGGTGTGAAGGCACAGGTGGACTTAAATCACCTTTTGTTGCCTGGATTCTGCTGAAACTGCTGGTTGGCACCGTTCTCAATTCTCCCTTGCAGCGCTACGGCTTCTTTCCTTCCTGCTGTGCGCCTTCCACCAGCAGCTGCAAGGGGGAGCAGCATCGAGCCCCCTACACATGCTCAGTGCCGGTCCTCCACTGGAGTTGTTCTCGTGGCCTGGGTGTGCCACCCAAGCAATGTATGGGGGGCTAGAGCAGTGTGTCCAAGCTCAGTATAGTTCATTTTCAATAGGTTTTAAAGGGCAGGCTGACTGGCTACTGAAATGCCATGGAGGTCTCTGTGCCGGGCTCAGAAATAACTTCCATCTAACATGCGCCCAAGGCCTCTGAGCAACAGCATGAGTGGTTAAAGCACTGGACTGGGGCTTAGGAGACCTATTCCCAGCTCTGCTACTGATTCTACTGGATGACCTTGGGCAAGTCACTTCATCTCCTCCTGCCTCAGGTTTCCCCATCTGTTTTTATTTATAAAAACAAAAAGGGGGGGGGGTTAAGTATCGCTCTCCATCAGATCCCAAAGTACTGCACAAAGGCTAGTGGTTTTATGCTATCTGATGGCTGCAGTCCCAGAGTGGCTAGGAAAAGGAGGACTTGTGGCACCTTAGACTAACAAATGTATTTTGAGCATAAGCTTGGATAAGAGCATAAGAGTGGATAGGTGCTCCCATCGCACACATGCTCACTGTAGTGAGCAGCTTCACCGGGAACAGAGCAGCACCTCTAGAGACAGTCCCTCCAGCTCTGGCCTGGAAAGAAGGTGTAGAGGGAGCAGCCGTTGATACGCTGTCTTCCTTCCCGTTGATACGCTGAGCCACTAAGTCGCCCCACATGCTGTCATCCAGGGGAGCAGGAATCTGAGGCACTTGGGCTTGGCCCCAGGCAGCTGTAGCACAAGAGTGGGGGTAAGCCCTGACCTCCTGGTAACTTGCAGCAAGCAATTTACAAGGAGCTGCTGCTCGTGGTAAGGGAAGGTGGATGAACTGAAGACCACATTTAATCTGAAAGCCTGCGAGGTGGGAAGCCCACTGGCTGACTCTCCCGATTATAGTAACCTAGAGGAGAGCAGCTACTCTTGCTGAGATGCCCTATGATTTATTATTTGTATTACCATAGTGCCTAGGGGCTCTAGTCCTAGGTTCGGACCCCATGGTGCCAGGCACCCTGCAAACACAGAACAAAAACCCTAGTGTCTTGCAACATAGCAGAACTTTTGGCTCCTTCCCACTATCTTTTGGGGCCCTGCCAAAAGCTTGAAGTTCTGATGCCTACCGAGAAGCAAGAAGCTTTGAGTGGAATCCACTAGACCTGGAAGAGAATTCTTGCTGGGGCAGAGCCGTGCAAACATCACTGTAAATACCAGGAGTCTGCAGGAGCCCCTCTCTCCTCTAATGAAATCTTTGGAGATGGAGGGCTAATTACAGCATACAGGAGGGTTGTGCTATTGTGATGGGCGGCAGGGGGACCAACAAAAGGCACTGTAATTTCTTCCTCTCTGGAGGATTTGGCTGAGCGTGTTTAATGCATCATTCTCTAATAAGTAGCCTGAGAGAAATTACCATATTGCCAGGCCTGTTGTTTGTCAAATAGTCTTGAAAGTCTCTCGCTGCTGCTTTAAACAAAAATGCGGCATTTTTATGCGTTTTGGTGAGAGACTGCCATGCTAACCGCTCTGAGTGTATCCAACCGCCTCCTCTCGCGTGGCAGGGGCAGGGGAGGGCAAGGCTGGTGCCCCAGTCTCTCCAACAAAGAGAGGCCTGAATTTAAAGGTCATGACCTGGCTCTGTTCCATTTGGGCTGTGTCTACATTCAAGGATGACCTACACTAGGCAAGGCTGAAGTGTTTCTGGTGGTGCGATACACATGTTAATATGACTTGTAATCTGCGTGGCCGTGCAGCAGCCTATTAAGCGCAATGCAGTTGCTCCGGGGACTGGCCAGGAAAGGGGCACCTCAACCTGGACCTGCCGCAGCTGGGGCACCCCTCCCCTGGCCTGGGCCTGGGCCTGGACCTGGACCCGGACCCAGCCCCAGCAGAGACCTGCTGCGGCTGGGGGAGGGGCTCTCCTCCCCCAGGCTGGACCTGCTGCAGCCAGGGGTGGGGTGCCTCTTCTGCCCAGCCCCAGTGCTGCTGTGGCAGGAGAGAGCTTGGGGGAGTCCTCTCTTCCCCACTGTAGCCCTGCACCCCAAACCCCTTATCCCTGGCCTCACTTCGGAGCCTGCAGCCCCAGCTGGAGCTCAGTCCCCTGCCCTAACCCCAAGCCCCCTCCCATGCGCCAAACCCCTCAGCCCCACCCCCACGACATGAATTTTGTTATGTGCACCCATATGGACGTGATGCATCACACAATTGGTGCACATAACAAAACTCATTCCACACATGGGTGGGAAAAATTAGAGGGACCACGATCTCTAAGTCCTACGACATCCAAAGCCTTGGTAAATTAGCAGTGAAGAAGTGCTGGTGGCATGCCTGGCTCTGTTTTGCCCCGCGACTGCACTAGCAGTGTACTGCATTTCTGCCTTTTCGCTTCCCTCTGAGCTGGCACAGGCCTGTGGGCGAGGTTTCAGAAAGCTTTCTTGGAGACCAAAGGTACAGCTGCAGAAGAAATCCAACTTCACCGCTTCCACTGAGCTGAATGATTGATCACTAATGATCTGGAGGGTGGGGTGGACTGCACCCTCAGCAAGTTTGCAGATGACACTAAACTGGGAGGAGTGGTAGATAGGATATAGAGGGACCTAGACAAATTGGAGGATTGGGCCAAAAGAAATCCGCTGAGTTTCAACAAGGACAAGTGCAGAGTCCTGAACTTAGGACAGAAGAATCTCTTTTACTGCTACAGACTAGGGACCCAATGGCTAGGCAGCAGTTCTGCAGAAAAGGACCTAGGGGTTACAGTGGACGAGAAGCTGGATATTAGTCAACAGTGTGCCCTTGTTGCCAAGAAGGCTAACGGCATTTTGGGCTGTATAAGTAGGAGCATTGCCAGCAGATCGAGGGATGTGCTCTATTCGACATTGGTGAGGCCTCATCTGGAGTACTGTGTCCAGTTTTGTGCTCCACACTACAAGAAGGATGTGGAAAAATTGGAAAACGTCCAGCGGAGGGCAACAAAAATGATTAGGGTACTGGAACACATGATTTATGAGGAGAGGCTGAGGGAACTGGGATTGTTTAGTCTGCAGAAGAGAAGAATGAGGGGAGATTTGATAGCTGCTTCCAACTACCTGAAAAGGAGTTCCAAAGAGGATGGATCTAGACTGTTCTCAGTGGTAGCAGATGACAGAATGAGGAGTAATGGTCTCAAGTTGCAGTGGGGGAGGTTTAGGTTGGATATTAGGAAAAACTTTTTCGCTATGAGGGTGGTGAAACACTGGAATGCGTTACCTAGGGAGATGGTGGAATCTCCTTCCTTAGAAGTTTTTAAGGTCAGGCTTGACAAAGCCCTGGCTGGGATGATTTAGTTGGGGATTGCTCCCGCTTTGAGCAGGGGGTTGGACTAGATGACGCCCTGAGGTCCCTTCCAACCCTGATATTCTAGGGTTCTGAAGGCTGGCGTGAATGTGCCCTTGCTCTATGCCCGGCAGAAGCTTTGTGAAAAGCAGCCATCAGGTCATTGAGTTGGCTGTGAGGACAGGTAGTGGATGTTGTTCTGACAATGTGCATGGAGAGCTGGAGACTGAAGCCAGTCCTGCTGCATGGCCACGTACTTCTCTCCCCTCACCACACATTCCCCCAGTGTTCTTGCAGTAAAGCTGGCTGTGTGTTGGTGGGGCCAGGTTCTTCTCTAGACCCGAGATAAGCAGCATTGGTTGCAGAAATTCAGAACCAAGGAGACGTTTTCTATACCTTGGGGAGGGGAGAGTTGCTTTTAATTAACAGTGACTCTCAAGTTAAACTTGGTTAGCCCGTTTTGCCCACTAATAAAAGCTCCTCTTACCATATTGGGTCCCATCTACACTATGAGAGGGGGGAAAAAGTCACAGCTATGCTCTAGTCATGCCTGACATTAGGAATAACAATACTTTACCTACCTGTGAATAGCACTTTGCATCTGCTCTCAAATGAGTGGGGAAGGTGAGGCACAGGTGAAGTGACTTGCCCAAGGTCACCCACCAGGCCAGCGGCAAAGCTGGGAGACAAATCCAGGACTCCTGAGTCCCCAGTGTGGTGCTCTAGCCTCTAATGTGGTTCTGTCTGGCAGATGGAACAAAGTCCTGTCCTCAGACATTGCTCAAGCCTGGGGCTTTGCAGGTATATCGGATGGCTTGGGATCGTAGTCTAAACCAGAGGTTCTCCACCTTTAGCTTTCTGAGGTGCCCCCTTCCCTGAACATGCTATAAAAACTCCATGGCCCACCTGTACGGAGCTGACTTTAGGGGGTAGCAAGCAGGGCAGTTCCCTGGGGGCCCCATACCATGGGGGCCCCCTGCAGAGCTAAGTGCTTCAGTTGTAGCCCTGCTTTCTGGTTTATTTTGGCAGGACCCCTTGAAACCTGCTTGCAGCCCCCAGGGGGCCACAGACCCATGGTTGAGAACCACTGGCCTAAACTTTAAACCATGATTTGGTCCTGTCCCACCTGCATTGCAAGACTAATCTGTGTCCAGGAGCAGTGGTTTGTAACCAGGAAACCACAACAACACTGGAGCTTCATGTAATTATAAACCAGTCTGAACTGTCTGCCCAGACAAAACGCTGTGTAACCTCCCCCTCCCTGGAAGGGAGGGGGCCCATGTAAGTAGGGTTGTTATTGATCCTCCCCTTGTCTGCCCTCTAGATCAGCCCCACTTAGCCGCATCAGTACTGTGAGTCATGCTGTTTAAGGGGTGATGCAAAGGTTCTTTCCCTGCCCCTTTTCTTCTCTGGTGCCTGTATGTCTATAGACCAAACAGTTTTTATTCTTCTGGGAATGTGGGGTACTTACGGGCCATTAGATCTTAATTGCTCTGGCAGCCAGTGGACAATGGGGGTCAGCCTGGGTCGTTAGCCTTTAGAGTCTGTGCATCCCACTGCAAGTGGCTGTTACAGCAAGGGTGTTGAGCACATCCAGCCTCATCACATTGGACAGAAACCCCAAGTCACTATTTGTTAGTATGTCTACACAGAGAGAGAACCTGTGACTGGCCCCGGTCAGCTGACTCAGGCTCTGGGGCTGAGCATCTACACAGACTTTCTTTTTCCTGCCCCAGGCCATCCACGGCTGTGCCGCAGGTCTTTTTATCCCTGTATAGATGTACCCTGAGAGAACTGCATTGGGCAGTCAGGCCTGCCCCATGGGGAAGAGGGCAGGTGGCTGTTGCAGGAACCCATTTGAGAGAGAGCATGATCCTACTGGAATTCTATTTCCATACGCCTCTTGTAGTCCCTGTGCGCTTTGTACATGGGGTGGTCTCCTTTTGCGATTCTTCCCTAACCGCATTCATTCCAGGGCCTAGTGCTTTGCAAAGGCTAGTGGATTAAGAGCTGGTCTACTCACAGGTGGGGTGCACATGTGGTTTTGTTTTTACCAGCATAGCTAAACTGAATCAATTTATCATCAAAGCAAACTTCTAATGTAGATGCTCTTAAAACTGCTTAACTGTTAACTTGCTGAATTAAAATAAGCTGTTAGATCCTGCATATTACCCAATAAGTGCATCGACATTAGAGGCAGTTTTCTTCTGACAGCGGCTCGGTGTTTATCTATTCTGCCACACAAGCGTTCCTGTTCATCTGGCATGTCCAGAATGTATGTTTGCACCTGGACAAGCAGCAGGGGTCAGCACTTCATCAAACTCTGCCTTCCATAGTTCCAGCACCCCTTCAGCACTTGGTTCTGTGGCATTTAATACTCCTCACTAACTTGGATTTGGTGTCATTGCCTTGGACTTAAAATAAATACCAAGAAGACAAAGTGGCTGCGTCTTGGAAAGAGGAAGGTGCTAGAAGAAGTGTTTGAAAGGCAGCCGCGGAGAAGTCATAGAACAAGTAGAATCTTGTGTGGACTTAGGAAGCTTGGTCAGTACCAATGGTTCTGTCCAGATCGGGTGCAAAGGCCGTGTGCCTTAGCCACAAGTCCTGCACAGAATCAGACACCCGTATGGATGGCTAAACAGTATGTTTGGGTACCAAAGTGGAAAATGTATCAAAGCAGTGTGCTAACAGTATTACTCTGATGTCTGCTTCAGACCACAGAAGGCTGGAAGCAGTAGAGATGAGTTTCTTAAAAGATGGCAAGTGTAAAGTGGAGTGACTTTCAGAGAAATGAAGACTGGCCTGTCCACGCTACAGCACTATGCTGGTGCAGTGCTGCAGTGACGGAAGGAGTATTTCTGTCAATTTTTGTAGCAAGCCACTTCCCTGAGCAGCAGTAGCTAGGTCCACAGAAGAATTCTTCCATTGACCTAGCCACATCTACACCAGGGGTGAGGTTGGTGTAACAACAGCTCCTGGGAGTGTAGATCAGGGCTAAGAGGAGAATAGGATACAAAATCAAGGTATGGGGGTGGCTGCATTTGAAGAGATTAGGGGTGGGGCCACTGCAGAAGACTGATGATAGGATGCCAAAGAAAATGGTGCAGCTATAATCCAGGTCAGTCAGACCGAGAGGCCGACCGCTGACTAGATGGCCACTTCACCTCCCTGTGCCGTAGGTTCCCCATCTGTAAGTGGGGTAATGATATCCACCTCACTTGTATAGTGCTCTCTTTATCGAATCGCCAAGCCCTTCACAAAAGCTAGTATGTATAATATCTGGTGGCGTCAGTCCTAGAGTGGGTAGGTGTGCTCCTCCTAGAAGCCTTCACTAAAATGAGCAGTGTCTATCATACGCAGAGACATGATCAGGCGGGGCTAAATAGAGGAACAGGCAATAGATGGGAACAAATGCAGGCGCTGTACTGGTCCCCCTGTCCCCAAAGACGTTTTGGGATGAGAAGACCCTTTTTAGTGCAGTGATACTCGGACTGAGGCTCGGGAGCTGTAAGTGACTCTTTAATGTGTCTCCTGCGGCTCTTTGCAGCACATGATGATTGGTTGTTAATTAAATCAGGATGCGTTTACTATGTTATCAATGTGCATTAAGTTATTAACTTATTTGCTGTAAGAAATTTATATATCAATTAAATATTTGGCCCATCATACTGTTTATAGTACAATAGCCAGCTACTACTGTGGATCTTCTGGGTAATGTTGATTGCTAATTGGACTCCTGAACTGCTGAGCTTGGAGTATCCCTGCATTAGAGACTTGTGTTGGTGGTTATGGTAGAGACCAGAATTGAGGTCCTGTTGCTCTACTAGGCACTGTGCAGAGGAGTAGACCTCCACATGTCCTACTGACCAGCAGTGTCTCCTTGTTTCCTTCTGCTTTCTTCTGTGTTCCCCCGTTCTCTTGTCTTAGGATCTAAGAATAAACTCTTTGGGGCAGGGATCATCTCTGTTCTGTTTGCTCGCTCATGGGCACAGTGGGGTCTTGGTCCCTGACGGATCTCACATACTGCAGTACAAATCACAAACACATGAGGCAGTCCTGCCCAAAGAGCCCTCAATCTAAGGCCTTGTCTATAGGCTATGCAGTTCTTTTTATTAGTAAAGCAAAGGTATGAATTTTAATCTAAACTCCTACACTTATGCTGGTGTGTCTCAGGTGTGGAGTCTTACTCTGGTACAAGAGTGGTTTTTGGGGTTGGTTGGCTGGGGTGATAGGGATTTGCTTTCCAGTTTGGAACCAACTGGCAATGAAATTGACATTCTTGTCAGTTTCATGGCTGAAACTTTTTTGCATTTGGTCTGGGTCTCCAGCTGTCAGCCCCAGAGCCTGTGGTCTCCAGCTGTCAGCCCAGCCAGAGACCAAATGTGACATAACCAGCTCCCTGATGTGAAATGGAGCTGTCAGCTGTCAGTGCCCCACGCTCAGGCTGTCAGTCGGTGCACATGCTCCTGGTGAGGACACGCACCACTGCCAGAAGCAGGGTAGCGTGGACATCAACAGCCAATTTAATTACCGTGGTGGCTTTTGATTTCCACACTAATTTTGTAGTGTAGACAAGCCATTCTTCCCCTCAGGAGTCTGTAGGGGAGACGTTTCAAAGGCCACAAGTTCTTCAACCTGGAGGAAAAGCTGCTGCAGGTGGAATCCTCATCACTGAGCCCTGCTGATCTAGCTGCCTCTGCTGCATAATGACTTTCTCGGAGGTATTTTTAGCTGCATGTAAATGTCAGGAAAAGCTTTTGTGTCTGCACAAACTACACCCTTTGTTCAGGCTTCTGGAAATCCTAAGTTAATCACTTGCTGAGGATGGTAACTCTCTCAACCCCTTCGTGCAGACTAGACAGTCTCTCCAGAGGAGACTCTGGGTATCCAAGACGGAATGGGTGGGAGGGGGAAGAAATGGGGTTGAATTTGTGGGCTTTGCTTTCAAGATCTGCTTGACACAGCCTCTGACGGGGGGGCGGCAATCCACACATAGGTTCCCTTAAAACACTCTTGTTCCAGACCGCAGGTGGGCACTTCTCATGTTGCTCTCAAAACACCATCTCTCGGCCCTGCTGGTTCCATGTAACGAGACTTTTAACATCAGGCTGCGAACTAAAGAGGAAACCTCCCCTTTTTTGTACCTAAGGGAAAACCTTTTTAGTTAAAATTGGCTCTTAAAGCTTGCTCAGGGAGCACAATTAATACAAGTAAGATCAAGAACAATTTTCTTATGGTGGTGCCCAAAGGCCCCAGTTAGGGAATTGGGGGAGCTATGGGGAGAATGGGAGTGTCTGTCTCTCTCTCCCACTTCTCATGATCCATGCAGTGCTTGTCGTCTAGGCCTTCCTCCTACCAGCAGGTCCCCCAGACTGACTGTCCAGCAGTCAGTGAGTGACAGCTGCTGGTGGATATGAGATGTAGAAGCAGCAGTGAAGCACAGGACAAAACTTGTCACCGCTGACTCTGGACTCTGCTCCTGGCAAAGTGTGCTGTGTGCAGAGAGGGTGGATGGAGCCACCCTGTCCTGTCACCAGTGTGGCATCAACAAGAGGAGAGCAATCCGCTTGCTTCCAGGAACAGGGCTGTTCCCTCTCCTCTTTGGAATCCCACTAGGGTGCATCTGCCCAAATCTATCTTGCACTGTGGACTTGCCTTCAACAGGAATAAACCAGAAGAATGGCCAGTGTTTGGATCACATTAGCCCAGTCTACTAGTGCCTGAGCAAAGCTTTATCCCCTTCAGGCGGGGTATCTAATGCACATCCTCCACCAGGGTGAAGAAGGCTGCTTCTTCCCCTTCCCATCTCCCGGGGGCTTCAGGGAAGGGAGCACAGAAGCTAAGCCACACTGGCATGAGGTGGGATGGTGAGTCGTGGGACTCCAGCCATCCGGGCTATATACGGAGTTAGTGGAGATTACCCTTGTACGTTTCTCTGCAATAGCCTGTTGCCTCTCCCCCACACCTGCCTCCCAACTCTGCTCCCTCCCTGGTATTGGGGGGTAGGGGGGTGTTCCTCCACTGAGGTCTCTGGAGTTGCACCCACTTAGGGTGTGGGGGATTTGTGGCAGTAATGCAGGATGGAGCTTGTGCCCTGAATGGGTCAGACATGGCAGCTAATTAGAATGAGTCTCCCTGCTTTGTGTGCTTTGGGGGAGGGGGGCATCCCTTCCTCCAAGGGATAGCGAACAAGGAAGCTGGGAGGAACAACATGATTACTAAACGCCCAGCTCTCGCTGGGATGAGAGGCAGCAAGCCAGTGACAGGGGAATCCCTGCGCTGTGAAAGCTGCGTAATCTGCCAAGCAGGGTCCTCTGGAATCTTCACAGCCCCTTGAAGCTGCCTACCGAATCTGTGGCTTTGGGTACGTCTACACTGCAAAAAAAACAGAAAAAACACCCACATCCTGCGGCAACAAGTGTCCATAGCCCAGCTCAGCCAACTTGGGCTTGTGCTGCGGGGTTAATAGCAGGGTAGATGTGGCTCGGGCTGGAGCCTGGGCTCTATGACCCGCTCCCCTTGCTGGGTTTCAGAGCCCAGGCTCTAGCCCAAGTGGGAATGTCTGCACTGCTGTTCTTAGCCCCATAGCGTGAGCCAGCTTGGAGACTCACCGCCACGGGGGTTTTCGCAGTGAAGATGCACCTTTAACTCCTTGCTTTGGAGCATGAACCCCTCCTGGTTTCTCCCCAAATTGACATTTCGGTTGAGGGCTCCTAAAAATGCCAGACCCAGCTGAGGCTCTACCCACTCTAACACGCCCCCGGTTCTGCCTTGTAACACCTGCTGCTATTGCAGCCCTGAGCTTTGGCTGGCACCAAGGAAAGCTGCCAGTGCAGTGAGCCAGGAACATCTACCTGCCTCTAGTGGGGGCGCATCCTTCCAATCATGACAGTGACCTGCAGCCTCTTATTGTTCTTGACGCGCACTCAACAGCAGTGAGAACTGTGGGCTCCATCTCCATTCAGCCAGGAGCCTGGGCTCATTCCCCTGTGGTGGCTTAGCTGCTGTTACCCGTGCCTTCAGACTAGGATGTGTTGCTCTGCCTGGGGATGTAGGCTGAAACCCTTCAGACACTCCAGTTTGCACCCCCATGTACATAGACACCCAGGAGCCTGCCTGTTGAGCTGGGCTCAGTCTGCCGTCCACCAAGACCTCTGGAGAACTCCTCATGTGCAGGGGGTCTCCTGGCGTAAAGCTGCCCTACCCTTGGCAGAAGGAGGGGGCCATCCATGGGCAGGACCGAGCGGGGACAGGGTGGAGCAACTCTGACCTGGGTCACCGTAGAGCAGACCTGAACTGGAGCCTCTCTCTGCCTTACAAAGCAGAGATTCGAGAGCATGTCGAGTTCCACTGGCTTCTCATTCCATTTCTGGTCCAGCATAATGGCCAGGCCCTAAAATTAAGGCCTGGCTACTGGCCATGAAGACCTCAGCCTCTAGGCAGCTTCTGTCTCCAAAGGCTCACTTGATGGGATGCTGTGGTTGGCAGAGCCCAAGATGGCATTCTGGGGGTACTGGGGCTTTGGGGGAGACTGGTGTCGCTTACCTCACTGAGCCTACGCCCATGACTTTCTCAAGCACGGTGCAAACCCACCCTCGAGCAATAACGAAGACTACAGAGAATGACCCATTACTGTTCTGTGAGGAGGGGCCAGAAAAGTAATTTCCGGCAACAGCACAAACTGAACTGCAGGATGGTCCAGAGTAGAGTTCATATTCAGTGAACTCTTGGTAATGGGAGCATCACAAATGGCACTGGTACCTTAAGGCCGCCCCAGTCTGTTTCCTGAGGAAGGCTGAGATCCACCCAGTGGAGCTCCTTGTCTCTGCTGCACTGATCACTTGCAATAACTAGAACAAAAGGTGGCCCAGCAGCAGCAATGGGCATAACTGACTTCGAGAGTCAGCACGGCCCTTGGAAGTGCAACTGTCTCAAGGGTGGCCTGGTCTGCATCCAGCCGGGCCAGGTGCTAGCGAGCCAGCCTCCATCTTACAGGAGGGCGCAAAATGCCAGACTTTTATTTCTCCCTTTCTCCCGCCCTTCCCTCCCCCCCCCCCCCCCCCCCGCCCCACACACACTTTAATTGTTCTCATAAATAGTCTTTGTGTGCAGCCACCGGAAACCCTTCTGGGCACAGGTGCCTCTCCAAGGAAGAAGGCCGCATGTTGTCTCTTGTGTATCCTCTTTGGAAAGCTTCCAGAAAAGCAAAGCCAACTGTCTGATGCTGCAACCACACTTCAACCGCGCGCGGCTAGGGCTGAGAAGCCAAGACACAGCAGTCGGGGGTTGTGACTGTAGCAATCAACGCTTGATATGGAGCTTTGCATCTCCAAAGTGCTTTGCAAATAAGTCCAGTGTGGTAGGTGAATATAGTACCCTGTTTACATGTGGGGAGACAGAGGCACACAGCTGAACTCATTTGCCTGAGGCTGTGGTGTGAGTTGATGGCAGAACTGGGGATTGGAAATCAGGTCTCCCGCACCCAGGCCGGTGCTTCAGCCATTCTATGTAGGAATTACATTGGTAGAGCAGTGGCGGGGGGGTTGGTTTGTTTTTTAAGTAGCTTCAGTGCAGCAACTTTATAGCATGATCTTTATCATGAATTGGTCTGCACTTCCTGTCGTTGTCTCAGTGCTGGGCAAATAAAGGAAACGAAAAAACTACTCCACACAGACACCTCCTCCAACCCCTCCTAAGAACACAAGTGTAACCCCTTATACCCTGGAAATCCTAATGTAATTCCCAGCAAAGGCTTGTAGGCCTGCAATTGAAGAGTTGCTACAGAACACCACCTAGTGACTAGACTAGTTATTAGACTTTAGCCTACATCTGGGTGGGTGGGTGTGGTGTTTTTGGTTTTTTTGGGGGGAGAGGGGAGGGAGAGGATTGAAAACCAGTCCAATAACAGCATGTCTAATGGATGATTCGCTTTCCTATTCTAAAGGACAAGGTGCTTATACATTGTTCAGTCACGAGGCGTTTGGGAGGAATTAAGATCTTAACGCTTGTCACAGTCTGTGTGTCTTTCCATTGAAGGTCAGAGAGGCTTGTTTTCTGTATGTACTGAGTCGTGCAGCTGATTTCTCTCCCCCGGCATGCACAGCCCCCACAGCTTGGCTATGTGAATAAAACGTTGTGAGAATTGCTAGCAAAGCTTGCAACCAGGCAGACCTTGATCCAAACTCCTCCAGCTCTAGAGAGTGAATGAAATCTCTGTTTGGAGTTGTAACAGGGTGGCATGCCCTTGGGCAGGAGAGCCTGGGGCCTAGCTGTGTTCACCGAGTGAGCCCCACCTGAGGCAGTAAGATCCGGAAACTGGTGAAGGGCTCCTGCAGAGAGACCAAGGGAGCTGTGACAGAAAGGAGGCTCCTAGATGGGAGTTGATCTTGGCGGTTTGGGGGCCGAGAGGCCAGTGCCGGAGGGCTGAGCTCTAGCTGGGAAGATGGCCTGGGAGACCAGACGGGGACAGAAGAAGAGCTCTGGTGGTGAAGTCTGGAATCTTGTGCAGCAGTGGACTTTCTTTTGGGGCCCTGACGACGTTAAGAACTCTCTGTTGTTAAACTGGCTCCAGGCAGTGGTGGTGCTGACCCAGAGAGAAGTTGGTCACAGTTCTGGGGCAGCCCTGAAAGGCAGGGTGGGAACAGAAGCAGGTGTCAGCAGAGGCACCCCGACTGCAAACAGGCCTTCAGGAAGTGGCCCACCAATTACAGGATTCCATGTAACAAAAATGTCTCCCGCAAAGGGGGAAGAGAAACTCCATTGTTGTCCATGTCTCTCTCCCCGTCTGCGTCCAGTAATCTGCTTAGTCTGCTGACAAATGGGGTTCTACTACTAAACTGACTGTCAGCTGTCTTGTAGCCCATTTCTTGCATCAACAAATTAGCTAGCTTAGTTCTGGGTTTTGGCTCTGGCTTCCTAGTATAAGTTACCTGCAGAACATACACAGCTTCAGTGAGTCAGTAGCAGGTTCCTCTTGCTGTGCTGCCAATTAAAAACATCACGTGTACATGTAAACAGCAAGAATGAAGAGGGTTTTACAAAATTGTTGTCTATTGCTGGAGATTAAATAGGTAGTAAGTATAACAGTATCACTTATCTGCCCTTAACTGCAATTTATCAACTGCTGATGAACTAGGTTGGAATCTAGAAATGAGAACTGTGCACAGAGCATTGCAGTTGGCTTGTAAATTTTAAAAGGCAGGATTGACTGATGGCTTTAGCCATGCCAAGCTAATCTTGGCTCTTTGCTCTTTCAGAAGTGCTCCTACAGTCGGTTACAATGCCATTAATGTGGTCCAGAGACGTTACCGTGAGTTGCTGCGTGGTCACTGGAGTTAAAGTAACAGTGGGTTTGGAAAAGGGGCAGCACGTGCTGAAGTGGAGAACTTGATGCCAAATAAAATGAAGTCTCTGGTACAAAATCTAAACCCTTCTCCCAATGCCTGATCAAATCCGAGTGTCTTCAATACCCACAACTGCTAAGGCAAACCACCAGACCGGCAATTATCTCTCATGTCACAGTCTCTTAGTCTGTTCCCGTCACAAAAGATGGACGTGGGACCCAGAAACCAGAGGTGCTGGAACTGAGGGTGCTGCCGCACCCCCTGGCTTGAAGTGGTCCCCATTCTATATATGGGGTACTTTAATGGCTCTCAGCACCCCTGCCAGGAGCCCATCCAGCTCTTTAGGTGAGGGCCTGCGGTGTAAGGGCCAGGCAGAACGGAGGGAGGGGAGACTGCCTGCCGTGCTAAAAGCACAAGGGTCATGTCTAGGATCTGCAATCTATCTAGGCCTGACGATTGCATTACAGGCCTTGTTCACTGTATGATCCTTGCACTTGGTTGTGGAACAAATCCAATCAACTGCACTGAAGTCTTTTCGAGCTGATATTTGTGAGATCTCAGCCATGTCCTCTAAAAACCAGGACCAAAACTGTAGGGTCTAGAAGTCTGAAACTGTACTCTGCCTTTAACCCTAATGGGGCTCAGGAGTTCCAGCTTTGGCCCATCACTGATGAGAGCCAGAGACTGCAAAGCAACCTGCCTGAAGGAGGGGGAGTTTGGTCTTATCTAGGTAAATGGGCTCCGTGAGGGTGAGTAGCATGTGGAGAAGATTAAGATTATACTGGCTTGATACCACCAAAACTTTCCCCAAGCCCAGGACAGCCAGCACCATCCTGGCCTTGTTCACATGCATCTCCTTCCTGGGTCCCACACCCAGTCACCTGTGGCCAGCCAGTAGCTATAGACCTTGCTCCTCTGACCACTGCACCGGCTGCCCCCAGGACTCTGCCCCATATCTCCCCTGTTGCTAGTGTTTAGACAGGTAAATGGATCTTGGCCTATTCCATGCACTGAGTGTGAGTGCTTCAGCTGTGGTGAGAAGAATGCTTTGTGGGGATGAGTCCTGGACATGTGCTCTCAGCTGGCATTCTGTCTTCTCAGGGAAGCCTGGCGCTAATGCACTGATATCCCGTTTCAGGCTCAGTGCCCGGGATGCCTCCAGATTGTCTCATTTGCCTTTTGCTCTCTCTTTTGCAGGGGTTCTGACAGCTGGTGAGCACACCTTTCCCTTCCAGTTCCTGGTGCCAGGTATGGTGGAGATACTGACTGCTTGGGAGGCTCAGGGTTGTGAAAATGTAGTGACGCTAGTGTTTCCGGAAGACTCTTCTCTCCTCTGCCTTATACAGTAAAAAGCGCATGCTGGCCAAGTGGGGAAAGGACCTTTGTTGTCAAGCCTCTAAGACCTTGGCTCAGCTAGGAGAAGGGGGAGGGGGGATGATTCAGAGCTGGCTGGCTAATGGGATTTTTAAACATGACTTTAGTACCTATTGGAGACACTGGTGGGAGCCCAGAGTCAACCACAAACAGCTAGTGAATCTTGATGGTAGTAAAGCATGTCCATGCCAGGTGCAAAGTCACATTTTAAGGTCGTATCCACTGATATGTTTTCAAACCAGAGCTGTTCTCCTGGTCTAGTCGAGGCCTAAGAGCATATTAAGCATTGGAGAGCGCTGGCAGGAAGAGCACAAACCTTTATTAAAGAGACCCCCTCAGGGCTGCCTCTCAATGCACAGCTGGAGTTGGTCTTAAATTGAGCCCGGCTTTTTAGAAGAGCAACTTTGCTGCATAAATCTGGCCCTTCAAGGAATTATCCCTCTGGAGGTTGTCTTCATTAGAGAATCTCGGTGGAAACCCATCTCATTGGGAGCTGTTGGGCTGATGGGAGCCCTAACTTGTGTCTCCACGGGCCAAATTCAGACCCCTACACCCCTGCTGGTGAGAGCGATGATGGAAGCTGCACTGTAGTCATGCCTCTTGACCACACGGCTGGCTAACCCGAAAAGGACTTAGGCAGTTCTCCTTTGCCTAGTGCAGATGAGGCTCTGAGAACCTCTGGTACCTCTACAGCCATATTAACTAAACCACACAGTAGTAAAACTAGCTGGAAGCTGCTGGAGTCTGCCTGCATTAGCGACCCCACCTCCTCACCAGCGCTGGTGGGAAAACCGGTGGGAACTCTGTATTGTAAACTTCTCCAGAGCAGAGTGGGAGGACGATTGTCAGCTCCTGGGGGCAGGGACCATCTCTGTTCACTGTTTTGTACAGCACCTAGCACAGTGAGGCCGGGTCTGTGACTGGAGCTCCTGGCACTACCATAGCAGAAATAAGAGGAGTTAGTGCTGTCCCTGCTTCTGCATACACCATGGCTGCATGGCCCAAGTTGCAGCTTCCTTTTTACTGAAGGGGCAGTAGTCCTGATGGACCAAATTTGGTCCCTGATTCTTCATGCATAGGCTCAAATGCACTTAGGAGACCAACTCCCAAATAGTTGCAAGGTTCTGCCTCTCCTCTTGCTTTGAGCCACAGGAAAGTGTTTCAGGCTCTGTGGGTAAGGCCGAGCTCCCCTTTCGATGGCTTGAGGCATTCTCTTTTTGACTGCCTTCTCTCTTATGAATGTAGCATCAGCCCCCACATCGTTTGAAGGCCCTTTTGGGAAGGTGGTCCATCAGGTCAAAGCCGTGATTGATACACCCCGATTTGCCAAGGACCACAAGTGCAACAAGGTCTTCTACATTCTCTGCCCACTCAACCTGAATGACATCCCTGACATTGAGGTAAGAGAGCAGCAATGGGGAGAGCAAGAGGCTCTTGCACCCTTGAGCGTCTCCCACTGGAATAAAGGAGAAGCCAAGCGTCCCTCTCCCCCATCCAGTGTCTCCCTGCGAAGTCAGGGCAGTAACTCGGAGGAGAGGGTCGCTCATGGAGCGCACTGCATGGAACGAGATGCAATAGGGGTTAGCACGTTGCCACCCAAAGCACTGCAGGGCATCGTTGGTCTGGGCTGTAAATCCATGGGCCTGTTCCGCTGCTGTTTCCACTAGTACCAGTGAGGCTAGTAGGATTCATTTCTTACCGGTATGCCGCACCAGTTAAAGGCAGGGGGGTCGGGAGGGAATGTGACCTCCCCTAGCCTGGGACCCCCTGGTGTCCCCCCTCCCGTCCCCATGATCCATCCCACATTACCTGGGGGGGAGTGCTCCCAGTGGGTGGACCCAGCACAGCTGCTGTGTGGGATGCCAAGAGAAGAGGAACAATAGCCGGCCCAGTCACACCTGCTTTGGGAATCGCCAGCGGAAGAACTTCAAACCAGCTCCCTCTGACAGCAGAGAATATATTTATTTCAGACACGCTGGCAACTGAGTCCACACCGGCAGCTCCACCGGCAAGGCTGTATGCCCTAGCCACGCCCCCAGCCCTGTCTCCGGCAGGGCTGCTGTACAGACCCCGGACAGGAGACATGGGCACGCAGCTGCATGGAATCCTAGGAGAACCGGGTGGCCCCACGTTCTGCTCCTCTGTGTCTTTCCAGTACGCCATACTGACTATAAATAGCTTACAGCAGACTAGACCAGACCACCCTATTTGCCCCACTGACTAGCGCAGTCCCCTTCGTGTGTGGGCTGCAGAGATCTGCATGAGAACTAGCCTTTTTCTAGGTGATCCCACTGGGTGCAGGCCTGGGGGAGTGTGTAACCAGCCCCACTCTAGGGGTTGTTGTAATGACCCTTTGGGTCTAATGACACCATCATCTGGCTTTTGCCAGCCTGGAATCTTTTCTGATGAATAGACCCTTGTTCTGGGGTGGCTGTCACTGCTGCTGTGAAAGGAATTGGGCACTGGCCCTTGATGAGATCACTATAAGCACGTATGGGAAAAGCAGCTGCTTTGTGTGTGTTTACTTGTGGTTTGCAGCAGCCCTCTGGGGACCAGTGAAGTCTGCCCTACTCTGGAAGATGATCTGTGGGGTACAGTAGCTCATAGCGTTGTATTTGTCCCCATGTGGGAGATGTGGCTTCCAACGGGAGGCGCGCTCAGCCTTATTCAAACTGTGTAGAATACCAAGCTTGTTGGAAGACCAGGTGTTTCGGATTTGGCAGGGGGAACCCAAACCCTCATTCCCTTTGACCATTTTTTTTGCAAACTCCCTCTTGAGCCCCCGCGTCTGACCACCTGCTGTCCTCCCACAGCAACCTAACACCACGTCCATCACCAAGAAGTTCAACTACAAGCTGGTGAAGAGTGGAAATATCGTCTTAACCGCCACCTCAGACCTCAAAGGTTATATCGTGGGGCAGGCGATCCAGCTGCGCACCGACATCGAGAACAAGTCTGGCCGGGACACTGGCACTGTGGTGGCCAGCCTCCTCCAGGTAAGAGACATCAGCAGGGACTGGGACTGATGCTGGGCTGGCTTGGATAGAGTCACATCCAGGCAAATGCTGAGAGCAGTGTCTCAAGACTTGCTTTCCCCCCTAGGCGCAATGATAATATAAATGGGGGTCTGCTAAACTTGAAATCCTTGTGCATCTCCCTTCCCAGGTGCGTAGTAGGTGGTGATGGGAGGAGGTTAGGTGGAAACCAAATCCTTAGAGGGGATGCAGAATTAACTAACTTGGGCATGGGGTGGGAGGAGAGACGCCCCCATGAATGCAATCCAGGTGTAACTCAGTGAGCGGGCAGAGGGCAGGTTGCAGATCCTCATCCCACTCCGTGCCTACTCCACTGAGTCTCTTGCAGCATCAGCTAGAGAGCCTTGCTGCTTCAGCTCAAGCTGTAGCAGTCCATGCTTTCAGCTCTGGAGTCCTTGATTTAATCTCCAGTGTGTCTGCCAAGATGGCAACTGTCACATAATTGATACAGGGCAGAAACTCCATGTTGCTGTCTGTCACGCCAGACCTCTGCTTACGCTCACTCAGCAACGCTTAAAGAGTTTCTAGTTCTTGGCAACTCTGAGCAATGCTGGAAGCCCAGTGAAACGGACCCTGTAGAAATTGTTCTGCTTAATCCCATCTTCGCTCTTCTCTATAGAAGGTCGCTTATAAATCCAAGCGCTGGATTTATGACTTGAGGACCATTGCTGAGGTGGAGGGCTCGGGGGTGAAGGCCTGGAAGCACGCGGAATGGAAGGAGCAGATCCTTGTCCCTGCACTGCCGCAGTCCATGCTGCAAGGCTGCAGCCTCATACATGTCGACTACTATATCCAGGTAGGTACTGCCCTGCCCTGCCCCTTCCTTACAGCAGAACATCCGTGAGGGCTGCCAATGGGCTGGGCCAGGGCTGCCAGAGTCCTTGGAGAGGGTGGAGCCAGAGGAGTTTCTGCCTGGGGGAAGAAGCTCTCCAAACAATACTGCGCTCCATGGAGTAAACACCACCTGGTCTGGAGGAGACACCCGTGTGGTAGGACTTGCCTGTCAGGCTGCTCAGCAGATGAGTGTCTGCAGCTCCCTGGGTTACAGAGCTCCAGTCTGCTTCCCGGTTTTGGTGCGGGGCAATCCTACTATCCCTACCCACAGATGCACGGTTTTACATAGGCTTGTTGCTGAAAAATGCTAACGGTGCAGTCCCAACCTCGGCAAGTCTGGGGTTAGCCAGCTAGAGATGTTTCTGGCCAAGCTTTCAGCAGAGCTCTGCCCACTGGGTCCTGAGTACTTGGAAATTTGGCCCTGAGCTCTCTCAGAAACCTGGTTAAGACACCAAACAAGACCATGTGGGTGCTGCAGCATGAGACTGGGGACCTCCCAATAACTTGCTACCTTTCTGGCACATTTGGGCCTAGAACTGTAGCTGTCCTGTTAATCTCAGTGGCTGGAACTGCCTGTGTTTGGAGCAACTGGGCCTTTGGCAGAACCTGGATTGACTGACTTGGATGCCTCTTGTTTTCTTCCCTCCCCAGGTTTCCCTGAAGTCGCCAGAGGTTTCAGTCACTCTTCCTATTTACATCGGCAACATCGCTGTGAACAGGGTTCCTCTGACCCCGGCTAGGTCGGTCCAGCACATTCCATCCGTTGTGGTGCCGTCCGCCCCACCAGAAGAGGAGGAAGCTGCCAGTGGCTATCACCCAATGGACAATGTTTCAATCCCCACCAAGAGCCATTCCCAGCTTCAGACGTTCAGCTATGCTCCAGGACTGAGCCTCCAGGACGTAAGGCTGGATTCAGACCAGACTGCCTCCCCAAACCACCCCACACTTTGCTTGGCAACAGGAGCGACGGTCCCGTACTATGCTGAGGGGACAGTGGTTCCGGTTCCCACCGCCAGCTCTCTCATCTTGCCTCCGGAGTACAGCACGTGGGGTTACCCCAATGGTGAGCGCTCCCTCCCGGAGCTCTAAAAGAGCTGCTGTCTAGGTTGTGAGGGGAAATCAATCCAGTGGCTGTTGGGCGTGTAGACTTGTCCCTTACCCCGCTGCTGCCAGAGCAGTGGTTGAACCCCTGTCGTGTGGTAGTGGTTCTTTCCATGGCTGCTGAGCCAGGCCAGGACATGGGGAGAGCCATGTAGGAGGAGACCAGGCCACATGGTCTGTTAGTCAGAAAAGTCACAGGGTCTCTGTGTCCAGTGGCCTCCGTAAAGGATTCCCCCTTTATAGCCATGACAGTCATGTCACATGTCTACTATGAGGGAGGTGATCTACCCACAGCCAACATTATCTTGAGGATAGCTGTGGAAGTGGAGAAGATCTTTGCAAAAGATGGTATTGGTCCAACAGGATGGTGTAAATGTCTGGGCCCATGCTGATGCTGTTGGCAACAGAACTGGAAAAGCAACTTTAACAGGAGTCTTTCCTTTGTGAATGGGCATTTGGTCTGGCTCAAAGAGGGGAAATTCTACATGTGTGATGAGATGGTCCAGCATGTAAGAATTTGGGAACTCCTTTATACATGAGGAGAAAATCCGTGGAACCCTGCCTATCCCAGAACTGCCCATCTAGGGTCTGTGAGAGAACAGGCTTAGACCAAACCAATATCCTAATGCAATAAGAACACCCTTAGCACTCAGGGTAAAAACTGAGGCACTAGGTGTTGTCTTGGCTGTGTAACTGACCCAAACTGTTTCTTCGAGGCCAAACATCAGCAAACAAGGGATGGATGAATTGCAAGGGGAGTGAGAGGAAGCTGATTGACGGGGAGGGGGTGAGATCTAGGGGTACTAACCTAACTGCTGCATAGGTAAGCAAAACCATCACTACTACTTAGAGTGCTAGTCCCTAAGTGTATTGTACACGCAGGTACGCACGCATGCCATGCACCTGAGACTGGAGATTTCTAGCCAGTAGTGTCTGTCGGTTGGTCCGCGGCTGCGGAGATGCCCTCCTCGGGCTCTGAACTGAGGGAATAAGAATTGGTGCAGACAGAGACCTCTCCAGTTTCTTCTTACCACTGCATAGCCCGAGTTGGAATCTTCTGTGTCCATGGATACCTCCGTGTTTCGTCTTCAGAACCTGGAAATGTGTTGTACGTAGTCTTGGTGTTCGTTTGTCTTGTAGTAGTAAGCTTAGCTTGAGAACTGTCTCTATCCCCGTTCCTTCCCCGTGAGCATCAAACAACGGTGCTGCCTTTTTTGCCAGGAAAAGGATCGATTAAGTGCAGCATCTGTCACTCTGCTCCTTCCCGCCCCCGCCTTCCGAAACTTGTGAGGAGGGAGATCATCTGAGAAAACACCTTACGGAGACGGTTGAGACCTCAGTCAGATACAGGCCAGGGAGACTCCCTCCTCCCTCACACACGCCGTACATCGACTTCTACCAATGAGAAACAACCCTCCAAGCACGAGCTCCAGAGTTGCAAAACCCAAATAGTCATCAGCGAGGGCTGCTCATGAGAGTAAGGGGCACTCTCATGAGTACAAAGACCGATGTCTTCCCAGATCTGCTCCCTCCCTGACTCGGTCAAGTCACGTGAATCCTCGTGCCCAGATCCTAAGGCTTTAGCCAGCTTAAACCCTCTGATCATGAGGGTAAAGCATGAAGATGAAAGGATCTGCCATTTCTGACATCTCCAGTTGATAAGCCTAAGGATCGGCACACCAAGACCATCTCAGTTCCCAGTTAGACTCTTTGATGGTACCGACCCATTCCTGGACTAGGGACATGCCAGATCTGCTAGTCCCAACTGTAGAAACACCTCCTACTTCAAGACAAACCAAAACTGACACCTCCCTATAGGACAGTGTTCTCCAAACATTTTACACCTAAGATTACTTTTTGAATTTAAGGGCAACCCAGGATCTACCCTGCCCTGCTTGCTCTCCCTTCCCCCCCCCCCCCACCCCTTCCCCCTGCTGCAGTCACTTTCACCGGGGTGGGCTGAGGGCTTCACAGTGTGGGAGGGGGCTCTAGTTGAGCCTGGGGCAGGGGGTTTGGGTGCAGGAGGGGGTGAGGTGTGCAAGCTCTGGGAGGGAGTTTGAGTGCAGGAGGCGGCTCCAGGCTGGGGCAGAGGGTTGGGGTGCGGGAGCAGGCTCAGGGCTGGGGATTGGGGTGCGGCCTTCTGCTGGGCAGCACTTACCTCGGGTGGCTCCCAGTTGGCAGCGCAGTGAGGCTAAGGCAGGCTCCCAGAAGGGGCCAACATGCCTCTGTTACCAGCATGGGGCTGGGGCAGGCAGGGAGCCTGCCTTAGCAGCAGCCCCGTTGCACCACCAGAGATCCTCTAGGATCGACTGGTTGGTGACCACTGCTGTAGGATATCTTCACCCTCCCCTTCTTTCAGGGCTTGAGACATTTTGACACTGGAGGAGGAAACCTTGAGGAAATGGAAATGCTCCCCACTCCCATCTGTAGGCAGGAGCTTTACCCACCAGTGCAGACGGCTCTGCTGGTTGAACAGGAGCCAGCTTTCTCTCCCGATGGGTTGGAAGCTCCAGATGAACCATCATCCCCACGTAGGGAGGTGAGTTCAGACAGACTCAAAGATCTGGAGTCCATCCTCCACCCAGATACTATTATCCGAGGGACTGATGGTCTGTGATTCCTTGGGATCCCCCGCAACTGGTCAGCCCTTCATATTGGACCTGTTAGGGTCTATGGGATCCCTACTTTAGACACCTTTGATCCATCCATGAGTCCCATTGACCCTCTTCTACACTACACCAACCAGCTCCATTGTAGTAAGAGGGAGAAGAATTTCAAGCCAGATCTGGAGCGACCAATGGGTGTTTCCTTGCCTTCACCAAATGAGGCAATTTGTCCCTTCTTCCCTATCCCTGCGTAATGGCCACAGGCAATATCAGGAGCTCCTGCAGAGAGTGGTGAATGAACTTCAGGTTTCACTTGAGGATGTCCAAGATACTCAGCACACAGTCTTTTACATCTTGTAGCCTTCTGCTCCCAACCAAGTAGCCTCCCAGTAAATGAGGGCATCCTGGAACCAGACAAGGTAGTGTGGCATTCTCCAGTCTCCTGTGCACCACCCCAAAAAGGGGCAAGAGGTGATATTTTTGTACCAGCCAAGGAGTGGAGTTTTTCACACACACAGCACTCAGCTCCCTGGCAATACAAGACGCCTCCGAGATCTAGCCTGCAATGTCCCAAAGCAGCACCTGTGGACAAGGGCTCGAAATGGCTTGATCTTCTAGGAAGGAAGGTATTATCTTCTAACAGCCATCAGTTTCATATTGCTAACTACCAGGCTCTGTTGGCAAAATAATTTCAACAGTTACTGGGAGTTTGTCCCTGTAGTCCAAAATTTTCCTCAAGAATTTCAAGACTTCATTGAGGATGGCAAATTGGTGGTGAAAACACCAAACAAGTTGCCATGGATGCTGCTAACGTGGCATCTAATGGGTTGGAGACAGGAATACTCATGAGGCAGGAGTCTTCGCTACACTCCTCCCAAGTTTCTCTGGGAGGTTCAGAATGTCCTAGAGAACTTGCCCATCGAGTCTAATCTATCTAGTGTGAAGCCTGAGTCTCTAGGACAGTCCTCTGCTCCCCAGGCATTTACACCCCTGCCCCAAAGAGAAAGCACAAATGTATGAGCCGAAACTGCCTCCTCCACCATTCCACTACCAGCGCCCTTTCAAGCCACCATGCAAACGTCTGAGGATACAAAGACGTAGGTATTTATCTCCCTGTGTCACAACTGCAAATACTCCAGCCACATCCATCACTCAGGGATTACTTTTTGACGGGATGATCAAGAACCTCCTACCCCTACTGATGCCATCCACTTCTGCCCTCTGGACCTTGGGTGGCCACCCCGTCCTCTTTGCCCACAATTGGGTGGTTATCACAACAGACCAGTGGATATTAGAAATCACCCACTGCAGCTACTCTGTAGAATTCCTCTCCCCTTCCTGGTTCCTCTTCGGGGACCACTCGTGAGGGGATCCTCCATCCAACAAGGGGCTATAAAACAAGTGCCACCTCAGCACCAAGGGAAAGGTTTCTACTCCCCATATTCCATCGTTCCCAAGAAAAAGGGAGGATGGAGACCTGTTCTCGACCTTCAGCAATTAAATGTTTTTATTGGCAAATCAAAATGCCAAATGGTTAAGCTGGCATAAATAATCCCCTTCCTGGTGGAGGGAATGTGGTTTGCAGCTCTCAGCATGAAAGACTCTCTCACATTCACGTGGACATTAACCTGGAGCTCCATTCATAACATTAGGCCTTGTCTGCAGATGCAGCTAAGTGGAGAGGGGCAGCAGTATTAGACCTCTATACCAACTGCAGCCTTGCACCTCCCCCCCAACACACCTCTACCTCTACCTGACTTGAATACAGTTTACCAATAACCCATGCGTGGAATTCACATAGGAACATACACTTTAAGAAGAAATGGAGGCTACTTACCTGTGACTGGAGGTTCTTCAAGATGTGTGGTCCCTATCTGTATTCCACTACCCACCCTGCCTCCCCTCTGCTGTGGATTGTATCTGATCGGCAGAAATAAAGGAACTGGGAGGTATTGATCTGCACCTTCTCTTATCCCCTGGGTTTGGAGCAGGAGGAGGAGAACTGCAAGCACAGACCAACGGATGCTCTTCCTCAAATTCTCCAATCTCCGGCACATGGTATGCTTGTGTACGCACGTGTTGAACACGGATAGGGACCACCTGTAAATCTGAGTATTTTCCCACTTGTAAAACTGAGTATTAATCCCTACCAGACCAGGGAGTTGTGAAGCTTAACATTTTAAAGAGCTCTGAAGGACTATGTAAGTGCCTGTGTTGGTGGCCATCCACCTAATTGAAAGTACTTTTTCTTGCATGAACAGACAAATTATAGGGGTATGAGTGTCTTTCAGTAGCTACAGACTGTCCTTTACCGCCTCTCAAGTGATCAGTTCGTGTACTTCCCAGGTCAGATGGCAGGACTGGGGGCTGCTTCTCTGGTGTTCTGTGGTCCACAAAGTCATTCCTAGCTCCTCTGCCCTCTGGTTCATGCCCTGAAAGGAGCAGAATGGCAAATTGTCCACAAAAAGTCACTCACTCAGTTGTGCGTCTCTCTTTATGGGCTCTAGTCCTGTAAAGTCCGAGATGGTGGGGGTTTTTTTGGCCATTGGCTTCAGTGGGATTTGTATCTGGCCCTAGCTGGAGGAGCAGAGTGGTGGGAGGGAAACCTTCAAAGTAAGCTGTACAATCTGACTCCTAAACTTCTTTCTTTTTTTTTTTTTCCCCTCTCCCTGGTAGAGGCACCCCCTTCCTACGAACAAAGCTGCAGCAGCGCCAACTCCAGCCTCAGCAATGGCAACTAGCCCTGTGCTTGGAACCTTGACGACAGTGCTGTCCCCGAGGCTCCCCATCTGCTGCCAAGTCCGGTACCGCGCAAAGCATCTCTTGTACTTGGGGCCACCAGCTACTCCTGGGCTGAGATTTTTAAGTCTTTTTTTATTTTAAAGAAATAGAGCAGTGAGAAGCAGTGTGGGGCGTGGTATATGTGGTGTGGGGAGGGGAATTGTACAGCCTCTTCACACCCGTTCTCCTGACGCACCGGGCAGAGGCGTTGCCTGCCCTCAGGATGCCTTGCACAATGGTCTGTGTTCCCGTACTGTAATCAACACTTTATTTAGCACCTGTGATGCCTTATCGAAAATGCTACTGAATTGTTGTCTCTACTGTCTGCGATAGCAGGCTTGTGTGGATTCATTTGATATATTTTTTGTGGTGGGTTTGAGTGCTTTTTCTAATCAGGACTGGGCTCAGCAGCCTCGGTCATCCTTCCATGTGGGCCTTTGGTGTAACTGACTTCCTCAAAGCCCTTCCTACCTGCTCTGCACCCCTACTTTACACCAAATCAATGGGGCAATGTCTGCCACCATAGGAGATCTCCAGAAGGCACAGCCACAGCACAAAGGGGTAAAAAGGGCCTACAGGGCAGGCTCTCTGCATTGCCATGCTGCAAAGTGACTGGCCAGCTTCCAACAGTTGCAAGCGAAAACATTGCCAGTACGTGATGAGACAAGGGGGCTTCTGTAGCCATGACCTTGATCTAGGCACTCATCAGGAACCCTAGCAGGATTCCTACTGGGGATAGTCCCAGGTGGTGAGGAGGGGAAGAAGAGAGTGATATACAATTTAATACCTTTCCATGGCACTTTTTGAAGCCAGTCTTTAGAGGTCTCCTGCAGGAATAGAATTGTCTATAAAAATCTTATAGGATTTTCTGAGAAACACCTGCAGCACCCTATTGGCTTCATCCCTTTTAAATTCTTAGGACTTTGGTATAAAGGGGATAAGCTCTGCCATGCCAGCCAAATCAGCTGCCAAAACCTCCCAGGCACTCGGTCTGCAAGTGGCTGATAGCTCCCGCTCTGGAGGGCGTAACCTCTTCGTTCCCACAATCCACTGCTCTCAGCCAGCTGGAAACTGACAATCAAGCTTCAAACTTCCATCTAACACTACCTCTGAGTTCTCCCAAGGGGCTTCATGGGGAGCCCCATCCTTTGAAATGACCCTAAAGCAGGAAATGCTCTCCCGCAAAGAGCCTTGCTGTCCATTGGATGGAAGTGCCAGAAAGGCCCGTGGACTGTGACCTACTCCTGCTTCTCACCCCATCAAAGCTATCTGCAGCTCCACCCCCAAACTTGTGTGGTCCTGGGGAAAAGGCTGATTTTTCCATTGGAGTAGGGTTCCCTGGCTCGTAAGGAAAACTAGCTTTGCAAGCTGCAGTGCAAAACCAAACCAAATGAGCATGCTCCAGGGGCAGAGGTTAGGGGCATTTAGGGGCAACATCTCCTCCAACAGTGGGCCTCTGACAGGGTGTGTTTTTTGTTTTGTTTGTTTGCTTTGTTTTTTGAGGGTGCTCATCTTGACCTCGTGATCACCTGCAGCTGCATTTGACATTGCTGGGTCCTGCAGACACTTTTCAGCTGTGAGTGCTGAACCCAAGATAAGGGGTCTCAAGCGGCACACCCTATAGCAGAAGCCAATTCTGAGAGCCGAAGCCTTTCTCTCATCCCCGCTTCCACCTGCCTCTACCTAACCCAGGGCTGGCTGCTGGGGGACAGCTCTCCCTTTTCTGTGCAAATGTCATTAATTGTGTGGAACTGCTTTGGGGGAAGGGAGGATGGGGGGGGGGGAAATATTCCCTAGCAGCACTGGCGTGTGCTCTCTCTCTCTCTCTCTCTCTCTCTCTCTGCACCCTTAGTTATAAAATGATTGTCCAGGTCCGTAAATATATGAAATACAAACTTGTTTTTAATGACTGAATTCATAACAAATAAAATTTTAATGCTGTATTTAATAAATTATTCTGAGAAAAATGGAGTGATTCTTGCAAAATGATCGTTTCTGTATGTACATGTGGCCCAGAACTCTGCACCTGTGATTTGGGATCATAGGGGATGTGTATGGCCCTTTAACTGCCATGAGAGGGAGGTGCTTTCACAGGAGTGGTTCTGTGTTTCCAGCAAGGGTCTGATGTTTGCAGACACATCTATTCATTCTGTAGCCTAATGATTTTGGGATGGGGGAGTAGCTATGTGTCTTAATGGCTGAATCTCATTTCCTAATCACTAGTGAATTGCCTGCTGTTAAAGCTACCCTATAATGGGGTAGAGTCTGATCCTCAGGTGCTGAGTTCCCTTAACTCCCATTGGCTTGGATCAGCGGGGGGTAGCTGCTAGATTATTTCACTACCTCTATTATGTGCCTTGCTGTGCTGAGAACGTACAGTTCATCAAAATAGCCAGCAGGTGCTGTCTGATCACTGGTGTGGTCTGAGCTCTCTGCAATTTAGTATGCAGGTTCGATGCAAGCTAGGGAATTAGAGGAGGAAAATCATCTCCAGGAAACAGGAGGATGGAAATGGAATAGCCAAGACTTGAGAGAAAAGGTTGGCGCCTAATCAGTTTGTGCCCACTTCTTGGCACAATGCTCCTAGAAAGTACATTTTAAAAACAAACAAATCCACAAACCATTGGTTGTAGACATGCTGCAGCTCTCCACCTGCATCATGTCCGAGAAAAGCAGAACTAAAGAAAAGCTAGAGCCAGGAAATTCTTTATTATCCACACACACAAGGCAGTGATGCCTGGGCTGTGGACGTGAGCATGTAAGTGGTATGGCCCTTTTAAGAAGGTTTTGATGACACTAGTAATATCACCAAGGCATGGGAGGGAAATTAAAAGCCACTTACTGCTGCTTTCCCAGTTTTGAAGGATGGCTCAGACTCATGAACCAGATACAACCTCTCCAGTCATGCCTGTCTGTTTCCATGCTGAAGGGGCTGGTGCTGCTCCCTGTAAATATTCATGGGATGCCCCAGGACCAAGCTCACTTATAAAGAGAGGAAAGTTAATCTCTCTCCCACCCCACTTTCTTGTCAGTCTTGTATGTTCTCACCTGAATCTGACTGCTGGCCAGGGCCTGGCCCCACCTGCTCCCTGCAATGAGATGCTACCTCCTCCCTAAAAGCAGTTTTCTCCTAAAACATGCCACAGTTCTAGCTCTGTTTATTCAGTGAACATTGGCAGCTGCCAGGAGCCTCACATTTCATCCACCTAAGCTGCTACCGCTTTCCCGCACCCACTTTGCTGTTGCTCATGTTCCTCCTTTAAAGCCTAATCCAAATCCCATTGGAGTCAATTATCTAGATCATGGTAGCATCTTGGAGTCCCTGCTGTGGAGCAGGTTTTGTGCTAGGTGCTGTACAAACCACAAAAAGACCCTGGAAAGAAATCTATAGGCTTGAATGGGTTTTGGATTAACCTGTGTTTTGGGCATGACCCAGGTCTCTACCTAGCTGTGGGTTTGGAAGAAGGTGGTATGAGCTGCCTCCACCCAGGGCTTTGCTTCTGAGCCCAAATCCCTGTGCAGCAGGACTGTGTTTTCTGAACAGAAGAACCCAGTGTGAGTCCCAGGGGACTGTCCTTATTCGGAGGAGCGGGGAATATGCCAAGCTAAAGGGCTGCTGTGACCCAAGATAGTAGCAAACAGCGTGCTGCATAGACGTGGGGGCGCTGCTTCGCTCACCAGGCTCGCGTCTACGTTGGCAGAGCTGTTTGCGGCGGGTGAGCCACGTGCCATGCTGTGGAACTCCCATGCAGCCCCTTTGCGCTCAGTGGTGTTGAAATCTCACGGGGCTGACCGAGCAGAGTCTGACAGGGTGCCTTGGGAGAGGAAAAGTGGGCTGGGGCTGAGGGAGGATAGCCATTGCCCTACACAGAGGGGTGGAGTCACTGTGCCTTCTTCTGGCCACAGAGGGAAAGGGAGGTGTTCTCTGCCTATGAAGCTCCTTTGCTGGTGCTCAGGGGGCTCTTCCAGCCTCCTGCTTCTAGCTGAGCCGTGAGATTGAACTGTGGTGCCAGAGCCCTGCAGAATTGAGCGCCAGGTGGGCCCTCCTGCTTACTCAGCCAGCACTTGTCCTCCTAGTTTTCCCTTTTAAATAATGCACGCGCCTCCTGCCTGTGAGCATCTGGCATAGGCTTCCAGCCTGCACAGGTGCCAGAGGCCTGCTAGGCCCTAGACAGCATGTCTTGCTTGGGCCTTCGTCTCACTTGGCTTCTCCCATGCTCCAGCGTGCTGGAGCTTGCTCGCCACAACTAGTTCCCCTAGAACGTTATGTTGGTTTAAAAGCCCCATTGCCTGAAACGTGTCTCCACTTTCCCAGTCAGGAGCAGACCGGTGTGCTGCAGGCCATGGGCCCTGGCTGAGCAGTGTCTCCATCCGCAAGCTGGGCTGTGGGGGTGCTGCGGAATCTGATCTGCTGCCAAGAAAATCCGACACCTCTCGATGCGTCATGATGGAAGCCTTTGCCCGGCAGGGTGCCCCGGTTGAGCAGCAGCAAGCTGACTGTCAAAGAATTGGCAGGTAACCTGGGTGAGACTCCCCATGAGTGCTTGCTCCAGTTTATAACGGCTTAGGGCTTAGTCCTGGTCCACTGGAGCTAGGGTTGCCAACTTTGGTTGGCTGAATTCCTGGAGGTTTCATCACATGACATTCTCTTTAATTAAAGGTTAATCTTTAATTCCTGGAGACTGCAGGATAATCCTGGAGGGTTGGCAACCCTAACTGGAGCCCGCTAGCAAAGCTGCCATTGAAGTCACTGGGAGCCCGTTTGGATCATAAGTTTCCACTGGATGACACCCTGACCTAGCTTAGCATTTTCTAAAGTAGCATCAAGGTTCATAGGAATTGCCAGACTGGATCATGGTCCATCCAGTCCAATATTTTGTCTCCAAGAGATGCTCGAGAAGAAGGTGAAAGATACCCTGCAGTCCAGAGACCCTAGGGAAAGCATTCTCCTGACTCCCAATAGGGTTGGCTCATGCCAAGAAGCAGGATGACTTGTATCCCTTTCAAGATTCTTGTTTGTTTAATCTTTACTGTTAGAACTCTGGGCATTTATGTGGATAACGAGAATATCCAATCTCCAATCCCTTTTTGAATCCTACCAAAGTCATAGCCACAATATCCCTTGGCAGTGAGTTCCACAGGGTAAATGAGCATTTGTGTGGAAAACGTATATTTCCTTTTATCCATTTTGAATTCATTCTTCAATTTGTTCTATTGTGGAAAGAGTGAACGGAAGATCTACCACCTCTATCTCATTCATTAGTTACTTTTATCTTGTACCCTTTTATTTGTCTCCTTTCTAATTAGTCCCAATCCTTTCAATCGCTTTCCATTCTGACAGCTTTATCCAGGCCCTTGGTCATCTTCCGCTCCGGTCTCTGAACTCCATAACTGAGCCAGGGAAGGATTGTTCCTTGCCCATTGCTGTTTCTGGGCAGAGAATGGCACCCTCGTGCATTGTGATTCATTTAAATTCCTAGAGCAAACTTCTTAAGTAACTCTTCTATTTTAAATAGAGAGGGTAGGGGTGTTAGTGGGTTTTTTTTTTTTTTGCAAGCTAATCGTTTCTATATTATGCATTTATTGGAGAATACCAAAAATAGCTCCTCTCTGTCCTTTTTATTTGCTGCCTCCTTTGTCTTTTTTTGTTTGTTCTCGTCCTGCCGTCCCATTGTGGAGCCTTCATCTTTCTGGCTCTTTCAATGTTGTGTGTGTTCTGCTAAACACTGTTTTGGCACCTGTCACTTTACTCTGTGTGTGAGGGAAAAATTTCGGGGGTGGGGGGGAGGGTGTCCTTGTCTCACAGATCAGTTTTCTCCTCCTTGATTGAGCAATTTTGGTTATTCACCATGTGCGTGCTTCCAAATGCATTTAGAACTGCCCTGCTTTCCACCTCTCCCCTTTGTCTGTTCAAACTGTAATCTTACTTGCTTGACGGCTGGCTGTTGCCAGTTGGATTTTTAACTTTATCTCTTGGTCTTAAACTATTAGGGAAATCGTGCACGCAAATAATCTGATCTTTTCCCCTTTAATTTGGGGGTGTGTGGATTTTGCTTCTCCTGCTCCCCCTGCCCTGTACCCTTTATTCCTTGGCACTGCATTTTAAAAAAGCTTTTTATTGTACTGAACTTTCAGTAGTTTTGTACATTTAAATATATTCTGTTAGTGACTGGGGAGGAGGGAAGCTCCCTGAACCTCCAGAATAACCTAGAATATATGGGGTGTTTTTAAGGGGCTGTATTTTAAAATACCTCTCTCTGTTAGGATGGAGAAAATGTTGGAATCACCCTCTCCATATCCCCCCAAAAATCTAGTAGAAACACTCCTGTGTCCTTTGTTACAGCAATTCTCATGGTTTTAATGCTTCATTGAACTTTTTATCCTTTTGAGGATTCTATAAGACAGAATTTCTGATGGTTGTGTACTGCTTTGCACTTTGGCACATTTATTATTTAAATAATAATAAAAGTTTAAAAAAAAATTAAAATAAATGAATGACGTTTCACACGCCCACCACAGCGTTTTTTCCCGGGGTTTTTTTTCATAGATACTTTGAAACATAGATAGTTTTTAAACTAGCAAATGTAACGATCATTCCAATTCTAGGTGTAAATATAATTCTTGGGTTTTGTAAGACTGTGTGTTGGCTCAAGGTCAATGTGCCCACTGAGTTTCCCACCTGCCTTCTGCCAGTGTGGGTTGCGCACCATATGTAAAATGCTATAGAACAGTGGTGCAAATTCCAATACGCTCCATTAGAATCCCTCAACTGGGGTCTGCTGCTTCCTACAGAAGACCCACTAGCATCAATAACGGATTGACCTGCTCGACCTTCTATCTTACAACTCGAGCTAGTTGGAATGGGAAAATCTGGAGTGGTGGGGAGATGGGAGATTGAGCTGCCCTGAAACACCATGGGTTGATTTTTATTATTATTATTTGTTTATTTTATTTTATTTTTCCATTTTTTTGATTTGACAGAAAATTGTGGTGGGGGGGGCGGAATTTGGTTTCAGTTTCTCTCAAAGCAGATTTTGCCCAAAGGTACAACCAATGAGCTGGATATTAAATGCCCAGCACCAGTGTTGTTCTAGTTACTGATCTTACTTTGCCTGTCACTCAAAATATTAGAGAGTTACCAGCCTAGCCTTGGGCCTGATTGCCAGGGCCTGGCACAGCTGCTTCACCTTCAGCTTCCTCAACAGTCAAAAATGCGTTCTTCTATGTGAGTGGCATGGTCCAGTGCACAGGGCTCCAGACTAGGGCTTGGATCATGACTGGGGCATGGGCTGTCATGCCTAGTGGTCAGAACAGCGGGCAGTTAGAGACCAGGATCAGTGCTGAAGGTCAGAGCCAGAATCAGGAGTCTGAGCCAAAGGATGGAGCTGAAGACAAAGGTCAGAGCCAGGAACTGAGCAGGGCTGGGAATGCGGCAGGCACAGGACCAATCACAGTTGTGAGCATAAGCATTGAGCGGCCGATGACCTACTGGTGCTGCTGGGCTTAAGAGTATGACCAATCAAGTGGGTCAGCCCATCAAGGCGGTTCTACTGTGGTCTCTCTGGGCTCATTCGTCTGCCTAGAGATCGAAGGAGCTAATCTGAGGCTCACGTGCAGGCCCTCGGTCCTGATAGCAGGAGACCAATGATCCTTATTTGCGGCCCTGCCAAAGACTCACTGGGTGACTTGCATGGGCCACTGCAGCCCATGCTTCCAGTCCTGACGTCTGTTTCTGGGTGGCCAGCTTCGAAGAACCAGGCCCATGCTCACAGCTCCCACTGCCTTGGGAGTAACAGGTATGTCTTCATCCAAAGGCAAAGATATCAGTCTGCAAAACCAGTGACTGGGATTGTTCAAAGAAACCTATGTTTAAATTTAAAAACAAGTCAGTGGGAACTGAACTAACTCTCTCAGGCTCCTAGGCAATTCCCAGCCATAAATGTTTTACTTCATGGTTTGTGCATTTAGCAGGGGAGGGGGAAAGAAGCAGCTATAAATTGTAATATGTGGAAAACATCTGCAACACTGTACAGTGCAACTTTAAGGGTACAGCATCTTTCATGCACATCATCCTTCACAAGCATAATCATACTTTGCCCTCCCATAACCTTTTCAGCCAAGGATTATTAAACTTCCCAAAGCCACGGTATGATAGGCAGGTATCTGTGACGGAGGTGGACCTGTAATAATGTTCTGAACATTGAGATGTATCATTTTTATGAACACAGTATGTGACTGGAAAATTATTGGTCTATTTTAATTTTGTGTATGACTATATTGAGCTAATGCGTATTGGATAGTAGTGGAAGGTTCATTGTATGCCTATAATGCTCAAATTTAATGGGGGACTGTGCCTGAAGGCAACAGCCAGGCATACACAACAGGGCAAGCTGTTAGCTTCATATAGGGTTGTCACCCATCCGGTTTTCACCCAGATGGTTTGGTTTTCGGCTATTGTGTCCAGGTGCCATTTGACAATCCTGGATGTCTGTGTCTTCTCTTTTTTTAATTGGGGGGAGGGGGGTGAAGAGGTGGAGCAGAAACAGGGCCTTGGGAGAAGAGGTGGGTACTGGAGGGAAGAGGTGGGGAAGGGGCGGGGCCTGGAGGGAAGAAGTGGGGAAGGGGGCAGGACCTAGGGGTCTGGTTACCAGCCATTAGAAAGGTGGCAACCCAAGCTTGATGGGTCCTCTCGCCTGTCTCCAATAAGTTGCAAACCTTGTTTTACCAGAGCTGGGAGTTGCAAGATCAAAGGGCAGTTGTAGAGAAGCTTGATTCATGACCAGGGGAGTGAGCTGCGGTAGGGTGCCCAGGGGACTGTGCATGACCTCTAGCAGGGAGACAAGCTGACAGAGAGAGAGAGGCTCTGCAGAAGTGTCCTCAGGGAGTTAGGCCCACATCCTCAAAGTTATTTAGGTGCCATTGATTTCATGAGGAGTTAGGTGCCCACATACTTTTTGAGGGTCTGGGCCTTAGTCCTACCAGCATCACACTGTGGAAGATGGTTAGCAACCAGCGATGCTACACATGCCTATAGTGTCCTTTATTGTTTTTAAAGTGTCTTTTCGTGAATTGCTTTTGTTCTAAATAAATGAGTCATTGCTTTAAAGAGGCTGTTTGCTCACTGATTAGCACTGTCTGTGCCCCGGAGGGAACAGAGGTGCAGGTCTGGACATAAGTCAGACCTGCTGAGGTAAATCATGGTTGATACACAGGCAACTGCAACCCAGGGCCTGGGTCAAAAGTGGGAGAATCTCAAGTCCAACCTGAGAGACAGGCAGTGGCCTGAGATCTAGAGGGTGTGCGCTTGGCTATACCAGGAGGAGTTGGAGGGGCAGTTAAGATGGTGGTTATTCCTACATTACAGACAGAGAAACGGGTACGGAGCAGTTACAGGCCTGATCCTGCAACACTGCAGTTGATGGAAGTTTTACTGTTTTATTCCAATAGAAGCAGGATCAGCCCTTTAAGAGCCAGATTTTCCAAAAGGCAAAGCACCCACAATCGGGGCATGTTGGGTGCTGATCTCTCTTGGAAATCTGGCCTTTATTTCAGTGCCTGAGCAGGAGCCAAGCTCCTCTGAAAATCAGACCCCAGTTGTGGACACCGAGCACTTGAAATCTGGCCCAGACCTCTCTGGAAAACCTGACCCTTAGTGACTTGGCCACGCCTACCCAGTAGGTCAGTGGCAGATCAGGGAATAGAACCCACAGGTTCTCACATTAAGTCCCCTATCCTAACCTCTAGCTCTCCCTCCTTCCCTCTGTAACAATTATAAAAAGCAGCAGCAGGAAAGAAAAACTCAAGGAAGAAAATGTATTTCAGAAGAGATTTGAAAAGACAGGGGAAGGTGTGGGGTTATCTTGGAAATAAGTATTAAGGGGGCTGTTGGAAGCATAAAGGAACACCCCAGATGTTTATGAAGTGTGAAGGGGACACAGTAGGAAAAAGAAGCCTCTGTCTTCTAATGTTTGAAAATGAAGAGAAACGTGGGTTAATAGATTCCAAGACCAGAAGGGACCATTGTGATCATCTAGTGTGACCTCCTCTCTCTCACAGGCCAGAGAACTGGCCCCAAAATAATTCATAGAGCAGATCTCTTGGAAAAACAGCCTGTCTTGATTTAAAAATTGTCAGTGATGGAGAATCCACCAGAACCCTTGGTAAATTGTTCCAATGGTTAATTACTCTCGCCTTTAAAAATGTGCACCTTAGATCCAGTCTGAATTTGTGTAGCTTCAACTTCCAGCCATTAGATTGTTATATCTTTCTCTTCTGGACTGAAGAGCCCGTTATTAAATATTTGTTCCCCCTATAGGTACTTAGAGGCTGTAATCAAGTCCCCCCTTATTCTTCTCTTTGTTAAGCTAAATAGATTGAGCTCCTGGAGTTTATCACTAAGGCTTGTTTTGTAATTTTTTAAATCATTCTCGTGACTCTTCTCTGAACCCTCTCCAATTTATTAATTGTGGACATCAGAACTGGACACAGTATTCCAGCAGCAGTCGCAGCATTGCCAAATACAGAGGTAAAGTAACCTCTCTCCTTCTATTTGAGATTTACCCATTTATGCATCCCAGGATCACATTAGCGCTGTTGGCCACAGAGGCGCCCTGGGAGTTCATGTTCAGCTGATTATCCACCACAACCTCCAGATCTTTTTCAGAGTCACTGCTTCCCAGGATAGAGTCCCCCATCCTGCAAGTTTGGTCTACATTCTTTGTTCCTAGATGGATACATTTACATTTAGCCATATTAAAACACACATTGTTTTCTTGCGCCCAGTTTACCAAATGATCCCAATTGCTCTGAAACTGTGACCCGTCCTCTTCATTATTTACTACTCCCTCAATTTTTGTCATCTGCACACTTTATCAGTGATCTTTTGTGTTTCCTTCCAGGTCATTGATAAAAATGTTAAATAGCAGTGGGCCAAGAACTGATCCCTGTTGGACCCTACTGGAAACATACCTGCTCGATGATAATTCCCCATTTACAATTACATTTTGAACCTAAAAGTTAGCCAGTTTTTAATCTGTGTAATGTGTGCTGTGTTAATGTTATAGCATTCTAGTTTTTAATCAAAATGTCACATGGTACCAAGTCAAACACCTTCCAGAAGTTTATTACATCAACACTATTACCTTTATCAACCAAACTTGTAATCTCATAAAAAAAAAAATCAAGTTAGTTTGACAGGATCTATTTTCCATAAACCCATGTTGATTTGCATTAATTACATTACTCTAATTTAATTCTTTATTAATCAAGTCCTGTACCAGCTGCCCCATTATTTTGCCCGGGATTGATGTCAGGCTGTCAGACCTATAATTACTCAGGTCATCCTGTGAGGTGATCCCCTGGGGTGCAGCCTGGGACTGTGGGGCTGCTGTACCCCCTGAACTCTCTCCAGCCTGGGCTGTCTCTCACAATGTCTTGCTAGTGACTAGCAGCAAACCCCTCCAGGCACTGTGATCACTCAGCACAACAGCATGTGGAGCCCCACACGCAGCTAGATTGCAGGAATGCTCTCAGAGCTACTCATGAATCACACAGAGAAAGGCACCAGCCAAATACCGCCAGCTCCCAGTCTTGTACCTCAGGAATATACTGTCTAGCACTGCTCAAGACGAGCAATGCAGATTTATTAATTGGTTAACCACTTCATCAACGGAAAGTGGAGATACACCAGCCTTTGTCAAACCTGAGCAGATTTGCCCCACACTTCATACAAACTCATAAATTTCTCAACAAAAAAGGTAGGTTTTATGTGATATTAAGTGATAGGCAAAAAGTCAGAGTTAGTTACCAAAATAAATAAAATATAACCACAGAGTCTAAACTCTCAACCCGATTAGACTGGGCAACAACTAGATTAAGCAGTTTTTCTCACCCCACTGGATATTGCAGTCCTTAGTACATAGATTTCACCCTTGAAATCTGTGCCAATCTCCTCTGTTGGAGTTTTATATAAAAATGAGGAATATGGGGTTGCAGGACACTCCCCCAAGGTATAGAATGTCACACATCCCATTTACCCTTTTTAAAGCGGACGCAAAATTAGCATTCTTCTTGTCTTTTAGAATTTCCCCAGTGCTCCAAGACTTATTGAAAATCCACTTTAAGGGTCCAGAAATCTCCCCAGTCAGCTCTCTTAAAACTCTTGGATACAAGTTCTCTGGATCTGTTGATTTAAAAATTTCTAGCTTTAGGAGTTTCTGTTTCACATCCTGCTGAGAATACTAATGAAATGAAAATACTATCTCATCTGTTTTGATTCTGAAATACAGACCAGAAATATTTATTGAACTCTTCTGCCTTTCCTGAATTATTATTGATAATTCTACCATTTCCATCTAGTAATGGACCAATACCATTGTCAGGATTAATTATGTTCCTAATATATTTAAAAAACTCTTTATTGTCCTTAACTCTGGCCATAGATTTCTCCTTGTCCCTTTGCTTTCCTACAATTCCTAACTTCTGATTTATATTCATTACTATCAACTTCTCTCTTCTTCCATTTATTATATAGTTCCTTTCACTGTCCCTCTAAACCAGGTCAGTTCTCTTAACCACTATGGTCTTCTTTTTGATTGTATTTTGTGGGCACCATATGTAGGGGGGTAGTCAATTATTTTTTGTCCAGGTCCAAATTTCTTAGTCAAGGTATAGTCAAGAGTCAGACTCCAGAGGAACATTTTTCACACTGCAATAACAATAATAAGTGACTAAAAAATGTCCATATTTGGCCCACAGTTTGCCTATTGACTACCCTATAGTAACATGTTCTTAAATGATTCCCAATTATCATTCACATTTTTCTGATTAAATTCTTTCTCCCAGCAGATTTGGTTCATAATTGTTTTCAGCTTCGTGAAACTGTCCCTATTAAAACATCAAATAAATATTACTGGTCTGGGCTTTATTTTGCTTGCATATTATAAATGTGATCTTCATGATCACTTGTACCTAAGCTACCATTAATTTTTAGCTCAGTGATCAGTTCCTCTTAATCTGTGAGGACAAGAATTCCTTGTATTGGCTGCAACACTTCTGGAGTTAAGATAGTGTTTAGAAATTCTGAGGATGTCTTCATACTGGCAGCATGAGATCTCCAGCATATGTCACTCAAATAGAAGTGATCACACAGCTTTTTTCCCCTACACATGTTAGATAGGTCATCCTGTTCCCTAGCATGATTTGGTCTGTAGCAAACACCAACTGAGACCCCCCCACCTCACCCCGCTTGTGCTTTATCTGTTAGGACACTGATTCATAAGCCTTCAAGATCACTATCTTTTGAGTTATCAGTGACTAAGAAACAGGGAATGCCTTTTTCTGATGTAGAGTGCCATTCCCCCTTTTCCCACTCTATCCTTCCTAAATAGGTTACAACCATTGATTTTTAACACTTCAATAGTGCGATTCATTACACCAGGTTTCAATAATACCAACTAGATCGAATTTAGACTCATAAATGAGCAAGTCCATTTCCTCTTGTTTGACTCCCAGGCTTGTAACATTGGTGTAGAGGCCATTCAAGAATGTCTTTGCTGTGTATCCTTTGGTTCCTTGATTAATTTTGACATAAACATGTCCCTCTGGACGAGGCTGGACAGACCCCTGTTGCATGCTTCTTTCACAGAGAATTGTCTTTGGAAGATGCTCTGCTTTGGGGAGTGGCAGAAGAGTCTGGTACCTGCAAGATCCTATTGGGCCTACATAATGAGATGAGAACCAAAGGTGACCAGGTGCCTTGCAAGCCACAGGGCACCCGAATAAGATAAGTCCCTGTGTTAAATACCTACAAGCTCTGAGGGTTGTGGGGGCGGGGGAGGAGAGAGAGTTCTATAGAGCCAATAACATAATGAAGGAGCTCTATCTGGTAATAAGACTGGAAGCAGACAAATGGTTATTGGATCCCAGACCGGCTAGGGACGACATCTGGCCCTGGCTCACAATGATATTTCTGCAGATCAATTATATTGCTTTTAGAATGCACTGGATCATACCAAACAGGCAGGTATGGGGAAAACAGCCCAGGGCCCTTTCCACAGGTTTGGTCGCTTACCCCCGCCACAAATCAGCAGCTCTGAGCACCATCGCTCTGGCCATGAGCTGATCATATGGGTCACATCCAGCCTCTGATGGCAGGTTTGGGGTTCTGCTGCCCCTCCTTGACAGCACTCATGTCCTTTTCCCCCAGGATCCGCCATTTCAAAGATCTGAATGGTGCAGAATATATGCAGAAATACATGTTTCTGTTGAAGTTAATGGAAAAACTCCTATGGACTTTGAAGGGAGTAGGATTGGGCTCATTCTGAGTACTCAGGTCTTTGGAAGAAGAAATAGCAAAGATCAATGTCTGTAATCTGGAGAGACTGTCTCCCCTGCTCCCGGGCCCCAGCAGCTCAATCGATTTTACCGTAGCCTCCCTTGAAGCTTTCATACAGGTCCATAAACACTGTTCAGAAGGAGGAAGCATAAACAATCCCACCGTGATTGTAACCAGATGACCCCTGTGCTCTTGGAAATCAGACACATACAGTATCCGGCAGGTTCCACTTTTAGCCTCAATTTGCATTGATTCTCAGCCGGCTTCCCTTCTCCTCCCTCTCCCCTTGCACAGCAAAGGCGGAACTGACAGCTGTCAGGTAATTAAGGCTCCATGTCCCTCTCTTAGAGAACAAAAGACCATGGGTGTGCTGAAGCGTGTGTTAGGAAGCTCATGGTTCTCTAAGGGCTGAGCAAAGAGTGAGCCCTCCGGATCCATGCGCCCAGTCCACTCGCACTGCAAGGAGGTATTAAAATCCCTGTAAACCGAGCATCCTTTGCAAGAGAGTATTTCTACACATGCACAAAGCCCCACTTCCTGGTGCACTACAGCTCCTGGTCTACACTGGGTTCTTAGGCCAGGGAAGAAGCAGAGCCCTGGGGATTGCCTTCCCTTTAAAGACAGCAGCAACTGCCCTCCAGCCGCTCCTTTCTCTTAGGCTCCCACCCTTTTTTGCGCCACTCCTTGGGTCCCTGCTCTGGAGGGATTGCTGGCAACGCTCAGGCCTGTTCTCCGGCTAGTTGCAATAAGGTGTGGGGAGGGAAGGACTTTTATTTTGACTGCAGCCTTCCCTGCTCGTTCTGCTGTGCTGCCATGGGGTGGCAGCAGCCTGCCTCTCATCTCTGCTTCCCCTCCTGCATGGGGCTGCGTGGCCTAGTTAGGCTGGGGCGCTCCGGCCTGTGGCCTTCTGCTTTTGTGCATCTTGTGTTCTGCAAAGGATCCGTGGCTTGCTTTTTCCTCTCTCCTTCCAGCCCGTTTGCTTCGGATTCTTCAGTGTGCCAGCAAGGCGGTGGAGGGGAAACCAGAAGCCAAGGGATGATGCACCGCTGTGTGGTATATGACGGGCCTACTTACACGTCCGTGCAATGCAAAAACCCAGAGTCTACCCAGTGGGAGTTGCAAAGCCATCTGAGTTTGCCTTTTATGTCTCTTTGAAATGGCGGATCCTGGGGGAAAAGGACATGAGCGCTGTCAAGGAGGGGCAGCAGAACCCCAAACCTGCCATCAGAGGCTGGATGTGACCCATATGATCAGCTCATGGCCAGAGCGATGGTGCTCAGAGCTGCTGATTTGTGGCGTGGGTAAGCGACCAAACTTGTGGAAAGGGCCCTGCGCTGTTTTCCCCATACCTGCCTTTTTGATATGATCCAGTGCATTCTAAAAGCAATATAACTGACCTACAGAAATATCACTGTGAGCCAGGGCCCGATGTCATCCCTAGCCCTCTGGCGCAGCGGTATTCAGACAAAGAGAAACTCCTCCAGAGGCTGGGAGATAGCCCCGCATTGGGCTTCAAGCTAGACCCTGTATGGAGACCTACCTTGGGAAGACTGATGCCTGGAGTGTGGCCCCCCTGCCAGTCTTGGATTAGGGAGGGGATTTTGGAGGGCTTGTGTTTCCCAAACACATAGGACCCTTCCACCCACATGGAATGGAGAGAACATTCGGATCTGCCTCGAGCTATAAATAGTAGAAGGCAGACTGGTCTAGTGATTAGAGCAGGGAGCCTTGGAGTTAAGACTCCTGGTTCTATCCTTGTCTCTACTTCTGACTCATTGTGTGACCTTGGGCAAATCACTTAACCTGTCTGTGCCTCAATTGCTCCATCTAAAAAATAGGATACGATATCTCCTTGTCTAGGGGGCTGTGACTCTTTACCCCTTAATGGTGGTGAAGCAGTTCAGCACATTTTATCGAAGGATCCCAGAGAAGCACAGGATATGGTTCTATTGAACACTCCCATCTGATTTTTGTTTTCAGCTGTTCCCTTTGGGTGGCACATTTGAAACACATGAAACAAGCAGCCTGATAAGTTTCCTTCCTGGCTGAGCCATTTCTACTTTGGACTCAGTGGAAGCAGACCCAGCTGTAGACTATTGAGGGGCGATCACTTAGTATTCCATAACAGTTCTGCTTTTGCTGAGCCCGCCCCCCCATGGAAATGACAAGGTGAGAAGGAGAATATATCCCTTTTCTCCCCTTTTCCTGGCTTTGTTTGAGCTGCTCCTGGAAGGCACGGGGGTTGCTCTGGGGGTTTTAGAAAGACTGTTAGGGGATTTACCACCACACACCAAAATCAGAGGGGGAAATCCTGCAGCAGTATTCAGGCAGGTGCAGAGCTAGGAGTCATCTTCATTTCCAGCCTGCTCCTTTCTTTAACTCCTGTTTCTGGAAGCACAGATGCCCTTCTCTCTGATGATCTATGTCATGGTGTCTATCCCTGCCTATGGGCACCGTCTGCATCTCCCAGACCCAAAGAATAAAGAGCCTCTTGCTACCAGAAAAGGCAAGGGCCCCATCAAAACACACCCAGTGCTTTGGCAATTCAGGAACCTCTGCTTCCTGCAATACCAAGTTCACATTAAAAAGATGGAAGAAGCAACTGAGTAAACTGCTGCAGTTTTGGGACAGGAATTGCACGAAACTGCCCCTGAAAACGCAGTTATTCATTTCAGGACAAAATGTTTACAGATTTCAGGTGTCTCCAGTTTTGGGTGCTCTACTTAAGACACCTTAGGCCATGCTTACACTGGGAGCACTTCACTGGTATAGTTACATCCACAAAGTGCTCCCAGGATTTAGCTTATACGTACAAAGCTGTGCTTTGTACAAGTTTAGTAAAACCACCCCCAGGAGTAAAACAGGCTCTACCGGTAAAAGTGCAGCTCTGCCAAGACAACTGCACCTACACTAGGGACTTCTGCCAGCAAAGCTGTGTCAGTCAGGATCAGACCTCTTCTCACCCTTGACTATTCTCGCTATGCCAGCAGAAGTCTGTAAGGTACAGCTGGCCTAGGGACCAATTTTCAGAGGTGCATTTTAGGGAATTAAGGAGTCCTCTGCACCACAGAAAATCAAGCAGAAGACATCTCAGTGTGGAAACCCCAAAATTGCAGCACCCCAAATCGGGAAAAACTGAAAATCTGCCTGTATCTTTCAACACTTGAGTTCAACCTGGGATTTCACTCAAACAAGCAACGGGCCAGAGGACTCAGGTTTGAACAATTCTTTCTTGAATCAAAAGCTTTGGAACTCTGTGCACCCAGCACAGACAAGAAGAGCATATTGTTGGCTGTTGAGTTAAATTCCAACAGGTGCATCATCTTTCTGGTCTTCTTAAGTTTCATCAGACAAATTCACAAACGAACGTATCCCTTACTTTGTTACCAAGACATATCTAAATTCTATAGAAATGTTTTCATTATCATGGTGGAAAACGTGGACCCAATCATGCTCTTAGCAACCCTGGGATAAATCTGGAGTGCGCCCTTTTAACACAATTGTAGACACACGCATAGGAAAGAATTTGTCCCTATAATGCCAAGTCCTGGTCTACACACCCAGTTGCATCAGTTTCACTCAATCACTTGACCTTTAATGAAACTGGTGCAATTTCTGTGCAAGCCCTACCCAACCAATGCTCTACAGCAGTGGTTTTCAACCTTTTTTCACTTGTGGATCCCTAAAAAATTTCAAATGGAGGCGAAGACGCCTTTGGAAATCTTAGACATAGTCTGTGGACCTCTGGTTGAAAACCACTCCTCTAGAGCTACTTATTTTGGATAGGGCAACCCTGTTGTGTTAACACCTACTACATTAAGAAGATGCCAGTTTCTCTTGTGCAGGGTAAAAAGGGAACTGTGAAATTTGTTAGTCTCTAAGGTGCCACAAGTACTCCTGTTCTTTCTGCTACTCTGAAACCTGTCAAGATTCATGGGGAGTTTCTTAAGGGAAAGGGAGAAAGCCCCCCCCCCCCCCACACACACACAAAGAGCTGCTTGCCTTTAATGCCCTCTCCTCTCCCAGTGAATTCTTGGTGAGATCAGATGGCCAGATAAGTTCAAACTGAGATGTTTAGGAGAGGATACAAGAAAAAGAAAATGGGATTCTCCTGAGTCTGTTGTTGGCTGATATGTTTGTTTCACATCATAACTCAGTGACAGAATGGCAGCAGTCACAGGGACAGGTACCTGCTCATTCTTCATCCCTGAAAGAGCATAGAGGTAGTGTGAAGAGATGGAACAGGGGGACAAAGATGACTAATAGAGACGGGCCCATTCCGCATTCTAACACTCCTGAACTTTGCGGTGGGGAAGCGAGAGGAGGTTTCAAGTATGAGCCAGAGTTCAGAATGTTGCAAAGGGCCCTTACCTTGGACCATAAGCCCTGACTGCATCACCCCACAAGTGAGTCACAATTTGCATGTTATTGGTTACACCCCGCTCTAGTGAGCAACCTGTACTGGAGATCAACAGCTCCCGGAAAAGTGGAGGTGGTAGGTCTGGGTTTTTGTTTTTTTAAATTAATTTAGTTCTATACTGTACAAATCAAACCATTCACTCAGCACTGCCGGTTACAGTTCAGAGGCCCATGATAAGCTTCTAATTTGATGCATAACCTGATAAGTGGCCAAAGCACAAGCTATGCAAAGGTGTAAAGAGAATAAACACACAGGGCAGTGACTATCTTTTTGTTCTGGGTTTGTACAGCACCTAAGCACAATGAGGTCCTGGTTGGTAACTAGGGCTCAGATGCTACCATGAAACAAATATATAATAATAGCAATACACAGAGAACCTCACCATCTGCCAAAGACAAACAGAAGCATCAACGCAATATTGCCACTCCTTCGCTTTGGCTGCACAATGGAGCAAACCTCCCAGCCCCCAATGGGTTGCAGGCTCTAAGAAATCAATTAATTTTTGGGGCAAGGGAGTGGAATATTGTTTCCTGAGGCAGCTGATGTATGTGTAAATTCAAATCAATGCGCTTTGATATTTCTGACTTCATAAAATTGGAGTGCCCTCAGAAAAAGAGACTTCTTCATACAACAGGGGAACTCAAGGGGCTGAATCTGCTATCTCCTCTCATAGTTTGTCATTGGTGTTACTTTGTTGATTTCTATTGTTAGGAAGATCAGAATCAGGCCCAATGAGCTAATTCAGCTGTTAAATTTATAGTATTTATTCCCCTATTTACAGAGCCTGAAGTGTCCCTGTCCAATACTTGTAAAAGAATTAATTGTTTCACATTAGTGGATTTACAATTCTGTGGATTAGGGGATTCCTTTCAGGTATTCCCAGCAGGAGGGCTGCTAACTCTGGGACTTTCACACCACCATTGTGGAGAATGTGACAAATGCAGGTGAAAATCTTATTCAACACCCCTCTGGTCCTGAAATGGTGTGTGGATTTTTTTGAGCAATTCTATATCTTTCTTCAGAAAAAGCTATTAATACATTTCACCCACGCTTTAAAAAGAAAAAAAAATTGCGGGGGAGGGAGAAGGCTGGAGGGGATTTTGCAAAGGTTCAATCTTCTCAGGCTTTGACAAAAGGATAGGGGAACCGTCCTGAAGGGCAGAAAAGAATTTTCTGATTTTAATAGGTGGTAGCTTTTGTTTAGCTCTTAGCACCCCGCTGCTGGACACCATCAGCTAAAAGAACAGCTAATACTAGCAAAAACAACGAGGAGTCCTTGTGGCACCTTAGAGACGAACAAATTTATTTGAGCATAAGCTTTTGTGGGCTAGAACCCACTTCATCAAATGCATGCCACGAAAGCTTATGCCCAAATAAATCTGTTAGTCTCTAAAGGTGCCACAAAGACCCCTCCTTGTTTTTGCTGATACAGACTAACACGGCTACCACTCTGTAATCTGTCACCATGCAAAGCTAATACAAGGTAATTCTAAAATATTTTTGAATTGGAGAGACTTTTATTAGCCAGAGACATTAACACATCTGTATTGGGTTAAAAATTAATGGATTTTCCCACTCTCACCCACGCAGAAACACACCACCAGACTTTGCTTTTATAGGGAATGTTGGTAATTTTCCATCCTAAGACACTTTATTATATGCAGCAGGCATGAGATAGGATTGATTTTTCTAGAAGAAAAATCAAAACCCAGCTCTGTACAGAAAAGAATTCTGAGCGTCTAGTGTCCTAGGAAACCCCTGCTGTGAAATCATAAACATTAACATTTATGATTTGAAAAAATAATGATCCTGAAGGCACCAAGATTCTCCAGTTACTGTTTGTTTCTTTTAGCTGCTTTATACCAGACGTCTTTCCCTTATTGACTTCAACGGAAACTGCTCCTTACTTTTAAAAATCTGTCCACTTATTTGAGCACCTAAATACAGATTTAGGAGCCCAAAGGGAAAATCTTGGCCTGGGCCATTTTGTGGTGCTCACAGGGAAAGCAACAGCACCCAGTGCTCAGAACTTGGATCTGGGCCCTACTCGCTTTATGGTTAAATAACAGAGCACCTTTGTCTGAAAAGCGAAGCTAATGCCATGTACCTGGAGACTTGTCAGAAAGCATCACAAGAGACATGATGGCGGAAGGCACTTGACTGGGGTTGTCGCCCCTTCCTCATAAATGCCCTCAGCAGCCAATGAAATATACATTCCTGTGCTCTTTTGATTATGCTCAGCGTGGCCCATTAACAGTCCCTTGACCCTTGGTACGAGTGGAGGACCTGGCCGTCAGGCGGCATGCTGGGTGGTGTCCTCCCTCCACCCGAGAAGTGGCTGGCTGTCCGGGGGCCCGGCTGCCCCCCGTTGTCCGCTACCTCGTTTAACGTCCTTCAGCCTGGCGGGGGCAATGCAACCCCCGAGCGCGCGCGCGGGCATTTGCAGCGCTGTGGAGGGTTCACTACGAGCCTAGGGCAAGGCGGAGGGAAATCCGGGGTAAGGTTTTGAATGTCTCGTGGAAGCACATGCAGCAAATTCCCTTCACCTGAGGAAGTTTTTTTTTTTTTTTTTTTAAACTGCCCCAAATTGTCTTTCCCGGTGCAGAGTTCCTTCTGCTGGAGTCGCAGCCGCAGCCCCCCCCCCCCCTCCCCGGGAAGGCAGGCGCCCCCAAGACTTCCTCGCCACTTGCACCCCCCGGTTTCTCGGGGGCAGAGGGCGGCCGGGCCCCCCCGGCACCCGGGCGAGGCTTGGGCGGGAAGCGGAGGCGGGCGGGGACACGTCCAGCCCCGGGGGCACGGGCGGGGGAGGCCGCGGCTGCGGGCCCCGCTGGAGAGCGGAGCCGGGGCGGGCAACCGGCCGGCCGGCGGGGCTCCGGGAACGGCAGCCCGGCCGCGGTAAGACGGGCGGGGCAAAAGGGGCACAGACACGGGCTGAATCGCCGGGTCAGGTGAAAGGGGCTGGATTCCGCTCTCCCCGGCCGCTGCTCGGACCCGCCTCTGGGTCCCAGCGCCCGAGCGCGCCGCGGCCGCCCGTGTGCCCGGAGCTGTACGGAACCAGCACGCCTGGGAGCCGCCATGACGCTACGCGGGACCGGGGGGAGGGGAGGATAGGGTATGGGTGCCGCCATGATGTTCGGCGCATGCGTGGTGGCTTACGGAGGTGCTCCATTGAGAAGAATCTGGGGAGGGGGAGGAGCCGAGGCGTGAGGCGCCGCCGAAGGGGCGGGGCTAGGCTCCGGGGCGCCGCTCCCTCCCTCCGGCCATGGCCACTGTGGATACCGAGGTGAGTGAGAGCGGCAGCGTCCATCTACCCCGGGCGGGGGAGAAGGCGGGGAGGGGGGTTAAGTGGTATCACCCAGGGCCAAACAGGCTCTGTGGGAGGAGAGGAGGGGCCCTGTCCCCCGCCCGCCCCATGGTTCAGTCCAACTCCGCGCTGAGGGGAAGAATGTGGGAGCTGCTGCCATTGGGGGGGGGGCATGGGACTCTGTATAACTCACACCCCTCCCCGGCTAGCGAGTGGTATGGGCCATGCAGGTGCCGGGGCCCGTGATGGGCAGCCGCCAGGCAGGTTCCGGGGCCCACGTGGCCATGAGCCGGGCAGAGGTGGAACTGAGCCCGGCAGCGTCCGGGGCCCGCGCTGGCCGTGGGGGGTGAGCGCCGCGGGGGCCGTATGGCTCCCTCAGGGTCCCGGGCCCGAGGCTCCTCTGGGCCGCTCAGGGGGCAGGGCCCCGTGCGGGGTGTTATGAGCCATTCAGTGCCCCGGGCCCACGGGGCGGGGATGAGCCGGGCAGGGGGCGGGGCGCGCGAGGGGTCGGTCCCCCTCCGAGCCGGCCTGGGGGTCCGCGGGGCTCGGCGGCCCCATGGGGATCAGGGGCCCCATGGGGCCGTTACTGGCCCCATGGGGGTCTCTGGGTGCCGGTGTCACTGGCCCCGGAGACCCGTTTGCCAGGTGGTTGCCTCCCCCCCCGAAAGCCGAGGTGCAAAGCCTTCCACGGGGGGCAAGCCATGCGCGGCTCCTGGGGGTGGGGCGTGAACCATGGAAGCTGGGGGGGGCTGTAACGGGAGGGATGGGGGGAGTCTCCGCCTTTTAGGGTGACTGTGTGTCCCTGACCCCTGTGCTGAGCCCTGTCCCACCCTGGCCAGTTTTGTAAGAAGCGGCTCGTCGCCCTGGTTTTCGTAAAACCCGCGGGCGCCGCGCTGAAGGGTGCTGAACCGGTGACTTTGACAGCGGGCTGCTTAATCACATGTGGGCCTCAAGCACCATCCCCCCACACCCATCACCTACTGACATGGGGGGCAGCTTCTGAGGGCCCTGTCCTGGCAAGAGGAATGAGTCCTGGGGATACATTAACCCCAGAGATCACTAGGGAGCTGCATGGTGTGGGCCCCAGCGGGTAGTTATGAAAGGAAGATTGATTGTCTGTTTCTTATTCACTGTTGGGATTTTCAGCACTCGCTAGAGGGGGAGATGATTCCCCCACTCCAGTGGTGACAGCTGATAGGCACTTACCCTCCTCACATGCACACATTCAGGGCTTCTCTCAAGACCAGCTCCCTCTCCCCCCAAAATAACCTTGTGACTAATGTATCAGTTTCACCGCAGTCCCAAGTAACTCCGAGGGTACTGTGTCAATACTCTTCTGCTCTGCCCTCCCCTGCACATTGAAATCAATATAAAATTTCCTTCTTCTTCCAACTTAACCAATGAGTACAACATAACCCCCTCACATGCACAACCAATTAATCAAGGGGGTGGTGTTTCATTACCATCCACTCACCTCAGTTATAGGATGTGTGGAGATTTTGGAGGGATGCATTTAGAATCAATACAACCTCTTAAACAAGTGAAGTTGGAGGTGGTGAAAAGGAAATACATTTTTATTAAACAGGCTCATTCCAGATTACAGTGAGGAAAATGAGCCTTCAAAAAGAGCAGAAGTTGGCATCTTGAGCTGGAGTGGGGGTGATGGGACTGTGGGGAGTTGGGTCGGCAAATTTTCCATTGGGGAAAACTACTTTTTGGGCCTAGGAACTTTTAAGGGTTCCATGAAAATGAAGGAGATTCCAGGCTGCTCTTTGGTTGCTGAGTGTGTATCAACTGGCATCCTTTTCTTTTCCCTTTGCCTGCTTGGCAGTAGTTTAGATGAGGAGGGCTCCTGGTTACTACAGAGAATTCTTTCCCCGGTGTCTGGCTGCAGGGTCTTGCCCAGATGCTCAGGGCCTAACGGATCACCATATTTGGGGTCGGGAAGGAATTTTCCCCTGGGTTAAGATTGGCAGAGATCCTGTTTTTTTAAATGTTTTCCTTCCTCTACAGGGTGGGGCATGGGTCACTTGCCGGTTTAAACTAGTGTAAATGGTGGATTCTCTGTAACTTGAAGTCTTTAAATCATGATTTGAGGACTGTCAGTAACTCAGCTAGAGGCTATGGATCTATTATAGGAGTGGGTGGGTGAGGTTCTGTGACCTGCAATGTGCAGGAGGTGGGACTAGATGTTCACGATGGTCCCTTCTGGCCTTAAAGTCTGAGTTGGTGCAGCAGCCTCGACAGTCATTATGCAAGGTAGCCTATTTCCTCTTGTTTTTTCTTACCCCCCCCCCCCAGATGTTCTGGTTTAACTTGGATTTAAACTTGGAGAGTGGTCAGTTTGGACGAGCTATTACCAGCAGGAGAGTGAGTCTGTGTGTGTATGGGGGTGGGTTTTTGGAGGGGGGTGAGGGAGTGAGAGAACCTGGATTTGTGCAGGAAATGGCCTAACTTCATTATCATGCACATTGTGTAAAGAGTTGTCACTTTGGATGGGCTATCACCAGCAGGAGAGTGAATTTGTGTGGGGGGGTGGAGGGTGAGAAAACCTGGATTTGTGCTGGAAATGGCCTAACCTGACGATTACTTTAGATAAGCTATTACCAGCAGGACAGTGGGGTGGGAGGAGGTATTGTTTCATATTCTCTGTGTATATATAAAGTCTGCTGCAGTTTCCACAGTATGCATCTGATGAAGTGAGCTGTAGCTCACGAAAGCTCATGCTCAAATAAATTGGTTAGTCTCTAAGGTGCCACAAGTACTCCATTTCTTTTTGCGAATACAGACTAACACGGCTGTTACTCTGAAACCAGTCAAGGTTATGTTGATCAGAAAAAGGTGATGTTGAAGGACCGGAGAGCCCCCTGGGTCATAAATGGGGTTGGAGGTTGTGATACACTTTGGGAGATGAAACGTCCTGGGACTTTGTCAGAGATAGTGAATTCAGAACATAAAGGTTCCATCCATGAAGATTTTGTTTTGACTCAACACTCACGTTCAGTAGTTTGAAATGCACCGAGTCTGAAATGCTAGGGAATTTATCAAATTCGGATCCAAAATCCCTGAAGGAAGTGGTGTTTGCAAGCTACCCTCACCACATGATGGCAATTAGTCATCAGATTCATAGCTCTAAATATCCCCAAAGATTACACAGATTCATAACTCTAAATGTCCCAGTAAAGAAATACAGGCATCACATTGAGCGAAGATGCCTTTTGCTTGCTTTGCTACCAAATGCAAGACTAAGACTTTCTCCCAAGCTTTCTTTTTGAACATAGTTTCAGAATATACAAGTTGCACTGAAGTAAGGAATAAACAGTTGCAGCAGTGAACAAGAGGACATGCACAGGAGAACAGACAGGATAATAATACTATTGTATATTTTATATATCAACTGGATACAAATAGCTGCTGCACAGTTAATGATCAGTATCCTCCCACAGCCTGGCTGCACCTGACATTACAGGTATGCAGTAGTATATGCTATAACATTTCACAGCTTTCTGGTTTAATCCTATATTCAAAATACTGCAGTGTGGCAGAAGGAATTTCAGCCCCATGTGGGATGACGTTTGTGGCAGTGTTACGCAGATGGTAACATTAGCAGTTCTTTGTAAAATAGTTCGAAGGTGGAACGCTCAATCTAAACGCTTGTCAGGTGAGATCTTAAATTTCTTACTCAGGGAAAGCCTTCTTAACTTCAATAGGCATTTTGCTCAAGTAAGGACCATATACATCATATTCAGTCACAATTGCAGTCTAGAGGCCTGATCCTGCTGCTCTTATTCATGTGAGTAATAACCGTAGGGCTTTTAAAGGGGATCAGGTATTAATCTTGCTGTGTGATTTAAGAGTTAGTATCCAGGCAATTCCATATTTTAATACACCAAATTCTGCCTTCAGCTACAGTGGTTGATTGATGTGGCACTGCATGGTTGTAACCAAGGGCTCTTTCCCCATGAACTCTTTATATATAGTTTAGTCTTGCAAATAAAAATGTACACATACTGTGGGAAAAATCTCCAAGGATCTTGGCTGAGGGGTTATTTCATATACAGTTATCTGGAGAAACTATTGAGTATTATTCCTCTGAGGGCACTGGCTTAATATCTACAGACACATCAGTGGGACATGGAGGGCGGAGGGGAAATGATGAGTTATTTAGATCACTCTCATAGTTTAGTCTTTCCTCCCCCTTTGTCCCTCCCAGCTCCAAAAAGTTTAGGGACCAGATTCTCCCCTGATTTATACCATATGTAACCCCACTGACATCAATGGGGATGGAGTGCATATAAATCAGGGCAGAATATTGGAAACTGATGTAGATTTTTAGACTAGAGGCTAGCAGTTTGGTTTGTAAAGGCTAGCCCGTAGGAGGAGTAGCCCTTACATCCTGCAACTGGAATGGTAAAGCCGGGACTGTCAGATCCCTCTCCGTCATCCCATGATCAGTTTGTATTGCCAGATAATAACAATAACACTTAGCTCTTATATAGCGCTTGTCCTTAGTAGATCTCCCAGCACTTTACACGGGAGGTAAGCACCTTAGCGAAGAAACTGAGTGGGATTGGGGAATTGTGTCGTGGCCAAGAGACGTGGTTTGTTCTTTCCTGTGTGAGCTTTGTGCTCAGAAAACAGGACATGTCTGATCTACCCTACGTAAAGAATAAGCATTTGTAATCTACACCAAACACGTGAGCAGTGTACACACCAGACTTTACAAACATGTTAAGTACCTCAAGTTAAATGGCAATCCGTTAACTCTAGGGAAAAATGTCTAGAGTAATGAAGCCTGTGCTGAGGCTGGGGGCAGAAATCAGTATTTAGCACCAACCTAAGCACTGAAAGGCAGGCTTGTTCTGCAGTGACTTATACCTTGTGGCAAGCCATACAGGTTGGGATTCATAGATTCTGAGGCTGGACGGGACCATTGTGATCATCTAGTGTGACCTACTGTATAACACAGGCCAGAGAATGTCTCCAAAATAATTCAGAGAACAGATCTTCTAGAAAAACAACCAATCTTGATTTAAAAATTGTCGGTGATGTAGAATCCACCACAACCCTTGGGAAATTGTTCCAATGGTTAATTACCCTCACTGTTAAAAATTTACACCTTACTTCCAGTCTGAATTTGTCTAGCTTCATCTTCCAGCCATTGGATTGTATTATACCTTTCTCGACTAGACTGAAGAGCTCATTATTAAATATTTGTTCCCTGTGTAGGTACTTATCGACTGTAATCAAGTCACCCCTTAATCTTCTGTTTGTTAAGCTAAATAGATTGAGCTCCGTGAGTCTGTCACCTCAAGGCAGGGTTTCCAATCCTTTAATCATTCTTGTGGCTCTTCTCTGAACCCTCTTTAATTTATCAACATTCTTCTTGAATTGTGGGCACTAGAACTGGATGCGGAATTTTAGCAGGGGTCGCCCCAGTGCCATGTACAAAGGTAAAATAACCTCTCCACTCCTACCTGAGATTTCCCTGTTTACGCATTCCAGGATCACATTAGCTTTTTGGCCACAACAGCACAGTGGGAGGTCATGTGCAGCTGATTATCCACCACACCACAACCCCCAAATCTTTTTCAGAGTCACCACTCCCTAGGATAGAATCCCCCATCCTGTAAGTATGGCCTACCTTCTTTGTTCCTTGATGGATACATTTACATTTAGCCATATTTAAACGCATATTGTTTTCTTGCACCCAGTTTACCAAGCACTCTAGATCACTCTGAATCAATGACCTGTCCTCTCCATTATTTACCACTCATCCAATTTTTGTACCATCTGCAAAGTTGATCAGTGATGATTTTATGTTTTCTTCCAGATCATTAATAAAAATGATAAATAGTGTAGGGCCAAGAACTGATCCCTGCGGGAACCCATTGGAAACATACGCACTCAATAATGACTCCCTGTTTACAGCTGCATTTTGAGACCTATCTGTAGAACCGTATCTGTGCCCCTGTAGTGTCTGGAGTGTAGACGTACCCTCAGTTTTTATACGTAGAGTAGTTCATCTACATGGTAGCTAATGGTTGAGAGTCTAGATAATTAACTGTGCTGCAAGTATGATACAGACAGGACCCACACAGGAGATACCTGCCTTCTTTACTGCTCCTGCAGATGATTTTTGTTCATTACAGGTTTTAATATAAGGTTAGTTTGATTCTTTAGGTCTTAGACCTTAGAGTCAACAGCATGCTGAAGATTAAAGCTTGGGGACCTGACTCACTTCTTGCTCTCACCAATTTTACCCCAGCGCAGCTGCAGGTTCATTGAGTTTGGTGGAGATACTCTGGATTTGCGCCAGCATGAGTGAGAAGAACCTCAAGCCCTGGGTCTTTTGGAAATGTGCCCTTTCTAAACTGATAACTTGGGATAAAGCTCCCCCACAGTACATGGGGCCCAGGCAAAGCCCCAAAGGGGTGCATTTTATCTGTGATGAATAAGAAGTGGGGTATGTCCCCTCCCCCCCCCGACATCTGTGTCAGGGTTGTGTCAGTTTGCTAATCAAGGCATGTCTTCCCAAGGTCTGTTGATGAACAAAGCTGCTGGCCCATCTGTTGTGTGATACAGTCACCAACAGGTTCTGCAGTTTTCACCTTGGAGGAGTAGCCCTTAAGTAAGCTTGAAATCAAGTAGATTCCAAACAATGATGCAGTTTCTCCTGGGTCTAGAGAAATTTCTGTGAAAATTGGTGTCTGGTTTCTGTGCTTTGAATAAACCAGCTCTAGTTAGAAATGATTTTTTCTTCTTTTATCTGTTCATCAGTAAGATCTTTTTTCTGGAGATGCTTTTATCTTTACAGATGATGGATGACAAGCCAACCCCATAGGGCCAGATTCTCAAGTGCTCAGCATCCACCATTGGGACCAGACTGTCCGAGGAACTCGATACTCATGGCTCCTGTTGTGACATCCTGGCTAGCTTTTCAACAGAGAACCAACATGCTGAGCACATTTGAAAACGTGGCTCAGTGATAGGACTCTGCTGGGCTTTGAGCCTTGCTCTTAACCCCTGAGCCAGCAAGAGTTGGGTGTGCTCTCTCATCAGCCCCTGGAAATACTTTGTGTTGTGGATTAAGGGACAGCATTTACTGGCTCCAGTAGGGTTTCTGTTCCCTGGCTCCTGGCTGGAAGGACAATACTGTAATAGGCCATTGAGTGTAGGAATGCAGGAAGAGCTCTGGGCAGAATGAGAAACCACTCCACGTAAGTGACTTCCTCAGAGTTTCCCACTTTCAGTTTTGCAGGTGACGTCGTTCTTTAAGTCCTGCCCTGCTCTGCCTCCTCTTCTCAGTTACTCCTGATGGCTGATTTCCTCTCAGGATCCCTGGCTCATAAGTGAGGAGAGTTCTCTGCTGTGCTTGCCTGGGCCCATTACTTTTAACACATAAGCTGCTTCAGGTAAGTTAAAATAAAAAAACCTCTTGCATTTTAAATTCCTCTGTCTCTTTTTCACATGAGTGATCCAGAAGGCCATGACTTGATGGGCAAAAAAAAAAAATGTTTTCTTCAATTGTGTTAACTCAGTAGAGTTAGCTTAACAGTAAGCCAGTGTGAGCTCGTCTACACAGGAAAAAATGGGTGTGTTTGCAGCCACGTTAGCCCCGCTCTAGGCTAAAATGTGGCCAGTTAATCCAGCTTCAGAGGTTTTAGTCTTCACTAGGGGAAAAAAAAGTGTTCTGTCTTTTTGTTTGTTTGTTTACCACATGTTAGCTAACGTGGTAAACAAACCTAATGTGGACAAAGCAGTTGGTAGTTTTCGCACATGTTAGCATGTCACGGTAAACTCTGTGGGGATGCCTTGGGTTTGCTTATCCGCTAACACGCATTAAAACTACCAACTGCCTTGTCTATGTTAGGTGCTACACCTTTTTTCCTAGTGTGGATGCTCCCAATGAGCCTTTAATCATGTTAAGCTAGCACCCTTTTCTGCCCATGTAGACAACCCCAAAGCTACAATAAATTCAGCTAATATGAGTTCAGATGTGTTAGCTTGTGTATTAAGGAGCATTAAAAGAGGGCTTTTCAATTACTTTAAGCTAATTCAATTGAGCAAACAAGATTGAAGAAAGCCCCCTTTATGCCCATCAAGACAGAGCCTAGGAGGTCTGATAAACCCTCCAACAAGTGAGAAATATTCTTCTGGGAGGACTGCTTGCATTCTTAAGGCTATATTTTGGGCCCCTCCTTACCATCCTGCAGTTTGCTTCTATATTACATGATTTTGTCTGAGTCTAAATTTGAATATAGTTTGGTTCCATGGGATGAGACATTGCAGAGGATTCCTTGCTGCTCTGACATAACGCACAGATAACTACTGAACAAGATGAGCATGTATGATACTGGGAGTGGATAAGAATCTACTTGTGTGGATAAGGAACTGGATGGAGGGTAAAGACAGGCCATTCGATATTAAATTCACCCCTTTCAGTGTCTTTGCCAGGGGGATTTCTCAAGGGCAGTGATGAGCGGTAAGCGGGACGGCAAGTGGATTGGAATGGTAAATCAGTGCATTCAGGCCTAGTTCTGTTTGCATATCAATAGTCTGGAAGAAGCAGCATGCAATAAAGGGAGGAAAGTTGCAGACGGACAGCTAGGGAGGAAATCAGTGCAGAGGCAGTAGGCAACCAGATTCAGATTGACTTGGATAGACTAGGATTATAGGCAGGTAAATGGCTATTGCTACGCCATGTTGAGAAATGTCAAGTAACCTGAGCAAGGGCAAAAATTCAAAAAAGGGTTATTGCTTCTCAGGGCAGACAGCACAACACACACAGATCAGGAAAAGGATTTGGGGCTTATAGTGGATAGAGCACCCAAAACCATCAACACAAAATCTGGGGCTGAATTAATAGATAGAGGTAACATTGGTGCCCAAAGGCTATAATGACAGGCACTTTAGAGACAGACAGCTGGGTTTTGAAATAAGGCATTTTAGCACAGTGCAGGAAATCAGTGATTCTGCATGTGGTGTGATGTGCTCATTGGTGGTCGTGCTTTGATTAAAAAAGGAAGGGGACACAGGGATTCTTCCACGTGTGGAGAATGAATAGTACAGAGCAGCCAGAATTAATCTGTTGACCATGGCTATACGGAGAGCCATGGGAACTCAAGACTGAAATGAGGGGATCTCAGTGAGGAGCTAATGATGACCTTTGTATGACTTGAAGGGAACAGAAATGCTGTGTGCTTCAGCCCTGTTTAGATTACGATGAAAGGTGTATTTGTAAAACCTGTTAGCTTAGATGTTTTAACTAACACATTTTAAACCTCTAGTGTAGAGAGGGCAAGTTGTATTTTAATGCATATTAGTTGGTCTAGATTAATCCTAAGTTTCCCTTTACGGTTCACCTTGAACTGCTAATTTGTTAAAATACAAATTGCAGTGTTGCCAACTCTTACGATATTTGGTGTTTTTCTTCAAGCCCCAGCTCCTGGAGTCATGTGATTATGTGAGAATTTTCTTTCTTTCGTTCTTTCTTTCAGAGGTTTTTCTGCATGGATGGTAGGGGAGTTGAGTTAGAATCCAGGTTAATTGTGCAGCGTAGACATATCCTATCTGGGTGCTTAACTCTCTTGGATTTTCAAAGGGGCGTGAAGAAGTACTGGGTCTGGGAATTTTGAGGGGTCTGTTAGGTGCAAGGGGTAGTTACAAACTGCGTACCATCAAAAGTGGTTAGTTTAAACCAGTGGTGTGCAACCTGCAGCCCGCAGGCTGCACGTGGCCTGTCAGGGTAATTCGCTGGCGGGCTGGGGGCCGCCCACCACTGGTGTAAATGGTCTGTAAAAGGTGTTAAAGAAGTATATAGAGTGTAAAATATTGACGGGCATTGGCACTGACTAGTTTATCTAGTTCCATCTGGTGTCCTATTGCTCTATAACTTTTTATGTAAAGATGTCAAGATTGCTAGAGCATAGAGCCTGAGTCTAAATAATGTATTCATTGAGGGGCATTATTAATATTTGATCAACTAAATCAACATCTCAAATGCTTTGCACCCACAGACAGGCTGCTGAACTGGTGACCAAGATACTAGGAGTTTTTAATCGAATGCATGTAAATAATAGTCAGTGTCAATTAGTCTGAGTTCTAAATGCTAAGGGAGTGTGATTTTCTTGCACGTGGAATTCACCTTGTGGTCCTTGGAATGGGAGAGGTGACAGCAAGCCAGGTTGAAGTGTTACAATTTGGTGCTTATACAATTCTTTAAAAAGAAAATCTTTTTAATGAAAGTCCAAACCTTTATTGTTCATAAGCAAATGTCTTATAGGATTTAGAAGCTTCACCTAGAATATTTCAACTTCCCTCCAAAACATTGAGGATAAACAACTAACACGTCTTTAAAAAGTGGACCTCACCTATACAAAGCTAGGTACAATATTTACTTTTCTTGCTGTCCCTTCATGTGTAGATGGCAATTAATACTGAGATGTGCTACCAGTATTCTAACAAGAAGCTCTCAGAAAGCCTTTCACTCTTGGTGACAAGCACTGTGTCCTAGGGGTGCACGTGCTAGGAGAGAGGAGAGGTCATGCTGTCTATTTGTTTGTTTTACTCTTTGAACTAAAACTCAAGGAAGCAGCACCCCTAGCCCAGCAAATCTATATTCAGTGCATTTGCTGGAAATGTTTATGCTTTGGTCCATGAAGAATGTACAGCGTATAGAGAGAGTCCAGCTTACATCATTTGAAATGGTGGAGAAAGTGTAAGTTTGTTCCCTCACCATGTTTTGATTTTTCCAGCCACTGTCTTTAGTTCTGTGTCCGTCTTATGAGCTGGAGAATGTCACATTTGTAGCCCCAGCAGGTCTGCTTTCTCTCAACACAAATATGGGGCACTCTGCTTCATTCTGAACTTTTGAAATCAGCCTGTTGTGTATTCGATAGCATCCTCTCCCAAACAGATCCCGGTGATATGGCTGCCCTGCTTGTTTCCTAACAGTCCCAGCCTCCTCCCTGATGCAGCGTGATGTTTGTAGCAAAGTGTTTTTAATCATTCATGACTCATTGATTTTATTTCTTTCCAAAGTCTTTGCTACTAGACTGAGAATGCTGGAAAGATGTCTAAAGACACGTTTGTCCTGCTCCGAACCCCATGTGGTATTAGACCAGACTTCCAATCAATGCTTTAGGATGAAAATACCCCTTGGTTTTGCATCTGTATTCACATGTATACTTCCTGTTATTCTGGTTTATTATTTGTATTGTGGTAGTGGCTAGAGGCCCCGGTTAGGAATCAGGGACCCCTTGTGGTAGGTGCTGTACACAAATATAACACAAAGTTGCCCCTGCCCCAAAGAGCATGCAGTTTAAGGGTCTGTATCTATACTGCAGAAAAAGGTGTGTTCTTAACCCAGGTTCACTAGCCCACATTAGGTAACTCAGCTTAAAATAGCAGCGAAGCTGCGCAACTCAGCTTTTAACTCCGGTTAGCAATTCAAGTTAAAGCCTGTGGGTTGAACTTGAGCTGGTAACTCGAGTTAAAATCCGAGTTGTGTGTCCTCACTGCTATTTTACCCTGAGTTTGCTAACCTGAGTAAAGGATACAGCTTTTTTTGCCATGTAGATACACCCAATGTTTATGACCCTGTCTCACTGTAGTATTGTCACAGATTCTGTGCAGTCTGGTTAGAAAGGAAAAGATTGCCAGGAGATGGTGGGCAAGTTTGCTTCACCTAACCTACAAGCCATAGAATCATAGAATATCAGGGTTGGAAGGGACCTCAGGAGGTCATCTCGTCCAACCCCCTGCTCAAAGCAGGACCGATCCCCAATTTTTGCCCCAGATCCCAAATGGCCCCCTCAAGGATTGAACTCACAACCCTGGGTTTAGCAGGCCAATGCTCAAACCACTGAGCTAACAAACCTCCCCCCCCCCGGTACAAGAGGCCCCATTGTGTGCACCTATTTAGATATTAAGCACCCACAGAGACCTGAACAGTTTTTCCAAGTGACAGAAGCTCCCTCATCACCAGTGAGAATGGAGCAATCCATAATTACTGCTTGATGCAACCATATATATTTTTTTAAAGGGTGGCAGTCAGTGACAGGGCAGCCTGTGGTTCCCCTCTCATTTCTGTGGGGAGGTAGGTGTCTGAGCTTGCACTGAGACCGCCGTGCTACTGCTGCCACTGATCATTGCCAAAGCAGGGAGTCCGTGTCAGGGCACTGGAGAACATTCCTCCACTCCCTTTCCTGGGAATTCATTAACATTTTCTTGCTACTGTATTATTAATGCAGCTAATTTCTATAGCCCTGTAATTGGTGCTTTGCAAACGCAGAGTAGGAACTGTTTGCTTCCTCAAGAACTTCTGGTCTGTGTTTTGTACAGGAAGTAAAATATTGAGAAGCTGACTATGCTTCTGAGTACTGAAAGAAAAACCACATTTGTCCTCTCTGTAGAGGAAGGTGCCCAGCTTCCAGGCTGGTCAGTAGAGGTGAATGTAGAGATGCATGAGTAGAGAGCTAAGGGCCAAATCCTGCAAACTTGCTCTGTGCGGAGCTGTCAGGGTGAGTCAGTGGGAGTTCTGTGCAGGCAGAGTCCCTAAGACAGAGGGCTGCACTTCCTGGGTTTTCAACAAAGGCAGAACAGGGAACTAAAAATGTTCCTGGGATCTGATCCTGCACCCTAGACGCTTTGCGAATGACTTCATTGGGATTCGGATTGGCCCCTAGTACGTTTAAGCATTCAGCAGTTTCTAACAAAATTTCATCTTTTTCTCTTTTCAAGTTTTAATACGGAGGCCTTGGAAACTTCCAAGGAAGATCTGTTTGGCTGAGCCTGATTATGAGCTTTAGAGTGTCTCTCAACTGAAAAGCAGCTGTGTCCGAAATGTATTAGTTGAGTTATTAAATCCAACATATCCACAATTCTGCTAATTGCCCTTGTATCATCAGTTTATTGCTTTAGTCTATTGCGAACACACACTGCCCTTGCAATCCATAGTGCAGTAGCTCAACGTCCAGCAATGCACAGACAGCAGCCGGCACATCTATAGGAGAGGTGGTGATGCACTGCTCTCTGTGAATTTTTTATTTTATGTCAATAAGTTGGATTTATTTATTACTGCATAAAGTCCAAATCTGTGTATTTTGCACTTGGCATAGTCAGCTGAGGACAAGCATGCTTCTATACCAGTTGTTTTCTAGTTCGGTGAGCACGAGCAGGCTTTTTCTCTTTCTTTGACCGTAAGCAAGTCACTTAAACCCTTCTTTATAGACGTGGACAGGTGGCATGGGCAGAGAACTGGGAGTCAGATGTCTAAAGTTCTAATCTAATGGGGAGAAAGTATGGTCATGTGGCTATGGCCTGGGACTGGCCACTGGCCGAGCTGTGTTCTGTTCTCTGATCTGCCACAGCCTTCCTCTGTGATCAGGGGCAAGTGATTTAATCTCTGTCTCTGCCTCCATTCTGTATCTGTAAAATGGAGACAATGCTACTAACTGCCCACAGAGGGGCTTAATTCATTTATATATCTAAATTGCTTTGAGATCCGTAAATGGAATGTGCTATAGAAGTGCAAATCATTTTTCTTGTTAGGTATTAGTCTGCCTTCCTCTGCAACTGACTGCAAGTCACTTAGCTGAAATTTTCACAAAGGATCACAGGTTTTTTGTGCTTCAGTTTTTGGCTGAGACATCTTGGGCCTGATTTCCAGAAGCGCTCAACATCCACAGCTCTGACCAGGGTCAGCGGGAGCTGCAATTGCTCAACACCTCTGCATGCAGGCTCTCAGTGTCTGAATTGGGTTACTCAAAATCTGAACTGTCCAAGTTAGAGCCCCCTTTTGAAAATGCTGGCCTTAATCTCTCTGTGTTTCTGTAAAATGAGGGTAATAATATATCCCTGCCTGAGAGGGGTGCTGAGAGTATTAGGTAGTTTATGTTTTCAAAGCACTTTGAAGGAGAAAAGAGCTGCATAAGTGATAATAATTCTCATTGGCTTCTTAAGTTACATATTTTAAAAAAAACAACTTACAGATATGGTAGCTTTACCATTCCAGTTTCAAATGCTTCTTTCAAAGAGTATGAGACAATTGCACCCAAAGACCATAACCATTGTAAAAAGCTGTGTACCATTGGTCAATGTAACCTCTTTCTGCATAGAATAGGGGCCCTAATATTTTTAGCATGAGTTCACAGTACTTCCTTTTATTCTAAGGATGGCAAAATTGTGCATTACTCAACTTCATGTTCAGTTTGGTTGCAATTCAGAGCAGAGCACCATTGTAAGACCAATGCACAACTTAAATTATAATGGACCACCACATCTACTGTAGTTAAGGTCTGAACCCGCTTTCTCTTTAAAGCTGATCTCTTCTAAGTGTTCTAACAACTGCACAGTTACCTGAATTGCCTTGAGATCAGTTGTGATTCCTGGGGGTGCAGGATAGGGTTAGTGATCCAAATCTTACTTGTGTCTTATTCTCAGTTAGAAAGGTTTTGCCGTGGCCCTCTCTGCAGGGGGTCTTTTTCACCTTTTGTGAAGTAATACTGTGTAATGCAAGTACAAGTTAAATTGCATGTAAGGAACACTAACCAGGATTGGGTTTTTTGCAAGATAGCATTTGAGTTTTTGAAGAAATTGGACATATTTGACCCAAGTAAAGGAACTCTTGGATCTGAAAAGCAACGTTAGGTTACCCATTACTTAGTTCCTTGGGTTGGGAGACACACACAGGTAAACGGGTCTGTTCATAGCATAGTAATCCAAGGGATGTCAGAAGCAGGCCACCTTTGGGAGTCTGTGTTCATTCTGTAAACAGATTTCGAGGAGACGCAGTCATTTCCCCAGCTTTCTACAACTGTGTTTGAATCATTGTTTATATTTTTTGCCCCAGGAACCTCAGGATGATGATGCCCACAGTCTGATCTCAGAGCTAACTGTTTATTCACCCACATGCTGTCATTTTCTAAGTTACATTTCCCCTCCCCATACAGTCACAGCTGCATTGTGGAACGAACTTTGCAAGCTGTGATGACTGTCTTCCTTGAAACTAGATGCTATCTCTTGACTGGGTACCTGGGGTGGATAGGGGGTTGGAGAAGCAATTATAATCTCTCCAATGAATACTCTGGGTCACCTCTGTGACAATTGTAGCCTCTTCTAGGACAAGGGACCCAATGTCACTTGTAAACTATCTCCGATGCTATCAGCACAGCATGGTACTTGTAACTGAGCCATGTGACCTACACATGGCCAAAGATTTCCCATGGAAACACAGCTCAAAGTGTGAATAAAAAACAGGGTATCTCTTATAATGCTACAGTGTAGGTCTAAACTTGGTGGGGGTGGGGACTGCACACGACTGAGTTTTGCACTCTATAAATACATGACAGTGACAGGCAGGTAGGCACTTGAGCAGCAGTTATGATTGTGTCTTGAGGCTTGTCTACGCTGCAGCCACTATAGCGGCACAGGTATGGCACAGCTTTGCCACTGTAGTGTAGATGCTTCCTATGTCGACAGAAGGGATTTTTCTGTCAGTGTAGGTAATCCACCTCTCGGAGAGTCCTTCCGTCGACCTAGCCACGTCGGCACTGGGAATCAGGTCAATCTAGCCGCAGTGCTCAGGATGTGAAATTTTTCACAGTGATGTTACTAGGTTGCTCTAAGTTTTAGATGGAGACCAGGCCTTAATGTTCACTGGATCAGGCCTATAGAGAACCCTAAAACCCAGTGGCCTAATGGCTAAAATACCAGCTTCCTAAATTAGGGATTGAGAGTTTGAATGCCAGCTGGCCTAATAAGGGAGTATTTTCAGCTACAAGTTGTTGGCTTTCAATCACATGCTATTGGGTTTAATGCAGGGACCACTGGATGAAATGTGAGACTAGGATCACAATGGTTCTTCTGGACCTTAAAATCCATGAGCATAAGGTACATGGCAAGGGTAAGAGTGAACAATACAGAGTGAAGGCTTGTGTATGCATAGCTTTTGTACTGCCCTAAATACGTCCGTTTCAAAACTGCTGGAGTTATACTGATACAACCCCTGGTGTGGATGCAGTTTTACCAGTTAAAGATGATTGTTCTAGTATAACTTATTTCTGTAAATGTACAGGAATAGGCCATATTGATACAAGCACCTTTATGCCAATATACCTGCATTCCCACTAAGAGTTGTCCCAGTATAAATATCTCATTGTAAAATCCCCCGCTAACCAAAATAGTATCGATACAAAAACTGTGTGTAGACCAGCATGAAATCTGATCAGACCCTTGGGTTAATTTTCTTTCTCACACCCTTTCAGGACAGTCCTTGTCTTTGCCTGGGTTTTCACTCATTCCAATGAAAAGGTGAGAAATGTTTGTATAATCTGTAGAAGAGCTAGTGCTTAGCTCCCAGAGCTGGAGACCAATCCTGAGCCTGCTTGCTTTGTATACTAGGTAAAAGGTGCATTGTTAAACAAAAGAGAGATGTTCCCAGAACATGGTGTAAGAGAGGCCCCGCAGGAGGTGCCTTTAGGTTGTGAGCCTTTTGGAGCATTGGACCTGCTCTGTGTTTGGCCCTGATCTCCTACTATATGACACCTTGCACATTTACAGCATTGTACATAGGAATACTAAAAGATACTAGGGAGGGCCTAGGCATTGTTAGTAAATTGTTTAAAGGGGCTCGATTCAAAGCCCACTGAAGTCAATGGCAGGTGTTCCACTGATTTCTATGGGCTTTGGATCAACCCAAGGTCAGGAGATGTCAAAAGCTTAGGGCCAAATCCTGCAGTCCTTACTCAGGTCTGAATTCCCATTGGCTGCATTGGGAGATATGGTTGTTAAAGACTGTAGAGTTTGACCCTTTTTGTCTTATTTCCAGTGCTAAGCAATTGGTCAGTTTCTAATTCCATGACTGTGAGCCACTTACTTAACCTTTCTGCCTCTGTTTCTTCCGCTGTAAGATTGGGATAATAACGCTTGTCTATGTCACTGGCAGGGCTGTTAGTTTTAGCTTGGTAACATGCATATAGTGCTTTGAAATGTAAAGGGCTGTTTAATGGCTAAATAGTATTATTAACTTGAGCAATGGATAGCTCTGTATGCAGTAAGACTGCAGATTCATTTTTACAATCCTGTGCAAGAGTATTTGCCTTTCCTACACTCTGCTAAACCACTTGTGACCTTGGGGTTTTTTGCCTTCCTCTGCAGCGTGTGTGTGCGGGTCGCTTGTCAGAATTATCTGGGTCTATCTCACTCAGTCATTTCCCTGCCATGGCAGGGGCCTCATGCATTGGTGCATCTTGGTCCCTCCTGTTCTCTGCCTGTGGCACATCACAGTCTAGTCTCCTGTGGGCTGTGATATGGTCTCATTTGGGTGGTTGGGTTTAGTGGGCAGACGCTGGGTGTGGTTGGTGGCTGTGATATACAGGAGGTCGGACGAGATGATCTGGTCACCCCTTCTGGCCTCAAACTCTATCACTTGTCTAGAATGAGAGGGTGCTATTCTCTGTTCACAGTTGCACCATGGTAACCCCGTGGACTTCACTGGACCTCCTCCTGCTTTACATTCAGGTAAATGTGGGGAGAATCAGGCCCTGAGATTTACTTTTCAGTCCTCAGAAGCACCATTACCTTGAGCAACAATTGTTTCTCTTCAGAGACAGAAAGCAAAGCGAGACTTGGAACAATAAGTCCCAAATGAGTGTATGACATCCATGGATTCTGAGGATCATCCCCCTATTCCAAATTTTTCCAGAATCAAAACTTTTGTCACAGATAACATGCCACAATGAACCACAACTACAATGGGCTGATTTTGACAATAGGCTGTAGCCTGATCATGTAATTGTATAGAACACCTCAATAGGTAGTAGTCCTTGCAGTTAGAACCATCTAAATCTATCTTGGGTCCAACCTTTCTGGAGATGATGGTGGCAGCAGTACACAGGCCCGGAGCCAGCCTGCATGATTAATGTTCTACAAAATGCCTATATTCATGCAAGCAATTGGGACACCCTGATAATGGAAGAGCCCTGGTAGATAGTTGGGATCTAGTCATATCCTGCTGGGTGGTTAGTATTAACTCGCCTGCCTAATGCACTTCCTGGATTTAGGCCTAACCACAAGTGTCCTATCAGGGATACTTCCATGAAGCCTCCCTCTGCAAGGATTACTCACTACAAAACCCAAGTAGCAGTTTGCCTAGTTGCAGCTCCTACTCCCTCACCCAATGCACCGATGCACACACTACCAGCTATAAACATTTCAACCCAAAATGGTATGTCCAGGCTGAGCATATCGGAGTGGATCACGGAGCGCTGCAACACATCAGGACAGAACAGCCTGGAGCAATGATAAGGAATGCCCACCTGATGCTGAGCATTGTTGCCATGATGTCACATCTCACAGGTGGTGTGTTTCTCAACTTGATCGGCTGCATCAGGATTGACGTCACCCCCACCAAATCCATTGTGGTTGGCGGTTGGACCCCTGCTAACATCACATTGAGAAGATAAACAGGGCCTGGCCTTGTACCTGGGCAGAGTGGATGCAAATCACTGCCAAGTCAGAGTTGTCTGCTCACTTATGCCAGTGTGGGTGTTTCACACCCACTACACAGTATTCAAGGCTGTGGGAATCAGGTCCACTAAAGCCTACCCAGTGCCTTCCACCAAGTAATGTTCCCTGCAGTGCACAGTGACTGTGTCTTGCTCTAAGGGAAGCAACTTTTTCCCATTTTTTGTCCCTGATTTCCTCCCCAGAGAGCATCCATTGTGGTACCCAGCCAGGAGCCTTGTTTCATTTTGCTTCCGTTGCTAGAATTCATTGCTGTGACCACACATCCAAACTCAAAGAGGAACGGTTCCCAGTGGCAATGGAGCTGATCGGAAATAAAGGAAGCACACCACAGGGGGCCAAGAACCCACTCTCATGAAAGTGCCACAAACACATCGGATGTATGACTGGAGGGTCTTTATAGCCTGCAATTCTTCAGCCTAAAAGCTCCCAGAAAAACCAATGTTGCTGCCCCAGCTGTGAATGGGTGGGATCCAAATTTCCCTTGGGGTAAACCCTGGAAAACTGAGGCCTTGCGGCTGACAGACTCATGCCATCAGGAAGAGAACTCCTTAAATTGCCAGCATTATTAATCATTTTGCAAGCTGTACATACAGCTAATGCACTTACCCAAAGAGGCTGGATATACCTGTCATGCTCTTGGTTCTCATTCCCTTATCTTCCATAGGAAAAAGGCAGCAAGTTTTACCTCGCAAAAGCAGCAGCGATTCTATGGAAAATTATTTTGATTGATCATGTAACCGAGGAAGCTGCAACTGTTCTGCAGTGTGGTTTGTGGGATTTTATCAGCGGGGTTGGCATTTTGTGGGTTTGCTATGAAACAATGATAGATAGCAGCATTGTAAGCTAACACTTTTCTTTTCTTTTTTTTTTTGCATGTCCCTCTGTGCTTTGCCATGCTATAGAGTAGTAAACTAAAAAGGCAAGGCTAGATGCGGTAGCTGTCGTCTGCAGCAATTCTGTGGGTAAGAGGAGGAAGAGAGATCCTTGCAGACTTTGGCATGCCTTCCCACAGCTTCCTGTTGTCCCAGGCAATGATGAAACAAAGAACCAAAAGCATTTCACGTAGTAAATAGATGAAGGCTCAATAGGCCCAGCTCTGCAGTGATTGGTTACAGCAGCTCACAGTGTATAACCCACCCCATCAAGGGTCTTCACTAAGAATGATACAATTAAAGCAATTCATCTTCTGTTCTTCTGCACCTGTTTGCAGTGTTGTGGTAGCCCTATTGGTCCCTGGACATTAGAGAGGCCAGGTGGGTGAGGTAATAGCTTGTATTGGGCCAGCTTCTGTTGGTGAAAGACACAAGCTTTCGAGCTTATGCAGAGCTCTGTGTAAGCTCAAAAGCTTGTCTTTTTCACCAACAGAAGTTGGCCCAATAAAAGATACTACCTCACCCACTTTGTCTCTCCGTCTTCACCTGCACGTTCTTCCCAAAGTTATGAAAGTCACTTAAAATTGAGGCCACAAGGTATAACCATCAATGCCTGCATTTTATTGGGTGCGTGATTTTGGTGTCCCATTCAGTGAAGATGCTGCAGTAAAGCGTCTTATAGTTAGGACGAACGGGTTGATCCTGCTTCCATTGGATTTAGTGGTAACCTTCCTATTAATTCTAATGGGAGTAGTATTAAATCCCAAATCCCTGCTCGTCTTCATCACCCAAGCAGTCCACTGAAGTCAGTGGGACTACTCATGTGGTTCAGATTTGGTCCTAATCATTATAAAAATGATGAAGCTCACGTGAAGCAAGGTGGGGGCAGTGGGGGCCCCAGATTCCATGCCTGCTCTGCAACTTGCAGGCTTCCCCACTTCCTCTCCTGCAGTAAGACTTGGCCCAGAGGAAACTGTCTAACTGCCTCCAGTAACAGGAGCAGAAGGAAAGTAACTATTATGATTTGTATTGTGGGAGCATCCATGGGCCTTAATAATGGAGTGTGCTAGGCGCTGTACAAATGCATGCTTTTTATACCTCTGCAGCATCAAGAGATCCTGATCAGGCTCTCTTTGTAGTGGCTTAGTGCCCAGCAAATCATACAAACTATCCCTGTTCCTTGTCCTGCGAGGAGGCCTTTTAAAAGTCATCTGCACCTGATAGCATCACAAGCTGTCTTGAATCTTCAGAGTGGGGCTGGTGCTCCTCTCACTGGCACTTTGTTGGCACCAGTGTTAAACTCTGCGTTGACTTGGAAGAACAGAGAAGTGAGTTTTCATAAGATGAACAGGAATATTGATTTTATTGGATTTAAATCCACTGCTGAATTTAAAGAGGAGAAAAGTACCTGAGTTTTGCTGGCATGGTGCTATTAAACACACCCTTATTAGTAAGCTCTGGGGTTCCGCTAAAGAGTTAAATGGGTCATAGTGATTAAGGCTTGAATGGTAAACATTTCACAAGGGCCACTCCATTCTGCTCTTGCCCTGCAACTAATTAGACTTAGCAGATTCCTCCCCCGTGTGGCCCATTCCACACCCAACTAATGCTTTCATGATGCCAGTGAAAAAATGAGGAGTTTCCTGGGCTGGTTTCACAGTATTACCCATAACCAGCCCATTTGGTCGCTTCGTAAGGCTCAATTTGCTCCTTTGCCAGAACCCCGCTGGATTGGTTGCTCTTTTCATTCAGGTTGCAGGTCAGGCAGTTTTGTAAACTCTGATTTTTTAAAATGGAGAAGGGCTTTGATTTATTGACCCATTGCCTCTGCAAATCGAGTTGTCTGGGCTGACATCTGCAGATAAGAGGCTGTCAAGTAATGGCTTATTATTGATGGATTGCCAGCGTGGGCAGTTTGCTTGAAGAAGAATCAATGGCAATCAATCTTCAAAGTATAAACTTTCAAGGAGGAGACTCGTTTCCAAATTGGGTGCAGCGGGTCAGAACGACACCATATCTGACATCCTGACTGTGTTCGGCTTTAATCCTGCAACGATGTATGAAGCACAGAACAAAATCGTTTTCACATCTGCCTGCTTTCAAGTCTTGGATTTTCCTTCTCTGCATTTTAGGGCCATTATTCTAAACTCTTCCTGCAGCGTACAGAGCACTCTCAACTCCCGTGGATATTGATGGGAGTTGAGAGAGCTCAGCACCTTTCAGGATGGATGTGGCCTTAAATTCACTGAAGCCCAAAATCATGGAACAGGGAGGGGTGGTTGAACAGTCTGTGCTATGACACATCAAAACCTACCAGTTTGAACACTTTATAAATAAAACAAAACATCTATTTTAATGCCTGGTAACATAGGTTTCCTTCCTGTGGGTGACTGAATTTAGGTGATAGCAGAGCAAAATATCCACTGTCACCAAATGTTTATTGTTCCTTATGGATGCTGTCACTCTGGTTTGAGTTCATTTTGAAAAGTAGACCTAACCTTTATTTAACACTCCCATGACATTTTGGATTTTTAGTGCAGTTTCAAACGAAATAGTTTAAAAAACAAAACGGGATTTGTGATATTTTAAGGATGTAACACTCTTTAAAATGTTTAGAGCTTTAGCATCAAGTGGGGAAGATTGAGGGCTGGATTCTGATCTCATGCTACTGGCTTCAACTGAGATAATCCAGATTTACACTGATATTCATGTGATCAGACCTGTCCCCTAAATCTTCTAGATTGAAGCAGCAATCATAGCCCTAAAATATGAGTATTTATGGGGGTAGGGTGGGAGGGGGAGCTTGGATTCCTACTGGCTATGAAGAGTAATTAAGTAACAGGACATAAAATAGATGAGACGGCAAAGGAGGAAATGTTGCTGTGATGATAATACAAGAAGATAAAAATGGAAGCGTATAAGAGAATCTATTTCTAAGGGATAAGTCTTTGTCTTTCAGTTGCAATGTTGTCATTTTAACCAAGAAAGCTCGGATTGAGAAGCACAGTTATGGGGTGAGGGATAGGGAATTAAATTGCTCCAATTAAGATATAATGTAGGGTGGCCGGAGGATGAGTGGACAAGATTACTTCCAACTGTCTTGTTTAGCTATTGGATTTGTTGCCAGTAAGCAAATCCTCATTTGCATAGGCCTTTAATCTGTAGAGTAAAATGTGTTTGTCGGGAGCTGTAACTGTGCTGCACTATTGAAAACTATATTTTTAAAACTGTTCCTTTTGACTAAAAACACTTCCCCCCTCAAATCTTTTCTGCCATTTTTAAAGCAGAGATGAGCCAAGACATGATAAGAAGGAAAAAACTGTCAGGGAGAAGGAGCTGTTTTGACTAAAGCTTCATTAGAGGGACCCTCCACCAGTTTGTTGGGAGAAAGTCAAGAGCAGACATTTAAACTATGTGTCTTACAGAGAAACCACTGTAAAAAAAATGTGGGAAAGTGCATGTTAGTCTCAGGGTTTTTAAAGTCATTGGAGGTAGGGAGTTTGACATAGACTCTTGCTAGAACTTCAGAAAGGGATTATCACTTGTTTATGGAGCTATTCAACTTTGCATGTAGTCCTGAAATGGCATTTCCTCATGTCTGCAGCAGCCCTCATTTCATGAAATGGATGCAACTGCTGAAAAAAGATCTCGCGTGAGCATGCTCACTGGAAGATTAATCCTTTAGAGGGAGTTGGAGAGTTAAGCTACTGTAATTTCTCTGCAGTTGGCTGCAGTAAACAACTGCTCTAAAGACACGAGGAAAAAAAATTGATAGAGGTACATGGGACTAATGTACATATCTTTTTGTGTTTCTTCTTTAACATAGAGGGGTTGATAAAGGTTTTCTCTATAGAGAATTGGGAAAGAAGGATCTTTGTTATGATTTTATGGGTAACCTTCATGTTGTGGGTTTATTTTATTTTCCAGGCCACTGTAATCCTATTTCAGTGCAAGGCCATACTGAGAAGCTGGTTTACTTTCTAGAAGTGGGTAGAGCCCTGTTTCTGCCTTCATGTTGGGCTAAATGAATATACCAGTTGAGGCCTGCTGCACATTCGTGCTGTGTTGGCAGGAAGGAGCTGATAACACTCAATACTTTTCGCTTGTGAGCATAGCCCAATGTTATTTTTTTTTTTAAATATGCTTCTGTTGAAAGTAAATTTGTAAAGGGATTAGCTTTGATTGCTTGCAGAAGAATAGTCTTTTTATTACATTTTTAAAAGAAAATGCATAAAGAACTGCCAACTTGTTATATTGGTGAGATATCTTAGCTTTGGTCTAAAGGGCGATCACTTTTGAAGGCTGAGAGAAGCCTGCCTTGGTGGCAAGGGAATTGTTGTGTGCACAAGGACTGTGTCAAGGTGAAACTGGGCCATTTTGTTTTTCAGTCGCTCTTTTGTGAGTGCAGCCTGAAAGAGTGAAATCATCTGCCAGTTATTAGTGAAAGGACAGCATGGTATCAGCTCTTGCCCTGAAAGCATGGACGGAGGAAAACATTGTTTACCATCCTTAATACTTTAATTAACAACAACATCAGCAACAAGAAGCTTAAGACACTTCAGATCAAGGGCCAGCCTGGTCCCTGCTGTAACTCCATTGAAGTCCAGCCCAGTTTAGTTTCTTTCTTGGGCTGAGTCAGCACTGTGTGAGAGCTGGGAAGGGCAGAGCTCAGTAACCCACAGCTTGGGTGTTTGCCACTGAAAACTTCTAACTAATCCTTTGGAGGAGATGATGGAATCAAGGTGAACTGAATGTCAGTGAAGCACGCTGGGGATTTTTTTGGAGTGGGGTGGCATTGATTATTACATCACTAGCTTTAGTAATTCACCCCTCTTCAGTAGCAAGAGTGCTTATGGACTGCTTCCTACCTTGTTCGTTCCAGGACTGCATTACTGGAGCAAAAGGGGGGAAGGGTGCACTTCTCCTAGTTCTGAGGAAGCTAAAGTATCTTGCAATATGATGAGAAAGAGTGAACAATAGGCAGCCGTTCTTTCTGTACAGTCTATGCCATTGAGAAACTGTGCTGGATGGCTGTGATGCTAGTCCTGGCCTTGGCCGCTGTTAATGAATTTCCAGCAGCAGCAGGAATATGTCTTTGCAGTGCTGCATGTTGGAAAATGGCTACTTATGTCCTTGGTGGTGGTGTGAAGAAGGGGATTGTGTTTTAACAGGTAGGCAAATGCTGATGGCTCCCACTGGATTCTTCCTGCAATAGCCGTGGGCTTAAACACAATACGCAGGTGAAAGTTAATGCAGTCAAATGAGTTCAAAAGGGCATTTCTGTGACAGACTTTGCTGAGCTAGATACACTGTGTTTTTCAGGAAGATTTTGCCAGACCGTCGTTGAGTCTCTTAGGTTTATTTTTCACTCGGAACCATCTTCTTTCACTCCTTTCCGAAAGCTTTGGCTAGCACAGATTGTCAATGTTCTGTGGACATTTTTAGGGAATACTGATGGGTGTGTACGTAGGGGAAATAATTAGCTACTAAATGCAAATGGATTGCATTTTACTGTTTTAAATACCATTGTAGTCTCTCTGAGGGAGGGTTAATTATGTCTTCCTTTTGTTGGGTGCGAGGAAAGGGTTTTTTATATATATGGGGAGGAGCATTGTTTTCAGAGTATGTTTTCAAATGTGATGGAACAAAGCTGTGTTTGTCATCTCGGAAAAGCTACAGTTCTGCTGGGATCCAGCAATGCTGCCTGGTTTCTCAATGTGTGTGTTTCCTAACAAGGGTTTTTTATCTTTTGCCTGATGCCAGTGAAGGATTTTCATGATGAGAAAAACCACTCAAACTCAGGGCAAATTACAACTGGCTGAAGCAAAGGGGGCTGTTTTCAATTTTTAAAGATAAAATACAAGGAAAAATTGAAGAAAAAAGACTAAAACAGGACTTCAAATCTGATTATTTTGTTTGTGGTGGGCATAGCAATCATCTCTCATTAACCCACCATGCGTAAGTGCTGGCGTGTCTTGCAAGTATAGAATCCAGAGGTCTCATAACACCAGGGCTGTGGGCATACAGTGAAGGAACCTCCTGTTGAGTAGGATCCATATATCATGGTATCTCTCCCAAAGTGCAAACAGTTCTTGTTTCCTTCCTCTTTTTGTAGAAAAGTGACTATAGCGCCTGAATCAGAGCTCTTCGCCCTCCTCATTCATCTCAACCTCATCCAGGGGATGGGCAAGAATTAACCTAGTCACTAACACAATGCCAAATGCTCATCTCAAAAATCTCTTCCAGCCTCTGGCCTTGCCTCCTCTCACTTGTCCTGTTGGAAGGTGGTCTAGGGCTGTAGTGTCTGGCACCAGAAATTAAAGGGAAGACTCAACAAGGAGAAATACGACACTTCAATGCACATGCCTTTTGGCTCAGAACCTCTCTGCTCTGGTCAGCTTACCCTGGGGTAGGACTGAGGCTTTGCTCAGCTTGGTTCAGACTAAAAAGAGGAAACAGTTTCAGCATATTTAGCCAGAAGTCCAGTCCTTTGGTGTCACCAAACCTGCAGCTTCTCAGGGTGTTCATGTGTCCTGGTCAAAGCTTGGTCTCGCTTGGTAGGACACTAGGACTTCCTTCTGACAGATCCCCCAAGCTACCTCTCTTTCCTGTTGATGTAGAACACCTTTCTCTTTCCAGTTAGGATGCTGGGCAGCTTCTCCATGACAGGCAAGGCCTTCCCACTGGTTCATTTGAAGGGAATTAGCCACATCCCTGTCTGACCTACGTTTAATCTGGACTGAGTTTCAACGGTGAGCTCTTAAAGGTGTTAGGTAATGTCCTAACTAACACATTCTGACAGTCAAGTGTAGATAAGGCTGTGTAGATTTTAACAGGTGCTAATCTGGTTGAGCCAGAGGCCGGGCTTCCACCAGTGTAGCTCTTGCTGCTAGGAGTGCTGGGATAGACTGACTGCTAGAGGCAGGTTAGCCACCTGGTTGTCTGGACCCCATCTGAGCAAGGTAGGAGAACATAGTGATTTAATCGCCAGCAGCGTGTCGATATTAGTGCTCCCATTATTGCTCTTGTAGCTGGGGCCGCACCATTGCTGGTGCGGTGTTGGGAACTTGGAAGAAAAATGCCAGTGCAGAGCAGGCCTTGATGTCTTTTACTAGACTCCTAGACTTCATTGTAAACCCCACCTAAGGAAGTTAGGTGCCCAAATCCCATTGGATTTTCAGTGGGATTGGGTACCTAACTTCCTTAGACTTCTTTGCAACTCCCAGCTTTAGGGCCAGTTTCTGCTTTTTGTTCCACTAGTGCAACTCTGCTTAATTCAGTGGAGGAACTGAAAGCCAAATAGAGTCTTGTTGACTAGTAGATGCCTAGCTCTTTGGCAGACGACAGCCCCTGAGTTTGTTAAAAGCAGTTCATAAGAAATAAAAGAAAGTGGAACTGACCAGCCTTTCAGACACCTGAGACCAGTTCTCAGAAATGTTACAGGGCTGCAGCAGTGATCCGAAGGCAAAAGCAACTCACCAGATAGGCTATACGATACATATTCCTCAGTCATTACTAGCCAAATAATGACCATTAGAGCTCATTGCCTTTGCTTCAGTATCTTTACTCCTTCAGCCGGTCATTATCAGGTGGGTAATGACCTGAAAGCCAGACATATGGCTTAAGCATTGTAATTGTCCACTATGCTGAATCCTCTTTTTGCTGGAAAACTGTGCAAGGGTTTCCTTTAAAGCACGGTGTTTGTCTCCGCTTGTGCCTTGTTGTGTCTTGCACTAGAAGTGGAATCATATCACCCCTCTCCTCAAACACTTGTCCTGGCCTCCTGGCCCTTTTGGAATCCAATTCAAAGATTGCATTTCAGCTTTTCAGAACCCTCAGAGGGCTCCTAACTGCTGCACTCTCTCTGCTCTGGCAACATTGTTCACTGCCAGTCCCTCCAGCACTGGGTGGGGAAGGGATCGGAGTCCTACCTACACATTCAGTATGGCTGTCCATCTGCCTGAGTCAGGTCCCCCCCTTCCCTCAGCATACACGAGCTCTGTGGAGAGTTCTGCAATGCCTTGTGGTGGATGGGCAAGAAGAATTGGACTGTATCATAATCAGCCATGGGAGTTCTGCCCTAGGAAGATCGCTCAGCCTCCTGGTGTGATGCCACTAGGAGGAGACAGAGCAGGGTGTAGGTTACACTGGCTGGAAAGAGGATTCTCACCTGGGCCTATCAAGGCAGGTATATAAAGAGAAAGTGGGAAGTAGTTTAGAGGCTCTCTCTCAGGGAAAGAGAGTCTTTTACACATCTGCAAAACAAGGTTAATAACTATGCTACCAGCAGGAGGACAAGGCTTAATTAATTAATGAGCATAGGTAAAGTACCTTGGGATTCTTGGATGAAAGGTGCTACAGGGGAACAAAATGTTGTTATTGTACATAAAGTTTCTTTGAAAAACGATATACAGTGAAAGGAGAGAGTGATGGTGTGCAACTTGCAGGGGAAGAGCAATAAATGAAACAGTGAAGGGAAAGATCTGAAATGTAAATTATACATATGCAACGATGCTAGTTACAAGGAGGGGAGAATGGAAAGACCCAGGAAAGGACAGGTGGGTGGGGAACAGGCAGGTTTTTAAGGTAGTCTTTGAAGAGAGGAAGTGACATAGTTGCTTGCGAAGAGAAGGAAGTGCACAACAGATCATTCTTAGAGCATCCTCTACTCCCTGACCTACTTGCTGTCAGTAATTCGCTGTTAGAAAGGAAAACAAAAGAAACTGAAGTTCTCCTTAGAAAAGATATAGATCCATTTTTCCACTCTGCCTTCTCCAGGAACTCTGCATCAGCTTTACGGAAAAGGGGAGAGGCAGATGTCTGGAGTTTACAGTGAACCCTCTGGAGAAAGCAGAAGGGTAAACCCAGGGCCACATATTTCACTCTGGTGTTATGAATCATGATACTGAAGGGGGACAGTATTGGGATCCTGAAACCAGACTCAGATGTATCTACCAACTTTAATGTGCAAGCCCCTTAATGCAAGAGCAGCTATTTCTTCAAGAACGATACAGGTGTTACTTAATTGGCTTGCCTGGGGATACATCTCACCATAACACATTGTGAGCGTTAGAAATTATCTGTCCCTAACCTCCTTCATAATCCATTGCAAACTAAAAGTCTGCTTTCCCTGCCTCTGCGCCTGGAGGAGCCCCCACTAGCTTGATATATCTTAATCTCATTTTATTTTCCAGATCATTTGATTTCTCAGTGCTTCTGCAATCCTTAGTGTTCTTGGGAATCTTTGGGTCCATCAATCTTTATCTCAGAGTCTTTGGTTTCCTTGTCAGGCCCTTAGCAACCTTGAAACAAAGTTCCCAAACTGTCTCTCATATGTAACCCAAACTGCTTATGATCTGGAATCTTTCAGTAGTGTGTGTACAACTCTTGGTAAATCAAATTCTGCCCTCTTTGTAGTATGACACTGGTGCTCTCCTTTCCCCTCTTCCTCCTCTACTGTTGGAGATTGGGAATTAAATGCCAAATATTTACTAGATCCACCTGTGTGTTTAAACGTCGTGGGGTATTTCAGACATCCCAGTAACTGGATTAATCACAAAACAGAGAACCAAATATCTCAAATAGTTAAAAAAAAAAAAAAAAGTGAATAAGCAAATAAAACTGAAAGCAGCACACTTCTACTCTGCATTCAGCACCAAACCTTGTCCAAGTAACCTTCCTCCTGCACATAATTTAGGTACAGATTCTAGCCTTCTGTAAACTGATGGAAATCCATTTGAACTGCAGTGACTTCAGTGGAGTTATTCTAGATTTACACCAGAGTGAGGAGATCAGTCTAGCCCTTCATTTCTGTATTGTTCTTTACTTTCTAAATAGCAGTTAAAATTAGTAATAACAGTGTCTGAAATGACAATAATCTCTTAAGTATTCCTTACATCCTTTACATCCAGGGAGTTAGCTCTCCCACGCGATTTACCTCCAGAAGTTCTGCAGGTGCCTTGAGGGTTTGTCCAAGAACACCTTGAATGGGTAGGAAAAATGAGAAAGTCCCCTGGTTTTCGAAGTTGTCATTTGTGCTCTTGGCTAAGCTGATTATTTTATTTATTCCAATAATCCTCTCTTCCAGAATAAAAGAAAATTAATTGTCTGCCTATTTCTGGAGTGATTTGCCCTTCAGACAGAGTAGCTTGGCAAAGTGCTTAAAATCTGGGCTGAAAAGATGGCTGAGTGTTTAAAATCGGAGTTGCTATAAGAGAGGGTTTGGATTTTAATAGGCTAGTATTCAAGTTGCCACAAAGAGTACCATTTGCTCAGTGTTCTGTAGGATTATGAAGTCCTTTCTCTACATATTAAAAATGGGGTCAAACCTGTTGTGATAGATAGTGTGTCTTAGCTAGGATTTTGTTGGCAATATGAACTGGCTGGAATTGAAGCCCTAAAAATGATACAGCATTAAACACAAACTTTTTTTTTTTTTTAAATGTGGAGCATTGTCATTGTTTTTCACTGTGTTTACTTGTTTGCCTGCTAGTCAGTTTCAACTGCATTAAACTGCTTGAAAACAGTTAAAGATCTATTTCAGTGAGCTGTGATGGAACAATGAGACTTTTAGTGCGTATCATACCTGGCTCTTCGGACTGTTAAATATCACGTGATTTCTTGTCTGCACAGGGTCAAGCTAAATTTACTACAGCAAAAAGCTGTATGGCTTCTTGGCAAAGATCAAAAGCAATGTCATAATATTTAGTGATGAGAGTAGCTACTGCAGAGAGATATAGGTCAGAGTCTGTGTGTGGTGAAGAGGAGAATTTCATCTGTATCTCGGGTCATATTGTCTTTGATCCTGCTGCTAAATTTTGTTCTCCTTGTTTAAGAATGCTTTTACCCTGGAATTTACACCAGTGTATCTCCATTAACATCTATGAAGTGACTTGAGATTCAGGCATGTGCAACTGAGAGGAGATTCAGCCCCTCCATTTTGCCATTTAGATTAATTCCCAGTCCAAATGGCCACATCCAGATTTCCTCCTGCCTCCGCCACGAGATTAGGTTCAACACATGGCGGAATGATACATGGGCTGAACAAACAGCTTGGCTACTAAATGGCAAACTAGGCTTCTTGTGGCTGATACAATCAGCTTCCTGCTCACCATGAATGCTAAGTGCTCGGACCTGTGTCATCCATTGCATTTGCCAGGTGTGCATCAGTTTGTGTTCCAGTGAATGTTAATCCTAATACACACTGGTGGTTCTGGCACAGTTTGAACTGTGCCGAGCTGTGGGAAATACAGAAAAGTTTAAAACTGTGAATACTGTCAGACCGAAGACATGCCTGGTATCAGGGCAGGAGAGACGAAGGGAATGAACAGGGGGTTGTTTGTCCAAACCATTCACTTTCCCCACCAGCATTATACACAAAGGGCCAAATTCAGACTGGTATATGTGGGTGCATCACCCTCGAATTCAGTGGGGATACTCACTTACACCAGCACTGAGTTGGGTCTGAAACCTCCCTCCTCACCTCACTGCATGATCAGAAGGCAGCAAGGACAGACCCTTGGCAGCTCCAGTGCTGTTTCAACACAGAAGGGTACCAAGAAGGCGCATGGCAGTAAATGCCTCGTATCTGTCATGTGTTTCCACCTCCTGTTGTCGTGAGGCTGTCCGAAAAGAGCTGGAAGGTAATCCATCATCGTAAGGATGAGGGTAGGAGTTAATTAATTTCCACAATCTTTCTGTAGCATTTAGTCCAGCTAGTAGTAACTGTTTTACTAGGCTGCTGCAATAATCCCATAAGGGACCCACTGGGAGCAGGCTCAGCATGAAGGATCAAGAGCTCAGGGATATTTCCATCAGTCCAACCGCACAGGTGAGAATCCCTTGTATTTCCATCCACAGTTTGGCTGTGCCACCATGTACGGGAGAACAAATCTCTACCCTCCTCATTCAGCATAGATCTTGGGATGGTCTTTTTATTTTTATTTAAATACCATCAAACTAGCGCGACAGTTAATTAGTGAGACTCCTAATAGCTTTCTGTTTTGCCAAAGAGTGATTTAGAATTGATCTGTATAGCATGTTACAATAGAACTCTCTCTCCTTCCCATTCTGAAGTCCTCAAGGGATATGCTGCAGCATAAAGCTGTCCAATTCTGTTCCTCTTTTTGCTGCTTAATATGATGATGACGACGACATGTTGAGCACGGTTGATGTGCTTGGCAGTTAACAAACATTGAGGAAGATGTTGTCCCAGCCCTGAGGAGCTTACAATTTCATAGTCTGCTCCCCTTGAATTCAACAGGAAAGCTCTTGTTGACTTCAGTGTTTCAGGATCAGTCCCTTCGTTAAACACAGGGCCAGTAAACCAACATCATTCCACTGAAGTAAATGGAGCTATGCTGGTTTATATCAGCTGAGGATCTGACCCACAGACAGTGTATTTCAGATGTTACTGATACATAAGTTGAAAGCTGAATCTATAAGCCATGCAGAGTTTTGTTGTAAAGGTATGATTCGTACTTGGTGGGTTATTGTCAAAAATGCTTTTGTGTAACTGTAGAACCCTAATAGCCAAGATGGAGTCCGCTCTGCAGGGCAGGTTGGCCAAGGAAATGCATGCACAGGAATGCAGCAGGGAAACTCCCTACACCCCAGGGACACCTGTTCCATACCCTGTGGAGTAAACATCCCCCTCTCCCCCGGAATGGCACAATGAATATAGGAAAGGGAAATATTTGTTTACAGAAGGATGAATGGAAAAAAATAACAAAGATAGTTAGAGCAGTAAAACAGGGTAACATCCAACACAAGGACCCAAGGGTCCAGGGGTACCACAATATAAAAGTATAGACGCTGAGCAATGCATCTAGACTCAGAGGTTAGGAATCCTGGGCAGAGTTCCAGTCCAGCAGCAAGTCTTGGGTGCTCCTGGTCATCTTCAGCGCCAGTAAATTTTCCCCAACAAAACCCTCTGGTGCCTTCTTCTGCCCCTCTCTGCAAATCCACACAGAGCAACAACCTCCCTCATTCCCAGTGTACAGTCACAAGCCCCACTACTCCTGGCCCCATACAATTCTGGGTGATGATGGCGATGCTGGGTCCAGCTCCGGTTTGTCCTTCTCAGGTGATTCCTTCCTGGCACGGTGCTCCCCATGGATCCCATCCTGGTTGGCTGCTCTGTCCCTCCTGGGCTCCAGGCTGGTTCTCGACTGCTTTGGTACGTGAGGGCCTGCTCGATGTAGGCACTCTTGTCTGGAGCTACAGACACCACACGGTCCTGTTGCTTCTCCCCTTGGAACAACCAGCATTTCCTCTCCCTCAGGATGAGGTTTTAAAGGTGCCATGCCCTCTCAACCCCAAGGGGTCACAGTTGGAAGGTATGTGTATTACAGGAGGATCATGTCATGGTGAAATATCAAAGTTTATGAAGTTCACAGCAAAGCTCCTGAAAGACCAGAGACTTGTTTTAACCAAAATGGATCGGTACAGTTTGACATCTGCAAAACAAAGAGTAGAGAGGATGGATGGTAGAGGTCAACATTTGCAGGGCATTGTAGACCTTCTCAGGACCCTAGCTTGTGTCCCCTTCAACTTTCAATAGTCTTTTCAAAAGACCAGTTTTTTACAGGTACCTCTCTCTTTCCTCCAAGTTCTTTGTGGTGCTTCACTGCTGCACCGGCTTTGGCTAACTGGGTCAGTGTCTGTGTGTGGTCCACCCCAGTGTGACACTCCTGTCTTGTTGTGTTGACTTAATGTTGCTGCCACTCTCCTACTCTGTTTTCCACACAGCTCCGTGTGATGACACCAGTACTCTCTGAGCCTGACTCTGATCTCTGTTCCACCAGTGTCAATCTGGAGTAACCCACTCAAGTCAAGGGGCTGATTGTCCGTTGCACTGCCTCGTATGTGATCGTTTACACCTGGGCAAAGCAGATGTAAAACTGTACCAGATTAGAATGGCAGTGTGTTATACACACAGTGCAGGGCAAAAGAGAGTCAGGCCCAGAGTGCTTACTGTAGATTTACACTTGTTTAACAGAGGTCAGAATCTGGCCCTCAGAGTTTAACTCTTCATCCATATTTTAAGATGTTGAGATTGCTTAAGAGACCATGCTGGCCAGGATCTGTAGGATTTGGCCTGTTAGTTGCAGCTTTGGTGCAACTGATGAAGCAGGTTACTTGTGAGGTATATAACAGGAATGTAGCTGCATTACACCCCTTGATATCTTAACATCATGCTGAAAGCTGGACCATGACCCAAAGCCTGTGTATCTGGGTGTTACACTGGGCTCTACTTTGACTTGTAAGGAACACCTTACCAAAACCTTGCTGAAAATATAGACAAGAAACAACCTGACCAGCAAACTAGCTGCTCTTACCTTGGGAGTGAGTGCGGGGACACTAAGGCATCTGGGCTTGCTTTCTAATATGCTGTAGCAGAATATTGCTCCACGGTGTGGCTCAGCTCTTTTCACACAGGACTAGAAGACAGTCAGTTGAACGCAACCATTCATATAATAACAGGTACCAGGAGACTGACCAACCTAGCTTGGCTACCAGTTCTGTCCAATATTGCCTCTCTTGACATTAGGCAGCAAGTCACCTTGCAGAATTTGCTCCATAGGGTGCAAGACTTGCCACAGCTATCTCTGTGTAAAAATGAGTTTCATTTACTGAGCCACTGTCTCAGCTCAAGGCAGGCCACTTGGAGAGTCCCCCCAAGGCAGGGGTTCTCAACCTTTTTCTTTCTGAGGCCCCTCAGCATGGCCCACCTGTGTTACAACGACTGATTTTCTTCATATAAAACGTAGCGTCGGTTTTAGGGGGTAGCAAACAGGGCAGTTGCTTGGGGCCCAATGCCACAGAGCCCGCCGCGAAGCTAAGTTGCTCAGGCTTTGGCTTCAGCCCCAGTTGACGAGGCATAGGGCCCTGGACTTCAGCCCCATCTTTGGGTACTCCATCTTTGGGTAGAAATCAATCCCTTTGGAGATGGAATGATCATGACTCCCCCTTTTGCCACCATGGCCTATTAGAAGATGTAGGTCGCATATTTGAAGGTTGCACCTATCAAAAAGGTTCCACCCTGGACGTGTACAATGCTCTTCCCTCATCTGTTGACTGGTTAAGACACTCAGACTAACACACTTGACTTGACTATCTGTGCAGATGTATATATCTCCACACGTTCACTTTCTCCTTTGCCCACTCACAAATTCATCCCCGAAGCTGTGTGGCTTTGCAGGTGTTATGTTTAAACCCAAATACTGCAGGATCAGTAACACAGATGCACACTCTTCATCCTGAGGGAGACCAGGCTGAGCTCTTAATCTGTGGCATTGCTCATTTTTCTGGGGTGACAGGTGCGTACCCCTAAAAGAAATAAACTTGTATTTCAAGCAGGTTTCTTGCATCAGCATAGGAAGGAACAAAAAACCGTGGGGCTGGCACACAATGAAGTGGTAGTGATAAAAATTAGCAGACTGCGTAGGCATACAGCTCTACAAAGCCAATAGGGTCCTACACGTATGTGATACTCAAATACTATAGTTTATCCCATAGTCAGCCAACGCTCTCTCATTGTTTCTAGCTCCCCTGCCATCCAAATTTCGAGGGGCCCGTCCTGAATGCTTTGTGCACCCAAAACTCCAGTTGAAGTCAGTGGGAGGAGTTCACCCAGGAGTACTTCCTCTTGGTCTCATGGCTCGGATTGATCATAGCAGCAGTTTACAGTCTGACACCTCCTGTGTTAGGGGACTATACTCTGCTCATGCAGAGGGGATGGATTTGAGGATCCAATAGATCTTTTCCATCCCTAACTACTATGATCCCTGAAATGGATCACCAAACACTGCCTTCTGCTCTTTCTCCCCCCAGACCTGAAAGATGAGAAAATGGTCAGGCATCCCTGTAGACAGAAAAACCTGCCAGTGCTGTCCATGCAGCTTCTCCTCTTAGTGACAGGTTTCAGAGTGGTAGCCGTGTTAGTCTGTATCAGCAAAAACAACAAGGAGTCCTTGTGGCACCTTAGAGACTAACAAATTTATTTGGGCATAAGCTTTACACCTTCTTGTCAACTGTCTGTAATGGGCCACTCTCTTACCACTTCAAAAGTTATTTTTCCTCCCTTGGTATCCTGCTGTTAATTGATTTATCTCGTTAGACTGACCTCACACTTGGTAAAGCAACACCCCATCTTTTCATGTATTTATACCTGCTCCTGTATTTTCACTCCCTGCAACTGATGAAGTGGGTTCTAGCCCACGAAGGCTTATGCCCAAATAAATTTGTTAGTCTCTAAGGTGCCACAAGGACTCCTCATTGTTTTTTCTCTTCTTAGTGAGCAACAAGAGATTCCTTGTTAAGAAACAGCCATGTCAATTCTGCATATCCATGGGAAAGGCCCATTTCAACTCTCCTTCAGGCTTAGCCATCTAGCCTGTGTATTTTCCAGTGGGTAACTTCTTAATGAGCTCTTGGCATCTCGGTGTTATAAGAATAGATTCAAAGGCATTGCCACACACTATGCATGAACTTTAGGTGAAACAGAAAACCACAGTGATAGTGCATTCAGAAAGGTCCCCCCCCCCCCAAGTGTGGTGATACATATCCCTATGATTTTCTTAAGCTGTTTTTTCTCCTGGTTGCGGCTTTCTTTGACTCCATGGCAGCTGCACCTTTAACTTTGCAGTTCTGCATATTCTGAGCACGAGTGCAGGCTATAAAATTAGAAGAGTTTGCAGGGTGTGGCGGGGTTGTTGCTTATGGCTGGTTAAAAAAAACAAACTACTGTGTTTCCCAGTAATATTTCAACAGCTGTGGTTTGCCTCTCAGTACTTTGAGTTTGAGAACATGCACAGGCCCCAATTCTGCAGTCTGATCCCGGCAGAGGGACCTTTGTAGGCAAACAGAGTTCCAGTGAAATCAGTGCGATGGTACTGAGGTCTACCCATGTGCTTCAAATTGCAGGATTGTGGCCACGGTCATTCCTAACCCAGAACTATCTCATCAGGATTCACTGGTGTACAGTTTTTTGCTGTTCCAAAATCCTGGATGGAGAGCTGGAATAATAATTTTTTGAAAAACCCAGACTGACTGAATAAACTTTCGTGTCTTCTTTCTGAGTTGCCACTGCACATTAAAGCAGGTGGAAATGTTCAAATGGCTAAGATCATGGCTTCATGGCCTTTTTTAGGCTACCGTGGCTCAGAGAAAATGGGAATGGATGCCTTGGACAGGAAAAAAACAACGCTTTAACATGTTTCAGGCTCTTTTTTCCCCTCCCAAATGCTCTTTTTAAAGAATTACAAATGCATGTTGGCATAGAAACTACAGAATCTGATTGAAGCATGCAAATGTAAAAGAAGCCTTTTCTGTGTGAACAACATGGACTGAGTCTCAGAAAAAGCTGGCTAAAATCTTTTACAAGGCAGAGAAAATTGTCCAGATGTTGCTGGAATTATCATGGCACTAAATATTTAGGGTTTTTAATTTGCATTTAAAATTCAAAAAGGCTCTAATGTAGGGAATGCAGATATGTTACCATTGGGTTTTCTTCTCCTCCTTCCTTCTTTTGAAAGAATTTATGGCCTACAAATATTGCTAAAATCTGTTTGGCTTTGAATAGTGCCAAATCCTCATTAAAACATGTGGATATTTCTGTGGTTTAATCTGTTGGAAATGTATCCGCAATCCAGTTATGTTAAATTAAGGAATAATATTGGCGTGGATGTTTGAAATATTAAATGTGGCAGTCGGAACACCAAGCAAAATGTTTGCACATTTTAATCGCTTAATGATTAATCTCTTAGTTTAGTCCGAGACCTGATCTGGAGTGCTTAGAACTGTCCCAGTTTCTCCGTTTTGCAAGGGAAATATTTGCTTCCTTTCCCCCTGAAACATCCAAAGAGCAACACAGTATCTCCTGCACCTTGCTTCCACTCACTTCCTCTTCAGCTGGCTAGCACAACTGCAGTGCCATGAGCTGAAGGAAGCTGTGGAGCATTGTAAGAAAGCTCTCACTGAGCATGCTCCTCAGCACCTACCGTGGGGTTGGAACTCATGGACAGACCAGTGTAGGCCTCTGAAATCCTTGATGAAAATCTTAAAAGCCAGCACAGCCAAACAGAGGTATGGATCACGTCGAGCTTTATTTAAGAGGTTTTTACTGCTGATTCTTCAATCCTTTGGGGTTTTCTAAAGACTGTCTTAGAGGAAATGCTTCTCTAAACTTAAATGGCTTAGCAGCACATATCAGTAGTTTGTGTCTCTGATATTTTATCTGCTCTGCTGAAGGCCAGGCTAGTTCTGGTAGCATGGAACCTTTGCACTTTTAATTTGTGCTGTGTGAGGTGCCATTTCTAAGGTGCTGCCTTTTGCTTGCATGCTGCTGCTGTTGGAAATACTCCCTTTTCATGAGTTACTTCAGAAGCAGGTAAGGCCACGAATTGCAAAGTCAATTGATTTTTATTTTTTTTTAAATTGCCTGTGGTGAGTCCCACCAAGTCTTTCTCTCTTTAATGAAGCAGAATTAAGGCAACACTTCGTCGTTTTGAGTGTCGAAGTAGGTAGGTAAAGAGAGCCATGAAATGCAGCTTACAAACCACAGTGCCTTGGGATACATTCATAAGATTAAAAGAACAGGAGGACTTGTGGCACTTTAGAGACTAACAAATTTATTTGAGCATAAGCTTTCGTGAGCTACAGCTTCATCCGATGAAGTGAGCTATAGCTCACGAAAGCCTATGCTCAAATAAATGTGTTAGTCTCTAAGGTGCCACAAGTCCTCCTGTTCTTTTTGCGGATACAGACTAACATGGCTGCTACTCTGAAACCATTCATAAGATTAGAGCTGGGTGGATTTGTTGCATAGCATTTTGGGGACAGTTTACTTTGGATGTTACGTTTTCCAGAGTTCAATAATAGTTTTTATTATTTTCTTTTTTAAAGATAGAAATGAGGGGAACCGTGGTAAATAGGCTCATTTTTAAAAAAAGTTGTCTCCTTATTTTGGATTTTTGCCTTGGTTTTCAGATGACCTTGTATTAAAATGGGCATCTAGATGAAAAGTCAGTGCAGTTTCTTAAATAGCATAATTCCAGAAGAATGTTACTAAACAGCATTGTGTTGTCGCTGCCCCATCGGTGAGTGGGTAGCATTCGCACCCCGTCAGTTGAATATGTGATCACTCCGACTTAAAAGGGGCACTGTTTAAGGTCAAGAGGCCCATAACTCAATCAATTTTTTTTTGTCCTGTCTTAAAACTCCATGTAATTCTTTCTATTTGAGGGTTTGGATTAAAATAAATAAATAACTAGTCAGTGCAATTTCCCTTTTTTTTTTTTTTTTAAATGTAAAAATTGGCATCAGTTGCCTAGCTCTCATGAGCAACCCTACAATAACAAATCAGGTTGCTAAGGCATAATGCTGAAAAATCAATTAGTGGAATTTTCTTTTTTTGATGAATATAAGGCACCTGGCGATGGCATCACTCTAAATTTTTCAATAAAAGATACAGTAATAAACCAGCATGCGATGGAGGGTGGGGAGGAAAGCCAGCCAGCTGCAGGAGGGAAATAGGTTTCAAAGGATTCTTCTTGGTGGCTGTGAAATGCACCAGAACTGTGGGCTTTGGAGCACTGATGCTTTCCCATGATTGATATATAGGTTCTTCAGGGGCGCTGGCTGAAATTCATCCCTCGCATCTCCCCTCTTTCTCCTGCATACCACACGAACCACAATTAATTGGGTTTTGTGCTGGGAATGCCGCTGCGGATGGGGGAGGGACAAAATCTACCCCAGAGACATGAGTACAGGCATAATTGGTTTTCCATTCTGCGGACTGGTAAGTGGTCACAGCCTATCTGTGCCCCTATGTGGGAGTTCTGGTTACTGTATCCAAGTGCCAGTCCAGTAGTCCCTCTGTGCCAGCCTAATCAGGTTTGATGGAGAGTACCCAGACATGGAGCTGGCTCCTGCAAACTGCTGGCTTACTTTGCTCCAGCCCAGCAAACCACTGTAAGCATGTGAACAAGCCTCCTTAAAGTGCTTTGTTTGTCTGGGGCCAGAGGGCTCTGCACCTGGGCTCAATTCTGCCATGGTGCACAGAGGATAAGGATGCAGACACATGGCCATTCTGCCTCCTCCCCCCACAGTAACAATGCGAGGATTAGATGCTGTCTTGCACAGACCTTCTGCACCGGGGTGCTCTTCACCTTTTCAGAGTAAATCTGGATGCTGGAGTGTTTAATTCGATGGTTTAGGCACTGTCTTCTGGAATCTTTAGTCTGTAGTGGGATACTTACAGTGCCTGTGCCCAAGAGTAAAAACATCTGATGTAAGAGGTAGGGACTGTGACCTAGCAGAGAATCCAGACAAATAGAAATGAACAGGAACCCTGTATTTCCAAGGGTCCTAGTTTACAAAGGCTTTTTTGAGGGGAGATTTTAATTCCAAAATTCATTTCCTCCACCAATTTTTAGGGAAATTTCCCAGCATAGTTACAGCAAGATAATTATTCTGCTACAGTTATATTGGGATAAATCCAGGCTTTTTAAGTGGAGTAATTATACTGGAATAAAGTCACTTTAATTCCAGAATAGTGTGTCCACATGGGGACATACACCGATATATATATAATGGGATAATTATTCTGGTATAACTAGCCCTTTCTAGTGGCTGTTCCATCACTCCAAGGGTAAAAGGTTGGAAGAGCTTCAAAAAAGCCAGGAGCCCTTCCCCCTATTCCCTGGCCAGACACGCACATTCTACTGGTTGGGCGCTTAACAAGGAAGAAGATCTGTGTCTATCCTTAGGTTAAATTAAAGAAAGAAATGTTCATTGGAATCCTGTACATACAGTCAGAGTGGGAAAACGGGTCCTAGTAAGCTGGGCTTCCTCTTCACTGGTTGGCTCAGAGAAGTGTGTATATGTGTTTTGTGGTTTGAATTTTACAGTTTCTAAGACCAGGACAGGGGATTTGGCAGAGTTTTCAAGCAAGCTCACCTGTTTTTGGAGGACAGCAGCTGCCAGTTAACTCTGCTGCCTAGACGCCATCATCCCCTGCATTCTGAGGACCAGCAGGATCTGTGCTCCAACTACCATCTGAAGGGGTCTATAGGAAGAGGATTAGAAATGGAGGGTGGGGGGGGAGGAGAAAGAAAACACTGAAGGTAAAAATAAGGGAAGAGAGACCAGATCAGAAGAAGAAAAACTTGGCATAGAGCGATGAGGAAGAAGAGAAATGCACCCAAACTTTTAAGGGGATGAACAATTATAGACAAACTAGTGGAAGAGAAAGCACAGATGTTAAAAAAAGACTGAAGAAAAGACACCTAAAGATACAGACTGAAAGGTGGAGAATGGATGAAAAGGGCAAAGGATGTAGGAGGGGAAGAAGCAAGACCTAGTAACTTACCCCTGTATTATGTAACAAGATGTTTGCTTTATCCATCATTCGAACCCATGATTAAATGGTGATTTGGCTGTTGAAAAAATAAATCTGAAAATTGTGCTGGCATTGGCCTGGGAGGGATGACCCTGCCCTTCCCCCAACCTACCCCCCTGTGGAGGCAGAAGATTCCCCTCATTTAAGACACTACAGCTGGCTGAGTAATGTCTTGATGCTTAGAGGCCCTGATAAAGCATGTGAATGGCCATGTGGAAAGAGAGTTTAGGAGGATTATACTCTGTGCTAGTGAATACATATTCTGTGTAACTCATGCTTCCTAAGGCATGGCAATAGCCTGTCTACCTTGTTCTTTAACACTATAAAATGACTATCACAATCTTAGGCTCCATCTTGACTTCTAAAAGAGGTGTGTTTTTACATCAAGATAGCTGTGGTGAAATAGCTATCTTAATATGAGACCCCAGTGGAGACAAGATATAGGTAGGTTTGACCTCAGTGTAGCTAGTGTAGGTCAACACTATACATCCGACCTGGGGTTCACCTCGACTAGCAACATCAAGATAAAAACTACAGTGTCTTCTCTCTATTAAGTTTTTCTGTCAAGTTGGCTATCATAAGTGAGCCATCTCAGTGTCAAAGATGCACCTCTTTTTTTGCAGTGAAGACACAGACACAATTTAAAAACTTTTCCCCTCTCCGGAGGTGCCCCTGTTTTCAATGAATGTAACATTTACAGGGGAGTTTGGGAACCAGGCAGTGTGAGAGTTGGATTTGGAAATAAGCGTGCCATTGATAAGCACTACGAGGTAGGTTGCAATGTAATGGCACGCTGAAAATGGCTGTCTGGGTAGGGTACCTCATGGAACAGACTCCTTAGCCAGAGCTTTAGCTATCACTCTTCTCAGTGCATTCTGTAAATCCGACAAAGAACCTGGTTCAATATTTTGCATGGCAAGATGAGGACTATCAGTGCATGGGCTGACATCGAATCAGAAATGTGGGACTGGAGACTCAAGAGGCCATCAAATCCAGCTCCCTGGGCTGAGGCAGGACCAAGTAAACCATCCCAGACAGCTGTTTGTCTAACCTGCTCTTAAAAACCACCAATGACCAGGATTCAGCAACTTTAAATCCATTATGATCCTGATGGAGTACTGTTTGGATGTAGTTTTTATAAGCGAAGTGACAGTAGCTATTTCCCCTTCCTTTTCCTCAAATAGAGTGAGAGATGCCTAGATTTAAGCATAACTGCACAGTAGCATTACGAGGGACAAAAGAAATGACTGCAACAGAAATAAAAATGTGCTAGAAATGACGGAGTGAAAAATCCACTCGACTCTCTCATTTGTTTAGCATGCATGCGAGTGTCCACTTTCCACAATTTAGATCTGAACAGAATGTCTGATTTAGTAGCATCCCTCACTGCAGAGAGTTCTGCTTTATGAAGATGTGGGATTAGCATTTTGCTACTGACTGGGGCATTGGAATTGTACTGAAGCAGGGATAAATAAAGGTTTTTATATACTTTTATTATTTATGACTGTGAACCATGTTTCTTTTGTTTGTGTGTTGGGATGGATGAAGGCTGCTTGTTTGATTCATGACATCCATTCCAGTCCTCTGGAATGAGGCATATTTAGATTATGTAATGTACAGCACTGAATCGGAATTCCAGCAAAGCTTTATTCGCTCCAGAATGGATGAAGAGCATTGAATGTTTTCTGAAATGACAGGCGTTTTAGATTACCTTAAAACTGATCTTTCAGACTATTCCTTCTAAAGGAAGTTTTAAAATAAGGTCTGGAGCTCCAGGCATGTCAGTTTACTGACCTGTAAATATTCACCCTTGTAGGTTTCACACCAACATCTGAGGCACGTCAGGAAGGGGGAATATCAAAAATCCTAGCACAGTAATGGCAATGCCAAAGGGATTTTGCCATTATAACCATCTGAGTTTATATAGTTGTTATCATGAGGTGCCCGAATGGGCCTCTCCCCACCCCCTTTAAGTGGAGAGAAAGGGAAAATGCTACTCAGCAATCCCTCCCACAACCACACGATGATTCCCTACAAGCAGTCAAGGTTTAAGATACATTTGCATTTAGATCATACGTTTGCTTATTGCTTAAACCCCAACCCTGCAGAGAGATGGATGTAGGTAGACATCTCTGAGGAGCCCTGTTGACTTTGATTAAGGCTCCAGGTGGGCCCTGGGATCTGCCGCCATGATTTTCTTTTGCAGGGTCAGGGCCTTATTTAAGGTCTGTAATGTTTGGGCTTTTCACTCATGAAGTGGAATGGTACAAAGTATACACAAAGAACGAAAAAGATTATTTTACTTCCTAGAAAGGTGTTTCACTATGCACCACATTTTGCCAACCCTATACTGAGTGGTGTCTTACTTTGCAAGTTGTCCCATAGATTTCAGTGGGACTGTTGTGGAGGAAAGTACTACGTAATGTGAGTAAGTGAGGGTGGCAGGATCGACCCTTGTTTTCTTGTGTAGTTGAGGCTGTGAGGTGCTTTGCCAGCCCAGATTCGCAGTTCCCTTGTTGCTGTTGCTCTCTAGTGACAGCTAAAGACACCAGGGGCTCAATAAAGGAGCTAAATAATATTTGCAAGGTGATCTACCAGTATTTAGCTTGACATTAACCTGTTTGGGGAAAGATCACCACACAGACTGTGCTGAAGCCTAATGAATGCGCCGTGGTAACGCTGTATAAAACACACACCTCACTGCAGTGAAAAGGTTTCTGGTTTGCATGTTTTCTACTGCTGACTGTAGGAATAGGATGGCTGGTCCTGGGAATCTTTCTGATTGGCTAAATCCTACCCTCATGGGGTAAGTGAAAACAAGATTTAACTCCCGAAGTACAACAGGAGTGATTAGATCAAAGGCCTACAGGGATAAATTGAGCAAAGCCATTCAGTCAACTGAGTCTGAAGTATCCTCACTAAGGCTAATTCTGGTTTTCTGGATGAGATCAAGTGAGCACGTACTAGGAATGATCCAGCTACTAATAAGCCTCATGTGAAACTGCAGAGCTTTCACTTACCAAGTGGGAAATGTTACCCAGCTGCTGGAGGAAAGCAAGCTGACTTGAGTTTATTTAATTGAGGCCTGAGTGATCAGATTGTTGATGACACCTGTGAGTAGGTTTCCTGCGTTAAAAGATCTTGAGCCTGATTCTCCATTACCCATGCACACTGTGCGGTCACACTTATGCAAAGTGGGGTGTAAAATGCTACCAAGTTAGAATAGTACTGCACTGGTGTCAGTGACCGCACAAGGTACAGGAAAACAGAGGATCCCGCCCCTTGTTCCAAAGATCAGCCGTACCCTCGATGCAGGATTGTGCTTCAGGGCCAGAACCCAATACACAGTTGTAAAGCTCAGCACCTGGAGAGCTAGTCTGAGCCTAGTACAAAACATCAACATGTTGAGCCCTGGGCCTTTGCATTTTTCTTGCCCAATGAGAGTTGGGGAAAGAGTAGTTTTTGTCGGTAGACAAAGTTCACCCCAGTTCACCCCAGTGTAACTCCTTTGACTTCGCTGGATTTACACCAAGGACAGATATGAGCTACTGTGTCTGCGAGAAAGCAAAGAATAGCAGAGAGGCTGGATTGCTGAATTGAAAACATTTCAAAAGCAAGTGGCCACTTTGCCTAGCACAGCACTCTGAAAACTCAGAATAATACTACTAATGTTTTGCATTTATCTGGCACCTTCTCTCTGAAGGTCTCAAAGCCACTCCAGATGTTAACAAATAAAGCCTCACATCTTCCTGGCCAAGATCAGACAGCTAGCCTATGGCAGACTGAGGCCGTGTCTACACTACAGGGGGAGATCGATCTAAGTTATGCAACTTCAGCTTCATGAATAACATATCAGAGGGTAGCCGTGTAGTTGAATGTAGCTGAAGTCGACGTACTTGAATCTACTTACTGCAGGGTCCACACTATGCGATGTCAGCTGGAGACGCTCTCCCGTTGACTGCGCTTCTCATTCAGGTGGAGTACAGGAGTCGACGGGAGAGTGATCTAGACCCACTAAATGGACTGCCGATGCATTGATCGCCGCATGTCGAACCCCCTGGTAAGTGTAGACAAGCCCTCAGGAACAGCAGCTACTTCCTATACTCCCCGTTTTCTGCCATGACAAAGGCTTATTCTTATAGAAGATGAATGTTGGGCCTTTGTCATGGCAAATTATGAAACATATTTAAATAGGATGTTTAAATAGGCCAGTACACCAAATTCCATGGCTACCTTTCCTCTTTTAAATTAGTGTTCACACATCTCCAGGAACACGAGTGGCCCCAAGCATTCATTCTTTGTTACTTAGGTATTTGCAAGCAGCATGTGCTGGGGCACTAACAAGGGTGCACAAGAAAGGGAGAACGGGAGGCAATATTTAAACTTGTTAACAAGCAAGTGGTCTGACCCGATATTTTTACATATCCTGTTGTTGCCATATTACATTGTTACCTAAAAAACTGGCAAATGTTTATTGGTACAAACCATGTGATGTAGCAATTCCTGCTGTCAGCTGCCTGACCCTATTGGGCTGTCCCTGCCACTCCAGCAAAGAAATAATTTTCACAAGTGGTTTTTCTGAGCTTGCTGCTGGCAGTGACTAACTTCTTGAAGGGTGACCTCTTGTGACACTGACCGGTTAATGTCCGAGTGTCACAAACTCTAAAACAGCAGGATGCAGTCAGGTTTAAATACTGGTTGAGCAGTTATCATAAAAAGAAGTGCCTTGATTAAAAGTGTAACTTTTTGTTTAAATACATTTTGTGTACAAATTTTCCCCATCAACTAAAAGTTATTTTTGGAGAGGGGAATATATAAAGAAAAAATAACATCACTGCTCCTTCTGTTTGGTAATATTTACTCTTGTTTTAAAATAATTAATGCGGGATTTTTAAAGGAGTTAGATGCCCGAATCCCATTGAATTTTGAAGTCAGACCCAAAGTATCTCAAATTGGGAAACCAAAAGCAGTGGCCTAAATGTTGGCTAAAGTGGCATGCCCGAGGTGACACAGTGAATCAGTGGCAGGGCCTGGAGTAGAATCTAGGTCCCTGAAGACCCATCCTCATGCTCAGTACACTAAACAAAGAGCTTGTCTATGCCACCCTTCAGTCTGGACCCTGCAGTGGTGTGAATAGCAGAGTGTCCCCAGAGTGCTGAACTGTAACACCCCCATGTGGATGCTGGGGGAGCATGAACTAAAAGGTTCCTAGGTCACATTAACATAATCCTGTTCTGAAGAGGTTTTTGTTCGTGTGACGAGGAACCTTTTAGTTTGTGCTCCCAGCATCCACATGGGGGTGTTACAGATCAGCACTCTGGGGCACTCTGCTATTCACACCCCTGCAGTCCAAACTGCAGGGTAGTATAGACATAGCCTAAGGCCACTTTTCAAACTTTTGGCCTTTGCCTCTCTGTGCCTCAGTTTTTCTATCTATAAAATGGGCAAGTTTCATTATCGCCACCTTTTATACAGCACTTTGGGATTTAGAGATGAAAAGTGCTAAGTATTTTTATTATTTGTAGTAATAAAATTAAGAAGATTATGATCTTTCCTTATATCCACTTCTAGGTGATTTTAAATGCTCTTTTGGGTATTTAATGTGTCTTTGTAGTTGAGACACATAGATAATTAGGGCTTGGAAATTGTCAAAGCCTCCAAGAACATCTACATTGGTTTGGACAAATCTAGTATTATAAGAATAAGCTGCAGGAGGTGAAGAGGTACATTTGTGGGGGGATGGCTAGAGAATTTGCCTTTGGTATTACAGTATTTCAGACTGGGCTATGATTGGAAAATTGCATTAAACCAGTTAAATGCCATTCCCTGTCAATTGAAAAGTCAATGTACTGACAATGGATTTGCTTTTAAGATAGAGCTTCATGCTCTAAGGCAGTGGCTCTCAACCAAGGGTACGCGTACCCCTGGGGGTACGCAGAGAACTTCCAGGGGTACATCAGCTCATCTAGATATTTTCCTAATTTTATAACAGGCTACATAAAGAGCACTAGCAAGGTCAGTACAAACTAAAATTTCATACAGACAATGACTTGTTTATACTGCTCTATCTATAATCCTATGATTTTGGCATGGGTTTTTTTTTTACTAAAAGTCATGGACAGGACATGGGCAATGCACAATAACATCAGGGAAACGTACACAGGGCTGGCATTAGGGGGTGGCAAGCAGGGCAGTTGTCCAGGGCCCCACGCCACAGGGGCCCTCCCGAAGCTAAGTTACGGGTGGTGGTACTTGGGTTTCGGCTTCACAAGTGAAAAATAAGCTCAAGTATCATTTTGAAAGGTAAGTACAATATTTATATTCCAATCACTTTGTTTTATAATGATATGGTAAAAATGAGAAAGTCAGCAATTTTTCAGCAGTAGTGAGCTGTGACACTTCGGTGCTTTTTATGTCTGATTTTGTAAGCAAGTAGTTTTTAAGTGAGGTGAACCTTGGGGTATGCAAGTCAAGTCAGACTCCTGAAAGGGGCACAGTAGTCTGGAAAGGTTGAGAACCACTGATCTAGGGCAGTTTCCCTTGACACATGCATGTTTTTAATGTCAAATTTTACCCTTCAGGCTACTGCCTGGGTTCTACTGTGAGCATGTTCCAGTGGGTCACAAGGTCGTTCCATCAGTAAATTGGCATTTTCAAGCAGAAAGCCTCTTCTAAAACCCTCTGATGGATAAGAGCTGAAGGCCTGATTTTTAAACGTTTCCAAGCATACTCGTTGCAGATTAACCTTGCTGAAGCTTTGGACAGAGTACTGTTGAAAATTAGGTGATTGATGGCACGGAGGTCTCAATGCCTTGGTCTCCATTTGCAAGAAAGAAATGCAGTTTTACTAGATATTGGTGATGTGGCTGTATTCTGGGGATCTATAATCTACTATAACAATAAGTCATCAATTACGAGGATTTGAAGGTGGTTTGCTTTGTTTTTGTAGATCAAGTAAAGGTAAACACTTAGCTTTTACCATTAAAAGACAATTTAAATAGGACAGAGGTTTGTAGGTTGCATCCCTTTCCCCTTCTCTGTAGCTTGCCTGATTTCCTGGGCATCAACCACACTGCGGGTTGCATTCAGAATAACAATATGAGGTATGCTGGGGCCAGTTCTCCTCTCACATCAGCTTCTCACATCAGTTTCTCCATTGATTTCATTGCTGTTACTTGTGATTTAAACACATATAAGGGAGAGCAGAATCAGGCCCACATCAACTCAAGCAGAGATTGCAAGCTGGCCTTGAGTCCCAGCTTGTTTTAAGATGAACTCTGTGCTGAGTCAGTCTTCAGAAGAATATGCATTAGGAGCCATCACTTTATTTGCTCTTTTATATGTATTCATTCGACTTTCTGAGTCCTGATTTTCAGAGGTGCCAAGTCCCAGCAACTCCAGATGAAGTCATTGGGAGTTGCAGGTGCTCAGCACCTTGGCAGATCAGGCTCTAGCTCAGTGATTCTCAAAGCTGGTCCGCTGCTTGTTCAGGGAAAGCCCCTGGCGGGCCGGACCAGTTTGTTTACCTGCCGCGTCCGCAGGTTCAGCTGATTGTGGCTCCCACTGGCCACAGTTCACCGCTCCAGGCCAATGGGGGCTGCGGGAAGGGCGGCCAGCACGTCCCTTGGCCTGTGCCGCTTCCTGCAGCCCCAATTGGCCTTCAGCTCGAGGACCTTTCCGTGTGAACAGCCCTACGAGAAGAGTTATGACTGTGTAGTAAGGCTGCCTTTGCCCATAAACCCTAATGCATGCCCTTGGCCTGAAGTTTTGGAGATAAAACTAACAAAACAAATCTGGGAAAGGTTACTGTTTCTGCTGGAGCTGCGTTGATGGCAGGTGTATTTTGAACTGTGCTAACATACCTTGTGGAACTGTGTTAAGGGTTTCCCACTTAGTCTGCTCATCCACTGGAAACAGAATACCTAGTCTAGGGTATGGGATTGAATCTTGATTTCCTTTCTTTCTTTCTCTACCACTTCCCAGGGAAACAAAGCAAATGCCTTGGGCAGATAGCTACTGAAAAGGGGGTTTTATATAGTTGCAAGCCAGTCTGTCCCCTTAATGAACAATTGGCTTGCTGCACTGTCTGACTATTGATAGTTCTGTAAGAACCTTGATGGTATGTGAAGCAGCTTTAATTCCTTTTTATCAACAAGAGTTGCAGGTGCATCTTCCTTATATTTTTTTTAAAAAAGGCAATGCTTACAAATTGGTCTTTGTTTCCAAGGAAACAAACCTGACATGCTTGAGCTGCACGAGTTGCAAACGCTTACATTTAGCAGACATGCCGCAGGATTATATGGTCTGCATATTATTTTTAAATTACCTTCAATTTAAAGGTAAAGAGAGGAGGAGGGGATGGAATTCGTCAGCAGGCTATGCCAATTTGTGTGTAATTAAAACCTATATAATATCTTAGATTTGCCTATTATGATGTAAGGAGAACACTGACCTGCACTGAAAATGACGGACCTACAACACATCCCCATAAAGAAAGTGTCATGGGGCCAAATTGCTACTTCAGTTTGTGAGTATGGGTGATATGATGAAATGTTTTGGGAGAACTAAAGGCTTGCGTGGGTATAAACACACACTTTTTACATAGTAAATTTATCATGGGTCACTTTACTGACTGTCTTGCATAATGACAGGTTTCAGAGTAGCAGTCGTGTTAGTCTGTATCCGTAAAAAGACAAGGAGTACTTGTGGCACCTTAGAGACTAACAAATTTATTAGAGCATAATCGGATATGAAGTGAGCTGTAGCTCACGAAAGCTTATGCTCTAATAAATTTGTTAGTCTCTAAGGTGCCACAAGTACTCCGTTTCTTTTTACCAACTGCGTTGTACTCCAAAATATACTCTGGTGAAATGCATCTCACTGATGCTCTGCTCGAAAGGATGTGTGAATAGTGAATGTCAATACTTTGAAAGTGAACGGGAAGCCATCATCAACACTTTACTACCCCCAAAATAATTTGGTTAAAGCTAAAAACTACTAATTGGCTGTGGAGTGCTATATTGAATTTGTGTGCGTGTGTGTATATATAAATTGTCAATTCATTGCATACCAAATGTAAGCTACATGCGAGAAATGTCCACCTCGCATGTGAGTATGCTGTAGATAGATGAAAACGGTACCTTTAACTTGGTTTATTTCATTAAATATATTTGAATCCCCTTTCTGTCATTCGGGTGGCTCTAATTTGCCTCCTTGGAAATTTAGCTTAGAAAAAGAGGCACTCTCCTGACCCAGTTACCCGCTAAGCTAGTCCAGGGATTCTGTGAAATGCTGTGTTGTGAATATCAGGTTGTTCTTCGACGGCCCAAAACAGTTGCATTGAAGTAGACACTGTACATGAACTAAAGAAGTGTTAGTTATGGGATGCATAGAAAACCCCAGTGTCAAGTAGTGGTGCGCATGGACGGTTAACTGATTTCAGTGTCCAGAGGTTTTTTGGCTAAGACCCAAGATAAGGAGTAGGGTGTAAAATAAAACTTTGTCAGGGCTAATGGCTAGTTTTGTGCCCATTCCTGCAAACCGTTACTCATACAACTAGTTTTTCCTTATGTAAGTAGCCCTGTTGAACTAATGGGACTACTCACGTCAGTAAGGAGTAAAGGTTTACAGAAGAAAGTTCATCGTTTTCACAAGAAGAGTAGTTCACAAGATTTGCACTGTGCCAGTGAAAAATGCCCGATGGACTTCAATATTCAGTGACTTTGTGTATTTTGTAATTTGTAAAGAAGTTTGGAGGGAAAAAATACTCTATGTATTTTGCTGAACTAGTGTTGAAAAATGAATTGAGGGTTGACTGGACAACAACAAATATCCTTGTTTGTTTGGTTTCTTAAAAAGTAATTTGATGTATGTTGCAATTTTCTTTTCCCATCATGCGTTGTAACTTTCCTTTGGAATAGTTTTCCAGGTAATATAGACTAAATTAATGTAGATTTAGTTTTAAGATGAAAAGCACTATTTGCATAGTGCACTCAAAGCATCAGTTTAAGTCTGCTGTAAATGCATTTTTTAATGACTTCTTATGAAAATGTTCTCATCTGTGAAAGGCCTAAGGTGAAAGGTGAAAATATGCTAGTTTCAGTGTCACTATTAAATGCTACTTTTTGCATAAAGCTTGCCAGAGACAAGATGTTCTCCTTGCTTTTGTTCTAAAATAATGCTTGACAACTGAAAATGCAGCCTGCATTCCACATATTGAAAGATTAACCTTGATGACACAGTGGATGGAAACAGTGAGGTTGACTGGATCATGATGAATCCTGCACCTTTTTTGCTAATGACACTTCCTTATGCTTACATTTCATTAAAGCTCTGAAATGGCTGAAGATGCCTTTACTGAGCATGCTCCAGGGTGGAAGCTGCACCCATAGAGTGAGATGGATTTGTGGCTGAAGGAGTTATAGGCCTGAAGTCAGGATCTGGAAGGAAACAGCAGCTCTCTTCAGACAGAACCACAGAGGTAGGGGAATTCTGGAAATTTAATTCACGTGCCATGGGGCTTCCGTAGGGATTCTGATTTGGGAGTAAATAGACCAGATGGAATGGTTCTTGAGGAAAGTGTTGGAATTGATTCAAAAACAGCATAGTTAACCACTCACATAAGATGGCTTCAAACTGCTTCCTGCTGATCAGCGTGGAGGATTTTAAAATAATGACCTTTACTGACTTGCAAACCTATATAAAGAAAGAACCTGTCTAATGTTAGGGTTATGACATAAAGCAACAACAGGCAGGCCACTCGGAGACAGGGCTGGCAGCGAAGGCTTTGGATTTGTCTGATTGTGCCTTCATGTTGGAGAACATGTGATCACGCTCAGTGTAGGATTGTGGTAACCTCAGTTGTTAATTATTATTATTTGTAACACTGAAAAGGAGCAGATCTACATTTCAGTTTGAATCCAAAGCTGTTTGGGGTTATGGGAGTGCAAAGGAATGTAAAACTAACTCCCTTTTTTATTTTGTATTCAAATGATTATAAACAAATTAAACTCCATGAAATCAATTGTCTTTCTAATTTTGCAAGAAGTGGGGAAATATATATATTCTGCTCCTTGGCCGACATGGTGATTTATGCTAGTTGTCAGGCTGGAGTCAACAGGGTTTAGTGTTGGCAAGTAAGTTTGAGGAGAAGAACAGCAATCTGTTATCTGTGTTGGGTTGGGTTTTTGCATTGGGTATGCAGTTGCTAGCTTTTTCCATGGGATTTTTAATCACCAGCTGACTGGTGCAGTAGAAGGAGGTGATTGACTTCAGTTGGTGTACTAGCAAGCCACATGGTATAGTGTTAATAAAACATTTAAATTGGCTGTCAGTGTTTGTTGTAGGGAGGTGTAGTGACAGTCTTACTTAGTGTAGAGAAAGGGGGAAGTTTGGTGATTATAGAAACATCTAGTCAGTGCTGAGATACTGTATATACTCTATGGGGAACATGGTATTGGCTGTCCAAATTCATATCAGCCTGGTTCTAAAAAAAGATACAAATGAGTGTATTGGATTTAGAACAGTATGAAGAATGGAGTTTTGGAATTATAAAGTTAGTGCATTTTGCATTTTTCCTTAACAGAAATCTCTGTGATTATGGTCCATCTTTAGACTACATCCGGTAAAGGAGTTTGACTCGTTAGGACAACTCTGGTTATTCCTTATAATGTACTTTAATGTGTGACTGTTTAAGAGTGAAACCTGCAGGTTTTGATTTTATTGCTCAGTTCCAGATGACTGCCTTACATGGTTAGATCAATCTGTTGAGTGATGAGTCAGTTTATTACCTAAATTAACGTGCATATTTATTGCCCAAACCTGCATTTCTTGCACATCCAATTCTCCCATTGCCTTTGCTGAGAATTGTTAGAGCACAAGGAAAGCATGACGCAATCATTAAATAGCTTGTTTGATTTATCAACTTTGTAGTAAGTTTGGTGTCAGTTTTAAAGTGCCTTTCAGAAGGTCTGTCCTGCGCCTCAGACCTCTATGGTACATGTCTGGATATATAGCATTTCTCATTAGTAATAGGTGATGGTGGGCTAATAGTGGAGAAGTGTATGAGGAAAAAATAAGTGTGTGTATATGAAATACATGGATTGTGACAATGCAGTTTATAAGCAAAGCTTTCATTTTCATTGGCTCATATGTGGAATATATTTATAGCTTTTCATGATTGATCTCATTGGCTTCTTCTCCCTCCCCCACTGAGTCTCTGATGTTGAGAAAATTGGGGCTGAAATTATCATGTATGGTCAAGTCTCTTGGAAGAGGAAGTTTGACTTAATAGTTTCAGAGGCTAAGGCTCATGTGACACTTTCCTACTGTGTTTGTGTGAAAGGTAAGATAGCCTTAAAGGTCCACTGCCATCTCATGGCAATTGCTGAAAAGCAGTCCCTTTTAGAGACAATTGAGTGTATACATCATGCTTTGTGTGTTTGTCTCCCCTTATTGCTAGTGATATTTGCATGAAGACAGGATCTTTGCTTTTAAGAGTTCATTTCCTCCTGCTCTCCCTCACACAAATTCATTATGTCAACCGAATCACTTACAGAGCCATCACCTGTGATATTGCAACCAGAGGTTGATGATTTGGGGGAATTAATAAAAGCAACATGAACAGATGAATCCCAAAGATAATATTTTCATGTGGCTGTCTGTCCGTAATGCTACAAAATTAGGTGGGAGGTCAGTAGAGGGAAATACAAGAACATATGAAATTTAGAAGCAGAATTGTCTCTAAAATGATCTTCAGCATTTCAATGGAGCTGCAGCAAAAGTGAGAGTGAATGGAAGCAGCCATCTTTACTGCCTGCTTCACTGACATAAGGCTATGATCATGACTAGTATGACTGCTCTGTGGATCCACTGAAATGTCTTTGATCCCTGCCACGTCTCCCTTCCCAAAGAAAAATAACAATACTTCTCTTTGCTGAGCAAATGGTTACTGTGGTTAAAGCAATAAGCTGGATCTCTGTTCTTGAAGGTGAAATATGCATGATGCATTTGGTACCCTGGCAAAGCTTTATTTGTACAGTACAAGCTTCCTGTGTGCAGAAGCTAAATGAAGGGGAAAAGTGGAAGTTTTGCATTTCCAAAATAGAAATGTTGATTGCCAAGTAACTGCATGTTAAAGCTGAAGGAATTTGTAAATTAGGATTGTTAGGACTACAGTATGTTCTGAATTACATACACCCTGTCTGCCCATTATAAATTTAACCTTTTCGTTCTAGGGCTGCTATATTAATGAGATATTCTGCACAGTCTTATAAAAACGCAGGAGCATCTTCCAAAGAGCTCATATCTCACCAGCATCACCACAGCGTAGGGTTTCACAGCATTCTCAATAGACAGTCACGGGGCATTTTTACACTTCAGAATGGCTAACAACAGCATCAGACTTGTTGAGTTTTTGGCTTTAAAACCTTTGAAGACACCCAGCTTTCAGAATGTGGGGTGGAATGTGATTGCAGCAGCATAATTCACAAGCTGACCTCTCAGAATATTATCGAATTATGATTCCTGCGAGGTGCTGAGTGAGCATTCAGCACCTTCCACGCCCATTCGAATCAATGGGAGCTCAGGGATCCAGCCTTCTGTTTAAGTAGGGTGACTAGACAGCAAGTGTGAAAAATCGGGACGGGGTGGGGGGTAATAGAAGTCTATATAAGAAAAAGATCCAAAAACCGGGACTGTCCCTATAAAATCAGGACATGTGGTCATCCTATGTTTAGGACATAATTCCCCTAAATAGTCATTGAGGGAGCAAGGAGGTGTTCTAAGAGATTGTGGTGGCACCGATGAGCAGTTTTTTTAACAATGGAAAAGTAAACAAGGGTTCCAAGAGAAGCACCCTCATTTCTAGGGAAAGTTACTCTCTCTCTTAAGATCACCTCTTTGCCTTATTTTTAAGGTAGCTTCAGAGAAGACAGAAAAGCAACTTCGTTTCTGGGTAGATGTGAAGTATGAATTGGAGAGGGAGGCAAAATATTGCTCTTCTCACAGAAGGAAAAACCTCCCTTTTCCTCCCACTTTTATTTCTGTTGTGAAAAGGACATATATAATGGTGTGAATTAAGCAAGAGCTTCTTAGGAACCATGAGTCCTTTGTGAAGGAAGATGGTTGTTCTGCTGTCTTTCTCTTTAAATGTGAGGTCCTAAAAGGATATTCAAACTCTGAATCACAGAAATGAGGCCAGAGAACCAGGAGTTTAAAAATAAGATTCCTGTTGTTTTATGGTCCCCTGTAGAACACATTTTTTAAAAAAAAACAAGTGATAAGCTGTCCCTGGGAAAGGCAGTCCACACTAGAGAGAGTTTGAGGGTGAAATTTCTCGGGTATACTTAGGTTAATTCAAGGGGAGGGGGAAGGAAAACCTTACTTGGAAAGAAATGACTGTTTTGTTTAATTTGTGTGTGAATTCATTCAACTAACATCCATTTTAGAGAAAGATTTGATTTTCCTGAGGGGTGGATGGAAAGGAAAGATCAATTCAACTTGATTTTACATGTGTAAAGTCACTGAATAGTTAAATTGTTCAACCATCTTCTCATCTGAAATGTCAGTAGTTTTCTGCTTCAATCTGTGTGTGTGAGAGAGCATGCGAGGGGGAGAGAGAGAGGCAAAAGATGGCTCCTCTTAATGTCTTGCAAGATCTGTCTAGAAAGAGGTTGTGTCTGTGCACTGCCTGGCTTCCATGAAATGGCTGCAGTTTCCACAACACTGAGAGAGGCTGAAAGGAAATGGTCTCCTATCTGAGCATGCTTACTGTGGCATAGGAACCTGTAGAGGGAGCTAGGTCATGTGGCCTAAGCAGGAGTGTTGTTCATGTGGACCAAGAAAGAAACAGCAAGAAGCACTGTCTATAGCTTCCATCAAATACCAAGCACCTTAAAACAACAGTGCAGCTTTGCCCTGGGCATCAAACAATAACATGATAGCGTTTGGGTCTGACGGGACACAGTTAAACTCCAGAGCTGCGAACAAGACTGTTGTTTAACTTCACTCGTAGGTATTGTAACTGATTATCTCAATGTGACTTGCAGCATTCCATTGAACGTTAGTTCCAATTTCTCTCCTGAGACATGATGCACACACAGAGTTACTTTAGGATATTGGCTTTTCGATGCCAGTGTGATGCAGCTTATGGTATGTGCAGTGTTTTAAGGGCCGTTTAGAAGCTATTGTTTTCTCTTTTGCCTTCATAAATGTAAAGAACTTGACCATTACCTCACCAACCAACACACAAATAATCTTGATCCTTTTATGTAGTGTCATTGTGACTTTGTGAAATGTTCCTGGTAAGATGCTAATTGATTGCTTTGCTTGAGTTTTTAGTATAATTGCTGAAACCGTCCCACTATGTTGTCTGAGGATCATCAGTGCTTAGTGCTTTGGAGGAGGTGCTTTCAAAATGGAGGGGAGATTTGAAAAGCAAATTGGAGTTTGCATTAACTTCTGTTTTCAGTGTCTCTTTAACCTTAGCAGCGAAAACATTTCTTGCACTGAGATGCAGTAAGACGTACTGTATTAGTGAGCCTACTGAAAGAACGAATACTGTAGCATGCTTTTGTATCATTTTTTTTAGCTTTCTCTGAAAATGTGTTTTGACTAAGTTAGCTCATTGACTTTGCATTTGTAATGAGTTTCTCTGTATCCATTCCCACATTTTTAATGTTAGTTTTGTAAGATCATGCCATAAAGAAGTATAGAGGAAACATTAGACCTGTTTTAAAGCCATCTTTGGTTAGAACTACAGTAAACTTTTGTAACATTTCTGTCTGAATTGTCAGGGTTTTTTTGTTTTGTTTTGTCTTAAATAGGTTACCGTTACAACTTCCAGTGATTGATAGAAAGGCCAGAAAAAAAATCCTATTATAGATGTATTATAACTGAATCAGACAAAAACCCAGTGGGGGAAAGTGATATCCTTGCTTTATTCTGTCGTCTCAAGTTTTCTTTCTTTATCAATTTTATCCCCTCAGCTTAGACTGGTGTACTTTAACCATTTGGTAGTGAAACTTGTCTGAAGTGCTTGGACAGAGGAAAAGAATGTCGTTTTAGTTGATGCAGCATTAGGGAAGATCCCTGCTGTTGTTTAACCATTACAACTTAACATGTACTGTATATGGGGAATGGTGCAATAAATACTTGGTTTAGAGCAAATTGAGACTGTTTACGTTTTCAGCTTGCTACAATAAAAGATCATTAAAGTCCCATGCATTGCTATGGACACTAAGAGAGGAAAGAAGGGGAATCTTGTCAGATATGGGTTCGTAGCTCAATGTTAAAACTAGAAATGTAGTATACTTGATTCTTATGCAGTGTCTGAGGAAAATAAAATCATTGGACATTTCAGTATCGCACTATGGATTTTTAAGGTCCGACACAGGCTAGGTTTTCCTCTTCATCTCAGTCCATTGTGATGCAATAAGTTGAATGAGTGTTTGTTTTAATCTTGAGAGAAACGTCTTCAGTCCTAGTTGATGGGAAAGTTGTATTTTCCATATTCAAGAACTAACAGGAGACATTATATTCTATATGAGCATTTCCATTCCTTCTCTTGTCTCCTCTGTTCTTCCCTATCCCTCCCTTCTCTGTGGGAGGTTTTCCTGAGAAGTATTAAGCACAGAAAACCCCTCATTTTGTATTATGATAAATATGTCACTTCTTGCATTTGAATCCAGTCCAGTTGATCTTTGCTTACAGATGTTCCTGCAAGTTGCTCAGGCAGTTTGACTGGGAGCTTTAGCAGATATGGGGGTTGCCAAGAGTTTGTGCTTAATTGTTAAATGGAATGGAGACAAACTGCTTGTGATTTTGAAGCTAAAACTTCTTATTTGACCTTGCTAGCTGAGCTAGTCGTATCATATGGTTTGACATGATCTCAGCTCAGAACTGCAGCACCTAATACTGTGCTATCCATTCATTGACTTTTCTTTTCAGGGACTCTGTTTTGTGATATGTTTTTAAGGCTGGTTATGTAAGGTCATATTGTACTATGAATCCCTGAAGTGAAAAACTGCAGTCCTTCAACTTAGCATATCAGATCTCAAGTTCACTTTCAATTGGATACTGTAAATTTACCGATTAACCCATGTGCATTTAGCCCAGCATTCAGAGGGTGCACAGTTTATTACACAGAATATAATTAGCATGAGTGTCTTCAGTTTTAAATGCTAATATGCAGCATCTCCTTTTGTAGGCAAGAGCTACTCTTGAAGGCCACTGAAACAGAACACATTATTGCATGGCTTTAAAAGGTTTTTTCAGGCTCGTGATCAGTCATAGGTGTGGCATTATGTCAGAATGCTGACAGATTATCTTTATTAACTGTGTATTGTACCAGGACAGAGGCAGTATCCCTGTGATGCCTGAGATAATAGTTGTTCCAATGGAAGCCCTGAAGTGTGCAGGTTCTCTGTGAAATGGCTGCAGCTTGGAGTGAACAGTGAAATGGTCTCCACTGGGCATGCTCACTCTGTAGAGGGAGCTTTTATCACATGAGCAGAAACTGAATCACTGTTCATGAGGATCTGGAATATGCAACTCTTTGAGTCTTCATCAAAAGAAGACAACAGATGTCTGCAGGTACAGTAACGTCTAGTGTCCATCCTCCATGTGTCATAAATAGCAGATTCCCTCAGGTTGTGTCCGCAGACAGACTGTTGTCAGGTAGTAAAGGACAAAACCTTTGAGAGGAGGAAGACAGTTAAGATAATAATGGCTGGATTTTTTTATTTATTTTTTGCCCTACGAAAGGAAGAACAGCACGGCAAAAATATATTACATATGGATGCAGCATGCAGGGTGATGTGTAGGGCTTCATTCAAAGGAGGAGATTTAGAGAGTAACCTGCTCAGGAGCTTGCTTTGCCTACTTTCTGCCTGTTTTCTGATGAATGTTTTGTTCAATAGACTGTTGTACACAATTCTGGGTCTTAAGTTATGTGTGGTGAAGGACGCTTGCACTCAGATTCTACAAATTCAGTGAGTCTTTCACTTATCTAATTTGTTGGGGAGTTCTTTGGGTTGTTTTTTTTTTAGCATGGAGTCTCTCTTTCAAATGTGTGCTTCTGTATTGAACTCTCCCCGCATTTCATATAAGTGAGAGGAGAAAATTCTGGAATCTTTAAACCATTTGAAGGATGATCTTTCAAAGACAAAGGAGAGGCCTGCAGCCACATTTCATTTGCTTGCTAGAAACATTTTGACAGTCTTGCCTTATGTCAAGGAAGCCTACAGTTTTGCTTTTGGGGTGGTAGGAGGATGAAGATTGTATTTTATTGTGGGGGAAAGAATCCTTTTCCAATAACCCGCAGTCCAGATTCGGGAATGATTGAACCATTGATATTTCATTTTATTTTATGGCAAAATAATCATGCTGGCAGATTATTGAAAGTGTTGACTAAAATCCTCACACCTAGTTCTGCCATGTACCTTTTTTGTTTACATTATGTGTAAAGAGCCTTGTGGTCTAGTTTACCATGGACAAAAATGACGACTTTCAGTATAAGGGGATATATATTCCATCCTTGACCTTCAGTGTTGTCCCTTGATTGTTGCAGAGCTTCCAGAATTGATGATATTACCAACCCCTGCTGGTATGTAAAATCTAGGCCTGTAAAATCTGCTTAATGTTACTGCCCACACACACACGCACGTGTGTACATGCGCACACACACTCTTACTAAGAAGAAAGGTGAAAATACCATCCTAAAGAAACCTGTCCTACAAATGTAGGGGAAATGATGGACAGTCTGTAACACCCTGCTCCAAATGCCTGTTGTTTATGCGATAGTCTGAAAATGTTCTTAAGAATGTCATTTTTCCTCTTTTGAATGCATATTAAGAGCCTGTGTATTAAAGCTGTTGGGGAAGAGACAAGCAAGGTTTCTTTTCCAAAGATAGTACTAAGAAAAAACAAATTCCCTGCCTGAAAGCGAGTGATCATTTGCAGTCCAGAAAGAATGTGTTTTGGGTTGCAAGTAGGCTTGTGATAGAAATGCTGAGATAACGTTGACTGACTGTGGTACTAAGAGTGCTCCTATGTTATCATGGCCATGATGATATCGGTGTGATGGAATATTCCTAAGCATTTTAGGCAGTCTGGCATTGCAGACTGAAACCTTGCAAATGCTTTCAAAAGGTGATGCTGAAATGCCCATCCTGTAACCTTCTGTTCTGTTTTAAAATTTGGGTCAGTTTTCAGCGGTGTTAGGGTTAATAGCCATACACCTGTTTGTTTTTAGGTCTTCTTTTTTTTCCCTGTCATATGAAACTGAGCATTATGCTCATTTTTATAGTTACAGTACACCTGGCTTAACCAGCCTTCCAAAAACTTCATGAAAATTTACTAGCCCGGGCACACTATTTTTTTGCCTGCCTTTACCATAGTTATTCTGGAGAGAAAAATGATATTGGACTTGTCCTCAAAATTATTTTTCATTCGTCCCAAGCAAATGGGCGAGTCCAATTTTTGCTAGTCCAATCTATATAAATTTATGTAGCTTCCTGTGGATGAGACAGAAATGTAGCTGATGTTTAGTTATATATGGAAAGTCAGGACTTGCTGTAGGATTCAGGCGCTCTTACTCACTTCCACTGGAGTTGGGAACGCTCAGCACCTCTGCAGATCAGGCCCTTGGTGGTCAAAATGAGACTTCCAGCTTACCATGGGCCTGATACCTAAGGGCACTCAGCACCCTTCAGTTGTTTTGAATTGAGGGTGCTCAGTATCTTGAAGGATTGGGCTTGTGGTGCGGAGGTGCTGTTTGGATCTGGGCATTGCATGGAACATGAACATCCGGGCTGGTTGTATGGCAGGTTTTGTATTTTTCCTCTTCTCCTAGCATTTGAAAACCTATCTAGTTATACTGGTATGCTGCAAGAGTCCCAATGCCAGTGTGACCTCTCTTGTACAGTACCATCTCCTAATGAAAAAGGATTGCATGCTTCTTTGAACCATGGAAGGGAAATATTTCATTCAGATAAACAAGGTGTTTAAGACCCTCTGCCATTGTGACTAGCAGGTTTGTAAGAGGAGGAGGGAGATATGGTTTGACATCAGGTGCCTTTTATTGTTTGTTTTTTCTTAAACAATTCTTCCCTTCCATCTCTTTTCCTGATACTTGCAAGGGTCAAGGAACTAGTGTGGAGACTTCTGTTCAACCAGGAATCAGAGAATAATGTTGCCTTTCCGTTGAAGACTTGAAGCACTTAAAAACATGTAGTAACTGCTGTAGGGCCTTGAAGGAGCTTGTGTTCTTCCTATGCAATCTACTGTCAATACCCTTAGCGTCAAATCTCGAACTTACGGCTCAATATCATTTTCAGAGGTCCTTTCTATTACTGCACATTTTAAAGAGGCTTGAAATCAATTCCCTTCACAAAGGAGAACCTGGAAGTTGTAATGTGATCGTCCCTAAGTCCCATTTCCTTCTTCCCTCTGTTATGAACCTCCTCCCCCCTTTTTACTTGAAGTTCACTTCTTGTTCTAGCACTTTGGATCTTCTTGTGGTGTGCAAGACAGCCTGATTTGTCTCTGGCTATGCTGAGGTGGTGTTGGGGTGGGAGGCAGAGGGGAGTGAGGCGGAATGGGAAGGTACACTCAGCATGTAATAATGCATGCCAGAACATACAGTAGTCAGTAAAGCAGCAGGAGTGAGACACATACACAGTATAAGCTAACAGGAATGTGTAAAAAAACAAACAAACAAAAAAAACCCACGTTGATAGCAGGATAGCTTTTGAATGCTCTAGGAGCCAGAATAAGAGCTGTTTAGACAGTTCCTTCCCTCTCCTCTCATCCAAGGCAATTCATTTTCCCTTTAAATTCCATCATAGAGGTGGAAGATGGTGGGGGGAAGGTGTAAGGGAAGTCTCACATGCACCGTTCCCTGAGTCACTGCCATTCTGAGCAGTAGAATGCCTCGTGCAAAGGAAGCATTTAACAAATTGTCCTTGTTCCAAGGATGAGGAAACTTAGGGCTCTTCTGGCATTTGCTCTTCTTCCCAACTCGAAGCTGCTTTCACTTGTAAAGTATGGGGTTAGGCATAAAAGGAGAGAGAGAGAACTGGAACACAGAGTAGCTTTAATAGCCTTGCAAGGCTTTTCATGGAGCTCTTGGTGTTAAATGAGGAACTTTTCCCCCTCCTCCTTCGTTTTCCTGTGTGCCTGTGAAAATATTCTGCTTTGCATTTAAAGGGAAAAACTGTATTTGCTGGGATGAAGCCAACTTATTTATTCAAGGGAAATACCATCTTCCCAACTCTTTCTTTTTCAGGGGAAGGTTTGTCAGAGGATGGCACAGTGGGTAGAATATTAGATTTCTAGGTGACATCGAGGTATGGTTGTGATTTGAAGAAGCTAAAATCATGGCTGGCATTTTCCCTTGAAGCCCTCGATGTCTATCTCCCCCTCCACCCCCCACCCCCCCGGCCCCCCAAAGGGTTAACTCTTGCCTGCTAGATTGAATTCTTACAGCAGGTGGATTTTGACCTACAACAAACAAACACCCCCCCCCCCCCCAGCATTAGAATTTGTAGTTTCCAGTGTTTATAATTCTCTTCCCCAGATTGGATTTTTATTGCATGACATGAACTTGACTGCATCCGGGTTGTAACAAGAGACTTGGATCTGAACAGGGCTGTGAATTAGCTGTTGCTAGTAGAAGCAAATAGTAGCTTCTATTTTACTGTAAAAAAAAAAAAATGGCAGGTCACTGTGTGTCTGTAAACAATGCAGTTATGAAATGGCAGTGCAAGGCCGAGCTGAGCATGCTCAGGAACAGCCTGTAGGGGGAGGTGATCAGAGAAAGATGATCTAATTCAGTGCAATTCTGGGGATTGAAGGAAAAGACCAGGCTCCATCCTAATGACAGAGCAGAAAAAATACTTCTGGGACGAAGCCTTTAGGCCATAGCTGATAGATTCTGAGGATCTCCTACCTTTAGGACTTCGAGTACTGACCTGTGCTGTTTCGCTTTGTCATTTTCAAGAAGAGTAAAGTCTTGGTGAGGTTTTTCTGTAGTTATTAGAAGAACTGGCCCTAGATTGCTCTCTTTTTTTTGTTTTTGTTTCTCTCTCCCTCCCCCTTTCTCCCTGTCTGTTTCTCAGCTTGCAGGAGTCAATGTAGTGCTACTTGGTCAAGACAACTAACAGATGACACAAAGTGTTGTTTGAAGAGGCTGTGATCCTGAGCAAGGGCCTCTCCGCTCCAAGAAATCACACTCATTTGGGCTGGGGGAGTGAACTTTATTTTGTGTGTCTTTTTCTTGCCTTCCACCCCAGGATGGCTTCTGAAGTTGGAAATGCAAAGTGAACCCTTTCTGCGACTTCCTCCTGGAGGGAAAGGGAGAGCGAACTGTTCTGCTGGATATGACAGTTTGGTAGCGGGTGGGCCTTATGGCTCAAACTGGTGGTTGAGTAATTTCAATGAGAGAAGCACGCCAATCTTGGTGTTCTAAAAGATCTGTGTTTGCACCCATTGGGCTTTCATGTTGGGCTTTGCTTCGGGTACCCATTCATATTACATTTTATTCTTCTTAGACTTCTGGGGTTCTGAAGTTTCTAAAATGGATGTTTGCAGCCAGTGGGAGAGTTTTTAGCTTTTGCTACAGATAATGATGGGTTGCCGGGTAGGATCTGACTCTCCATTCTTAAGTTTTTTTTCCAGCGGTAGGGCAAGGAAAACCGCAGCTGTGAATAATGCTCCGGAACTTCTGTCAACTGCAGCCTGTGGAAGGAGGAGATGCCTTTGTCTGCACTGATTTGAGGGCTTGTCTATACGCATATATTGTACTGGCGTAACTATCCTGGTATATGGTCAAAAAACTATCCTGGTATATAGAACCCTCCTCGTGTGGATGCTGCTATAATGGTACTTACACCAGCTTATTCCTGTACAGGAAGGGAAGTAAGTTGTACCAGTATAAGGTACCTTTTGCACTGGTGTAACTGCAGCTACACTAGGGATTTTACTCAGATAACTATTCTGGTTAAAAAAAATGCCTCCACCCCCCCAACTGCCATAGTTATATCAGTACAAAACCTGCACGTTGAGCAGGCCTGAGTGGGAGGCCCTGCAAAACCCCTGTTTGCACAAAAGCCCAAAGACCATTATGAAGTTTGTGTTGTAAAAAGTCAATTTGACATATATCCTGTTATGTTTCATGCATGTGTTTGGCTGTTTCTGGCTTTTGCAGGCAGAGACTTTTACCTTGTTCCAACCCCTCCTCTCCCACCCATGCTGCTTTGGAAGATGTTTTTTTTTATAGCAAGAATAAGAGAATCTCATTGATAGAAGAAAATATTCATCTTTAGGGAGGGAAGGAAAAGTCTGTGTGATGAATCTGTCCTCTGAATTGCTTGGTAAAACAAAAGAATCATAAGACTAATTTGACTTGAAGGCCAACTTCAGAACGAGAGCAGTGCTTGTTTTGAATATGGTTTGTTAGACACAGTTCACATGATTGCTAGCAGCTTGTAAGGAAGTGGCCTCAACTTAAAAGGGGCTTTGAGAATGGTGACTGCTCTGTAGGCCAGGTACATTGTTGGTTGCTTTTCTTCCCCTTACTGAATGAAGTTATTCTGCTTGTTCTGTTAAGAAATGGTCAGTGTGACACCAGCAAGCCTTATCCTAGCCTTAGCAACTGGACAGCAGGACATGATCAGTACAGACTCCTGAAATTAACACTCTTCACATGCCAACCAAGACCCCCCCCCTTTTTTTTCCCCTGCAGTTGTTTTCTTAATAATTATTTCCTAAATAATTAGCTGCTAAATGTTTATCTTCTTAAGCCAGAGGATATTATTAGAAAGTTGATTTTAGAGAGAAAATTGAGGGGAGGGGGGAAAAGAGAATGGTGAATGGGAATCTGCTGCTGCTGGAGTTGCATCATTTATTAAGGGCTTTGCCTCTCTTTCTTGCTTCAGTACATATTGCATACCTCGCTGCCGCCTTGCACAGTAGGTGAAATTCTGCGTTGTTGAAGTGCTTGCTGGAGATTTGCCTAGGAGTAGAATTTGATCTGTTGGGAGACCGGGTGTTGTAACAGGGGGGTGGGTGGATTGTGGGGAGTGGAATAGCAGCAGTGTCCTGGAAAGACGGGCTACATATCCATTGAGGCTTTGAACCTTCTGGTTGTAGGCTTTATAGGCCATTCAAGATCATTCCTATGTCATTCTTTCCTGGTCTGCAAACAGATGTGTTGATGCAGATAGTGCCCTGAATGCTAAAGAACATAATTTTCAGTGTGCTCTGCCTAGTTTGAGAGGAGAAGGGTTAGTCTTCCTTGAATTATTTCCCACCCCTGCTCTTCTTCGCATTGACCTCTTCTGGCTGAGTATCTAAATGAGGATAATGTTTCTTCTAAGTCTCAGTTTACTGGACAGTTAATTTTAAGACAAAAAGAGAAAGCTGGTGAAGGTTTACACCTGAGCATATTAAACTCTTATCCCTTTTCTTATCCGCCTTTAGAGAACTCTGGTTCATGATGTAACTCGCTGGTCTCTTGGGGGCTACTGGGGGGAGGAAAGCTACAAGTTGTGATATGCATGTGTTGTCTTTTATATGTAAACCTTATTGGAACCAACTGGCTATGGAGCGAACCTGGATGGCTAAGGACATTTCCAAAGAGAAGGCTGAGAAGGTTTCTTTCTGGTTTTCAGCTTTTTTTTTTTTTTTTTTTATTAAAGGCACCAGTTTAGTTTCTAGCTCTGTGTTTGGAAATGCTGCAAAGCCTTTTCTTGGATTCTCTAAACCGTCTTCCATTTAAAGCAACAAAGAGAGCCTGATTTCTTGTACGTAGAAGTGGAAAGGGAAAAAAATAATCAACCCTATTATGACTCCTTGGATTCTCATGGCTTTTAAAGACCTAATCAGTGTGCCTTTTAAGATGCAATATATTTTATTCCCTTGAAAGCAAAAAAATTTAAAAAATGCTTCATTGGTTGTGGTGCATAGTCTTTGTGGAGGCTCTCCAGTGATTGAAGATTAATAATCACTCTGTTGTAGGCAGGGGAATGGAGACAGACGGCTGCAGGAAAGGAGGGGTGGGGAAAAGAGAGCGTGAGACTTTTATTCTGAAGCAGACTGTGCTTGGCAGTTGGCTTTTGTTGGGACTGCTGTTAAAGCAGACATTTCTCTGCTAGGAGGGTGGGTATAAGATTTCTCTGCCAATCAGGAGCCGACAGATTGGGGCATGGTGGAGTGTGAGCAAAAAGGGAAGTTTGCTTTGAATTTAAGGGGAAAAAATGGAGGTATTGACACTTACAACAAAGTTGTTGCTAACAAGTTTGGGTGAAATTGTGTGCTGGATGGAAATGGATGGGCAACTGGACTCCTGCTGATTTTGGAGGAGTGTGTGTGTGTGTGTGTGTGGTGTTGGTTGTGTGGATTCTGCAGGGCTCTGTTTGTGTGAATACTGTCTTCAGGCTGAAAATGTTTGTCATAAAGTTGATGCAACTGTCTTTTGATAGAGCTAGAAGGAGGAAAGCTGCCTCCTCCCCAGGCTTTATGGGAGGCAGGCTTCGAATGCTTTGCAGCAATTGTCTGGTGTAGCCTCCTTTTGATAAGTATGCTTCACGACTTCCAGTAGTCTTTCCCTCCCACTGGGCAAAGATGCATTGTGCTGCTTCAGACATTGATGTTGGGGTTTTGTCTTGGGTTTTTAACGAAAAATGAAAGTGGTGGAACTGATGTTGTTAATGAGGACTGTTTGGATGTGGTTCTGGAATATGGACCATGCGAGCCTGTCAAAAGCAACCTAGAGTAACTCTGTCTGGCGGGGCACAGGTGTATTGGCTGTGAACTGGGAAAATGGAGAGTGCTGCTAAGTTTCTTTTATGATGATGGGAATTCTCTTAGAAAGCTGGTTTTGTTTGTAAGAATTCTGGGCAGCAGGGCAGTAGCTGAGACATGTTGCTATGATCAGTTCATTCTTCAGAGTTCTAGCAGTGACTTTCCTTTAGGCCTCTTCTCTTGCGTGGCAATAACATATCCCTTGAAAAGGATATGGGGGGGGGGGTATGTGAGATTTTTTTTGTGGGGGTGGGTAAGGTGTTAAATTTTGAAGTAAAGAGATTGTAAATCAGTTGAGCAAAAATGGCTTATCTTAAATCCTGAGGCTTTTAGTTGGAATCATTTTAAAGGTGGGAACATAAAAGGGCTTTATTTGAATGACATAAACCTCTGAAAACAAACTGGTCCCTGTTAAAGATACTGAGACTCTTTATTTTATTCCAGTTGCTGTAGCAAGGACGAGTATTCATTCTTCATGAGCAAAAACCTCTGGTCTGTGTCGTTGTGTAGATACCATGGGACTGATTCTGCTCATGCTTGCGCTAGTCTTATACCTGTATAATACCATTGGCTTGCTCCTGGTTTACACCAGAGCAAGGGAGATGAGAATTGGGACCTAAGTATACATGTGTGCATCAAGAATAATGTTTTAACTCTTGGCTTACCAAAAATGAAGTTGGCCTCCATTCAAACTTCAGGCTGCATTGGTGCTCATTTCACTGTGGAAAATGCACGTGTCCCTTTGGCAAAAGCTTGTCTTGTTCAGGCAGGTTGATCATATGGCTAAACTAGAGTTTACATCACTCTTTTAAAAAAAAAACAAAAAAACCCCCCCACCTTTGCATTTTTTAAAAAATCTGAAAATAGTGTGTCCAATGTTTGTGTTTCCTCTCAAATGGGATCTCCTGGAAATGCGCCTGTGTGGAGTGAGGCCTGCACAGGACACGTATTACTCATGTGGGGAACGATCCTGCAAGATGCAGAGCGCCCTCAACTCCCCAGGCGGGACTTGGGCCCTTGACGCGTAGCTGCTACATTTTTCTAGATAAAAAGGGAGGTTTTCCTGGAAACGTTTACAAGTGGCGATTTCCTTGCCATTAAAGACTTTCTCTTCTGATTAGCTTAGTTATCCATTGCTTTTCAGATGATGCCAGCATTTTTGTTTAACCCTCTGTGCTGTGGCATTGGTGTCCTTCCCTGCTCTTTCCTGAACAGCCTCTAGCTAGTGACATTAGCATGGGCCCTACGGGATGGTTACTAAATGGACCAGGTGGGCTTTTGCAATACACAATGGGAGAGCCTCTCTGCTGTAACACCTAGAGGAACTTGGCAGTGCCCCTGAGCTCATACGGAAACAAAAGTTGCCTGGTGGCTGATTATAGTAACACCAAGATCAGCTGTGTTGCTAGCCTTGGAAGGTTCAGACTTAAATGACAATGGAAAGGGCAATACTGTATGTGTTCATATCTTATCTCCTTTGTTTGCTTTATGGGAGATGGGCAGGGTTTTTTTTTTCCTTATCGCCCAATGTGCTTTAAACCTTTTGATTTGCATGGCTGCAGGCACCATCTGTGCTCTGTGGAGGCCTACAACAGTTGGCTTGACCTAGGCTTATTCTTCTTCTGTGATGCACACAGCATGAAATGGACCCTTCACCCTTGCCATTCCCCAACCCTTAAGACAGTTCTGTTTGTGTTAACCAGATGCAGCTTTGCCAGGCAGTTGCCATGTGTACTCTTTAAACTAGCTTGTCACTTTAGCCAGAGAATTGTGTCAAAAGGCTCCTCTCCTATGTTTTTTTTAAATATACCCTTTTCCTTTCTGTTGCTGCTGCGCTTTTCTTTATGGCCAGGCATATATAAGATAAGCAGTGTAGCTACCAAGCCCATATAGCAGCGGGATGCCAAGTGCCTCAGTGGCTGAATAATATAGCAGGTGTTCATTAAAAAAAGCAAAAACTGAGAAGTTAGATTAGGGTGAGAAATGGATACCATTAAACTCAATAAACTTAAATTATGTATTAACTGTTGCTTTCCTAGATTGAAGGCTTAACTCTTGCAAATTGTGTCTCTTCAACCTGGGAAAAACACCTATGTTTATCATCTTTGCTTGGCTAAGTTCTTGGCACAGTGGCCAATAGTTTCAAAAGTGACAAGTGAGTCTGATTGTCTCATTTTTGTGAGATACCCATCTTGACACCTTCATTCAGGTTCCTTTAGGGTGTGTCAAGGTGGGCACCCAAAACCACTAGTGAAAAATCTTGGTCCACATTTTTTCCCCATGTGATCTTAGATCTCAGCTATACAAGAAAATCCACGCGAATTAGATGTGCTGCCAGCTCTAGCAAGCCTTTGAATTTTTGATCTTTGACCTGAACCTTGCAGACAGTTTCCTGGAGTTGTTAGTTTTCACTCTGCAGTTTGCCCATGACTTTTTTGCCCTGGCATGGGAATGTAAACAGGATATTTTCACCATTATTTCTTGTTAAAATGTATAGTGCATGGATACTGGGCTAAACAGTAATTGTTTCTGTCCTTCCTCCCGCACCCCAGCGAACAGTGCAGAGTAAGGCAGAGACTAGGAAAGACGTCTGCATGAAGACTGAGCTGCTGAAAGATATTACCAACAGTAAAGAGGAAGGTAAGTGCATGCTTTGATCTGGGACCAAACCTCATCAGTGGGGACACTGCATATGGCATGGTTAAAATGAACCAATAGATTAGTGACAGTTGAGCTGTGTGTATTAACGACCCTCATCCTGCTCCCGTTAAAGGTAATGGCAGAACTCTGCATGGGCTTCTGCAGCAGCAGGATTGCACCCCAAAGGATGCAGATGTGGATCTCAGTCTTTGTTCCCACCCATCACGAGAATTGCGCTTCTCACTTCTGCTTCTGATGTGCCTCTGAAACTGAAAGGAGACTAGGTTACTTTGATCTCCTGATCCATAACTAGTTTGAACTGAAGTCTGTCTTTTATTTCTCTAATGTTAATACTGGTAACGAATAGTTCCTTAGATACTAGAGAATCCAGCAAGTTGCTTTAAGGAATTGTTTTCACTCAGGGGACAATGAGTGGCTCTTGCCCTATGGAGTTGGTTGCTAATTGCTTCATGATCAAATTTGATTTTTTTTTTTAATGTCTTGAAGCTTGTTTTGTGCTTTCCTGTGAGCTTGCTGTTTGCTTCAGGAAGCAATGGTGGCACTGGGGAATGACTGGGACATGGCCTGTCATTATGGGGATCTCCTTTACCTTGAACGATGCAGTGCACATCCTGCTTTTCATCACATAAGGTATTTCCAGCCAGAGTCTGTGTGTGTGTGTGTGTGTTGCACGCATGCACATGCAATCTGAGGATTTAATATTTGATCTCCATATTTAAATCTATATCTCTTATTGTTTGTTTTTTGTTTTTTGCCTTCATGGGGTCATTACTGAAGTCATTGCTTCTGCATGGATGGGCATAATTTTGTTCTAATCCCTAGTCCAGGACTGGGGTTTAGAAAAGAACTGAACTGGCCCCTCCAAAATATTTCTAGTCCTGGTTGAACATGAGATATCAGACCTTAAAATTCATATCAATATGAGCACCATTTTACTTTCCCTTTCTCTTCAATCCAGCATGGAATCGCAGAATGATAGAAATGTAGGAGGGACCTCAGGAGGTCATCAGATCCAGCCCCCGGCACTATCAAGTAAACCTAGACCAGCCCTGACAGGTGTTTGTCCAGCCTCTTCTTAAAAACCTCCAGTGATGGAGATTCCACAATCTTCCTTAAAAGTCTGTTACAGAATTTTAACTACTCATATCATCAGAAAGTTTTTCCTAATATCTAACCTAAATTTCCTTTGCTGCAGAATAAACCTATTGCTGCTTGTCCTACCTTCAGTGGACATGGAGAACAATTGTTCACCACCCTCATTATAACAAACAGGATTTAACGTATTGGAAGCCTTATCTGGTCTCCCCTCAGTTTTCTCTTCTTTTCTGAAGACTGAACATGCCCAATATCTTTAACCTTTCCTCATGGATCAGGTTTTCTAAAGCTTTTATCATTTCTGTTGCTCTCCTCTGGGCTGTTTCCAGTTTGTCCACATCTTTCTTAAAATGTGGCGCCTGGAGTTGGACACAGTACTCCGGCTGAGATCTCACCAGCACTGAGCAGAGCAGGACAGTTACCTCCCATGTCTTACATACGACGCCCCTCTTAATATATCCCAGAATGACATTAGCCCCCTTTTTTTTTTTTTTTTTTTTTTTTTTTGCAACTGCATCACATTGTTGACTTGTATTCAATTTGTGTGTGATCCACTATAATCCCCAGATCCTTTTCCACAGTATGACCACTTCGCCAGTTACTCCTCATTTAGTAATTGTGCATTTGATTTTTCCTTCCTAAATGTACATGTCTCTATTGAATTTTATCTTGTTGATTTCAGATCAATTCTCTAATTTGTCAAGGACATCTTGAATTCTAATTCTGTCCTTCAAAGTGCTTGCAGCCCACCCAGCTTGGTGTTATCCACAAATTTTAGAGGCATACTTTTCACTCCATTATTCAAGTCATTTATGAAAATATTATATAGTACTGGACCCAGGACTGACCCCTGTAGGACCCCACTAGATACACCCTCCCAATTTGACAGTGAACCATTGAGAACTACTCTTTGAGTCCTGTCTTTCAGCCAGTTGTGTACCCACAGTATAGTAATTTCATCTAAACCACATTTCCCTAGTTTGCTTATGAGCATGTCATGTGGGACTGCATCAGAAACCTTACTTAAATCAAGATATATCACATCTGCTGTTTTCCCCCCTTTTCCACTTGGCCGGTTACCCTGTTAAAATAAATTAGGTTGGTTTGGCATGATTTGTTCTTGACAAATCCATGCTGGTTATTCCTTATAACCCTCTTATCCTCTCTAGGTGCTTACAAATTGATGGTTTAAATATTTGTTCCAGTATCTCTCCGGGTATCAAAGTTATGGTGACTGTCTATAATTCCTCGGGTTGTCTTTGTTCCCCTTTTTAAAGATAGGTACTATGTTTGGCTGTCAGCAGTCCTCTACGACTTCACCCATCCTCCGTGAGTTCTTGAAGGTAATTGCTAGCAGTTCTGAGATTGCTTCAATTAGTTCCTTAAGTCCCATGGGCCTAGGATGACTTTTGTGAGGCCCTATTGACTTGAATGTATGTAACTTACCTAAATATTCTTTAACCTGTTCTTTCCCTGTTTTCTCTTGCATTCCTTCCCCCTTGTTAATATTAATTGGGTTGAGTATCTGATCACTGTTAACCTTTTCAGAGAAGATTGAAGCAAAACAGCCATTAGACACCTTAGCCTTCCTGATATCATCAGTTATTAGTTCTCTTTCCCCACTAAGTAGAGAACCTACACTTTCCTACATCATTTTCTTGCTGGCAATATATTTGAAGAACCTCTTCTTACTAAGTTTTATGGCCTATGCTTGGTGTAACTCATTTTGTGCCTTAGTCTTTCTGATTTTGTCCCTCCATGCTTGTGCTGTTCCTTGGTACCCTCCGTAGCACGTTGTCCATGTCTCCACCTTTTGTAGGATTCCTTGTTGATTTTCAGGCATTCAAGAGCTCCTGATGCAGCATTTTTGCCTCTTACTATTGTTCCTAAGTTTTCTTCACGGCTGGATAGTTGGCACTTGTGTCTTTAATCTTGTCTCCTTCCAGAGAGCTGGCAGTGCCTGAGCTCCTTTATCTCCTAGATTTTCTTCCCATGGAATCTTACCTATCAGGTCTCTGATTATGTTAAAAGTCTACTTTTTGGAAGTTCATTGTCCTTATTCTGCTGCACTTTTTCCTTAGTATCCTCAAATCTGTCACTTCATGATCACTGTTGCCCAAATTGCCTTCAACTTTCTGATTCACTACCAATTCCTCCCTGTTGGTCAGAATCAAGTCTAAAATCACTGCCCCTTTGGTTACTCCTTCCACCTTCTAAAACACAGTTGTCCCCAACACATTCCAAGAACTTACTGATGTTCTACTGACAGATTTGATGTTTGACATATTGCTGTTCCAACAGATATAGGGGTAATACAAGTCCCTCTCTATTACCAGGCCTTGTGTTTTGGATATTTCTGTTCTAGAAATGCCTCATCCACCTCCTTTTCCTGATTTGGTGGTCTAATATCACCCTCCCCGCCTTCCCCCCTTTTATCTTTATCCTGAGACTTTCAACTGGTCTGCCTCCCACCTCCTTCTGGCCCTTGGCATAAATGTATATATTCTGGATGCATAATTCAATGCCACACCACCTCCCTCTTTTCCCTGTCTGTCCTTCCTGAAAAAGCCGTACCCCTCTATACCAGTATTTCAGTCATGAGATTTATCCTACCAATTCTCAGTGATGCCAATTTAATCCTAGTTTAGCTTATGTACTAATACTGCCAGGTTTTCCTGTGTATTCCCCATTTTTCTTGGATTTTGTATATAGACATCTAAGATGTTGAGCAGATTGCCTCACTGATTGCCCTCTTGTTGCTCCTGTGTAGAGTTCTGTGACCCTAGTGTACATTTCCATGTCTGCCCTCACCTGTGTTAAGGTCACCTTTTTATGCTTACCTGTGGGCTTTTGTCTCCTGCCCTCTTTGAACCTACTTTAAAGCCTCCTTCACTGGGTTGGTGAGCCAGTGCTTGCAGATGCTCTTCCCCTTGTTGGTCAGGTGGACCCCTCTCTTCCCAGCAGTCCTCCCAGAACAGAGTTCCGTGGCTGATGTTTGTTTTTTAGAAACCGCTTTCTTACAAACCGCTCAAGTTAGAGACTGATGACCATATCCTGAAAGCACTTGCACCCATGCTTGTCTTTACGCATGTGAGTAATCTCATTGAAGTCAAAGTTATATGTGTGCGTAAATCTTTGCACCAGTGTAACTGAGAGGAGAATCTGGCTGTGGTGCCTTCTATCACTTGGATGTGGGATATGAAGCTGCTTTTGCAAGATACAAACCATTGCTTTCTAGCTCTAGCTGGTCTCAGATAGCAACCTCTAGATTCTGATGGGTTAAAAAACCAAGATGATAATCAGAATGGAGTGATACTTGAAAGCCTTGATACCTCTTGACTGGTTTTTGGCTAAAAGGAAATACTGTGTATCATAGGAAAGTGGAGAATTTTTATACCACATGTGCAATGGTATAAAACGTGCATTTCCAGTCTTGGTGCTTCCCGAGGTATTGGACTTTAAAACCATCTTTCCTCCTTCAGTCTACCCGCTTTTTTTTACAGAATATTTCAAGTATGGAGGCCCAGACATGTCATTCCCATTCCCTATTGTGTTTTTTGTATTAGCCCATTATTTTAACATGTCTGACTATGGCTTGCATGATTATTTGGCTGTGTGGCTGGTATGTATAGTTCTAACCTGACCTTCACAAACCTACGCTGGTGCCACATGAGTTTAATTAGGTAATGTTCCTCGATTCCATTACCAATAATGCATATTATTTATATAATGATTTACATTTTTAAGTGCTTCCCAAACATTAAATAATTATTAGTGCCTGACCATTTGTCAGGAAATGTTTTCTCTGGAAGTAGCATATGATGCAGTGATGGAAGGGCACCTCCCCAGATTGGGAGGTTTGGTTTGGTGAAATACCCTGAAGTCTGGATGCTTTTTTGGAACATCTCTCAACTACCTGAATCTCTTGGATCTGTGAAATAGGGCAAAACTAGCTCAAGAATAAGATTCAGTGAGAAGCTTCTGGTTCATATGATCAGGTCTGAAAGAGCATGAGACTGCTGGCTGTCTCGTGTTGGATGAGAACTGTTGCCTATTAGAAAAGGAGCTGATCTGGATTCTGTTCCCTTTGTAAGGACATCCCTGGCTGGGTTGTCTGCAGAGTTTGAACCCAGGACCGCTGGAGCTAAAAGCTGGAGCCTTTACTGCTTGAGCTAATGGATGAGAGCATGGATTATACACGTACAATTTGGAAATGCTCGTCCTGAGCTTCAGAGGTCCACATCAATTCAGATCCACATAGGGGCAGTTATTTGTAACAACGCTACTTTGTGTTAGTGTGGGTTGTGCCAGCTCTGCCACTGACTCACTGCATGGCCCTTGGCAAGTCATACAACTTCTCTGTGCCTCAGTTGTCTCCATCTGTAGGACGGCAAGACAGCTACCTACCTCAGAGGCATTTTGGGACGCGTAATGCATGAAGTGCTTTGAGATCCTCGAAGGAAAGGTTCTGCAGACCTGCAGTGTTGTTTGCGGGGCTCTTCTGGCTTTAGCCTAGCAGCACAAAAATGAGAAATAATTAAACTTTAAACTTCACACATCTGTCAGTTGTCTGGGATTTGCTCCCAGAACAAGTAAAACCCAGTATTTGCTGCATGTGTAGACTAAAAGCTTCTTTCTATCTAAGGCCACACAATAGAGATAGAAAAAAGCTACAAGAGAATAGCAAACTGGTGACTAGAACCTTCATTATGAAAGGGTCAGTTCAGTTCTTCTATGGGTAAAAGTTCAGGTCAGGCCTTTCCTTGGGGGGGAAAAGGGGTGAATGGAAAAAAAAGTTGCTCTTGTGTTATATTAAGGTTGGGCGTATCTAGTTTGTCTCAGTGCATAACAAACTAATGAATCATCTCTTACATCAGCATGACTTCAATTCTTCTCCTAATGCCCACAATGCAGAGTAACCGGCTACATCTCGCTCGGTCTTTCAAAGCAGACTGCACCTGTTTTGCTCAGCCCAGCAGATGGAAAGCTCCCAGTGAGAGACCAGTTGAAGTCTGGGAGCTGCGAAGGCTTGCGCCCGCTGAGGACCAGGCCTGATGTTTTCAGTTCTGTTTCACCAAGAGGAAAAGAATCACCCATGGCATCAAAGCTTTCCTAATTCTGGGCTGAACAAAATGGGTGGAGTTTTCCTCTTAATTCTAATACAAAATCTTGATCCAGAGTTTAATACTAACTGATGCTCGTTCACTTAGCATCCCCATTTCAATTTCCTTTTTCTTTCAACTGTGCTTTTCTCTGCTTTAATATTTCCTTTAATTGTTTTATTTTTTCTGAGAAGGAAAGAGTTCTCTTTCTTACCAGCAAACCGTAAGACCCACAAACCCTTGAACGACCTCTTGTTAAAAGTGAATTCAGCAAGGCAATCTGATCTTGAGGAAATGGCTCTTGTATCTTGATTAACTATACAGGTGCGCTGCAAAGCTTTGGTTATAATATAATACACACAAGGGAGTAGAACTACTGCACCTTCTCGACTATCTGAGGATGACCTAGAAGTCGGGTGTTGTAACAGGGTGGTCTCCCCCTTTATGGGCCAAGGGGGCCTGCTGCCAGCCACCCCTGTTCAGTTGTCAGACCCATGATGCCTATAGGAAGCTGCAGTCAGGAGGTTGGTGTCCATTGCTGTCCCTGGAGCCGGTCTGAGAGACGGAGGGGGAGAGAGCTCTGGGCCCCTTAGCCAGTTTAGGTCAGGCAAATAGCTTGGTTTTGGTGTTTGTTGGTGTGTGTTTGTGTTCAAATTAATTGTGCTTTGCAGTAAGGGCCTGAAAGAAACCTGGATGTGGTGTTAGCCCTTCCTGGGCTAGGGAGATGGGCCAGCAGTTTCTGGGTGACCTGTCTCCAGTAGAAGTCAATGCCTTATGGTTCAGGGGAATGTACAAAACCCCCATAATGGACAACTGTGCATTCACTTGCAAGAAGAGTTTTCCTCAGCCCAGTCATAGTGGTTGGCTTATGCCCTGAAGCACCAGGGTTCATGACCCCTAGCTAAAACAATGAGGAATCCTTGTGGCACTTTAGAGACCAACAACTTTAACAGACTAACACAGCTGCCACTTTGAAACCTATCCCCTAGCTGTTTTTCCTGGCTAGTGTAATTGAGGATAGAAGTCTATGGTTTTCAACAGGACCTAAGGGAGTTAGGTGCCCATCTGAAAGCCACAAACGAACTGAAGGGGAGAAGGTCATGTTGACCTAGTCATCCTTGGCTGTCTCTGTAGAGGCAGTACTGTTCCCCTCAGGCTGTAGTCAGAGCAGCTGGCATGAGCCATAGCTCCTTTGTCCTAGAATCATAGAAATGTGGAGCTGGAAGAGATCTCGAGAAGTCAAGTCCAACCCCCTGCACTGTGGCAGGACCAAGTAGACCTAGTCCTACACTGTTTGCCTGGGGACAGTTACTGGCAGGCTGACCAGGAGCACAGACCATTTCTATCGCAGCGCCAGAGCCAAATGTGACTTCTTCTGAAAGACAGCTATCCAACACAAGCAAAGCCGACAGAAAGGAGCACAAACTATGCTGGGATATGAGGTGGCATGGCATATTGGCTCCTCTCTCAGGGGTCCCTTGTTCAGAATCTCAGCTTTTGTTTAAAAAAACCCAACTCCTCTCTTGTTGTTATGCTTGAAAAGAAAACGTTAGACAGGGAGTGTAAACGATGAGGAGATGTCTGCAGAGATGCAGGCGCAATAGCTGGGAGAGGTGGGAACTGCCCCATTCATCTCAATGAGGTGTTGACCCAGAGGCCCAGTGGTGATCATTTAAATGTCAACACGAACTGTTTCATTCCTTGTGTCTGAAAGGATAGTGGGGGAGTCACAACCATGCACAGTGAAAGAATGATTGGCAGCATGGGTAAGCCTACCAGCGAGCTACTAACCTCAAGCCTGCCAGGGACCCTGGGTATGTCCTTTGGTTGCTAGCCCGTGCTGAAGCCTGTGTGCCCAGTCTTCATGACTGCGGTTACTTGGGATATTTAGATTAAAGCCAGCATCTGTACTCTTAACTGTGCTACCAGTCCTTTGATTGCTTGGCAGTGTGGCTTTACCCTTACTGTGAGTGACATGTGGTGCCACAAGTGGGTGATGTCTGGGAGAGATATCATTGAGGTTGGCTAAAACATGGCAAGTCAATAAGAACTTCAGAAGGACCTAGCAAAAGTGAAGAGATGAAATTCTTTGCTGATTATATGTATCCACTCAGACACATTTCTGGTTTCTAAATTAACTGTAACCACTCAGGAAACAGATCTGGCCATCACTGCACACAGTTCAATGACATCCTCTGTTCAGTGTGCAGTGGGGTAAAAATCAACACTTGCATGCCCACACACACAACCAACCCCCAAAATTCTCAAATGCATAAAGAAAGGAATAGAAAATAATGCTGAAAATATTACAATGCCACTATAAATTGAGAGTATGCCCTCTCATGAAATAATGTGCTCTGTTCTGTTTTCCATATTTAAAAAACAACAACCACACAGATGCAGCAAAACCAGAAGGGGGTCTGAGATGGGTGAGGAAAATGAGTGGAGGCCTGGAGCAACTCCATATGAGGAAATATTGAAGACAGACTCTTCAGAGAAGAGATAAATAGAATGAGACATAGTAAAAATATACAGATAGATCAGACATTTCCGTTCACCCTCTCTCATAATATGTGAGCGAAGAGATGTTCAATGAAACAGAAAAGCAACACTTTTTAAAAGAAAATACTTTGTGCTCTGCTTAAGTGACCTGTGGAACTCATTGCCACAAGATATCAGCGAGACCAGCATCTTAACAGGAGTCTAAAAAGGATGAGACATATTATATGGCTAGTGAGATCACTCACAGTATTACTAGAGAAGATGAAAAATGTATAAAGACTGTAAAGCCTCAGGCTTCAGGGCATAAGCCAGCAGTTCTCAAAATTTGGATTACATCCCCATTTGGGGCTGTGCAATCAGCACACATGGGGTCATGGGTCCAATGAGCCAGGTTCAGCCCACGAGACAATGCCATCTGACCCTTAACATGTCCGGACCTGCTCCACACATGCTGTGCCAGGAGGCTGATGTACAAAATGGCAGCCTCCACACAGCGTGCACCACATGTGCGAAGTCACACTGTGCGTAGGCCACTATTTTGTAAAATGGTGGCCTCCTGGCATGGCGTTTGTGAAGCAGGTCTCGACACATTGGCTGTGTGGATGCCATTTTTCCATTTGCACCCTCCGACTGTGCAAGCATCCAGCTGAGAGACTTGAATCCAGAAGTTCGTTATCTGTAAGCAGCAGCTTTATCAACAGAGCATCTTCTCTGTTTGAACTCGTAGGAGCCTGTGCTAGCCTTTTCTGCACTGGCTTGTAAGCTCCTTAAGGCAGGGCTCATATCTTCTTTTATGCTGCCCTGAATACCCTGTTGGCACTTGATAAAGAATCATTGTAAGTCACTGTCTCTGCTTCCCTAGTATCACCACATGGGGCCTTCATAAGTCCTGCCTCATTTGCCTAGCAGCAAATTCGTCTTTCTGATTTGTGATAAGAGGCGCAGTGGAGTCATTTCTATGCAGAATCTCTGCTGCACCCTCCAGCAGTGAGTTTGGTGATGCAATTATGAATGAAAAAGGAGAGTGCAAGAAACGTGCTCTCAAATATTATGAAGCTTTCTTTGAGTATGGCTTCATCGGTGGGTTTGGCAAGAATGAAGAAAGGCCAAAATGCCGGCTATGTCACGTGGTGTTATCTAGCAAAAGCAAGAAGCTTAACTAACTTAAACACTTGGAAACCCTTCAGAAGGAACACTCAGGCAAACCAAGTCATTTTTCCAGCACTGGAAAGAAGAACTTTCGCATCAGCAAGTGCCATTCAAGAAAGCCATGTCTGTCTGTCTGACTGCGCTCAATTTGAGGTGTTTTACCACATCACACAGATCAAGAGGCCTCACACAACTGGAGAGACTTTGATTTTGCCAGCGGCAATCGATATGGTGAAGATAATGTGAAGGAAAACTGAGGCAAACAAACTCAAAGCCATATCACTCTCTAACAATACAGTGAAGCAAAAGCTTGAGGTGTTAGCAGCAGATCATGAAAACACACTGGTGGAGCATCTGGAAAACACGGATGCTTTTGTGCTTCACGTTTATATGAGCCCTGAAGGTCGTGATGCACATTTATTGACTTTTGTGAAATACACATGGGAGGGTGCAATTCTTCCAAACATTCTGTTCTAGCTTCATCTTCCTGGACACAAAACGGCACAAGGAATGTTCCATGTGCTACATGCAAGACAAAAGTATCTCATGTGATCACTTGGTGGGCTTCTATATAGTTGGAGTTCTGTCTGTGGCAGGCCACAAAGCAGGTCTGTGTGCTTTGATGAAGAAAGTTGTTCCGTCTGCTGTATAGACTCACTGCATGATTCAGAGAACAGCTGGCATCTAAAGCTCTGAGTCCAGAGCTAGATGAAGTTTTGCAGCTGGTCTTATCTATTGTGAACTACATCAAGACTCAGCCCCTTTGCATGCGTGTGTTTGCACAATTATGCGAAGGCATGGGGTCCAATCACGACATGGTGGTGTTCCACACTGAAGCTCATTAGCTCTTGTGAGGAAAAATACTGGAATGATTTTTTTGAATTGAGAGATGAGCTGCATGCTTATGCAATGGATTGCAAAAAGAGTGAATTGATTTTCTGTGTGACCAAAGGAAGATGTGCCTATGTCCCAGACATATTTGGGAAACTTAATGAATTGAATAAAGGTCTGCAAGGAAAGAACACCCACATCCTTCAGTAGAGTGATCAAATAACAAGATTCATGAAAAAAGTTGTTTTCTGGAAGAATAATCTATTGAAGACAAACTATGACTCCTTCCCAGGGCTTTGCAGGTTCCTGGCTGACAATGAAATTGATCAGCCACCCACATAGGTGATTGCTGAGCATCTCAGGCAGATGGAGGAACAATTTACATCCTTTTTCCCTGACTTGGACATGACAAAGTCCAATTGGGTGCGAAACCCCTTTCAGTGCAAGCCCAAGATGCCATGGATTTGCCAGCATCTGAAATCAAACAGTTCATTGACATTTCCTGCGATCAGTTCTTGCAAGGAACCTATGCCCAACTCTCTCTCCCGGTGTTCTGGTTCACTATCAAGAATGAATATCCTGCACTCTCAACGTGCGCCTTGAAACTTCTGGTGCCATTCGCGAGCATATATTTGTGTGACACTGGATTCAGCACACTTGTGTACATCAAGCCTCGGTATGGATCTACTGTTGATGTCACATCGGAGATCAGAGATTCAATTTCTGCCACTCCACTGGACTTCGAGAAGCTGTGTCATTACACGCAAGCCCATGTGTCACATTAGAGAGCATTCAATAACATACTTCATGTGTAAATTCCTTAGCTGCTTCAGCTGCTATGTTCCTTTGCTGCTGTCTGCGGTCACAGGAAACAGCAAGTCTCAAAATGGGCAAAAAGTTTGGGAACCCCTGACATAAGCCCTTTATATAGTGCCTGGGGTTAGGGAGGATCTTCTGCTATGGGCTACGTAACAACTATCCATGAGGAGGTTTCTTGTACCTTCCTCTGAAGCATCCGGTACTGGCCACTGTCAGAGGCCCAGTTCTGTAATGTAATTAGTGTGCTGAAGTCCATCTCTGTTCAGCAAAGCAGGTGCTTTACTTTTTAAACCCGTGGCAATGTCTTATTGACTTGAATGAGACTTAAGCCAGTGCTTTGTTGGGATGGACTGCTGAACTGGGGCCAGAGGCAGGATGCTAGGCTAGGTCTAGCTGTTCTGAGCTGACATGACAATGTTTTTAGCACCAGATCAAGGTATTTCTACTATAAAAAGATGCTAAATTATGTTACCATGTCTTATTAAGCAGTTTAGAGCTTGACACAAACTGGAGCTTAGTGGGAGGTCTTTCTAATTAGAGGCTTGGGCAGGGAGCTGAGATAATCCTTAGCAGCTCCTGAATGAGCTCATGCAGGCCAGCAGGCCTTGTCCCGGGAGCTCTCACAGGGGGTTTGGGCAGTGCAAAACATGTTCGCAGCAAGCAGCCAACCTTTTTTTTTTTTTTTTTTTTTCCCCCCCACACCATTGAATTTCTTATTATTATTTTCTTCAATTTAGTGCTGGGGAAAAATAGTAGGTTGACAGCTCTGAAGACTGATTATCTTTTTTCCCCCCCGGAGCAGGTACTTCATGGGCAGCTGCAGTACAAGCCTCCTCCCCAATATGCCTCAAACCTGACCTGAGATGAGAGGGACATATAGTCTCTGGTCATCTTAAATCCTTGACCTCTCTGCTGGCATCGCCAACCAGGGGGCCCAGAGATGATCATTGTGACCCCAATTTCTGCTATTGACAAGTGTCCACTAGAAACTAGATTGTCAGACCCTATAATACATTTCACTCATTCCACTGAGCAGCTAATAAGTGGGTTGTAGATGGAAGCTCAGAGGGGCAGATTTTGCGTTGTTCTGCACCGTGTACATTCGCTTACACGGTATTAAATTGTTTTGGGGAAGCTCTATAGCTGAGTTACACAGGAGATCAGATTAGATGATCACAGTGGTCCCTTCTGACCTTGAAATCTATGAAATCAGAAACATTCACTTTGCCTTGCCATACTTGATTGCACAAGGGGCAGCACAGAGGCCCATAGGTCTACTGTCAAGTTCTAAAGTTCCATACTACTCTACAGAAGATGGACTATTTTCCTTCGTCACTTTGTACAATTTCCAGTTATCAAGGTTTGGAAACGTTTGTCTGTTTGTTTAGATTAATGGCATTTGTTCAGCCCATCAGATTGGAGTTTTCACACAACGCACTGTGGAACTCTTTGCCAGAGGATGTTGTGAAGGCCAAGACTATAACAGGGTTCAAAAACGAACTAGATACATTCATGGCGGATAGGTCCATCAGTGGCTATTAGCTAGGCTGGGCAGGGATGGTGTCCTTAGCCTCTGCTTGCCAGAAGCTGGGAATGGGCGACAGGGGATGGATCATTTGAGGATTCCCTGTTCTGTTCATTCCCTCTGGGACACCTGGCACTGACCACCGTCAGAAGACAGGATACTGGGCTAGATGGACCTTTGTTTTGACCCAGGAAGGACCTTTCTTATGTTCAACATTTATTAAAAGTAGAAAATTGTAGAGTTTTGTTTCCCTTTTTAAACTTCAGTCAAGTGGCTTTTTTCACAAAGTCTCTGCGTCCTTTATGGAGAAATACAATGATCCTTTCCCCGAGTGTAGTGCTCTAATCCGAGGTTCTCCACCTTTTTCTTTTTGAGGCCCCCCACCAACATGCTATAAAAATTCCACGGCCCGTCTGTGCCACAAAAACTGTTTTTCTGCATATAAAAGCCAGGGCCAGCACTAGGGGGTGGCAAGCAGGGCAATTGCCCGGGGCCCCATGCCACAGGGGGCCCTGTGAAGCTAAGTTACTCAGGCTTTGGCTTCAGCCCCAGGCAGTAGGGCTTCGGCTTTCTGCCCTGGGCCCCAGCAAGTCTAATGCTGGCCCTGCTTGGCGGACCCCCTGAAACCTGCTTGTGGCCCCTGATCCACTGCTCTAATCTGTCTTGAACTGGTCACTTTTATGGCAGCTAAACTGAATGAGCAGAGAGTGCAACAATTGCCAGTTGCAGAAGTTATCTGATTGCTTCAGTGGGAATGCTCAGCAGTGTAAATCTGTCCTGTATTTAGGGCCTTATCTTGCCAGGTGCTGAGTGCCTCCTGCAAAACGCTGAGAACCCTCCACTCCCAGAGCCGTGCAAATCTCGACCCATAATTTTGTGTTTCTCCCAGTGCCAACAGTGCTGAAATGAAAATTGAAATGACTACACCAAGACCAATTTAAAAATGCAAACTATGGGGAACATAAAGGGCTGTTGGCTTTCTTCTTCTCTTTAGCTTAATGTTTCCCCTCGGTGATTGTGGACAGTAACAGAAAAATCCATTCTTTGTCTTTCCTCCTTTTTAAATCACAGCTGGCAAAAGCACATGCCTTCTGCATCTTACTGCTTTCTTAAGCTGTGAATGCTACAGTAAATTGAAGCTATCCCGAGTGGTAAGAGTTGGTGTTGCTCTGGCTTTGAAGCCTGCTTGCACATCCATGAAGCTGCATGGCTGGGACATATTTTTACCCCTGCTCTCCTGCATAGTCTCTAGGGAATACTAGTGAGTTATTTCTAAAAGTTACTCAGCTGTCTGTAGTCTAGACTGGCAGTATCCACCTGGAGAGCTCTAACATGCCTAACCTTCTCTGTGCGGGAATAGAAAGCATTCCTAATGGAGGTTTCTAGCCAGGCCGCAGCCTCGGAGCTGGATCCCATGGGAAAGCCATGTACATGAAGATACTTTCCTGCACCATATTCAGTGCCAAACATCCATTGATTTCAACGTGAAATAAGCGAGAGCTTTAGAAGGCACAGTTATCATCAGCGTTAGGACTAATGGCAAATGGCTCTGATGGGGAAACATTTTAAATCTCAGCTGATGACTAGAGAAAGTGGATGTGCTAGGAAACGTTCTGAGTGTTTCAAGTGCTAGAGCTGATATGGTGTGTGTGTAAGTGAAACAGTCCGATGCCACTGTGACTCTCCAGGTAAAACCCTTTTGCAGACATTGTTAAAGATGAGTTGAATACTTTAAAAAATAAATATATAATTCAAAACCTAAGATCTCCTAATTTGGGGGATAATCAGTCTCCTATTCCCTTAGACAGTAGGCAAACTTTTTGGCCCAAGGGCCACATCTGCGTATGGAAATTGTATGGTGGGCCATGAAGGCTCACGAAATTTGGGGTTGGGTGTGGGAGGGGGGTGAGGGCTCCAGCTGGGCGTGTGGGCTCTGGGGTGGGGCTGGGGATGTGGGGTTGGGGGTGCAGGAGGGTTCTCTGGGCTGGCACCAAGGGGTTGGAGGGCAAGAGGGAGATCAGGGCAGGGGGTTGGGGCCAGGGGTGCAGGCTCTGGGCGGCGCTTACCTCAGGCAGCTCCCAGAAGCAGTGGCATGGCCCCCATCCAGCTCCTACGCGGAGGCGCTGCCAGGCAGTTCTGCGTGCTGCCCCATCCACAGGCTCCACATCTGGAGCCCCCATTCGCCATGGTTTCCAGCCAATGGGAGCTGCGGGTGCAGAGCCCCCTGGCTGCCCCTATGCATAGGAGCTGGAGGAGGGACATGCCACTGTTTTTAGGAGCCACACGGAGCGGGGCAACCCCTGACCCCGCTCCCTAGCTGGTGCGCCAGAGCAGGGTAAGCCTAGGACCCTGCTCTCCGGAGGAAGTTCGAGGGCCAGATTAAAATGTCTGGAGGGCCGGGTGCGGCCCCTAGGCCGTAATTTATCCACCCCTGCCTTCGACGCTGGGTCCCACTCCAGGAGAGAACGCTCCATTGCTGCCATCTTTGTGGCAGCGGAGGTTGTTCTCCAGTCTCTGTTGCAGTCTTGGAGGTACATTGGTTCTTGCAGCTATTGCTCTGTTCCTTAGATTCACCAGCCCCTGCCGTGCGTCCAGTGCCATCTTTGCACTGGGACTCAGCAAACCCTGGTAGAGCTGAGCTCGGAGCCAGCGCTCCAGGTATGTGAATCCCTCTGTGCAGTTCAAAATCTGTCCCCATACTATAGAACCACACCTCTGCTTCCCCAAGCAGAAGAGAGGGGCAGGATTCCCCTAAGAGACTATTTGGATGGATCTAAAGGGCCAGATTCTCAAAGCAGCTCCATATCCAATGTGCTGAGTTGTTTTGAAAATCTGGTTTCTGCTGAAGGTTTTGAGCCCTTCTAAAAATTCCAGCCTAAAATTACCAATACATAATTCAAACCAAACAAGTTGTAAATTAGTCCCACCTGCCCTGAGAGCCCAGTTAAACAGATAGCTCAAAGCTTCAGCTGGTATTTTATCCTTACGCTTCTTAATCTGTCTGGCCTCGGGAAGGAAAACAATAGAAGGAATCCTGATATTATGTCAACCTAATCATTCCACAGAACAGGCCACTGAATTGTTATCGCTTCCGGTTGTCCAGGGAGCTGCTAGTTTTCCTGGCTGGTAACTTTTCTGCTTCACATGTAGTTCATATTTGGATCCTTTTTACTTGGATCTGCAACTCGTATGGGACAATTTGTGTGTGTGTGTGTGTGTGTGTGTGTGTGGTGTGGGGGGAGGGTGCATTTGCAAGGGAGAAAAGAACTTTTAACACACCCCTTCCTGTTCTGGTTGTGAATGAGCTTTTCGTTCAGTTTGTTAGCACAGATCTCACTCTAATTTGAATTCGATGAACGTGGTTAGCCTAGAACTGTGTTAAAAGTGGTTTGGCACTGTGTTTACTCTACCTTATGCCTCTGCTAGGAAACCATGTGTCCCGATCCTGTGCTTTGTAGGGAAGCTAAACACTCTTTGAGCAAGTCTGCACTAGAAACGTTTGCTGGTATAGCAGTGTCAGTCAGAGTGTGATTAGGGTGGATAAAAATCCATTAAAAAAATCTGATTTTTATTTAAATTGGATTTTTTTTATTTAAATCAGATTTTTTTGTTAAAATGCTTTTTGAGGGAAAAAACCTATCTAAAGATAGTTTTAATTAAGATACATTATAGCTCAAAGATATCTCATAATGGAATAGAGATTATAAATTCTAATTCTATAGTATGAGACAATATATTCATGTAATGTTTAAGAAAAGTTTTGTAAATGAGTTTCAATAGTTCATGGATTAGGGACCCAATCTTATGGGGTTCCAGAGGCTTCTGTATAGATTATTTAGGTTAATCTTTCTATCTACCCAATGGGACTCAGTGCTCAGTCTAGAAGATACCATCAGAGATGCTTAGTTTTGCAGTTCTTAAACTATGGATTTGTGTCTCCAGAGATAACATGCTTGTTAACAGCAAAAATGTTTTTAAATAAATTAAATTATATATAGAGGTGAGAAATAACAGACCTCAACCATGTTGTCCCTCTGCAAATTTGTGTACACAGAGTCAGTCTCTTACCTCTCTCAAAAAGTTCAATGACTAGAAGATTGTTGGGGGCGCAATAGATCTAGACAAGGAGAGGTCTGGCGATAAATGTGAGAAAGGAGGGACAGGCAGTAGAAACAAAAGTGAAACTGTTTGAGCAGCATATTCCAGAAGTCTTGAGGTCTTTCTGAGTGTAGCCTTCATTGATTTGAAATCTACCATACCATTCTCTTACTAGAAGGGAAAACCTATAATGGCAGCAGGCCGTAAAAGAGACCCAGTTTGGGAATATTTTAATGAAGTTCCTCTACCTGTGGGTAAGACAGGTATGCTTACAAAATGCAAACAGTGCAACAAAGAAATGCAAGGCCTGGTTGCCCGAATGAGACAACATCATGAGAAGTGTTCCCTCTCAGGAGGAAGCTGCGTTGAAGATGATGAATGGAACATGTCTGAACACGCAGGATCTTCAGGTTGGTAAACTTTTTTATTTCATACTTCTTTCTTAAGGACTGCCTGTCTTCCTTCTGGACTATTCTTGAATTCTCATGTTTGAGCAAAAAATACAGTTGTTACTCTATGGTACAGTAACTCCTCTCTTAACATTGTAGTTATGTTCCTGAAAAATGCTACTTTAAGGCAAACGATGTTAAGCTAATCCAATTTCCCCATAAGAATTAATGTAAGTAGTGGGGGTTAGGTTCCAGGGAGGTTTTTTTTTGCCAGACTAAAGACTATGCTTCTATACACACACATACATAGTATACGTTTTAACAATTTAATACTGTACACAGCAATGATGATTGTGAAGCTTGGTTAAGGTGATGATGTCAGAGGGGGGGATATTTCCCAGGGAATGCCTTGCTGCTAAATGATGAACTAGCACTTGGCTGAGCCCTCAAGGGTTAATATGTTGTTAATGTAACCTCACACTCTACAAGGCAGCATGAATGGAGGGAGGGGAGACAGCATGGCAGACAGAGACACACACCCTCTGTGTGTGTGTGTGTGTGTGTGTGTGAGTGAGAGAGAGAGAGACGCGCATTGCCCCTTTAAGTACACTGACCCCACTCTAAGTACAGTGCCTTTTTAAGTAGATCAGCAAGATGAGACAGCAGCTGTTGCCAGCAAGCTCCCTCCTTCCTGAGCCCTGTCAGTGTCCACCCCCCGTCCCCACGCTCTGTGGAGATGGCCCGATGGGGTAAAGGAGCCTAGGGGAGAGGGATACCCTGACATTAGTTCCCCCCTCCCCCCCCCCCCCCGGCACAGCAAACAGGAGGCTCCCAGGGCAGGAGCAGCACATGGCAGTGGGGGGAGGGACAGCTGAACTGCCCAGCAATTGTTAGCCTGCTGGGTGGCTGCCGCACAGGGAACTTAGGGGAGTGGGGAGCTGATGTGGGGCTGCCGGTCTACCTGTTGGTTCCAGGTCCCACCAGCTCGCTCCAACGGGCTGCTCTTCCTGCAAGCAGTGGACAAAGCAGGTGGCTGCCAAATGACGTTAGAAGGGAGCATTGCACAACTTTAAACAAGCATGTTCCCTAATTGATCAGCAACGTAACAACGTTAACCGGGACGACTTTAAGTGAGGCGTTACTGTACTATCATTTTAGATGCAGTTGTGATAAAAAATAAATAGCTGAAATAGGCAGATCTTCCTTTTACAATTTCACCTTTAAAGTAGTACTGAGTGTCAGTGAATGCAATGATGAGTAATACTAAATGAGCAGTGTGGTAATAATTAAATAACTGCATTGATTTATTTTGTTTAGGAGAATCCATCCTCAACATACAGGATTCTAAAGACTATCCACCTTCAAGATCACCATCCTTTTCTATAGTTTCAGAGTTATCTGCCAATTATAATGTTTCAGTCACATCATGTTTGTCACATAGCCACAGTATACCACCTGTAGCAAAAAGAAAAAAAAATCTCCATCATCCAGAAACAGTCAGAGATAAGTTTGTGATAAGAACCAGCAGATTACAAAAATAGGTAATGGATGAAAAAATTGCATGGTTTGTTTATGCAACAAACTCTCCTTTCCGTATGATTGAGAACCCACACTTCATTAACATGGTTCAGTCATTAAGACCAGGATCTGTCCACCCAACAGAGCAGATGTCGCAGGCAAATTGCTGGATAAAGTGTATGAAAGAGAAATTGAGCAGTGTGCAAAATGTCTAGAGGGTGAAATTGTTAACCTGAGTATTGATGGGTGGAGCAATGTCCACAATGATCCTGTTGTATGTGCTTGTGTGACAACAGAAGAAGGGAATGTCTTCCTCACAGAAACAATTGATACAACAGGAAATGCTCACACAGCAGAATACTTACAAGAAGTAGCAGTAAAAGCTATAACAAACTGTGAAAAAAAATTCAAATGTCTAGTACGCAGCTTGGTCACAGACAATGCTGCAAATGTATCCAAGATGAGAAGAAATTTAGAAGAGAGTGAAGAGAGTCCCAAGCTAATAACATGCGGTTGCAGTGCTCATTTGATGCACCTCCTAGCCAAGGACTTCAATGTTCCAGAAATAAAGGCTGATGTTGTTGAAATTGCAAAATACTTCCCTTAACAACCACTTTGCAGCAGCTGCTCTGAAAAAAGTGGGAGGAACCAAACAAACTCTCGCACAAGAGGTGTGCTGGAACTCCGTAGTGGACTGTTTTGAGCACTAGATCAAGATCTGGCCTAATTTGATGACAGTTTGTGAACAAAATCATGAAAAAATAGATGGCCCCATCACAGCCAAAGTGCTCACCATTGGGCTTAAGAGACACGCTAAACGCAGGCTGAGGACCCTGAAGCCTATTGCTGTCACCTTGAACACAATGCAGGGAAATCGCTATTTTATGGCTGACGCTGTTGAAATTTGGAAGGAACTGAGTGAGATTTTAAAAAGAGAAATATGCAATGACCGAGTTAAATTACAAGCATTAAAAAAACAAATGGACAAGCACTATCTCCAGCTTATTTTCTTGCAGATATTCTCAGTACTCGGTACCAGGGTCAAACCTTAACTGCTGAAGAAGAGGAGTTCGCTGTGACGTGGACATCCAGCAATCAGCCCTCCTTAATGCCAACTGTAATAAACTTCAGAGTTCAGGGTGAACCATTCAAGAAATATATGTTTGCTGATGATGTTTTAAAGAAAGTCACACCAGTGAACTGGTGGACGTCACTTAAGCACTTGGATTCAAAGACTGTTGAAGTGATTATCTCACTTTTAACAGCAGTAGTGTCTTCTGCCCTTTTAGAAAGAATATTTTCTTCCTTTGGACTAATTCATTCCAAATTGAGAAATCGTTTGGGTCCTGACAAAGCAGGAAAGCTGTTTTTTCTTTTCCAGATTATGAACAAACAGGAGAATGAAGGTGAAGACGACTGAGTTGGCTGCAGAAGCCAATATTTTAAGTTTCTCATGTTGACCTGGCTGACGTCGTCGAGTTAATTTTTGTGTTTTTATATTTCATTTAACTATTTTAGTTAAAAACAGTTTTAACAAAAACAAACCTGATTTTAAAAAACTTGAATGTTTAGCTAAATTCAAAAATTCATATGCTTGTTTTGTTAAAATATTATATGTTTGCTGTTGAAGAAAAATATCCAGAATACATGATGTTGTTGGTTTTAGTTCAATAAAACAATTGAAATGTCTGTCTGGTGATGTTCTCCTCCTAATACAGCATGGCAAGAAGATCCTCCGAATGTTAATGATTAACCTGTTGAACTGGAGATAGTTCACCTCCCAATGACTTCATAATTATCTGCTTCACTTATCTTTGGTAAATGAAATCACCAAACAATCATAGATTTTCTGAATAGCTATAAAACTAATCTGAAAAGTTTTCAAAATAAATCACTTTAAAAATGTATAGTGTGAACCTTCTAAAAATGAAGTTACATCTATCTCTGAGGAGTGAAGAATATGTATTAAGGTTATAACAACCAACAAGAATGCACTTCTGTGTAGAAATCCATGATTAAATCGAGTCTTCCTGATTGGTGATTTAAATCATGATTTAAATCAATTTGATTTAAATCAGATCCACCCTGAGTGTGATGGTTTTGATGATGTTTCTGTACCAGCAAAAGCCCTAGTGTAGACACAGTTACACCAGCAAAAAACTGTGATTTTGCCGGTGTAGCTTATTTCACTCACCGAACCAGTATAAGCGATATTAGCAAGTATAAGCTGCGCCTGCCCTGGGAGAGTTTGCTGGTGTAGCCGTACCGGCAAAACTTTTCTGGTGTAACTCTGGCCTTTGTAACGAGAGCTTTGCCTTAGGTAGGCATGCAGGATTGCGTAGTGGGTTTTTTTGACATGCTAGGTGTTGAAGGATGATCAAATAAATGTAGTTACTGGGACTGCTAAAGAGTATTTTTACTTTGAAAACCTATAGTTAGAAGTGGGAGACCAAATCCCCAGCTGATGTGAGTCATGGCTCCATTGACTTCAGAAGAGTGACACTGAAGGGATAGCTCAGTGGTTTGAGCATTGGCCTGATAAACCCAAGGTTGTGCGTTCAATCCTTGAGGGGGCCATTTAGGGATCTGGGGCAAAAATTGGGGATTGGTCCTGCTTTGAGCAGGGGGTTGGACTAGATGATCTCCTGAGGTCCCTTCCAACCCTGATATTCTATGATTCTATGACTGACTGACAGTAGCTGAGGAGCCAGCCCAAAATAACCAACTGGGTAAAAATGGCTTCCAGTTTTTTTGTGGGAGGGGGATTTGCTGTGACATATATACTATGGCAGTTATCCATATCTTCCTTTTGAGGCTCACTAACCTGTAACCCCTCTTTCTCTCGCCCTCTGTCTCCAGGATTTAATGCCATGGCTGCAGATGAAAGTGCTACAGAAAAGCAAGTAGGGGAACCAAAAATGACAGCAGATGGTGAAACCAATGGCTCCTGTGAGCGCAACGAAGCTGGTAGCCACCCAAACCCAACTAAAAACACTCAGGACAATACAAAAGTGAGCCAGCAGGACTCCAGTACTAAATTAAATAGGATAGCGGAGAATGGCATTTCGGAGAGAGACAGTGAGACTGGGAAGCAGAACCACATGAAAGCTAATGACTTCACGCAGACTTCTGTAACGGGGAGCAATGGATATATTTTCACTAAGCAGATGGTGCAGGAGCAACCCCTAAGGACTACAGGCACCTTTGCTTCTCTCACTGGCCATGCTGCGAAAACCCTCCCAGGCGGAGCAAGCAAAGGGAGAACTCTGAGCGCCTTTTCTCAGATGCAAGCCACCATGCCAGCCAAGCTCGGGGAGGGGAGTAAGGACATGGATGCTAAAAAAGCCACGGCCACGAACGCTGAAGTCAAGGTCCACAGAGCACGGAAGACCATGCCTAAACCCACACCTAGCCTGGTAACGTATATGCACTGCAGTGAGTTGCTCTGTTGCTAAATGGTCTTCGGGGTTTTTGTTTTTTTGTTGGTTTTTTTGGTGTGCGGTATGGTAGCCCTGATCTGAGTCAACAGGTATAATTTGGAAGTGTCCAGCTAGATCTCTGGTCTCTTTCTCCTACAAAGAGGCAGGGGTGATAATATGGTTTATAACTTGCTGCTGCTATTAGCTTCACACCTTCCGCTCCCAGTTTGTGTTTCTAAATGTGCAACAGATCGTTTACCTCCCCCAGCATATTTGTGTTAGCTCCGTAATTGCCTTTCAGCCTCAGCTGTGTTGCACCTTCAACCCTTTCACTAAATCCACAGGGTCGCTTTGGAAACAGATTCCGTATAAGGCCAACTCAAAGGAACATCAGGCACAAACGTGATGGAAAACTCTCTGGGAACTTCCCGCTGTCGATGTCTGGGTTTTATTCTGTCACACATCACTGAGTATTATAGTACCTCTCCAGATCAGTATCCCTTTTTATACAGTTCTTATTTGGTAATTAAACTTATTCATTCATAAAATGTGCCCTTCTGAGTGACTCAAAAAGGGTACATGCCCATCACTTAATAAAGCACACAGCTCTGCCTTCTCTCAGAGGCACCATGGATTTGGGGCATGGGGAGCACCCGCTTCCAAACAATCCTTTCCTTTCCCCTTTGTGCAGATGCTTGAGAACTGAGGTGAGCTTTGCTTTGTGCACTAAACATTAGCAAACTTTGGCTCTATCAGGTCAGCTGCGTGGGGAATGGTTTCCAGAACCAAGGGCTTTCCACTGAGAATGCTCTGCCACCAGCTCTTTGCCACTTCATGTCTAGGATGTCATAGCTAAAGCATCCCAGCTGTCCTCCAGTACTGTAGCTCCTCATGGAAAGAGAGGCAGACTCTTCGATAGCAAGCACCCGAGTTAGAGAGGGCTTTATAAGCCAGGCTTAACACTTTGAATTGTACCCAGAAGCAAATAGGAAGCCAGTGCAGTTGTTGAAGGACTGGAGTAATGTGTTCCCTTTAGCTACCAACATCTTATGCCCCAGATGCAGCTTCCAAATAATCCTCAAGCAGAGCCACAAACACTGTAACAGGGCAGCAATCCAATCTAGAGGTCACAAAATTGTGGATCCCTGTGGCCAGGTCTGGATCAGAAAGAAAAGGTCCCAGGCACCTAGCCAGAGGTAGATGGGAAAAGGTCCTGTTAGTTGCCAACACCACCTGTGACTCCGGAAGCAAGAGCACTTCAAGATAGTGCACTCTTGGATACACAACCTCACTAGGCGGGCAGAAACCACCCCTGCCATACCTTACCCTAATTGCCTTCTGTCTTCTCTTGAGTGCATTTCAGTGAGCTCCCTCCCGCTCCTGTTCCCATTTCGGCTAGTGCCTGGGGAATCCCAGCTGCTGCACATCCAGGTCTGATGAAAGCACAACTCTGAACTGCGTCTTATCCAAATAAGGCACTACAGCCAACACTGCTTTGCACTCTCCCAGGGTGGCCTCTCGTACACTTGGATTAAGCAGGTCAACAACACAAACCCTTGTGGAACCTCACATGGAGAGAGTGATCCCTTGGGGCCGAGGAACCAGGAGGAGGCAATTTTTCTGTAAGAGATAAACATCAGGTGAGGTGAGATTGCCTCACTGCTCTTGCCTCACTTTTATTTTACTGTAAATCAGAATAATTTGTACCTGAACCCACAAGACGGCGGGTTTGTTTGAGAAAGCTGGGTGTTTTAACATTTGTAAACAATTGCTTGGCTGAATTTATGTGCACAGTTACTATGATTGCTTGTGCAAATGGCTATTTATGGTCATTTGCAGTCGTAGTAACTGCACAAAAGTTAGTGCACACAGGTTTTTTAAAATCACATCCTCAGGAACTCTCCCTATTTAGTTTTGGTCGAGAGAGAAGCAAAATACACAATAATACCAAGTCAACGGGTGTTGAATAATTGTCTGTACATGCGTAAGCCGTTGCATCTGAGTTTGAGCACAGGGTTTTCAGTTTTTATCTGATCTAGTTTCCGTAGACCATGAAACATCTGCTCAGTTCAGCATGCAGGGTAGTTATTGACTTTTCCCCCCAATGGCTTTTGGCTACATCCAGTTCTCTTTCGAGTAGCACAAAGTCCTGACTAGTTCCCATTTTTCAGTTTCCTGGTTCTCTCTCTCTCTCTGTCTGTCTATATGACCTGCATCACCATAGTAGCTCAGCCCTGGTCTACACTGGGGGATGGGGGTCGGCCTAAGATACGCAACTTCAGCTACGCAAATAGTGTAGCTGAAGTCGGCTTATCTTAGGTCGACTTACATGGCCGTGACGATGGCGGCGAGTCGACCGCTGCTGCTCCCCCATCGACTCCGCTTCCGCCTCTCGCGAACTGGAGTTCTGGAGTCGACAGGGAGCACGTTCAGGGATCGATTTATCGCGTCTAGATGAGACGCGATAAATCGATCCCCGATAGATCAATCTCTACCCGCTGATCTGGCGGGCAGTAAAGACCTGCCCTCAGTGTCTTTTAAAGTATCAGACTCCACCATCACACCTGCCTTTCCCACTTGATAAGTAAAGCACCTAAGTTGCAGGTGGCACAGCCTTAGCAATAAGTCTTTACCCTTTGGAGATCATGCAGCAGATGAGGGGATAGAAGACTGCACTTCCATGTTTTCATGTTTAGAGTGTTGTTTTATTCCTGCTAGATCCTTGTGTTGCGTGACCCAAGGATAGGAGAAAATTAGGATTTCTTAGTCCTCAAACTGTAGAATCTTTTTCCCTAGCCTTTGCAAAAATCTGTTGGGAAGAGAGAGTTGCTTCTTGGACTTCAGTCCCCCTCAAGCAAACTTGGCATCCCCTTTCTGTGTGAATTGGGAGGTTGTTGGTAGAAACAAAACAGGTGGAGATTGGGTGTTTCTCTACCAGGGAGTCACTTTCAGAACCAAAAAAGCAGCTAGGGACCAAAAAACAGCTGTAGATTTCATTGCTATAGTTATGGTGATTTTGTTTTAAAATACTGATATTTGTAAAGACTCAGACCAGCCACTGTGTTGCACCCACGTCCTTGCATCTTTTACCCCACGTGAGAGGGTTTTTTTTCTGCTTAGTCTGCCTACATCTTCATCAGGCACATGAAAGACTTTGGAAGAGGAGGAAATGGGCCAAAAGGAAGCTGGTTGTATGTTTTAGGCTCAAATGCTTTCAGAATGCTTCTGCTGATCATATATTTTCTGCGTAAAGAACCCCATACTCTGCCCCACTGGCATGAAAATTTAAACCCCTTATCAAACTTAACTTCATTTTCACAACTCTAGAAGAGCCTAAGAACTTGGATAGTAAAACCCTCCTCGTATTTTATCTATTGAAATACAAAAAGCAGTGTTGTCTTGTGGTTAGATCAGGAATGGAGTCGGGAGACCTAGGTTCTGTTCCTAACACTGGGGTCGGGTCTAAACTAAAAATTAAGTTGACCCAGGTACTTACCTCAGGTGTGAAAAATCCACATCTGTGAGTGATGTACTTAAGCCAACCTATCTCCAAGTGTAGACAGTACAAGGTCGATGGAAGACTTAGTACATGACCTCAGGCAAATCACTTTTCTTCCCCGTGCCTCAGTTTCCCTTTCCATAAAACGGGGATAATGGTGATGCAAATCCCTTGAAGGGCCCCGGGCAAAAGATGCTGTCATTACAAAGTGTTGTTTGTTATATCAGTGGTAAGTAATATTACAGCCTGGTACCAAACCCCTTCCATGCTCTCCTATAAAGTCCACATGTTCAGAGAGTCCTAGGGAGTTCTCGCAGTTGACTAACTAAGAATAGACAATTACAAATCGCCAGCCAGTGAGCATCGAGGATGCATTCATATTTTTGAATGCTCTAGTTTTGCAGAGAATAGAACTGTCAGAACATGGGGGAATCCTGATTGAAGTGATTGTCTTTCAAGAGGAACATCCCATGAGAGCAGAAAGGATAGTGTTTCCTGAAGGAAAATGAACTGTACATAACCAAAAAATGTAGATTAAGCCAAACAGCTGTGAAGAAAAGAATGAGATCTAATTATAAATGCTCCTAAGGATTTGTCTAAAGACTGAATTGCACTGGTTTAACGTAAATTAAGGGCTTGTCTACACTTGAAAATTAATGCGAATTAAGGTAGAGTGTGAATTTAAAGTGCAATAGCTGTTCTTGAATAACTCCATTTCTGGGCACTCTTATTCTGGAACAAGAATGTCCACACTTGGAGTTATTCCAAATAGCTATTATACTTTAAATTCACACCCTAAATGAATTCCCATTACCTTTCAAGTGTAGACAACCCGAAGTTAACAATGCTATGTAGACAAGCTCTAAATCAGTTTTTAAACTGACGTTAAAATGGAGCAATTTTGTGTGTGGATGCTATTTTACTGGTTTAAACATGACTTGTATCTCTTTAACTTGTATGGCAAGCTAAACCAATATAAGCCAAGTTTAAACTGATATAAGGGTGTCCACACACACGGTTCAGCTTTAATGAAATCAGTCTAAAATCACGTCTTTGGGCTATGTCTACACTCCAGACCTTACAGCGGAACAGCTGTACCGATGCAGCTGCGCTGCAGTAAGATCTCCCATGTAGCTGCTCTGTGCCAGTGGGAGAGAGGTCTCCCACCAACATGGCTCTGTACACACTACAACTTATGCCAGCGAAACTTGTCACTCAGGGAGGTGTGTTTTCGCATCTCTGAGCGACATAAGTTTTGCTGACGTAAGTGGTAGTGTAGACGTAGCCTTAGTTTGGTAGGTGCAACTTTACATGTAGACCCGGTCTAAGAGTGCCATTAGGAGTCTAAGTACTGTGGCTTGTTTGCTATGGATAGTTAGCTTTGCAGTGTCCTCATCTGTACGGTTCCAGGTTAACGTTCATATGCTGGGCCACCACCAAACCCTCTACGCATGTTTGAATTTCGATAAAGAAAATGGTAATTCTCTGCTAACCCTAATGTAAATGCGTAGCTTCAGTGTTACGGTCCTTCAGCGTTGGTGAAGCAGCTTTTTAGTGTAGTTCATGATAGATTTTACTGGCTTGATAATCTGGGCTTGAATCTCATTTACACTAATGCCAATTATCAGAGGTTGATCTGCAAGATGGGGCCCTGACTGTAAGGTCCAGAGGCAGCATGTTGGTTGGAATCTTGTGGCCCAAGCATCTGGAGAAGGAAAGGAAAGGAGATGGGCTTCTTACTGAGTGCTGCCCCGGACCTGGCTGCTCTGGCTAATGGGGTTAGTCCCCTGGCTAGTTAGTTAGGTATTCAAGCCCCTGGCTGATAGTGTTGGAGACGGAAGTCCCTGAAGCCTTATGTTTTACTGATAAATGTGGCATGCAGCCCAGTCTGAAAGAGAGCTTATATGTGTAAACCAGAGATGGGTATATTGGATGTCGAGGATGAATGGCAAGATCCTGCTGATGTGCTCTCTGAAGCTGCCCTCTTGTTAAATGATTTGTGCTGGAGGATATTTACCAGTGTATTGTCACTGACACAGTGATACATTTTTGGTTTTGTTTTCTTTCCTTGCTAGTAACTTGGTTGGTAACGAAGGGCCTCTAAATTGTCTGGTTCTGGGCAGAAAGCTGTGTGCCCTGCTAGCACAGGGCTTAATTAATCACTTTGCTTCTGGAAGAATTGAGGGTACTCGGTCTTTGCCGTTTTTAATAACTTCCCCATCTGTTCTAAGGGAGCTGCATGCTAATAACACACACCTAATCAATCCCATTAAAGTATAGAGAGCACTCGCATTCAGCTATACAATGAATCTTTCATCTCAAGTGACATAAGTGTGCTCCTGTTCTGACATCTTTCTCATCAGCTTTCTCATCTGCTCTCCTGAGGCATAGAGAGAAGATCCCGTTCAATCCTGCCTCCTCTGTGTTTAGATCTGGGCATCTTCTGAAACCAATGCTAGAATTCAGTGTGTCTTCCCTTGGCTCCCTGACTGCCTCCACAATGCCTTACATGGGAGAATAAATCTGTGGCCTCTCATGTGAAGTGTAACTGACGCTCAATGGGAAAATGCATTATTTAGAACAGTGGTTCTCAACCTGTGATTGGGTCCATGGACTATGTCTAAGGGGTCTGTGAAAGACTTAGACTGAAAACTGACTGAACAGAATTCAACTATATATACAGACAGCAGATTTCCTAAGGGGTCCGCACCTCACCTCCATTCGAGATTTTTTTAGGGGTCCGCAAATGAAAAAAGGTTGAGAACCACTGATTTAGAACGTGTTCCTCCACATCAATTTTTTCCTCTGCCTGGTGTAACTCTGTTAACTTCAATGGATCTTGATGCTACTCTGTACACTGCTTTCTCTTTATGTGGTGTTAGGATAGCCTGGGGGCTGCCCTAAGTTACGCCAGACAGTAATGGCCCCAAGAGACTGAATATCTGACACAGTGTAGGGATATTCTGACCACTTTTCTCTCTCTCTCTGTGAGATATAAATGAGAGTAGAACCAGTCTTAGATTTTTTTTTAACTCCTTTATAAAAATAACAAACAAAAAAAGAGCCCCATGGCCAAAACTCTTTCAGGAGAACAATAAATAAAATTGCTGTGGATTCAACAAGCCTACATCATTATTGACCTACTCCAGCTCTGTATGTACTTGTCCTCTTATCCTGTGTAGTCAGGGGACAGAGTTCAAGGCTTCAGCTATAGTGCCGGACTGGATGGATTAGTGCACTGGAAATGAGATATAGAGCTTTTAACCTCTAGGCTGCCAGTTTAAATCCCATCAGACTAGGTGTCAGCTGAATGTTGTTATGCTCTCTGATGAACCTACATGAAAGATGATTTCAGTCCAGGTTCCAGGGCTAAGGGTCTGTAGCATTAAATGTACACACAATTAGCATTCATCCCCTTATTGGCGTTCTCCGCAAATAAACCTACCACTGCCCAGGCTATGAAAGTTGCATAGCCATTTCACTTCTTAGGAGGTGGCCACTCAAGGTCAGGGTCAGGGCAAATTAGCTTATCCTATCCTGTGGATAAAAGAAGCACCTCAGACTCCAGGTTTGTTTATCCTGAATCTTTCACCAGAGCTAAAGTCTCTCACTGAGGCCAGGTCTGCATTAGAGGCTTCCGTGGGCATAGTTGTGTTGGTCTGGGTTGTGATGAGTTGTGCTCGCTGACCAGCATAGCTGTGCAGGCAGTAGCCCCTAGTGTATATGCACTTTTCTCTATAGCCAGTTTCCCTCGAGTATGGTTTTACTATAAGGGTACAAAGCCCAGCTCTGCTGATGTGGCTGGGATCGTATACTAGTTCCTGTACTAGTAAAGTGACATGGTCTTACTTTCACCTGCTCTCAGAATTCCAAAGGGGAAATCCAATACATCAGCCACACGAAGGGGAGGAATTTGGACTTTCAGGAAATGAGTCAGACTCGTGTTAGGACTTGACGATGGCAAACTGGATGAAGGAATATTGGCTGGTAAATTACTCACCATCAGCTTTGTCCTTGCTCCCAGGCTAACGTTCGAGAATCCCTCTCTTCGTACTTTCCCAGCTTTGGATAGTATTAAACTGGATGTAACCTCTCAAGTCCTCTGCCTGGGAGAGAAGGTAGTGGGGCATTAGGCCACGCAGCAGGCGTTACTAATGATCTCTCTGCATCCTGTTATCAATCACTGTAGAGCATTTCACCTCTAGGTCACCAGTTCATATGCTGCCCCAGGTCAGCAGTCGGCAGAAAGTCCAGGCCAGCTATAATAACTGCTGCTTGATGACTTCAGTGAAATGAGCTGGTTTTTGGTGGATAGGTGAGCACATCAGAGTTAGGACGCTTGTCATTGTGAAGCCAATGACTGAATGAAGACTGAGGCCTAGTCTACACTACAGGGTTAGGTCGACGTAAGGCATCTTATGTTGACCATATTATGTCCGTATCTACACTACAGCCTTGCTCCTGCTGATATAAGTACCCTACTACACCGACATAACTCCACCTCCACGAGAGGTTTAGGGCTTTTGGCAGGGTAGTTAGGACGACGCCGTGTCTGTGTAGACACTGCCTCCCTTACACAGGCTATTGGCTATCAATTTCACAGCTCTGCTCTGCACCTGGGCCTCATAATTGGAGCTGTGAAATTGCCAAGAAAGGCTGGTGCGCTCCCTACTATGAAATTGAGCCTGGCTGGCCACCAGGCTCTCAGCTGGAACTCTTGCCCTCCAGCTCAGGGTGACAGCCCCAGTGTAGCCTGGGGCTGGGCTCAGTTTCACAGCATGGAGCCTATCAGCCTTTCTTGTCAATTTCACAGCTTCTGCTGTGAGACCCACTGCTGCTCTCAGCTTGAGGCAGCCGTGAAATTGACAAGAAAAGCTGGTAGGCTCTGTGCTGTAGATCGCTCGCCAGGCTCACAGGTCAGGCTGGCACCAAGGGGTGGGTGGGTGGCTCCAGATGCGAGCCTGGCTGCCGCCCGGGTTCTCAGCACCTCACTCCCTGTGGAGCTAGCCAGCTGGAGCCTGGCTGCCAGGAGCTGAGAGCCTGGGTGGGAGCTGGGCTTCCAGTGGGGAGCTCCACGTTGAGCTGAGAGCCTGGGTGGCAGCCGCCCACGCTGCCCCTGTTAAGCCAGTGCAAGCATTCCTGGTGAGGACGCGCACCACCGATAGAAGGAGGGTCTTGTGGACTTGAAAAACCGCAGTAATTACTGCGGTGGCTGTATGTCAACTTAACTCAACTTACATTTGTAGTGTAGACATGCCCTGAGATGCATTAGAGGATGTGGGTCCTTCCAGAATAGGGGTCAGGCCCATAGGCTATCATACTATCTGTAACATGTTCTTTGTACCTGCTCTGCCTCTTCTGCAATAGAAGCCCTCCCTTTCTATGCTGATGTTTTTCTCCCCAGTCGTAAATTCACTTTAGCTAAGTGTGTGGGGTTTATTTTAAAATTTTCCCGACAATGTCCCTGCTCCTAGCCATAGCACTGAACTGTATTCTCTATTTCTTTGTGTTAAAAAGCAAGGAAGGGAACTTTACCTGGCTCAAAGCCTCAGGTAGTGACTTCTACAGTTACAGCTGACAACACTGCATTGTGTGTGACACAGTTCTGCTGCAGCACCACAGAGCCTACAAGGAAGAAGCAAAGCATGTGTCAGAAGAAACAGGAGAACCTTTCTCCCACAAGATTCCCAACTGAGAGATGCATGTGGGCAAGAGAGAAGATCTGAATAGTGCAGACACTTGCAACTCATCTGTTTTGGCAGAGCAATTCTGGTCAAGTGCAGAGTGGCAGTTGCATGCTAGAGCATTTGCATGGCAGTGAAGGGTGCAATTGAATAGTGTTGCTTGAGCCAGCTCTGGGACTGCTAGATAAGACTAAGGACATTTTAGTTTGACTGTCAGGAGAAACTCCATGGCAAGATGAGGTGGGCTGTGAAAGTCTCCTCTGGAAACATTTATGATTGGACAGGACAGAGCACAAGAAACTGCTGTAGGGTACAGTTCCACACTGGTTTCCAGGGATTGCACCAGAGGAACGAATAGAATTTATAGCAATTAGAAATGGAAAAGTTCCAAGTGGAATTATCCATAGAACATGTATAATGATCTTGCAGAAAGCACGAGTTTCGTAGCAGGAACAAGGAAGGGCAATGCCTTATTTCTTCTGCCTTTCTCTTCTCCCATCGTCTGGCCGAGTTTGGGGAAGGGAGAGAAAATTGTTCATGCTTTCATTTCTTTGCTGATCCTTGTTAACCTAATGTTTTATATCCAGGATTGTCCTCACTGAGGCTGCTAAAATCTTCTATCTAGTCAGGCTTCCCAAGAGAGAACCAGTAGCATTGCTCCAGTTAAATGCTTTCTGTCTGTTTAGTATTGAGGTATGTGTCTCCAGATAGTAGGTTCAGGGAGTTCCTTACCCACTGGAGTTACAGTAATTCAAATCTTACAAGACCTAATTCAGTTTTCACATTATTCTGTGGGATTGACATTAAAAGTCGCTATTTGCCAACAGCTACCATGCAGCAGTAACTGAGATACCTTAGTTACTTCTCTATTGTAATTACAGGAAAACAAAGCTAATAGCATATTTCTTTTTAATTAATTCTTTGTGTTGGTCCTGGCAAACTCTTGCCTCCATTCTTCTGTGATCTAGTTGACAATTCTCAATGTTTTCAGTCCATCCATCCATCCAGATGAAGATACGTTTGACTGTAGCCCAGTGCAAGGTCATACATTTAGGGACAAAGAATATAGGACATATTTACCAGATGGGAGACTGTATTCTGGAAAACAATGATTCTTCAAAGGATTTAGGAGCCAAGGTAGATAACCAACTGATACAAGCTTTCAGTGTGATGCTGTGGCTAATAGGGTTTACATGATCCTTGGATGTATAAATGGGGAATATTGAGCAGACATATATGGCATTGCTGAGACTAATATTGGAAGACTTATATTCTGGTATTCACAATTTAGAAAGGATGTAGAAAAATTGGAAAGGGCCACCCACAAGAATGATTTGAGGTTTTGAAAACTTGAGCTTCTTACATTTAATTTAATTTATCCATGTAACAGAGATAACATGAAGAGGTGACTTGATCATGCGCTGTGCGTATCTACACCAGGAAAAAATTTCTGGTGCTGGAGGGTTGTTTAATCGAGCAGAGAAAGACACAACCTCTAATTCTTCTTCAAATGCTTGTTCACGTCCATTCCACATTAGGTGTGCGCGCGTTGTGTGCACGAGCGTCGGAAACTTTTTCCCTTAGCGGCTCCCTGTGGTGCCCCCCGAATGGCACCATTGCGCCGTTCATATATACCCCTGCCGCCCAACCCCCTCCAGTTCCTTCTTATCGTCTGTGCGGTGTTGGAACAACCTCTCTCTCTTGTGCGAGAGCAGTCCCTTAGCCTTTCTCTTATAGATAGCTGTTATCAGTTAGTTCGCATACACTTTGTTGTGGGCACTTAAGTGATTAGGTGCTTGGAGGCTTCCAGCACCCACCCCGGGCTGCAGGGCATGCCCCAGGCCCACAGGTTTAAGGCTTGTGCACGTGCCACAAGCCTATGCCAATTAGTGACCCCCACGGCTCATGTCTACGTTTTGCCTGGGGGAAGAACATCAGACTGAGCTGTGCAAGATTTGCAAGGCGTTCAAGCCAAGAACAAAGAAAGAAAGAGACTTTCATTTAAAGCCGTTGTTGATGGAAGCCACATTACAGCCACCGGGCCCGAAGCGCCCAACACCGGCTCCGGCTTCCTCGGTGCGTAGAGCCGTCGGGAGACCTGGGACCGGCTCAACACCGAAAAATGTCAGCCCTACAGCGCCAGACTAGGCCCTGGCACCGCTCGTCCTCCCTGGTGCAGCCCATGGCGCAGCCAAAAGGAATGCGTGGACGTTCCCCGCATAGGAGGCCGGCGCCTTCCAAGGCCCCGAGCGCCGATAAGAGTGGAAAGGCCGCTGTACCGGCACCGGCGGCTCCAGCACCACAAGTCCCACCGAGCCCAGGTCTAAGTGAGCTCAGTGCAGACAATGGGGTCGGGGACTTAATGGATCAGCCCTCCACGCCTGGCACCTTTGAGGCGGCAAAGGACCTCATTGAGCTGTCAGCAACGAGCCCCCTCCTATACAGGGAGAATCCTCCGGCACCCATGCTACGGGTGTCATCGAGGAGCAAGCTGGCAAGGGTGTGCCGTTCGAGAACACTGTCCTGGCACCACCCCCGGAGTTGGTCCCGGTCGAGCTCCGCGTCTGCGGACTCCCAGTTACCCGCGGCTCAGAAGGAAGTCTCGGTGGTTCCGGGAGTGGATTGGAGCAAGGAAGTTACGGATGAGGCACGATCCCTGGCATCAATTAGAGACCGGCACCGGGAGAAGTCGAGACAGCCCTCGCCGGAGGACTCCCGCAGGCGCCGGTCCCAGTCCCGAGAATGCCAGCGCCGGTCCAATCCCGGTCCCGTGGATATCGCTACTGGTCTCGCTCCCGTTCCGTTAGGAGCCGCTTGTCGACCTCACGCTGGCACAGATCGTTGGCACCGCCGTGGCCTTCGCGGTCGGCGTCGCCGCAGTCTGGCACCAACTCCGGCCATTACAGTCACACACGCCGTGCTTCGGACAGCAAGGACCCTCAGACGGGGTGGCACCCCCAATGGGGGGCACCAGGTCATTGGCCCTTCTGGACTCCTTCGGCCTATCAACAGTGCCAAGGGGCCCCGTCCAGGGCGAGTTATTCGGTGCAGTGGTCCTGGTCCCCGCACCGACTCCCGATGGCGCAGGAAGCCACAGTATCCAGGCCTCCAGCATCCCCCCAGGGTAACCGGAGAGACGAGCACCGAGTCTGATGCCATCCCGAGGTCTTCCACCCCAGCCTGAGCCAGAGGCCCCTTCCGTGGGAGAAGGGGAGCAGGAGGACCAGCTGCTAACTTCCTCGTCATGCCCGGATGAGGCGGTGGCGGGAACAGCGGTGTCCGGCCCTCCACCCATAGACCGCAGAGCCCACCAGGAGCTACTGCATAGGGTTGCCCGAAACTTGGGGCTGCAGGCCGAGGAGACGGTTGAGCAGGAGGACCCCATGGTGGACATTTTGAGCCCCGAAGGTCCATCTAGAATAGCGCTCCCGCTCATTAAGACCATCCAATCGAATTATAGGACTATACGGCAGACCCCGGCCTCCAGTGCTCCAACGGCCAAGGGTGTGGAGTGCAAGTACTTCACCACGTCAGAGGGCTACGAATTCCTATTTTGCACCCAAGTCCGTGCTCCTTGGTGGTCTCGGCGGTGAATGAAAGGGAGCGCCATGGTCAGCAGGCCCTGGCACCTAAGGCCAAGGAGGCAAAACCCCTGGACCTTTTTGGCAGAAAGGTGTACTCGTCGGGGGGCCTTCAGTTGAGGATTGCGAACCAGCAGGCCATCCTCAACAGGCATAATTTTAACTCCTGGGCAGCGGTGCGGAAGTTTCACTCCCAACAGGAGTTTATGGCCCTGGTGGACGAGGGCAAGACAGTGGCTAAGACTTCTCTCCAGGCCTCCCTGGATTCAGCAGATGCGGCAGCCAGAACAGTTGCGTCGGGTGTGGTCATGAGGCGCTCGGTGTGGCTGCAGGAGTCAGGCCTGCCGCCTGAGGTCCAGAGCACACTCCAGGACCTCCCCTTTGAAGGGTCCGGGCTCTTTTCGGACCAGACAGACGCAAGGCTGCATTGCCTCAAGGGCTACACTTAAGTCGCTGGGTATGCACACCCCGGTGATGCAGAGGAAGCCCTTTAAGCCGCAGCCTCCCCCTCAACGACAGTACCAGCCTCGTCATAGGCATGAGCCTTCCCGTAGGCGAGGCAGGGATAACAGGCGACAGCGCAATAATAACAATAATAATGTACCGGGCCAGAACCGAGGTCCCACACAAGTCCCAGCCGGGCACTAAACCAGGCTTTTGAAGGTGCACTCGAGGACAGCGTACCAGACCAGTCACCGGATCCGTCCCCTTGTTTCCTGAACCGCCTGGCCCGTTTCTCCCGTGCGTGGTCCAGCATTACGTCGGACCGTTGGGTCTTACGCACGGTACAGAACAGGTACTCGCTGCAATTCTCTTCGCTCCCTCCTTCCCCGTCCCTCTTCAGGGACCCCTCTCACGAGTATCTCCTAGAGAAGGCGGTTCGCTCGCTGGCGGGGGCAGTAGAGGTGGTGCCGCACGGCCTAAGGGGGAAAGGTTTCTACTCCCGGTACTTCCTCATCCCCAAGGCCAAAGGGGGACCTCAGGACTCAGGGCTTGTGGTCCGGAGCAGAGCAGTTGCTTCATGTCAATGTGAAGGAGCTCAGGGCGGTTCGTCCAGCCTGCCAGACCTTTCACGCCAATCTGAGTGGTCACAGTGTGACAGTTCTGACAGACAACACTACTGCCATGTTTTATATAAACAAGCAGGGCGGGGCCCGTTCCTCACTGCTCTGTCGTGAGGTTCTCCTCCTCTGGGACTTCTGTATAGCCCACGCCATTCTCCTCGAGGCGTCATATCTCCCAGGGGTGCGAAATGAACTGGTGGACTACCTCAGCAGGTTCTATCGCATGCACGAGTGGATGCTCAGAGCAGACGTCGTGCTTTCACTCTTCCGCAGGTGGGGGTTTCCCCGGGTAGACTTGTTTGCCACCAGGGACAGCGCCCAGTGCCCGTGGTTCTGCTCATTCCAGGGCCACAGCCCGGGCTCAGTCGCAGACGCGTTTGCAATCCTGTGGGGAGGGGGCTTGATGTATGCGTTTCCCCCGCTCCCCTTGGTACACAAGGTCCTGCTCAAGGTACGCAGGGACAGGGCAGTGGTCGTCCTCATCGCCCCGGCATGGCCCCGCCAGCACTGGTCCTAGAGCTGTCAGTGGAGGCCCCGGTAGTCCTGCCCCTACACCGGGACCTCATCACGCAGGACGGTGGGTGGATTCTCCACCCCGACCTGCAGTCACTACACCTGACGGCGTGGAAGCTCTGTGGCTAAACGCCTTGGAGAGCCAGTGCTTCCTTCCTGTGCAGCAGATTCTGCTTTTCAATAGGAAACCCTCCACCAGGGCTACCTATATGGCCAAGTGGAAAATGTTCTCCTGTTGGTGCGAGCCCCGAAAGGTGCAGCCGTGCCAGGCCCCGGTGCAAGCCATTCTCGAGTGTCTTCTGCACCTCAAGCGGTAGGGGCTGACCCTGTCTTCACTCATAGTGCACCTGGCGGCCATCTCCGCCTTCCATCCGGGGTTTTCGGAGGGCTCGGTGTTTTCCCACCCAATGGTGGGACGGTTCCTTAAAGGATTGGAGAGGATGTTTCTGTACTCATGCTCCCCAGTCCCTCCTTGGAACCTTAACTTGGTCCTCTCTAAACTCATGGGACCCCCTTTCAAGCCCCTTGCTACCTGCTCCCTCCTCCACCTTTCCTGGAAGGTGGCATTTCTGGTGGCCATTACCTCAGCCAGAAGGGTGTCTGAGCTGAGGGCTCTCACCTCTGAGCCACCATATACAGTGTTTCACAAGGATAAGGTGCAGCTCCGACCGCACCCCAAGTTCCTCCCTAAAGTGGTCTCCCAATTCCATTTGGGCCAGGACATTTGTCTGCCGGTGTTTTTTCCAAAACCCCATACGGACCCGAGTCACCGCAGCCTACACACCCTGGATGTCCGTCGAGCACTGGCGTTCTATTTGGAGCGCACCAAACCCTTTCGTAAATCTGCGCAGCTGTTCATGGCCATAGCCTAGAGGATGAAAGGCCTCCCGATGTCGGCACAGCAGATCTCGTCTTTGAATAACAACCTACATCCGGGCGTGCTATGAGCTCACAGGTGTTCCGGCCCCGGCGGTCATGGCCCACTCAACCAGGGCGCAAGCAACTTCCACTGCTTTCCTGGCACAGGTCCTGATCCAGGAGGTCTGCAGAGCAGCCACCTGGTCCTCGGTGCACACCTGGTCCTCCAATCGGTTGTTCAGTGACTCCTACCCTCCTCCAGAGGTAAGCTTGTGATTCACCTAATGTTGTATGGATGTGAACAAGCACTCAAAGAAGAAAAAACGGTTACTTACCTTCTCGTAACTGTTACTTACCTTCTCGCCCCTCGGAGGGTCCCACTGGCCCACTGGGAGCCACTGAGGGGAAAAGTTTCCGATGCTCGGGCATGCAACGTGCGCACACCTAATGTGGAATGGACGTGAACAGCACATCTCAAAGAACAACAGTTACGAGAAGGTAAGTAACTGTTTTTTTTCTGAACAGTGAAGGTCATGAACCACTGGAACAACTTACCAAGGAATGTGGTGGCTTCTCCATTGCTCAGAGTCTCTAAATCAAGACTCGCTAGTTTTCGAAAAGACGTGTTGTGCTCAACCAGCAGTTTTGGGCTTGATGCTGGAAATTAGGGGGAATTCGGTGGCCTGTTTCATGCAGGTCAGACTTGATCTTAATGACCCCTTTTGGCCTTGAAATCTGTGACCAGTTTCTCATTTCCTGCCAGCAGTGCTCCTTTGGCAGAGCTGTGATTAGAGGAATCCATCATTTCTCCCTTTTTTCTCAAGGTCATGTTACTTGAAAGCAGCATCTGAGAATGGGTCCCTGATCCTAGGCTTAAAAGGACCTTAAAAAAGTCTTCCTTGTCTGGCTTCCTTTTTCTGTTTGGGCGTTTTAGCTCTTGGTCCAGAGCTCCTGTGCCAGAAGCGTCCCTCTCCCAAATGGAGCAGCATCAAAACATTGTCATCCCAAAGCTTGTGATCTTATAACAGTGCTTTAGGATTTCTGTAGAACCGTTCGCCAAAGAACCTTGCGCTTCACTATCTACTTCCCCTCTGAGGCCCATTTGGTATCTAACCCCCTTGTCGGCTGGGTTAGCAGTGGCACAGAGAAGTTTGAATGGGCCAATATTGAGCAGACCAAGGCCAGCGTAAAATGCTACCGCATCAAAATGGTCACATTCTACGCCCACTCTGTGCTGGTGTAATTGAGGGCCCAAGGAGCAAGGCAACAGGGAATTACGCCCTAGGAATCCTGGAGATCAGTCTCTGCTGTAGCTACTAGACAAGCTTTATCCAAGCCTTTGGTTTGCATCTCCATGTCATGAAAAACAGTGAAACTCCTTCTTTTCCCCCTCCGTGTTGTTGTTTACTGCCTTTATTAGATAGCACCGAGGGGCCTCAATTGTGGACCGGAACCTCATCGTGCTAGACGCTGTAAAACCACAGAACAATCTTCTTCCAGTGTTGCATGCAGTGCTGTAAACCATAGTAGACTGCTTCTCTGGAAGACTGTGTTGCCTCTGCCCATCCACCCTCCCACATGCGGACCTCGTTACAGATGTGTGTCAGGGAGCAGGCAGAGCTGTTGCATTAACTCCTCTCTTCCAGGGGTGACCAAAGGCCTGTGTAAATAGCATCTGCTGCTTTCCATTATTTACACATGCTTTGGATCAGTCTTTCCCCGCTAGATGCCTTCAAAGGGAGCCGTACTCAATGAGTGGAGGCGCAGTGGGCTGTTAGAGTGCTGCAGGGATTAGGCAAAGAAATGTTCTGTGGAGGAAATTGGTGAGGGAGGGGAAAGCAGTCGGATAAATGACTGGGTCTGTTTGCTTCTGCTTTGAGTGTAGACATCCCTCTTCAAACGGGAGGTGGGGAGAGAGAGAGAGTGTGTGTGTGTGGGCACGCGCATGCCCGTGTGCTTTTTCCTTTTGAACATAACTCGCAACCTTTGACCCGGATGCAGAGGCTCATTTTAATCTCTGTTTTCCAGCATGCAAGTAAAGACCCCAAAGAAGCGAGAGACACCAGAGATCAAAAAGAATCCAAGGAGGAAGGCAACAAAAACGTCTTGGAGTTTGGCAAACCCCCACCGTTGCCCCCTTTCCCAGGCTTTCATCAGTCACTACCTCAGAACCAGAGCTATGTGGCCACCACAAAATCACAGACAGGTAAAAAGGACAGAGCCAAATAATAATAATAAAAAAATCCCCTTTTATTGTGTTTGGGTCGAGACACTGTCAGGCTGCGGGGGGCTAAAAGTTGCTCTGCTGTGGCCTTGTCTCCACTGTCTTTTGCCCCTGGAGTTCCCCTCTGTTGCTCGCCCCAGCGGAAGTGCCAATGTGGATCAGACCCGGGCAGTTGCCGTTGTATTAACCACCGTGTTGCCGTGACCTGCTGTGAGGTGTGTTTGTTAAAACGCCAGCAGCTTGCCTTCGCTAGCACGAGTGGAACAACAGTGATGGGGAATTTTTGGTGTGGGGGGGAGAGGGAGGCTAGCATAGACGCCTCCTGTACCTTTGGGCCCTACCTACATTACAAATACGTATTTAATCAAGAATATGAGCAAATATCACTTATTCTGGGCAATGTAGGCAGAAAAAACTATTGTGTGTTAAAATCATGTTAGAGAACCATGGTTTTTCCCTAGTTCGCTATGGAGTGGGAGATCCATGCCCCTTTATGTGCCAGCCCCTTTAAGAGAAACACAAGAGCTTGAGCAGACTAAATGAGGTCCTACGAGCAGTGTATCCTGTTGGAGGCGATTTTCCTCCAATGCAAGCATTGCAGAAGCCAGCAGTAGAGCTGTCGTCCCAGGACCCGTTTGGAACCCCGGCGTAAGGAGCGCGTTGGGGGCAGGAATGTACAACACTAGAGATTCTGGGCAGGGCTGCAGCCCATAAGGTGTCTGAGTTATTCTGAAGGCCTCCCCGGTCACCGGGGGAATCCCAGTATCGGGAGAACATAAAGGTTCCTTAAAGCTGCTTCAGCGCCTCTTCCCAGAGCTACAAGTTCTGTGCTGTGCTCCTTAGAGGTACAGCACTGAATCTCACCACCTAGGCTGAGACATGGGTCTTACGTAGTTGCACCATATGTTTTTATGTCTGCACTTGGGAGAATAAACCATGTTGTAACATGACTTGGCCACAGTCAGTTGATTTTGAGGGGGAAGGTGGGGCCTAAAAAGACTAAATTAAACCAAGCTGGAAAAAAATATTTGATAGTAGCCTGCTTAGAGCCAGAATATGCTCTGTTACTCCCAGTATTAAACTCGGTTGACTCAGTTGATTTCAGTGGGGTTACTCCCCATTTACACCATTGTTTGAGATCAGGATCTGGCCCAGAGTGTTTATCTAGTTGCCTTATCAGTTTTACATTTAGGGTGAAGATTTTCGGGTGCTCCCAAGTCACTTTTGGTGCACACGTCCCATTGACTTTTTGCAACGACTTGTGCTTCTACATCACTTTGATGCTTTTGAAAATCCCATCCTCCTTCTTCTTTTACAGCTGTCGGTTTTTTACTACTTGTGGATTTGCGGAACTTACAGTAGTTATAGGGATATGTCACAGCACAAGTCAGCTTGAAATTTCAAGGCCTAATCCCAACGAACCAAAGCTCCTTGAGCATCTAAGATCGATAATTAGAAAGCACTCCTTTCACACCCCAAATTCCCATCGACTCCTCTTGGAGTTTGAACTGAGGAAGACTGGCAGGACTTGTAAGGCTGTCTGCCTCCCACAGACCATGTGCTAGCCTGCAGCCTTTGGATAGCTCAGGGCCTAGGCCTGCAGTCTTTGTTGAAGCTGTCTCCCCCTCCATGGGAGTTCTCTGTAACTAACACAGTTTCTGAGTCCTCACTGGGAGGACATCAGCTCTGCTGGCTGTAGTGTTTATGGAGGGATGCAATAGAAGCCAGGTGGAGTTTTAGAAGGGTTGAGAGATCAAGAGTTTGAGAATGGAGTGGGTGAGTGAAAATCCCAGTGTAAACTAGTTTCTTGAGCCTCGGTGTTCAGATATTGGCCGTTTGTTGTAGCTTTGGTGTTCTGCTTCACTAAGTATGTAGAGGGCATGGCACCTGTGCCTTCCATCACAATCCCCCACCTTCCCTTGGGTGCTGAAGGCAGTCATGGGCAGACATTTCATTTACTCACACTCTTGGGTGAAGCTGTTTACAATAGACAAATTTGTAGCCCTTCAGTTATCACAAGGGATATTGCTACACCGAAGGCTTTGTTTGGGATTGCTATAGCTGTTAATATACAATTTCATAGGATTCTGATGGTAGTTTACTACTGGTTTCTGCTTATTATGAAGTGTAGCTTTGTAGTAACAATAACTTGTATTAACACATCTCTTTTAAAGAGAAGCCTCTTTAACATCCTTTAAGTGAAACTTTTAAAGTAAGATCAGATGCAAGGGAATGTTCTAAAGGAACTGAGACTTCACAACAAGAGAGCAATAAGGTTGACTCCTGGGATAGCCCTTCCCTGGGCTTACATTATTCTTCAAGAGCCAGAACCAAATATGCATGTGACATGTATTCTCCCAAGACAATATCAGGCATTGAGGTGTGATCTATGATTTGTCTGGAGGGCTAGAGGGAGGCTAACATAATTAAGGGTTGAATAGAGGAGTTTAAGGAAGAGAACTGAAACTTTGGCGCAAGGTTTAAAGTGAAGTTAAATAACCACCATCTCCGTATTCAATATCTCTGCTCCCTGTGTGTTCTTAAGTTATTCTTCATCACTTTGCTGGTTAAAACATATGTTATTACTCCTGTAGGCTCTGTGAGCAAGCTGGATGCTATTCTGCCTCCTGCATCATCAGCAAAACTGCCTGCTAAGTTCTGTGAGGGAGAATCTGTATTGCAGGTGGTGATGTAAGGAGCAGAAAGAATTGGGGGTGGGGCAGGGGAATTTCAGAACGTAGGCTGAGCTTGTGGCTTTGACAGAAACACATGTGTGCTGCACACAGACTTTTTTGGTTGACTTGTAAGTGGAGCAGTGGGTTCCAGAAGCCTTTATGTTTGTGCTCTGTGTTGCTTCTCTGCCTGTAACCTCATTTTTTAAGCACTTGAATGACATCTCTTCTGCTTTCCACTCTTTCTCCTTCCCATCCTGAATCTGCTTTGTGTTTTATTCCCCCCTCCAGCTGCTGCAGTATCTCGGAAGAAAAAGCGGAGAATGGGAACCTATAGCCTGGTTCCCAAGAAAAAGACCAAAGTGTTAAAACAGAGAACGATGATCGAGATGTTTAAGAGCATAACTCATTCCACTGCTGGTGCCAAGGTAAGGGCTGAGCCAGACCTACTACGTACATGCTTGGTGGGGGAATAAAGTGCTTGACGCTTTCATCCATGTGTATTTTGCACTGGGAGACCAACCCCACGTGCAGGCTTGCAAATACGGCAGCTCATTGTAGATCTGTAATTCATTCCCTAAAACTGTATTATCACTGTAACAATTTCCTGCCCTTCTAAGGCTGGTGGTTGGGAAAGTTCTGCAAATGGGCAGTTACAGGGAGTCTTTTCAGGTGCCATGAGGCAAGAGACCTTGAACAAATGAAAACAATCCCTTTCTGATTTTTTTTGCTTCCCATTTCTCTGTGATTTTCTTGGAACCGGGGATTTCTCAAGGTGACCCTGACAAATGTTTCTGCCTTGGAGCCCTCAGGAGAGTCATCCCTCGTGTTAGTGATTGAGATTGCAAGGTGAAAAAGGCAGGTGATTTTGAAAGGTGGGATTCAGAGCTGGCCTAACTGTGCTCCCACTGCAGTTCATGCAAGGGAAGTTTTACCATTAAATTCAGTGAGAGCTGAAAATCCCAGCCTGGGTGTCAAACTTCTTTTCCTTTTAGGGGAACCCTCCCATGATCCTTGAGATGACACAGCAGAACTGTCCCTTTGTGAAATAAATTAGATGTTTTCAGTTAACTGGTCAGTCTTTACTCATGAGTGCTACTAGTAAGGAACGGGGCTGGCCAGCGACCCTGCCATTAACGCTCTGTACTGCCACGAGAGCCCACTTTACTCCCATTGGCATCTCGTCCTCCAGGTTGATAGAGCTGGTTGCTTGTGGCAAAGTCTCTGTCCAGGTGCATTAGCAGCCTTACTGGGTTCGGAGGGAGAACTCGTCCTATGCTCAATCCATAGCAGGTGGCCTGGCACAAAGAAGATGATGTGAATCTGTGGTTAGATGCAGTAGGCCAGTAGCATGGGTTGCTGCGGCCTTCCTGGTTTACGTACTTGGGTATGTGTCAGGGTGAAAAGGACCTAATTGGCATCAGCCCGCACATGAATGGGGAGAGCACAGAGGTGGACTCTGGAGAGGAAGACTCTGACGACCTGGAAGAGGAAGATGAACGTGGAGCTGAACAGCCCGCTGCATCTCCCTCCCAGGACAACAGGATCCCTAAGGAGGGCTCGTCTGATGCCGACAGTGCCAGACAGGTATTTGGGTGCTGTTCGAGTGACCGTGAAAGAGCTGAAGGGGGATTTTTGTGCATGGGAACAGGACAGAGAAAGAGAGGAACCAACGTTCACAGCATGAAGTGAGGAGGTTTCTAGGACTTAGCACTTGAGGTGGCAGAGAACAGGGTTTTGGGAGCAGAGGCCTCTGGTGATCTGCTACTTCTCCTCCTTGCCTGCTGTAGGAATTTTGGAATTGGGGCTTTGCCATACAGTATCGTTTCGTCTCATAGCCTCGGGACAGGGACCAGAACCAGAGGCTTGAGGAACAGAAGCAGAAACCCCATTGCAGACAGTCATAAAATTTACTTACCAAAGAGCAAGTTTCTTCCTAATCCTCTTCAGTTATAGGCTGTTTTATATCCTGAAGCATGAGGGTTTATATCTGAAGCAGTAAAAATCAGATGCACCAAACATCACCCTATCCTTTCTTGTCACCCCTCCTGAGTGGCTGGATCTTTCTGTAATAGATGGCAAAGACATGAAGCTGGCCCTGCTTCTGGGAAGCCGTGAAGGTTATGACCCTCATGCTGGGTAGCAAAGCTTCTCTTTGTGGTGGAAGTGGAGCTTCCAATCCTGCCCCAGTACACGTGCCCATGCTGTGAGTTAACAGATGAGGGGTTCTTGCTTTGGGAAGTGAGTTCGGTTAGTTCACACTCTGGCTAGAGCATGGATGGGGCTTGGTGACAGAAGCCCTGTGGTTGCATGGTGAGGAAGGTGCTTTGGTTTGAAATAGCTGACATGGCCGACTCTTTCTCTTCTTGGGGGAATGCTGACTACAGATGGAAGACGGTGAATCTGAGGAGGAACAAGAGTCTGGAGAATCTGGGGAGGAGGAGGAAGATGGAGATGAATCCGACTTGGTAAGCTAGGCTGCGAGATGTTTCTTTTCGATCTTTGCCCTGTCGCAATATCTTTCTCTCAGGCAGAGCGTAGAAAGGGAGAAGCACCGTGGTTCCCTGCCAGTGTGACAGAGTCACTGTCTGAAACCCAATGGAACCACCCACACGGGTGCCATATTTTCCATCATGTCCATGATCTGTGATAGAACCAGTTGCCTTCTGATGCTCACTAAAGGGCTTTTGCTTGTTCGCTGTTTTCAACAAGGTGCTGACTAGTTTCTTCTTACATTTAATGTTAATGGAAATAGTTGATTGGTTCCTCTTAAGTTCTTCCTTAGATACAGACCCGGCAGTTGTAAGGAGTCTATAACAATTTTTTTTTAAATGAGCTGAAATTGAACCCACCTTTTCAGAACACTGTTGAGTTCATCCATTAATCCATGGCCCCAGCACTCACTGGGCCCTTTGAGCCATAGAACAGCTCAGAGAATAGAGATTTAGGCTTATAAACAACACACACAGTCACCTGACTCAAGCAAAATGGGGAGACAATTGCACCTTTTTACAGTGTCCAAATGTTCGCGCTTTTTGGGTGCCCACTGTGAGGTGTCTCAGGGGAACTTGGTTTTCACACAGTGCTGACCTGCCTCCACCCCTTCTGAAAATCAGGCCCCCTTTTAAGGCATTCAGATTCACTAGTCACTTACGAAAATCTTTAGCCTCAGTTATTTGCATAATCAGTTTATCTGGCTGAGCAGAAGGTTGAAGGTGGAAGAAATTGCAACAAGCATAGTTTCTGTTAAGTTGGAACAGGAAGGGAAGGTCAGATCCTGGTCAGTAGTAATGCACCCTGGCATTGGTTTGGTTCTGGCTTCCTGAATAACTTTTCCTGTGCAGTTCCTTAATGTATCTCATTATCCCTTCTAGGACAATTCACAGTGTTGGATTTCGATCTGTAAAGCCCTTTACGGTTTGGATCCTGGCTGTCTGAGTGACCACTGGTCTCCCAATGAGCCATCAGGGAAGAATGAGTGGCAGAAGCATTTGACTAAGAGTCCCTATAGTTAAACATCTGGAGCACAGTATAGTCAGCAGAGAGTGCTTGGCTCTGTACCTTACTCCTCTCATTGGTCAATATGAGTCTGCACCTGCCTTGGAGAGCAAGGGCTCAGTACCAGATATTTTCTGAGTGGTTCCAGTGCGAGGGTAGAGCATGATACAGAGTATTTTGAGGAGGAAGACAATGTAGATCTGAAACCTCTTCATTGACTGAAGTGGAAGTTGGGTTGGGCCATTAATGGGTTGTCAATTTAAATTTGAACATGGACTTAGAGGCTTAGATTTTCAAGGCTGCCTAAGAGATTTGGATGCCCAACTCCCAATTTTAATGACTGTTTTGAACACCCACCCTGGAGTATATTGTATAAACATATTACGTACATTAAACAATAAATCAGCCGGGATTTGTCACTGATGAGACTGGCCTCCAGAGTACTGGGTGATCTCTCTCTGTAGTGACTATGTTCAGTCTGTGTGTATACCCAGTACCTTGCCCTAGAAAAGTATGTTGAAAGCGAAGCATGCACTGTCCTTAGCCTCTGTTTGTCAGAGGGTGGAGATGGATGCAGGAGAGAGATCACTAGATCATTATCTGTTAGGTTCACTCCCTCTGGGGCACCTGGCACTGGCCACTGTCGGTAGACCGGATACTGGGCTGGATGGACCTTTGGTCTGACTCAGTATGGCCATTCTTAAGTTCTTATGTTTTAATGACGGAAAACATGCCCGTGTGTGTCTAGTAAGCTCTAGAAACTTCTTAGCACCAAATGGATGATTTCAAACCCTGATTCTCAGTTACACTACTGGAGTGATGTAAGGGTGGTTAGTGTAAGTGGGCCTTAAAATGGATGGAAATTAGTATTGGGTCACTAGTACGGGCGTGCTTTGTGTGCAAATGGCCTTTCTGGTTATTCAGAGCTCCGAGTCCAGCATCAAGAAGAAACTGCTAAAGAGGAAAGGAAAGACAGACAGCCCGTGGCTGAAACCCACCCGGAAGAGGAGGAGGAGGAATAAAAAGAAACAAGCCAGTATGTTAGGTAATCGGTTGAATTTGTCTGCTAAATATACAGAAACAGGCCTTCCAGGTGAAGACAAAGGAATGGTGGCCTCTACTCCCAGTGATTTGTTGCCTTGTCTTTGTAGATGTTAAGGATGATAAGTGGGAGGAGGTAAGTGCTTGAGTGGAAAACGATTACAGGGTTAGAGGTTGCCTTTGTTACCTTAAAATGCATCTCAGGATTTGCCATAGGAACTTACACCAGCATCCCCATCTTTACCAGCTTTGAAGAAGACACTTAGGGCAAGTTTACACTTGAACTTCAGCTACATTAGGGGCCCCAGGAACAAAAAAGCTGTCCCCAATGCACGTTACTGTGCTGTTTGGTTTTACACCATCAGTCGGACATGGACTCTGCCCCCAAACCACCCACAAAACCTGAACGGTTTGAGAGTTTGAAAAGGTTCAGGGGTACAATGGAGCCATATAGAACCATGGTGTAACCACGGTCATTGACACAGCTACTGTTGCAGATAGACATTATTATTTATTGTTTGTCTTTTTGTAGTGCCTAGGTGCCTTGGTCATAGGCCAGGACCCCAGCGTGCTAGGCGCTGTACAAACATAGGACAAAACAGTCTCTGCCCCCGTGAATTTCCCGAACGTGAATCCTCTATATTTCAGAACACCGATGCCCTACAGCCAGTGATTGTGTGTGAAGCACTTATGAGCACTTCTCCCTTCACAAAGGAATCAGTAGGTTTTTCAGGTGACATGGCAGATTTGGGAATAATCCCCAGTCTTTGTTCTTCCTCCAAGACAGCAGAAGAGCCAGCAAGCAGAAGGGCTGCATGGGTTTGGGTAGGGGGCAGTGCGGGCAGGTTGGCTGCTGCTCCTTAGGTGAACATTTTCCAGTTAGTCATGGGATTGTTCTCTTGCCTGCCTCGCCCAATCAGAGGAAAGAGTGCCATGATCAGAGCCTGTGGAAGAGAAGGAGCAAATCTGGTGGCTCCTGTGTAGTAAGAATTAAGATCCAAGCAAATCTCACAAACTCATCTACGTATGCTCAGAAGGGACACAGAAACCACCATGTAGACTGGGGCATGAGATTTTATTGCTCTTGTGCAGTTGCCTATGCCTGGTTTTGGGTATCCCCATCATATGGAAGCAATGCAAAGTGTGTGATGATTGGCCTGTTGGCACCTCCACAATGAGGGTAAAGTTCAGAGTGTCGAATTTATTTGACCCAAAATGTGCAACATACCGTATAGCTTACACTGCCCTTTCTCTCGTGAGCCGCTGTGTAGAGAGATTGAAGGGAGGGTGGGTCTGATCAATTCTCCGGCTGCAGGGTAAAAGAGGTTGAGTCTCTAGGAATACAGTGGTGAAGCCTTTCAGTCAGCACCGTTATTAAAGGGTCGCACTTCTCCTTCACCATTTAATGGTTTATCCAATGAGAGAAGCGGTCTTTCTGCTTGCAAACTTTCTGCAGACAGACTGACTTTTACCAACTTCTGTCATAACTGGCTGAGTAAACACGTTTCTGCCCGTGGGTTGGTTCGTAGTGTGAAAGTGATCACATCAGTCGTGCCCGGTGTTTCTTTTCCCTGATTGGATGATGGAAACTTTATTAATAGGAAGTGGGGGTGCCAGTCACTTCTGGGCAAATAGCTAATACTAAAATTCAGGCGTGGGTCCTGTTGCTGACCTGCAAATACAGGTGTTGGCATGAAAACCAGCTGTTCCCCAGTCATCCAGCCTGTTGGCACCAATTAGACTAAGTGATAGGAGCAAGCAAGAAACAAGCGTGAAGATGGGTGAATCTAAAGGGGCTTGAATGCATGAAAATACTCCCAAATATCTCTTCCCTCTCTCCCCCAAAATCTCGATTCAGTAGCAGCATTGCTTATTTAATGGTAGGATGGGCACTTACGCTCCCCCCTCCCATTAATCTGAATGTCAGCCGTCCCATTCCCTTCCAGTGTTTTTATGTATACATTATTGGTTAGTTTGCACTGCCTGGCTAGGGCAGTGGCCCAGGGCCCTTTGCAGCAGGTTGGAGAGAGAGATTGTGGGGTAAGTCAGGGTGAGCTAGGCTTCCATCCCTTTCTCTTGCCATTTAAGCTTCTGCTGCTGATGCAGTACGGCAGCAGACAGATGTGTGTTTGGAAGGCAGGACTTGTTTGTCTCATTTTATTCTTTTATCGTTACCTAAGTGGAAGTGAAAAATCGACCCGATCATACAGAGAAGGAAATAAGAGATAAGAGATCAATTTTAACATATGTGCCCAGATGTTACGTTTTCATTATTCTGTGCGCATCTGTATTTATAGACTCTCTTAGGAGTGTAGCCTGCATACTGCTTTCTTGTGATGAATGTGGCCTTTATACATACACACACTCTCTTTTTTTTTGCTATATAAATATATGTATATTTTAATTTAGGTACTGAAGCGTATAAACCACCTTTGGGAGGCAGAGAGGGAGCTGGGCAGGAGAATAGTATGGAATACATGGAAGTGTCTCTTGATTCTTTGGATCTCCGAGTAAAGGGAATTCTATCTTCACAATCAGAAGGTGAGTGTCAGCTTTCTAAATATGGCCATGTACCATTTTGGTTCTTTGTTTCCTTGGTCTTATCCTCTGTATTAAGATGATGCCCCCTGGTGGCTGCTAATAGGAGAATTTGAAGAGATGCATCATTAAAAAGGCAGCTAGCTAATCTCACTGAGCTCAGGGACATAGGTGGCACCGTTACTTTCTGGGCTCAGTGGTGTGCAGAATGGGGTTCAAGGGCGGGAACCCGGCTTAAATTAGGTTACTGGGTTTTGTTGGTGGATTTTAAGATTGCAAACATTTCTCAGGGGGATGCAAGCCTTCATGGTTTTGGCTGACTTTTTCTCCCTCGATTTTTGTCTGCCCAGTTTTGCAGCTCCTCCCCCCACCCCCCCACCACCACCGCTTGAATAACCCTTATTTACCCAAAAAGTACCATGCTGCAGCCCTGCAGTATTCTACAGTCCTAGCCCCCAGCACCTCAGTGTGACTATTGCAAAGTGGGGTGCGTTGGATCATTCCTGTAAGTACGTTCTGAGACGGGCAGGTAGACTCGCTGAGGATGGAATGCTTCTCCTACGCAGGAGGGCAGTACCCAGGGATCCAAGTGCAGGGCTATCTGCCTGTTGGCTCCAGAGGCCTCTTCTAATGAGAAGGCTGCTGTTCCCAGTGCTGAATTTGTCTTGAGTCCAGTGCTTCATCATAAAACTGACTCTCCCCCACATTCTGCTGCCTTTGGACGTCTGCCTCATTCTTTCAATCATGGGACATCACAGAAGTCGTGGGAGTGTCCACCATGAACAGAAAGTCAATTTCTCTCCCTCCCCGAAGCCTTCGTGAGCTGGTGGTGGGTGTTTTGACTAGATCTGCTGAATGTCAGAAGGGCTGTTGAAATGGCAGCTTGGAAGGAGAAATAAACTGCTCCCCACCTTGTGATCCTGGCAGAGGCTTCGTTTTCTTAAGGCTCTATATCGCTTTTACACAAAAATGTAGAGGGGCCTTCACCGCACTGTCGAGACCCTGGCTTGTTCAGCTAGTTGGCTGCAGTAGAGACAGACTTTATCCATGGACTGTGGTGGTTCTTGGAAGCATGATATTTACAGCTTGGGGACATTCCTTACAAGATGAAAATGGATTGGTTTTTAACCCTTAAAATGGTGTTCTCAGAGGAAAAAAGAGAATGTTGTTTTCACAGTGGCACCAGAGAGGAATCTCTCCTGTGACCTGAATGATTAGTACTGGTGTTTCAACCTTTGCCCAGAGTAAAATAACTCCCCTTTTCAAGCTTTTTTTATTTTTTTTTTAAATCAAAAAGCAATGATTACTTCACTTGAAGACCTAATAGCTTCCCAGGCTTGGCTCTGAAAAACAAGATAGTTTTGAATTAGCCAAGGGAAAATGTCTAGGAAGTTTTTTTTAAAAAGTGTGTGTTTCTGTAACTCAAAAATGTGTGAAGAACACTGTTCAGCTAGGATTCAGATATTCTGTCCCTGGCTCAGATGAAATATGCCAAGGAATATTTTTCAACCATGTCATAAGCCTTTGCAAATAGAAGACAGTGATAAAATACTTTGCTGACATTCTGCCATGTGCTATAATGTAGCTTCAGACTTTGAACGGCAGTTGGTCCCCTGCAAGTTATCTGATACTTAGAGTATTGGGAGTCAGGACTCCTGGGTTCTCTATTCTCTGCCACAGATGCACTGTGTGACTTCGGGCACGTCACTCTTTTTGGGTGGGGTTTTCAGTTGTCATAAGTGCCCTCTTCCGTTGAAGTCGGTGGTAAAGTTCCCAGGGGGAGCAGAGCTAGACCAACCCTGAACATATCTGAAAACTCCACACTGAGTACCTTGGTTCCCCCCCCATCCGTAGGATCGGGATAAGAACAATTGCGTACCTATGTTACAAGGTTTAACTAATGCTTGTAAAGTGCTTTGAGAACCTTGTGTGGAGGGTGCTCTACAAGGGTAAAGCTAACATTGACCAACTGTGTCCTATTCTTCCCTCTGGGTGTTCTCAGGAAGTAATTACAGAGCTGACTGACTTGCCTTTTGCACCTTAGGTCTTTCTAATGGCCCTGAAGCAATGGAAATGGACGGTCTTCAGGAAGTGCCTCTCTGTAGCTGTCGAATGGAAACCCCCAAAAGCCGAGAGATTACCACACTAGCCAACAACCAGTGCATGGCAACGGAGAGTGTGGACAATGAGGTAGGAGCTCTTCCTTCAGCTTCCTCCCATGGAAGAGTGAGTCCCCTCTGCTTCATATGCTGAGGACTCTGCCTGCTCTCTTTGGGGAGAGAAATTGGATGTGCTGAGTTGGTTTGCCAAGGTCTTGACTTTGTCAGCAGGAGTCTGAAGACGTCTGTGCTGAGAACATAAGTGCGCTCGGTTTACAGGCTAGTTTCCCAGCTTGGGGCAGGTCCCCAGACTAGTCCATGCAGAGGGGGTTTGGGAGCAAATAGGACAAAGTACTCTCCTTGCCGCACATGTGTAGTAGCAAGTAACGTGGCTGTCAGCTGCTTGAAAGCCAGCTGCCTTCCCTCCTGCTCCTGCCCTGTGACTAGGCTCTCGAGGGATGTAGCTCAGCTTCAGGAGCCTGTGTTGCAGCTGCACAGAGGCGCCAGTAGACTCTTCCCACCGATAGTATGTGCACTTCTGGTGAGAGGGGCATAGGGAGGGGAGAGAGCCAGGAAAAATACCCCCCCACCCCACCGCACACACACACAAGGAAAGGAGTAAAAAATTAGTGGGGAGGATACAAAATGAGAAGGAAAATAAGAAAGAGGCAGAAGAGAGGGGACGAAGGAGACATAGCAGCTGAATGGGGTATAGTGCAGGGAGCATCTACCAGGCCACGCAGAGGCGCTATAGCATGGTAAGATCGGGACCCTCTGCTTTGTCTGAATAGCGAGACCGTGCCCTTTTATTGGGCTGGGAACACAAGTTCCAGCACTCCATACATCACAGCCACCCACTGAAAACAGGGACGTACCACTGTTGCACCAAGCCAGTCCAGCTGTAGGGGATGGCGCCCTTGGAGAGCAAATGGAGCAGGGGCAGCAGGTGGTTCTGTGCTGCATGTCTCAGGCTGTACAGCTGGGCTGGCTTGTTAAAATAAAGGCACTCCAAACCATGTGGAATAAAATACATTTGCATGCATCAAACTGAGAACATTCAAACGGAGTAAACATGGGAGGCCATTTCTCTTGATTACCCAGGAGCCAATACAGACTTTTCCTAGCGCTTGGAAAGTGTTTCTGGAGCAGTTGCCCGCCCACTAACTCCCACCTATACTTCCCCTCTCCTGCATTACTCCTTTGCTGCAAGGCTTTCTATATCCCAGAAGCCCTGTGCTGCCTTCAGGTTCTCCTGGCTGAAAAGTGCTGCACTTGTGTCTTTCAATTAACCACAGTGGGACCAGCCCGGTTCCAGTGGCTGCCAGCAGCCCTGAAGTAAGCCCCCGATTCATTCTCTCTGCGGAGCTTGGGAGGTACCACTTCAGGCAAGAAAACAAACTGTTAAACTTCCTTTTTACTGGGAGACGCTTTCCTTCCCCGCAGAACACAGTATCACTTGCTGAGCCGCTTGCACAGAGCAGGGAGTCAGAATTGTTCAGGTTCTTTTTCTGGGTTCTGGAAAGAATTGGGAGTGGGGGAATACTTAACAGCCTTTCGCAGGCCACTTGTATTCCAGTCACTTACGCACACGACTACCCCATGGCAAAGGAATCCCCAATGCAAGACAGGGGCTAGTCATTGAAGGGAAAACATCCCTAGAGCCTTGGGGAGGAAAAGACTTGGAGTCTCACTCTCAGGGGTCTCTAGACAAGGTAGAGGATATGTTAAGAAGCTGTACAGTTCTCTGAGAGCTCCCTTTCTCAGGCAGATTGGGGGTGAGCTGGCCGAAGGAATAATGGCCGCCCTTTATATTAAGTTTGTATGTTATAAAGCATTAATAAGTGGCTAATAGATGTTTTAAGCATGTTACAGGACTAGTACGTAGCTGGATGGTTGTAAGCACAGTATTGGAAGGGGTTATCCAAGGTTATAAGCCACCTGTTGGCCTCTACAGCAATTGATTGTCAGTTTGATAAAAGAGCCACTAATCATTTATGTACTCTTTTTAAAAACTACCTGGAAATGGAACCTTAAGAGAAAATGTGACCAAGGTAACATCAGAACTGCTTAACACAGACAGGCCGACCTGCCGTATGTCTGATCAAATTTGCGTAGTTTATAGGTAAAACAAGGGAATTTGTTCGCTAACTTTCAGCTCACTCTGCGTGAGAGGGTGCCACTTTTATTAGTGGCTCTTCTGACCCACGCAGTGGTGTTGACCGTCACATCAGTGAGCTTTGGGTCCAGTGTTTTGATTTGGTAGGGATGTTTATCACAATAGGTTGTCGTGGCATTTAAGGGTGGGGGGAAGGAGGTTTTTTGGAGGTGGTGCTGGAGGGGTAGAATTTAAGGAGTTGGTGAAAGTTTTGGAAACCCCAACATAACGCCATGCTGCCTAGTGCTTGGCACTCAGGAAGTGAAAATGACAGGATGTATAAGTGTGAATGCAGCAGGGGGAAGCACTGATCTAGCAAAGCAAGCAGCATACGTGTTTAAAGGTGAACCCTGATATAGGTGATCCTGAAAATAGGTTAATAACCTAAGGTAGTGGGAGAGAACATAAGGATTCTTTGAATCAGACATTGATGGTAACTCTGTCCCTAGAAGGCCAGATTTTTTCAATTTTTTTAAAGGTTTCGGCACCCACTGCTTGCACAGTGTGTTGTGCTCTTATGAAAATCTGGGCCTTAATGTGCCTGGGTGTGTTCCAGCTCGGGACCTCAACAAGCACAAGCCATAATTTAATTGTACAGTGATTCTCCCTCTGTCTCATGATGTGTTCACTTTCGAACAGTAATGAGCTTTGGTGCATTAGGTCTTGTTCCCTCAGTCAATGACACCCTGTGTTTCTGGCAAAATGAGAGTGAGTGTTTGGTGACTCAAACCCAGGGGGCTGCCCATTCTGCTGCTGCTTGGCTCTTGCGTATTTCCAGTTATGAATTTCCTTATGAGGATTGAATGACTCTCTGGTCCATATGCATGTTAGTTAGTAAATGATGCATTTCTTCCTGTGAGAGCAGCTTTCCCTGCTCCCTATTGGACGGCTAATGCTGTCTGGCATGCATCTGAATGGCTGTGAAAAGGCTAGGTTTCATCACGGCAATGTGCACAGAGGATTGTCTGTGTTTTGGTCTCCAGTAATTGCCTTTCCTTTCATTATTCCTATTCCAGCTGGGCCGGTGCACAAACAGTGTGGTGAAATATGAGCTGATGCGCCCTTCTAACAAGGTCCAGCTCTTGGTGCTGTGCGAGGACCACAGAGGGAGAATGGTGAAACACCAGTGCTGCCCTGGCTGTGGATACTTCTGCACTGCAGTAAGTCTCTCATTTTAGCCTGGGGGTACCCAGAGGTGCTGCAGGTGCCTAATGTAGAGGCTTGCCATGCTGCCTTTCAGTGATCACACACATCTTTTCTCCTTCTCACTGCTGGGAAATGCTGCTTTAAATGCTGTGGAATAGGTACAGCAGCAGCTAGGTAACATACCCTGGGCTATCTTTAGCCTCCAGAGGAACCTCAAAGAATATTATTGACTGATCCAGCTTGACAGCTGTACCATGTTGGAGGCCTTGCCTTAAGAGTTTCAGGGCTGTGGGTTTCTTCTCCCCCACACTGATCTTTCCCATAATGACCTTTCACAGTTTACCATCGTAGATTCCAAATCCAGAAGGGACCGTTGTGACCATCTAGTCTGACCTCCTGTGTAATGCGGGCCAGAGAACTTCCCCAAAATAATTCCTAGAGCAGATCTCTTAGAGTAACATCCGTTCTGGATTTAAAAATGACCAGTGATGGAGAATCTACACGACCCTTGGAAAGTTGTTCCAAAGGTTAATTTCTCTCTCTGTTAAAAGTTTACGTCTTATTTCTTTGTAAATCGGTCTCTGCACGTGTGACCTGTTGTATCCCGTGTGCAGTGCTTTGTTTGCCATGGATTATATATAGTGAATTTGAGTGGTGTGGTTAGAGCAAGACAATATATTCTAGTCCCAGCTCTGCCACTGAGGCTCTATAGGTTTGGTCTAGTCACTTAACTCAGCTGTGCCTCAGTTTGCCTATTTGTAAACATGGGATAATATTTACCTGATTCACATGGGGATTCAACTAACCTGTCCACGTGATTGGCATGTCTTGGTTCATAAATGCTATCCCAGAGTGCATCCGTCTGTTCCATCACAATAGATGGGCTTCAGGTAACACTGGTGCCACAGAATGATGGATTCTGGGATGACTTCAAGTCATCAGGAAGTGTTGGAGGATTTTGGAGCGAGGAGAAGAAAGCCATTAGAGCCAGTTTAGTGGTGTTCTACAGCACACACTTCTAGGGTTTTGTGTAAACACAAAAGTCATCCTGATTTAGCTAAGTTGGTTTAGAAACTGAAGTCGCTACATCGGTGTAACCCCTTGCATGGATTCTCTTAAATTGGTTTAGGAGTGTAGCTCTGTGTAGGTAAGGCCAGGCATTAACTCCATTGTCAGGGTAGCTTTACAGCACACCTGTAAGTGAAGTCCTGCAATAGAGGTCAGTTGTCAGATTTTCTTAGTGTGCAGACCTGTCATCTTTACATGTGCCCTTTTTGCTTTTGGGAGCATCATGTGCACAGAGAGCGCATCCGCTGGGAAAGGGGAAGTGTTACTCCAATGTATAAGCCATTACAACATGCCGCATATTAGAGCTTGTGTTTCTAGAAACACAGCAAGAGTTTTGATGTTGGGAGATGTTAGAGCAGAGAATGAGGAACCAAGATTCCTGGGTTCTGTTGCCAGATCTGTTAGTGGCTTGGTTTGTAATCATAGCCAATCAGTTGTTCCTCATTGCTGCTGTTTTGTTCATCTGTAGAATGGTGATAATTCTGGCCTTCCTTCCCGGCATGTGCTGATGATACTAAAGCGATACTAAAGGTCATACTAAAGAGAAGGGTGAAGAACATTATTATTTATGACTGAACATGTGAACTACTTCTGTGTGTTCTCTCCCCCCAGGGTACTTTCATGGAGTGTCAGCCTGAAAGCAGCATTTCTCACCGTTTCCACAAGAACTGTGCCTCCCAGGTCAATGACACGAGCTACTGCCCGCACTGCGGGGAAGAGGCCTCTAAGGCGAAGGAGGTGACGATAGCAAAAGCAGACACGACCTCCACAGTGTTGCTGACCTACGAGCAGGAGAAGCCAATGGCTCTAGAGGGAAGGGCAGACACCACCACAGGGAGGTGAGTCGCTGCTCAGCAGAAGCATTGGGCTCTCCGGGGTGCCTTGATTTATGTCTGAAACCCCCCACCTCTGCTTCATGGATCAAACAGGTTCCTGGTTCTTGTCTTATGTGCCAAATCCAGCAGCTGGAAGCTGAAGGCTGTCCCAGGATGATGCACTGGACTTCCATCTCTGAAGACCTGGCCTCCCATGTCACAAGTTAAATGAGTTCTTGGTGTCAGTCCAGTCCCCAGAGACATTTGTCCCCCTCATAAAACCACTGTGTAATTCAGCATATCTTGCATTCTGCTCGAGAGGGGCCCAAAATTATCAGGGTGAGATGCAGGGACTGAGGTGGATTGGCAGAGCTGTGCGGGGAGCCTAGGACTGGATTAGTAGTGGGTGTCTGCGGGTCAGGATTGGGGTTAGCAGATATCATCTCAGGGAGCAAGCTTACATAGCACCAGACCATAATACATGTGGCTCTAACCAAGCAGCATGTGTGCATAGAGAAAATCAAAGCAAATCATCACCTGTTCTGGAAGTCTTCAGTATTGAGCAGTGCGTAAGAGAGATTCTAAATCTTGAGGTTTATCTGAGCATGTGCTAATGATCTTTGTCACTTACCGCCTTGTCCCAGCAGTCTGCTGAGAAAGTACAGTGCTCTCTGCCCCATGCTGCAGTAGTAGCTGTATCCCCAGATATGTTTCTTAGAGCACATCTACTCTAATGAGAGGGTGACGCTGCTTCTGGTCCGAGGAGAATTCTGGCCAAGAGGCCACTTTTCAAAATTGTTTAAGCCATTTGCATTTAAAACTCGTTTTCTTTCCTTATTTGGCATAAGACATATGTGCTCTTGTCTGGGTTCAGTGCTTATGTTTGGCTATCTCTCTCTCTCTCTCACTTCAGTGGCATTGGAACACAGTTGTCTGAGGAAGACAAGCCAGAGAGTTCGGCTGCTGAGGGGTTTGATTTGGCTGGGTCTTCTGTTTTTGTGAAGCCTGCCACTGGCCTGCCTCAGGGACCAGTTAAAGAAACCTTGGAAAGTGCTTTGATTGCCCTGGATTCAGAAAAGTAAGAACTGGCCTCCAAGGCTCTCCAGTGCCCCCCAGGTTCATTGGGCTGGAACAAACCAGGATTTAGTCTGTTTGGGCTTTGAGGCCCACTTTGAACAGGGAGTGTTTCTATTCAGATGGGTCATTCTCCACTGAGGATTGTGGGTTCTGCAGCACAGCTTCTGCTGCATCCATCATGCTGATGGATTTGCTAGTGGGGATTAGTCTGCCTTCCCACAGACCGTTCTACCAAGATTGACCTACCAGGGATCCCCATTCACACTCTTAGCACACCGACAAGAGTGAACCCCAAAATCGGGAGCTCCCTCTGTCTGGCTCCTTGAAGTCTTCTGCCTACTTGACATTCCGGGAAACCTGGAGTCCTCCAAGAACAAGGTAACGGCTGCTGTTTAGCAGCCCTGGTAGAGGTCTGTTGAGTAGCTGAACCCAGTGGAACGTTTACACGAAAGGTATTACTGAAGGAGTCGAGGGGAGGAAATGCTGCTTCCTGCCTCTAACGCCTCATTCTGTGCACACAGCCATGTGATGCTGGTCACACGGTGCTCGAGTGGGTGTGGTAGAAAGCCGAGTGCTTGCCGTAGCTGCATTCTCTTGCCTTCAGTGAGGCACATCCACTGGGTGAACCCAAAGGCTCTGTCTAGTGGGCTCGGGGATAGGGCTGTCCGTGGTATGTCTGAAGCGGGTTGGTAAAGAGTGGTAGAAAGGTGCCCTTCAAGGAGAGCAGATGCACCTGGTACTTCCTGATATTCCTTAGGAACAGACTTCTGGCATGAACCGATGGCAGTGAGGAGAGGACAGAGCTCTTGGGACTTTTCTTTAAGAGTATATAATAAGCCTATTTCCTCTCTGCTACAGACCGAAGAAGTTACGGTTCCATCCGAAGCAGCTGTACTTTTCTGCCAGGCAAGGGGAACTGCAGAAAGTCCTGCTTATGTTGGGTAAGTGGATCCTGCCCAGAAGGTTGCTAGTTTGGCAGTACTCCAGCTCCTGCAAGTCAATTGCCACAGTCCAGTTCCCTACTTTGCATTCCCTGTTGGCCCACGTGGGAGGGTGTTGGAAGCTAAAATCAGTTTTGCCAATAAGTTATCATTGACAGTTGTTTCTCCTCTCTCTCTCTCATATGTGGACCCACTGCCAACTTGCATCTGAATATGGACACAGTTTTATACAGATGCCCACCCTTAACTGCCCTCAAACATCCTCCATGTAATTTTCCAAACTGGCAAAATTTGCCTAACCTCAAAATGAGTGTGTGGGGGGTGTTTACAAGTGGTATGAAAGGTGTTTTAAATTTAGGACCCTCAGTGAGTTTGCAGAGAATGAAAGATTCTCAGTGTACAAAGCTTTATTAAGTGCTTAATAAACTTCAACTGGAGGATAATTTTGAGATTCTGATGTTGCTTTTATCACTGCTCTTTTTGTTTTGGTTGCAGTAATTACACTGTTGAGTAATTTTTTCTGTTGATCATTTTAGCTCCTCTCCAGTGTTTTGCAATACATGTTTGCAAATACTTTCAGTCTTTTCTTTTCACAAACACCTTTGTCCTTTTGGCAAATGTAGACTGTGTTGCCTGAGTCCTCGGTAGTAGTGAAAATCGATTCTGGTATTTTGTTTAACTACGACTTCATCCTACATACCATATTGTCGTGTCCAGCCATCATTGCCTGGCCATCATCATCATCTGTCAGTTTCTGCACAGCTGGGCCAGATCTTCAGCTGGTGTTAATTGGAGTAGCTTTATTGACTTCAGTGGAGCCCAGTGTTTACAGAGACAGAAGAGGAGTGCTAGTGATCCATCAAGGACTTGCTGGTGGTCCAAAGAGAGCAAGCTGGGTCACAGGGCTTCTCCCAGTCTGCAGTGATTAAAGTACTATCCTGGTACTTGGGAAACCTGGGCTCAATTCTCTGCTCTGCCACAGACTTCTTTTGTGACCTTGGGCAAGGCACTTGGTTGCTCTGTGCCTCAGTTTCCCATCTGTAAAGTGGGGATAATAGCACTGCCCTACCTCACAGAAGATAAATATGTTAGAGACCATGAAGCGCTTTGAGATCTACTGATGAAAAGCACTATAAAGAGTTAGGTGATGGTGGTATTATTATTATTATGATTGTAAGAGAAGCTACAGATAGATTAAATTATTTCCCTGTTACTTCTCCATTCAACAATTGCTGTTGCAGCCATCGGGATGTTAGAGAATTGTGAATGAGAGGGGAGGTGGCATGCAGGATAGCAAATGGGAAGAGAGGCGTCCATGAGACCGTCTCTGTGTTAAAAGGTAGTTCACATCACATCTGAGAACTGCCTGGGCTACAAAAATAGTCACTCTTGGGTTTCATTGGTTTCGCACTTGGTGATAGCAATGATGTAACAATAATTTAATTTAAGATCCCAAATGAGATGGTGGCAGTTCGCTGCTGATTTCTGTATCCCAGCTGGAAGAGTCTCTGTTTGTTTTTCAGTGGACGGGATTGACCCCAACTTCAAAATGGAGCACCAGAATAAGAGAACCCCTCTCCACGCTGCTGCAGAGTCTGGGCACGTGGACATCTGCCACATGCTGATTCAGGTTCATCTCCATTTATATTCTTCAAATCAAGAGGTTCCTCTCCATGCCATGTCCTCCTACCCCCCATGGCTGAAAAATATTTGGGAATAAACCTACTGAGCCTTTCCCTTCCACTATAACCCCTTAAATCTCAGGATTTCCTGTCTGTCCGCCTCTCCCCTCACCTGAATGTAGGCTCAGTGCTTCCATTGCAAATCAAAGGCACTGTAAATAATAGTGCATTCTTCTTCTGGTCTGTTGAGTGTGAGCTGATGAGATTTGGACACTACTAAGTTTGTATAAAGGGAGACACCTGGTTAACGCGAAGAACTGGAGTACAAAAAATGTTTTGTATTGGACCCCTCTTAAATTAATGGTTTTAAAAGAATGGGCTTTTTAAACTTGCACGACGGTAAAGCACAAGGAACAGGCCCATGTTTTCAAAGTGACTGGTGGTTTTGGGTGCCCACTTTGAGAGACTTTGAAGGGGCTTGCTTTGCAGAAAGTGCTGAGCCTCCTGTGCTCTGAAAATGAAGCTCCTGGAAGGTGTCTCAAGTTGAGCACCCAAAAATAGAAGCATGTAAAATCAGTGATGACTGTTGAAAATATGCACCTTAACCCTGCTCCTTTTGTCCAGGCGAGTTGTCCTGTTTGAAGTCAGTGGAAGTACTTGTGTGAGTAAGGCCTTGCAATGAATCACAGGAATAAAATCTGTTAGAAGAATAATTCTGTCAAAGGGATGACCATGTCAGGAGGATGGAGCCTGGGGACAAGTCCAGCATCTCATGCGTTTCCTATTGCAAGGCTGTTGCGACAACACAATACTGGGGCAATAATATCCCCTGTTCCCCTAACCTGAAACACCCCTTCCACAGTGTGAATTGGGCGTTTTAGATCTTTAAAAGCAATAAAATCAAAGGGGTCTGTTGAAGGGCAGCTGGAAGCAATCGGCCCCCTTTACGTGCATAGGTGAATCTGAGTCAGCCTGTTACTGCTGTAGATAGGCCTTCTCTTAACAACAACAACAACAAAATCGCAGGATTGTGCCTGCCTCTGACTGGTAGAATTTGGGTTTGTTTGTTTTTTGCTTGTTTTGAAGCAGTTTGTGTGTTATTGGGCAAAACATAGGGAATAAATTGGCCAAATGTATTGCACAGTAGCATTCTGATAACAAATAAAGGTAGGATTTTCCCAAGCAACTCCGCATTGGCCTAACTCCGCTATCATGGAAGTCAATGGAAATTTTACTGTTGACTTAAGTGGGAGTGGGCATCCCAATGGTGAGTGCTTTGGAAAACCCTATCCTTGCTATTGGTGACTAGGTCGTTCCAGAACAGCTTGTGATGATAGGGAGGGGACAACTGTTTGTTTCCTCATCCTCATGGAGTTGGTGGGCCCTTGGGAATAGAGAACTGCTCTTTGGATTTAGAGGATATAGAGATTTTTGAGGCATCGTACAGATGATCAGAGACCCGCTATGAATTCTACAGCGGCACAGAATGAGTTAATAACAGTGACCATCTAACTCCAGATGTGCGTTCCTTTGTGCTCCCAGTTACTGAATATGGAAGAGAGCAAATAATGTGATTCTCGGAAAGAGATCAGTTTTGACTCCCCCTCTTCCCCATCACTTTTCTTTATGTGGATGAATCGTTCTCTCAATCTGTATTCCCACACCCTTCTGTTGTTAAACAGTAGCTGTTTTAATGGCTCTTGTGTTTGCCTTGGCCATTTAACAGGCTGGTGCGAACATAGACACCTGCTCGGAGGACCAGAGGACCCCGCTGATGGAGGCAGCAGAGAATAACCATCTGGATGCTGTGAAGTACCTTATCAAGGCTGGAGCATTGGTAGATCCCAAGGTAGCCATTGATTCCTTGTTTCCTCTTGAATGGATTGTCAGGCTTTCCTTCCCTTTCTTGAAGGGTTTGAGTCTGGATGCAAGTTCCCAGCTAGAGGGGAATTGGGCCTGTATCGTTTGGGTCAGGGCTGGCTGGTGGTAATAATTTTTTAAAATTATTTAACACCTAGATTGCAAGCTCTTTGGGGCAAGGACTGTCTCTTACTACCTAAGTGTATGATGGGGATCTGCTCCATGTTTGGGGCCCCTGGATGGTACTGTAATAAAAATAATGAGTAGCAGTAATAGTTGGTTCTGAATTCCATGGGCACAAAGAGAGTTCTGATCTTTAACCTCTGGTTTTGTGCTCCATTAACTCAGCACTAGGCTTTTTGGGGCAATTTTTTAAACAGGCCTCTAATTAGGTGCCTACAAATCAATTGAAGGGGAAAGAGAGAGAATTTAACTGTCCAAGTACCTGATTATGTAGCAGTTTGCAAGCACAAAACTGCAGTGGCAAAATCAGAGGCTGTCTTTAAAATACAGCCCTTTAATTTAAACAAATACAATAAAAGCATGGCTGGCTAGTTGCCCGTAACATGCTCTGCTTGTTTCAACCCTCTTGTAAAACACATGGATGGATTATTAGTGTTGTAAATCAGATGCCATTTGGAGGGCAGGAGCCCTGCTTGCCACAAACTTCGTATAGTTACCACCTGCTCACTTCAGCTCGCTGCCTGGGATATTGCTAAGGAACGGAGCAGTATGGTGATGATGCTTTGCCCACTGAGGAGCTGGCCTGTGTCTGTGGGATTATCCTGCTTGCAGGCTACAAGAGGCCAAATGCAGTCTGTCGTTGGGCCTTTGACAATTTCCCTGGCAACTTTCTCCAATGTGTGGGGGCACGTGCAGGTTCAAACTAGCTGGAGCCAGGGGCATCCCCAAGCAATTGCCAAATGCCTGTCGTGTGATTTTAATAATGGCACAGTGCAAAGAGATTTTTTTAATAAAGGTAAAGGGGAAAAAAAAGCCCTTATCCTAACCAGCAAAAGTAAATTAGAACTGTTACAACCTGGGATCGTTATTGAAATTCAATAATTCCTGAAGTTTATTGCCTTAATTAGTTTCCTGTACAATATTAGTCATGTTTGAAAATAGCAGCCTTGCTACATCAACTGGGGTTCTTTTGCAGAGAGACAGAAATGCTAGCTGCTGCTTCTCTGCCCTCCCCTCGCTGAGAGAGAGGGATTGTCAAGCAAGAAAGGGGCAACTAATGACCAAGGGCATTCCTGGGTCCCCCTGCGAACTGCTGCTGTTCCTGTCAGAGGGACATCCTGGTCCCATTGAAGTCAGTGGGAGTTTAATATTAACTGTGCCTGCTCTCACACATGTGTATTGAGAGACTACAGTTACCTCTTGTTAATCTTAGCAGGAAGGTGCCGCTGTTAGCCAGCGTCATACATAGCTACAAGCCTTTTGTGCCTATGCTGACTGTGAACCAGATTCCCAGCATGCTTTTCACTTATGCCAAGGTTGCTGTGAACTTTGTGCAATCCCTGTTCTTTGTACGTGCGGAACCTGTCAGAAGTAAGATGCACCAATGATTATTAACACTGTGCTCATGGACACTTGTGTATAGGGGCTTGTGGGACACTTTAGAGAGAGTAAAAACATCCTCTTTGCCCTGAGGAGTTTCACAATGTAAACTGTCTAAAAGCTCACCTCCCCCATAAGAATGGCCATACTGGGTCAGACCAAAGCTCCGTCTGGCCCAGTATCCTGTCTTCCGACAGTGGTCAGTGCCAGGTGTCCCAGAGGGAATGAACAGGGAATCCTCAAGTGATCCATCCCCTGTCGCCTATTTCCAGTTTCTGACAAACAGAGGCTAGGGATGCCATCCCTGCCCATCCTGGCTAATAGCCCTTGATGGACCTCTCCTCCATGAATGTATCTAGTTCTTTTTTGAACCCTGTTATAGTCTTGGCCTTCACAACATCCAAACCAGCTAAACATCCCCATCCAATTAAATCGTTCCCCCTCCAGGCATTGTCTGTGAGGCACCTGTGCTCTCTGAATTGGATACCTATTTGGGAGGGTGTCCTCACTCTTGTGGGCCAAAGAGGTGCTCCTATGTTGAAGTGTGTTGCTTTTTGTGGGTTTAATGTGGAAGGGATGATGTGGTTCAAATTGGGGGAGGGGTGGTTGCTTTTGGTTTTTCATTTATTTTCAGCCCCTTGGGGCTTGCTCTGGATTAAGTTTGTGTGAGGTAAAAGTTTGGGTTCTCCAGAGCATATCTGGTTTCTGATTTTATGCTGTGGGCCTCTCCTCTCTCACCATCACTTACACCCCAGCCCTTCAGCCTTTCCATCCTATAGAAGACCCTGTACTCAAAAGACCCCAAAGGGGGTTTTGCTTTCAAAACTTTATCTGAGTTTCTCCTCAGCGTTTCCAGACCATCTTTCAGGCCTTGTCTCTGGGGGGGGGCCCTGTGGTGTGGTTCCAGTGTAGAGGTGCCGGGGCAAGCCCCCTGTGTGGACATACTGCACTGGTGGGAGAAGTGGCTTGTACAGAGCAGCTGCATTGGGCTAGCAACTGGGGATACAAAAACCCAAGTGTCGGCAAAGCCTTAAGTTTCTGGTTGAGATTGTCTCTCCCGGGGGGATGCCCTGCTTTCGCAGCCTGTGCTGAAGCTCTGCCTATGTAATGGAGAGAATTCTCACCCCACACTTCCTGCCCCTCTGGCTCCAGTGGGGGAGCAATAGGGGACAGCTCTATGGGAGAGGGTGGGGGGAAGAAAGCCACCGTCGGCAGAGGGAGGGGGGAGCTGCAGATAGCCAGCTCTGCAATCTCTGCAAAGCTCTCAGGGGAGCCTTTTCATCCAAGGCCCTTCTCTTCCTCCCAGCCCCTACCTGTGTTCCCTAGTGCTGGCTTGTCAGGGCTTCGTTTAACACCCTACTGGGGGGGTGGGAGGGCTGGCTGTGGCTGCCATTCCTCTCTCCTGACATCCACAGCAGGAGGGGCCAGGGGGCTCTCCCAGACCTGTGCTCTGACCACTAGCCTATCTCTTTCTGACATACCCCAGTGCGGCTGTTGTGACACCAACAGTGTCCGACGCTGGGGAGGGTGGGAGATGATTTTCCTTGAGTTGTTCTATGATTCTGTTGCTCAGGATGCTGAGGGCTCCACGTGTCTGCACTTGGCTGCCAAGAAAGGGCATTACGAAGTAGTTCAGTACCTTCTCTCCAACGGGCAGATGGACGTCAACTGCCAGGTAAGGCCCTTCTGTGAGGTGCTTTCCGCAGCTCAGGAACCGCAGTCTGTCTCTGCAATCTCAGCAGCGCTCCACATGGTTACTCAGACACTGCTGGGCCGGTCTGGAGAAGCAAACGTGCTTAGCTAATGGGGCCATGATCCATGAATAATCCGATCCTCCCTTTCCAGCCTTCAGGGCCACCACAGAGAGACCCTCCTTCTCTGCCTCCCTTCCACACACATCAGGCAGCCCAGCCCATTTGCCAGCAGTCAGCTGTGCTCTGTTCTGCCTGCAACTCTGCTTTCGATTCCCTGCTTCCTCCAGACCTCTGCTGATCCTGGGGCCTTTATCTCAAGGGTCCATTAATAGAGCCTCAATCTGCCCCTGCAGGCACATCCCACAACCCCACCTCCCAGCAATGGGACCAGAGAGGAAGCTGAGCTGGGACCCGTTTGAGCTCTCCTGGAAAGGGTGGGGGGCAGCCGGCAGCTAAGCCATTTTCAATAGGACATCCAGCCATAAGGAGTGCGGCAACGCTGCCTTCCCCTAACCTTCTTCCAGGCCCATTCTGGGCTGCTCATTGGGCCTTATATAAATGACTGGCAGCTCCCCTGGGGTCTTGGCAGTCAACCCAATTCAGATGAAGGTTTGGGCTCTGATGCTACAATCTTACCTGCACAGATGGGCCCTTTCTCCCCCAGCCCCAGGGACCCATTTGCAGTCTGTGGTGCGACGCCTGGATGCAGGAGTGGTGCGGATGGGTTTGAACCACACTATGCTGTGCGGGAATGACAACAGGGTTTTCTCCACAACCATTTAAATTCATGTGGTGGCGTGAGACAAAGTGGGTCAGTAGCTTCCTTTGAGAGGTGCCGCCGGACGTGGTTGCAGCCCACGGATCCAGTGGAAATCAAGGCAGGCGCTGCTTTGTCCACACTGTGTGTGTCTCATGCTCTCCTCTCCCCTCCCCAGGACGACGGAGGCTGGACGCCTATGATCTGGGCCACCGAATACAAGCACGTTGAGCTGGTGAAGCTATTGCTCTCCAAGGGGTCGGACATTAATATTCGAGACAACGTAAGACTTACCGGAGTTGGGGTTTTTAGTACATAAATGATTATCTTTATTTAAGAGCTCCCCAAACCAGAAACGCCAAGCCCCTCGGAAAGCACGGTAGGGAGCAGTGGGTTTGATAGCCAGTCTGACATGGGAGGAAGTAGCTGGTGAGAATTTGCGGCGTGAGCAGCCGCATTGCTTGCAGTTTAGGTAGGTCCTTGCAGGACAGTCTGCTAACCTTCAACTCCCAAGTATTTCCCACGACAGTATTTAAAAATCACGTCCATCGTGTCTGTGCCCAGTCATGTCCGCAGGGTGGGGCCCACACAGAGTACCACAAGTTGTGTGCCCCAGAGATCTTCCACTCTGGAGATTTGACTTGCAGAAGTGCTGAGCAGCTCTCGCTCCAAGTGAAGGTAATCGGAGCTGCAGGTGCTAAGCACCTCTGAGGATCAGGCCTTCAGAGCCTAATTCTGCAAACACTTCCTTATGTGAGAAGTTGCAGATGGGACTGCTTGCCTGAGGGAGGGCCGGTCACCCGAAACCACGTTCTCTGATGGGAAAGATAAAACATGGGGCAGTGATTAGGGAGCATGGGCGGGGATGATTGGGGAGGAGGGAGAAGGCAGTGTCCAGTGCTCCATCTAGGAGATGGGTCAGATCTGCCACCGCTCCTTTTATTGATTGATTGATTGCAACATCTTTCCCATTTTCCCACTCTGCCTCTGAGAAACTCCTGTGAGTCCAGTGGATGTAAGAAGCTGATTCCTCTTGGTCTCCCCCAGTGCTTCTCTCTGTGTCTTCCAGATGCTGTCAGGGATAGATAGAGGTGCATGTAACTCACTGCGCTCAGAATGGCTCAGACTGTTCACTAGTAGCTGTCTTCCCTGGCCCAAAAGCCCTTCCTCTTTAGGAGCCTCTATTTCTTGGGTAACTGAGTACTTTCCAGGCAGGTCCTGCTCTGACAAAGAATAAGAGCAAGAGTCAGAGGCGGGTGGGGGCTTTCCAGATTGTTGCAGTTGACTCCATGGCCATAATACTGGTTCTGAACAAAACGGTTTCTTGTCTGATCCATCACAAAAGCTGCCAGCTACCAATCCCTTGGATCGCACATTAATCTGACAGTACAAATCCAGTCATGCCATCCATCACACATGTATGAGATCCCCATTAATTTGTCCAGAGTTCCAGCATCTACTCATTGTAGGTCATTAAGGGCCAGCTCCTGCCATCGTTCCTCACACTGAGTAGCACCTTACTCCTCGAATAGCCCCATTGATTGTAATCAGCGTGAATAAGAATGGTAGGAGCTGTAAATTGCGCTGTTCTCTCTGTCCCCTGATTTGCAGTATGTGGAGTGGTATCCTTGCTGGATTAAATTAATCTTCAGAATGATACTTGGGATTGGCTGCTGGGGAGCAGAAGCCATGTCAAAAATGTTCCCCACCTGCCCTCAGGCATCTGTTTGTAACTCAGATCTTCCCTTTAATAGAGATTAAGTTGCAGAGACTTATGTATGCATTTTTTTGCCATCTGTGAAAGACCCCGTTACAATCATCATCACCATTATGTCGTCACAATCAGCCTTTCTTGTGCTTGTCATGCTGAAGGATTCCAAGGTGTACTACAAATTACACAGTAATAGGATCATCACTTAAAACATCTAAATCAGCAAGATTCTGGTTCCCTTCTTTCTAGTGCTCTAGTGAGAGACTGGTACATGGTGCATTTAAGAGATGCCTGAAATCAGTTTGCTCTCCCTGTTCCTGGCGTCTTGCTTTTCAGACCTTTGTACCCTACAGCTTGTGCTCTGCTTGTTCCCCCTGGGCTCGCTGTCTTTGATATTGTAGAGTCAGGAGATGGTCTAGTTTTGTTACAGGTCTGGTTTGGATGGTTCGGCTCCTAGCCCTTCCCTGGGGCTCGTTTGCATCTGTCATATCTCCCTGTGGATCGATCCAGATCGTTCTGTGGTTTAGAGACAAATGACTCGTCTGTACAGACGAAGAGAGCAATGCAGGAGTTTCGCTGTAGCCTCGCCATCTCCAGTGAGCGTGGAGGCGGCTGTGCTGAGAACTCCCTGCCTGCCTGTTGCAGGGTTGTGTTCTCTGAGTGAGAGAGAATCCAATAAAGGAGAAGGCCGGCCATGTGTTAAATGCCATAGCTACAGAGCTAAAGACAGTGGAGTCCCAAAGTGGTGGGATCTTAGTGCACTAAACAGCCTCTCCTGTGTTTTCCCCTCCAGGAGGAGAATATTTGTTTGCACTGGGCAGCTTTTTCTGGCTGTGTTGACATAGCGGAGATATTGCTGGCTGCTAAGTGCGATTTACATGCAGTAAATATTCATGGAGACTCGCCACTGCACATCGCAGCCAGAGAGAACCGCTATGAGTGTGTTGTGTAAGTACGGCTCCTGCCACCCCCGCTTTCCTTTGTTACTTTATTCACTTCTCATTTGGACACTGGCTTGCAAGTGAAGGAGTGCTATGAAATACCTTTGCCTTTGAACACGAAACAAAATAGGATGAAGAGCCTGATTCTACATTGCTTTGCACCCGAGCAAAGTGGGGGAGAAATACATGGGGCTGATCCTCATTAACACCAAGACCACTTTGCACCACTCTGGCAGTGGAAAGGGGCCGTAAATGACACAAATTAAAATTGCATCCACTGTAAGGCTCCTTTTCACTGCCAGAGTGGTGTAAAGGGGCCTTTGAGTAAATGAGAACCGGGCCCTAGTGACCTGATTCAGTAGCACATGCACGGCTGTAAATGACTACGCGAAGCACAAGGCAGTGGAGAAGCAGGCTGAGTTTTTGTAAGCATACGAGTGGAGCTTGTGACGGTTCCTAGCACCATTTATAGGGACATGGGATGCAGGGCCACTCCATTTGCAGAGCAGTCAGTTGGAGGTCCTGAATGCTTTCCCTGTGTTACAATGCATGCAGCAATCCCAGTTAGTGAGCGAGAGCTCCGTCTAGAGGGTGAAATTCACCCCTGTACAAAGAACTAGCTCAAGGCCTCTGCCCCTTTTTAATGTTCCATTTATGTCCTCAAAATATGGCTTCAATTGGACTTCAGTGGTGCCGAGGCCCGTAGTTTCGTGTCCATTTGTAACTAGGCTGGTTATGAGCAAACTCCTTTTTGTGCCTGATGTAAGGCGGGATTTGGACCCAGCACTCTAGAATTGGCCTGCTGATGTGCCAATCTGTTGCTCTACCCAGCTTCCAAATTAACCCCCACCTTTAGAAAGTGTTGTTCAATGAACCAGCTTTGTAAAAAGGGAATCGAGGTGGTTGCTTTCTATACTGGTGGAACCTGTTTTGATTCATCATTCTCGAGAGAGTGGTCCTACTAATGCGACCTTAAGCAGTGGCTGCAGAATGCCATTTGACTCTTCCGCCTCTGGTAAGTTCTTTCTGGGTGGGTTATCTATTGTTGTTGCTGTTTTGCAGCCTCTTTCTCTCCCATGGCTCGGATGTCAGCTTGAAGAACAAGGAAGGTGAGACTCCACTCCAGTGCTCGAGTCTCAACTCTCAGGTCTGGGTGGCTCTGCAGATGAACAAGACAATCCGAGAATCATCTACTGACAAACCTGCCCAGATAGAGAAGACGGTGAGCAGGTGAGAGTCCAGCTAGCCTCTGTAGTGACTGTCAAGTGCAAGCTCTCTAGGTTGAGGATGAGGCCCTGATTTGGAAAGGCACTTAGCTTTTAAGCTTGTGCTGAATCAGGGCTGGTATTTATGAATGTATCATCCATATGGAATGATCCAACAGGAAGTAATAATTTATACGTCCAGTTGGAAAAACGGATTCAGAATGAAACCGAGTTCCTTTCAACCTTAAATATTCAGAGATCAAATTCTGCTCGGGATGCCGCTCAAGCTGCACTTGTTGATTTTGTAATTACCAGATTGTTTTGGGGAGTGGAGGATGGTATCTTTGTTGCATAAAGCAATTGTTTTCTTCCCTATCTTTCCCCTGCTGTGACAGAGACATTGCCCGGGGTTACGAGAGGATCCCAATTCCATGCATCAATTCAGTGGACAGCGAGCCTTGCCCCACCAACTACAAATACGTTTCTCAGAACTGTGTGACCTCCCCAATGAACATTGATAGAAACATCACACATTTGCAGGTTAGATGGGCCAGGTACATACGTGGGTGGGTGGCTGGGTGGGCCTCTCCTGTCGTGGTACGGAATATTGTTAGAGAGGTTGCTGTGTGCTGATCAGAGAGCCAGCTGGAGTGTGCACTGCAGAGATGTGTTCCTATAGGAAGAGGTGTTTGTGCGTGTGTCCGTCCGTCTCTCTAGGGGGACGCAGTGATAAGAGCAAGCGTGGTTGAGCAGCTTGATTGTGTGCTTGTATTCCAGTTACACACTTGCCTCCTCCACCTTGTTGGTATAGATCTTTTTGCAATAGAAGAACGGAAATTCCTCCCACTGCTCCTTGGAACTGAGAAAACATTTTGTTCCATGGAAATTTTAAAGTCAAGCCTCAGAGGCGCTGTGATGATGTATGTGTGAGTTTTAAGATGAGAGAGAAAACCCACGATCCTTTCCATTTTGTCAGAATTGAAAACCCTATGGCATTTTCAGTAAGAACTGGGGTGTTTAACCCCAGTGTGCTGGCAAAATTCCAGCTCAGGCATTTGGACTCTGCCTCCCTGAATTCCTCCAGCTGTTTCTCTTGAATGTAGGATTCTTCATCCCTTCCTTTCTTAAACTGCTGCTAACTGCACATGACATCCCACGCTGGAGATAGCTGCATTTCGTGGTTCTGATATAGCCCTTACACTCCTCTGAGGTGTAGTGAGGCTTTAATTAGATCCTATGTTTGTAGATCCTCCGATGACAGCAACTGTAGATGAGCAAAGTAATATTTTGCAATAGTAATAATCCATGCTATTGATTGTGTTGTTCTATGTAATATCCATGAAGGCTGTGTGTTCTGGTGCCATAGTTATGAGCCCTGTAGAATATCCGAGAGAGACAGTCAGGCATTCATGGCTTCCCAGGCTTGATTCTTGCAACTCATTGTATCCAGGGATGAAGCCACATGCTCTGAAAAACCTCCAATTGGTACAGAATTCAGCAGCCCGTCTACTTAGCAGTACAAGCTGCCAGGAACACATTGCCCCAGTGCTCCACTCGCTATACTGTCTCCCCAGTGAACTCGCATCCAGTTCAAGGCTTGTGTCTCTGATATTCAGAGCCCTCCAATCGACTGGCCCTACCTACTTGAGAAATCACCATGCCCTCTGTGACCCTGACTCCCCATGACAGCTGCTTTCCACTGGAACAGTGACCCTGCCAGCTGGTGGGTTGGGTCATGAGCACCGGAGAGAGAACTTTCACAGGAACTGGAGCTACACTGGAATTCACTCCTGCACGAGAGAAAAATGGACACAGGATCACCCCCTGTCAGAACTAACTGCAAAATTCCTTTCTGTGATCTAGCTTCCCCTCAGTAATGTCTCCCACAAAAATGAGCAAACAAAAAGTCCTGTGAAACCAGTGAAGCTGATCGTGCTATTGTCTGATGAGAGAGGGAGGGAGGGAATTGTGCCTATTTTTTAAATACTTGGGAGGCCCCCATATACTTGGTGTTTTGGGAAAGGATGGGGTATATCAATAGTGAAGTTGATAGCGGTTTCCTTTACAGCCCATTTAACCAATTTGGTCTTTCTGTTGCACCTGTGTGAGAATTGGATCTGCTCTTGTTTCTCCCTTCCAGTACTGTGTGTGCATCGATGACTGCTCCTCCAGCAACTGCATGTGTGGCCAACTCAGTATGCGCTGCTGGTATGACAAGGTGAGGACTTGGAACTTCATGTTTGGCTTGGCTGATATTCACGTACTATAACCGTTCATTTTAAAAACTTCTTAAAATTTTCTAAATTCCAGTATATAAAATACTGAAGACTGTAATCTTGGCTTCAGTGTGTACATGGCAAGAGACGCACTAAATCTGAAACTTGCGTTACTTCTATACTAGTGGAGCCATTAATTATACCCACGTGATACACAGTGTTTTACAATCCGTGCCCAGGATGCAAGCCCCATGGAAGACTATAGTGTGAGCTGTTTGGTCTTTAAGTGTTTCTGTAATTTATAAATGAGGGGAAGGGACTAGGGATGTTTTATTTTTCCTTTATTTACTGTGATCCACCTCCTGTGAAGGCTGAGTGGAGGCAGTTTAATTACAGGGTTGTTAGGTGGCTTCTCTAGTGTTTTGTGTATATATGCTTAAATCCTCCAGGGAGGCTTGGAGGTTAATCCTTGGGCAGGTTCCACTAAGATCACACGTTCCCTGAATCTCTGCAGGCTTCTCCCTTGGGAATTTTGGTATCTCCTGGCTTTTGCCAGGTGTCCATTTTAATTGAGCTTTAACAGGCTTCACAATCCGAGGTGACTTCACTGCTTGTATCCTTTGAGCATTTATGTCCAAATTTCTTAAATGTGGTGCACTATCTGCCACCGTCTCATCTCCATGTAACTGGAGGGTACTTAGAGGGGCTTCTTATGGGAAGAAAGGGGGTCCAGTGACACGAGTGCTGGCCTCAGAGTCCGGAGACCTGGGTTCTAGTCCAGGCTGTACCACAGACTCTCTCTTCCCCAGTTGCAAAATGTGGCTAAAGATGCATGCACACTTCTGTAAAGCACTTTGAGATCTGCAGCTGAATAGCACTGCATGCAAAGTACTGTTTTTTGTTTATCGCCTGTCCTCTGTTTCTGATAATGGTGCAGAGCTCCCTCAGACTTTGGGGAAGTTTGGATAGGGATCTATGTTGTCATCTGAGTCAACTCAGAAGATGGATGGGAACCAGTGTATGAGCTCTAGATTGGTTTAAACTTTGGGGAAATTCAGCTCTGGATTGGAGCTTTCCAGCTTTATTTCCAGTTGCAAAAGAATACAGGAATACACATTTAATCCAGTCCTGATCTCATGTCTCTTCTCCAGGATGGCCGACTCCTGCCTGAATTCAACATGTCTGAGCCACCTCTGATCTTTGAGTGTAACCACGCTTGCTCATGTTGGCGAAACTGCCGGAATCGGGTAGTGCAGAATGGGCTCAGGTGAGAGAGAAGGCTCCTGATTTGGATCATTATTTTAAAAGGAATAAAGCTCCCTGCCTATCTACTCTAGTCTGTCTGTAAAAGGAAAGATTCCCAAAGATGAGGGAGAAATGGGGCAGCTATATCATCATCGAAAGAGGTAAACCAGAGCCAAGCCTCTGGTTCCTGCTAGTGAGCATGAAACAACAGCAGGGTTGTGAGATCAACTGGGAATACCACCTTGACACTGGCCTAGACACTTGGACCCTCTGTGTTCTTTAGTCAACCCAAACGTACAATTTATTAGTTGCTTCTGTTGTTGTTTTTTTTTTATTTTTTTTTTAAGTAAGTGGTCGCTTCACTGGCAGTTCAGATGCGGCTTTCAGGGTAAGGTCTTTGGGGAAAATAGAATAATAATAAGGAAAGAAACATAGCCATTTATATCAAAATTATAGGTTAGCTGTTTATATCAGAAGTGTAGGCCAAAGCTTACGGACCTGGGTTCCTAAAGTTCCTGTGTAACTGGTCTGATCTATTTGTTTCCAGAGATGCTCAGCACCCATTGACTTCAGTGCTGTCAATCACACTATTTGTATTGTGTTGCTGAAGTATGGAAGTAAGCCTTTAACTTTACGGACTCCATTTGGTAACGTTGGCGGTCTCCTTTAAAACGGGGGAAGGGATGTTATAGAGAACTGACTCTAGGTTAAACTGATGTTGTCGGTGATTTGGTTTGGTTTTATTTTGTAAGGAACTGATTGCGGGTGTTTTAACTTTGAAATTTTGATGAAAATTTGAAATTTATTAAAGAAAAAAAACCACTCGGGAGACTTTCCTGACGAAATTCTTGGCCGCGCTTTCTCGTTTTTTTTCCTGGTCGGCACAACGTGTTTGTTCGTTTAGGAGTTGTGCAAATAGGTTTGTCACTATTGTGCCCTGTTTGTTAAAGTCTTGCTAAGGGAGGCAGGGTGGCTCTGTAAGCTGATGCTGAAGTTGAGTGATAAGACCCTGAGGAGCCTGTGATAGGGTCAGATATTTCCCAGAACTCTGTGGGCCTCGTCCCTTGAGGAATCAGGAATAACTCCTAGCTTTTGATCTGCAAAGAGGCTGCTTAGTAATGATGCCTGGGTGCTCCCTCTTCATTCTCAGTGTTTCCCTCATCAAATTTGCTCCAAATTAATGTTACATGTCAGAGCGCATGTTTCCCTCTGGCAGGCCTACCAGCTCTGCCTGGTGTCTGAAAAGCAAGCGATATTCCCTGCGCTTCCTGCATCATCCCAGCGTCCGGAATCCAAAACTCAGCTGCCTGTTTTACTGGTGATGAATGAGGCAAAACAGAATGCAGCTTCCTCAGGCCTGAGGCACGGTGTGACCACATTTTTTGAAGCTGCTAGTGCCAAGGAAAGCCTATCTGCCTTGCGTTGTGCTCCTGGTACTGTCTGCCAAGGGTATGAAGTGCCATGGAGGGAGAAGGATTATTTAATATAATGCGATGTAAAGGGGATATCAAAAGAAGCAATGGGGTGAATTTAAGAAAAGGAAAAAATAGGGGAGCATCAGGATTTCCCCCCCCCAATAATGGAGTCTGTGCAAGTGGCCTTAGGCTCCCGCTGGGGATCAGCATTCCTGGAGAATGTTAAGTATAAGATGGTCCTATGAAATATTCCAGCAGTGGCTGGGCAATGCAGTTGCCTATGCAGTTGGGACCTAACGGGTCTTTTCTGAGCCTAGTTGTATAGGCTGTATATAGGGGCCAGGAAACCCAGCAAGTTTCAAGTTACAGAATTTACTTCCTAGCTTTCAGCTAGTGGCTTAGGTAGGAATGAGTGGGACCTGCCAAATTTCGAGCTCTCGGCAGAGGGAAGGAATATCTGTGTAGTGATCCAGGGCGTTCTTGGTACTGCTCCAGCTCCATCCCCTCCTTTGCAGCACACTTCCCACAGTCACGCTACCGTGGGCTCCGACCGACTTCTCCTGAAACTTCTCTTCCATTGTGCGGATGGGGAACGTGCAGGAGGGAAGAGAAGCTGGTAGCTGACGTTTATATCCCATGTGTAAATCCCCAGAGGTTTAAGGGGGGATAGTACTGTGGAGAGCACCGAGTCCCATAGTGCCCCCCATCCCCAGGCACCAAGCCCACTCCCCATGGAGTGTGATAAAGGGGGTTCTGCAGGATGAGGATAAAGGAGAGCTGCCACATAGTCGCTGCTTCCCCCTCTTGCTGTGCCACGAGCCAGTTTGCAGCTGGTTTTCCTTCCTTCCTCTCACATTAACAGAGGGAGCAGATCCTGGGGTGCAAGGAACTGGGGTCACATGGTGACAAAATTAGAAATTGTCTCTTGCAATTAATGTTTTCTGATTAAATTTGCAATTTCTTTGTGACGCTCCCCTCCCCAAAGAGCGGGTGCCTTTCTGCAGAGCGCCTCCTCTGATGCCATTAATGGGACCCCTTTTCTTGTCTTTCAGGGTTCGATTGCAGCTTTATCGAACGCAAAACATGGGCTGGGGCGTGCGGTCGATGCAGGACATCCCCTTGGGAACGTTCGTGTGCGAGTAAGTTCGTCGGCTTAGAGTAGCTCACAAAGAAAGCATCAGCTCATGAATTCTGATGGTGTGTTGGGCAATTGGTGTCATGCACCCAAATTAGAATGCTCCTTATTGAAGGGAGAGGTGCATGCAGAAAGAAATTGCTTCATACAGAGCCATCTAGCCTAAGTATATAAGAACGGCCATACTGGGTCAGACCAAAGGTCCATCTAGCCCAGTATCCTGTCTTCCGACAGTGGCCAATGCAGGTGCTTGAGAGGGAATGGACAGAACAGGTAATCATCAAGTGATCCATCCCCGAAGTGGACATTCCGTAAGCAGTTAGAACGTATCTTCAAGCTTTCCCCCATGCTGCTGGAGTTTACGGTTCAATAAGCCACCCTGTCTTAGTGACCCTCCATGCGTCACCTTGGAATGAGAGTAGTCTCATAAATTCCACATTATGGCCCTAATTCATCAAAGCACACAAGCATGTGCTTAAATCCATTTGACAGCGGTGAGATTTAAACATGTGCTTAAGTGCTGTCCAGAACAGGAATGCTTTCCTGAATTGGGGCTTTTGCCTTTGTCACAGTGACTGCTGTATTGATAGATATGCCTGAGAGACGTTGGTTTAAGCTCTGAAAGCTTTGATTGTGTAGCCCAAACGAGCAGTGATATGGGAAATGCAAGGCGGTGGTAGAAGTAATCCATTTAATTTGTATTGGAGATGGGCTCAAACTGCAAAATTCACGTCTGGAACATCCCAAAGTCTCAGGGGTCTGAGGTGCATCGATATCTCTGGAGCCCGTGCTTTGGGGTAGGTCAGTCTCTAGTCAGTGTGATACAATTAAGGGTTTTCCCCAGTACCGAAGTTCTGGTTTGGACCCTGACTCCCCAGGGCACTTAAGTGGATGTTTAAAGTTAAACACGTGACGTGCTTGGCTGAATCAGGGCCTAAGAAAGAAAATGATTGCTATAATTTATGTATGGTTACCAAAAATACATTCCTGTTTGAACCAGTGATTTATTAGGCTTTAGCGTGGTGGTGATTCTTCATAGTGATTTTTGGAAAATGACCCATTCAGCTTTGTTCTGAGCAAGGCCAGGCTCCTGTTCTTCCCATGAAAGGAGGATCTCTGTTTCTTAACAGTATGTCATGGATGCCTCACGGTATTTTGGGATGGGGCAGGGAATTAATTTTAAAGGTATTACCTCTGAGAAATCTGAGCCTGCAAAGTCTGACTAGTAGCAGAAATGTAAATAAATAAATTCAGCAGTAGTTTGGTAAAGTTGTCCTGCACCTGCATTGCTGCAAAAGCTCATTAGAAGCTATAATGGCCTTGAGGGTGTTTTCATGTTTCAGGCCCAAAGCCAAACCCTACCTGGGTTGTTCCTGAGATCCATCTTCCAGCTGGGCTGGAGAACAGGGCTTTCTGCCCAGATGGAACATTCAAAGTCTAGAGCTAAACTTGTGCCAGGAGATCAACTGGTTCCAGTAAGAAGGAGGGGAAAGCATCAACTCTTCACAAATATACAAATATAGGGTTCCTTCCTGTAACGGTCAGGGTGCTCCCTCCAGGCGGCATCAGGGTGTCGGTAGATGGGCCAAAAGTTCATCAGGGTGTCCTGACTTCTGGCTGCACACAGCCGGTTGGCAGGGATCCCCAGTCTCTGTTTGGGGTGCACACTACTAGTCTATGATGCCGGCATCTCATGGTCTGGCGGCTGAGCAATGAAACAGTCTATGGCCTCATCCTCCTGGCTGGGGCAAATAGCCAAAGTCTAGGGCTTAGGCCTGCTGCATCTGGGCTGAGCAACTACACAGTCTTTGACCCGCAGCCTCCTGGCTGATGCAGGCAACCACAGTCTGGGGCTCTGGCCCTTTGGGCAGGACAAGCAAGCTGTCTATAGCCCGCAGCCTCCTGGCTGGGACAGGCAACAACCGCATAGTCTTGGGGTCAGGCCCCTTTGGGGGTGTGGGCTGAGCGACCAACAGTCACTGGCTCAGGTGTCTTGGCCTAAAGTTTTGTATTTGGCCATTTGCAGAGTATAAGGTGGGATGGGGGACCCAGGCACAGCTTGCTCCACTGCGTCCCAGCCCAGAGCCCTGACAGTGGCAGGTGATCCCACTACAGGGTCAGCAGGGAAATGGGGTTGCTACCTCGCATCCCGGAAGCACAACCAGACCAAAGTCTTGTTTTCCTGGGCTACTTCCTACCAGTTTCTGCTGGTGCCGCTCCATCACTGCTGGGCTCTGGTTCGCGGTTGGGCGACCCTCCCTCTGGTCTCTCCCCGGGGTCTTCCGGGCAGTGTGTTGATTGGTCCTGGACCTTGCTGAGGGCTCGGCTCTCTGCTTGGGACGTCTGCCTCCTTCCATGGTCTGGCACAATTGAGCTCAGGGCCCTACTTTTATACTTCCTAACCCGCCCCTGCACTTCCTGCGAGGGGGCTGTGAGGGGATTAGCTGTGCCACCCAAGGGAAGTTAATCCCTCTGCACTGGAGGGAAGCCACTCTGCCTCACTACACTAGAGTAAATGCACAAGTTATTTGAGGAATAGCTGATTAGAGAAGTGTAATTTTAAACAGGAGAAGGCATGAATGCCAAGAAATTTAAAATTAAGGTAAAGGTGTAATAAAAATGATCACACATGTAACATTTCTGGGACTGCAGAGTTGAGTGAAGATACCACAAGCCACTTTAGGTCATCTTATCCCTATCCATGACTCATGGCACCCTTTCACCTGTCACACTGTAACTCTTTTCCATTACAAAAAAGAACCACATACTAACCAACTCTGAATGAATATGTAACATGCCTGCACTACGTGCCACCAATATAACCATAGGTCAGTCTTCAGCTCACCCTCCTTTGGTGAGCCAGCCACACTAAGCTTATTACCTTTATCTGTCTATATGCAGTGCATGGAATTGCGCCTCCCTCACCTTGTTCCCATAAGGAAAGAAACCCCAGTGTTCACACACCTTAAGGTTTGTCTACAGGGGGAAATTGACTGGAGTAGCTGTTGCAGAATAACCTATTCCACAGTAGCTACTTCAGAATAGCTCTCCTTGCGGACATTCTGTTCCAGGATAAAAATCACTATTCCAGCATAGTTAGTGCGCTTTCAGAGCAGAGTAATTATTCTGGAATAGAAATTACTTTTATTCCAGAATAGAGTGGACACACAGGGAGCTCTCTCATCTGGAATAGCTGTTGTGGAATCGGTTAGTCTTCGATAGCTATTTCAGTCTGTTCCCCATGCAGACAAGTCCTTGCTGTGCAAAATGCCCTTCTTATACACCTAGAATTCACAGATCCCTTCTCAATAGTCTGGACCAGATTTTAACTGATGGTCTTCCACCTCCCGTTCACGATCACTCAAGCTACCTTGATTGCAAAACATCCCCCTGGCAAAAAACAGCAATGGCTCGCATGGGAAGCATTTAGCTGTCTTCAAATGCAGTTTGGCAGCTGGAAACAAGAAGAGCTGGACAAGCCAGCTCTTCCTCAGTTACCAGCAATTGCACCATAGACCACAGGCTGAGAACGGTTGCTACATACATCTCCACTACAGAAACCTCCGGTCCCTGCTGCCATGTCTACGTTATATGTTGGTCCTTGGAACTTTATTCTGCCTAGTGAAATGTAGGTCATAGGCCCCTCCACATACATACAGTCAGTTAACCCATGCCCACTCTTCAAAGATGGCTCCACAATACCAGAATCACTCCTTCTCTGAAACAGGTGCTCATGTTACCAGCTCCATGTGCAGCTAGCTCTCCAGGGAGAATTGATTTGAATCTACAGCGTATTGTTTCCTTGCCAATAATGTCTCTGTTAATTTCAGAATGTTCACATGTGGTTATAATAGCTTTTAGAGAGGTTGTTCAGGTTGGTGGGACACAGGGACAGAGCTAAAGGGGCTGGTGATTCCATTTCCATACCTCATATGTTTTGTGATTTGACCCCCATCCCTCCATAGAAACAACCTGTGCCAAGCAGAATTTTTACCCCAAAAAGGGAGAAGACCCAGAGACTCCATCAGGTCTTGACTTTGCTATTGATTTTTATATGGAATGTGCTCAGATACCTAAGTGACTGACACCATATAAGCCCTTAAGATATAGATAGATAGGTACGTGCTACTGAATAACAGAGTTAACTCATGCGAGTCTTTCCACTGACTTCTGATCTGGGAAATCAGTCGGACTATTTGCATGAGTAAGTACTGCTGAAAGCGAAGAGGGGTTGCAGAATTGGGCCCTAAAGGAACATAAAAGCTACATCTCAACTTCGTTTTTGGTCTCAGAATTGCTTATCGAAAGGAGTGTCACAAAATAAAATGCTTTTCCATGTGCCATTTTTCAGCTGCTTTTGAGCTGCCTTCGGTTTTGGCTACTGTGTGACACTAAAGCAGTTTTGCTCCATCCATAATCCCCTATTGCTCTAGGTTACTAATGATTTCGTGGTTTCCAGTAATGCTGCAGCCACACAGGAGTGGTTAATAGATACCAAGATGCACTGAAGGCAAGATGATAGGATTCCACATGCAGTCGGCATCCTAGCCTGATATAGCAATTCTGTGCTAGACTGCTCGAGGTCAGGAACTGCATCTGAACGCCCTTTCTATTATGGAATGTTTGGCTGTTCTCAGGGTTAATGTTTCAAGCTTTCATCTCTACGGCCCTCGGGTCAGATGCTAACATCACAAGGGTAGATGCACATAGTTAATGTTGGGAAAGTGCGTGGAAGTTGAAAGTGCTGTTACGAGTGTTAGGACTCAGATAAAGTCATACTCCTGATTTGCATGTGGTAGGAGGCCCAATTACTTAAAGGGACATTATCAGGTTAACATACTGTCGACTTCTAGGGGATGGTAAGACAAGGCTTTAAATAAGTAGCTTCTATGATCAACAATATTTCCATTTTTTTTTTGCACATTCCAAAGCAAACAGTTTTGCACTGGTATGTAAACATCCTCTTACAGTGTGTGCAACCCAAGTGTTGCAATATTGGACATGAGAACCAGAAAGTCAGTGGACACTAAACAAAAGCAAAACTAACTAGTCTGTTGTTACTGGACAGCTGAGAGAACTGCAAAAGGAAACAGCTTGGATGGGGAAAAGTATATCCTTTTTTAAAATTCACATTTAATGTTCAAAAGTATTAGCAGTAACTTGAGTAAAGGAATTTTGTTTTTTATTTTAAAGATGTGAGGTCAAATTCTCAGCTAGTGTCAATCAGCATCCCTCCACTGGCTTTGATGGACCTATGCTGATTGACACTAGCTGATTTGTCACTTTCACTCTTTACTTTGTACACGAGAGGCAAGGTGTTAAAATCCAAGCTAGCATCTGCACAAGCATCTCATTGCTGCATTTCCCATTCATCCGTCAGGTACGTTGGAGAGCTGATTTCGGATTCAGAGGCAGACGTACGTGAAGAGGACTCCTACCTCTTTGACCTTGACAACAAGGTAGGATGTTCAAGGAACTCCCTGGCAAAACAAAAGCCAGCGTTTGCTACTCTAAAGAGCTATAAGAAAATGTGTCCCCATCTTGATGGGCAGAGCAGTGCGAGAGCTTGGGAGAGGAAAAGCACTTCTCACCTCACCGTAACCGAAATCTATTCACAGCTAAGTAAAGTGTGGATTGCATGGCTCAGGGGATTGGTAATAGGGTACAAAGCCTGACTGAGTTAGGTCAGCAGTTTGAATGCAGCTCAGGTCGATAGTCATTGCAAGTTAGTCCCATCTGATGGCTGTGTGAATTAAATTGGTTGTCTCAGTCTGATTTCTAATGTCCCAAGTACCTCTGTAGCAAAGCCCACCCTCCCAGCTCCTACTAACCAGCACCCATGTTGGCAGCCTTATTAAAGAGATCACCAATTAATGAGCTGATAGGCTGAAATACCAGTTCACCAGTAAAGGACCTTTCAGGTTCGACTTCTGGTACCCTGGCAGGGCAGTACGGGGAAGCTTGCGCTGCTGGGTGTGCTGCTTCTGGTCCGAGAAGGACTGGTGTCCCTCGAGCCATCAGCTCGTTCCTTTCTCAGGGGCTTTAAACTCACTTTTAAAAGTCTGAGTGAAAGCTTTATGTGAAACTCTCCTTGGCAAGAGCAAACGTGCAGCAAGGTGATGCTGGTGACTGCAGGAGAATGGGGGGAACTTTCTGTGGGGAGCTGCAAACCTGCTTCCATATTGGTTTGGTGGTTAGAGATGTGAAAAGAGGCTTTGTCTTTAAGAAGGGGAGGGGCCTCTCCAACCACTAAAGAAGGATCCAGTGGGGAGTCTTGTAGCCGATGCTCTGAAATCAGAAAAGTAGAAGGACCAACCTCTCTGGTAAAGTCACTAAATGCCCAGGGTCAATCTGTTCATCCAAGGGTTAGCTAGTAGGCAGCATCCTGCATCCTCCTCCAAAGACTCCATCATCTCCACATTGCGCCTGCTCTCCATCAGCCTAGATTGAGGCATTTCAACATGGCTGCCAACCCACATCTGTCCTGTGTTTCTTCAGCATGCTCTGCTAATGAGGCTGACTGGGCCTAGGATTGAAAATACACTGTAAGCAATAGGCAGATTGGTAAGCGATAGATCAGAAATCCATCATTCATCCTGGCTTCCCTTTTGGGTAAATAACTAAGAAACGATGCTGGCACCAGGGAATTGCCGGGAGTTCCGTAAAGGGAAATTATGCTAATTTCTCATGGTATTATGGGAGTCTGACCTCTTCTCCCACTGTTCTCCTGGGCTCCCAGTTGGCCTTTCAGAATCTCCCAGGAGCCGTTGCTTCAGGAAGCTGTGTTAGGAACTCTGGAATAAAGGTGCTCAGAGGCCAGTACAACTGCACCAACACTGAACAGTGCAGAGATGCACTTGAAACATCATAGCTAGTGTGGGCATGCCATGCCATTGGCACTCAGGCCAGACCTGCGCTACAGACTGCTGCCGTCAAAGCTGTGCAGAGGTGTGATTCCTGACCGACATCGCTGTGCAAGCAGAAGCCCAGTGGAGATGTAGTTCTACTGGCAAGCCTGCTTTTACCGGCACAGCTTGTTTTGCTTGTGGGACAAAGCACGGCTTTGCCGGTCTAGCTGCATCTGTGCCAGGAGTCCTTTGCTGGTATAGCATACTGGTATCCCCTATGCTGATAAAGCCCTCCTAGTGTCCATAGCTTTACACCAGTGCTGCCCAATTTAATTCTCTCGTAGAGAAGGCCTGAAAGATTTATGCATAAACTTGGGAGCATCCCAAATATTTGCCTTGGCAGAGCTCTTACATACAGACGTGACTGTAAGGAGGTCACTGAAGCTATCAGGCCAAGACCATGTAACCGCTTATATCGGAAGATTTTGTCTCTGGAGTGATCACAGTATTTATCCAGCTGCTAGTACAGACCATTCCTAATGTAGCGTATGCCAATCGTCCCCTTCCCATGAGGAAACAGCTCTGGCATGTTCTGCCCTCGCTGGAATCTGGGCACAGCTTCGTTGGGCTGACCAGCCAGTGGGGAATGGTGAAAGCACTGCTCAGCATTTCTGGCTCTGCCTGAGGCTGGAATGCAAAAAACCCTGCAGTAGAGGGGATCTTCTCTTTGGGGTGCTCCTCTTGCCTCCCCCTTACTGCTTCCCAGGGACTGGGAAACCTGCTCAGGAGTCCATCCAGAGCCCCTCGAGGCTACTTCTGTGTCATGCAGTACTTGTAGAGCAATGCAAAGCCCTCGATAACACCAGGGGCAGGGGCTGAGCAGGCTCCCCCCAAAGTAATTCTAGCCTCTGCCAGCTCTTGGAATGAGAGATCGTACCTGGGAATCAAATCTGGGTCTTTCTGGAGAAGTGCAGAGTGCTGAGCACACAGCTCTGGAGTGGCCCACTTGCACTCCCAACCACGGCTGTTCAGCAAATGGAGTATCAAAGATGAATAAAGGTTGAAGGCTTGTTACCTTAGGTTCTTATTACCATGGTATCTGAGCACCTCACAGTCTTTAACACCTTTATCCTCACAACAACCCTGAGAGGTAGGGAAGTGCTGTTATCCTCTCTGTGCCTCAGTTCCCCAGCTGCAAAATGGGGACAAGCGACTTGCCCAGGATCACGCAGGAAGTCTGTGGCGTTTCTGGGATTTGAACCAAACCAATTTGTGGGCTAGATCAGTAACCACGGGACCACCTTCCTCTCCGTTCAGGTAGCCATTGGGAGCTTTGATGGAGAATCTGTGGATTAATCGTAGATTGAGCCTTTTGGCAGCCACATGTAGTCCCGTTTTCAGAAAGCTAGTGTTGAGTTACTAACTGGGAGGAGCAGGGTGGAGCTGTCTCTTCAGGAGTGTCAGTGGAGTGGAATTGTATGGGATTTCACCTTATCATCTGTGGAATAACAGCCCCCAAATGGGAATAATCAATCAGAGAAAGAAACCTGTCAGCCAAAACCAGACAGAGGAGAGCAGAATGTAGTCATGTGAAGGCAGGAAACAGAAGGCAAGGCCCTGCTATATGCTGAGTGATTGGAAAATATGTCAAAAATAGCATTACCTGTTTTCAATCACTGATAACTCAGAAGAAAATGATCTGGAATGCTTGTGGATCGGTGTCCTAACAGGTAAAGCACAAGATGGGGCATTAGTTGGTGTCTGCTGCAGACTGAATCACACTAGGAAACAGGAAGACCAGCTCCTTATGCACCTATCTATAATGTATAGGAAAGGAAAAGCTGTGTGATCATCGGGGAACTTCAACTTGAGTGACAGATGCTGGAGGGTTCATGCTGGCAGTTCTAAAACATCCTTGGAATTTCTAAATATTGTAGGTGACAATGTCCTAACTCAAAAATTGTTGAAACTAACTCGAGGGAATTCTATATTAGACCTTGTCTTGACAGATGGAGAGGAACTGATCGCTGAACGAAAAATTAATGCTAGCTTAGGTACGAGTGATCATGACTTGATCACATTCATAATGTGCAACCAGAATAAAATCCAGACCAGTGATATATATTTATGCTTGGTACTTTAAAAGGGCCAGTTTCACAAAATTGAAACCAGTTTATGAGCCAAATTAGCTGTGAGGAAGAATTTAATCTGAAAAATGTTGAATGGTCATTGAGAATTGTATAAGAACACTTCACTGTATGCCCAAAAAGCCACAATTGAGGAAGAAGGCTGTATTGGTTAAAGAAAAGACCTGGTTTAGAGAGAAAGTGAAGGCAGCTATAAAAATATATATTTTTAAATATAACAAATGGAAGATAAAGGAAGTTGATAGTGATGAATATAAATCGGAACTAGGAATTGTAGAAAATAAAGGAAGCAAAGGGGACACAAGGAGAAATCTATGGCAAGCAGAGTTAAGGACAATAAGGAGTTTTTTAAGTACATTAGGAACAAAAAGAATCCTGACAATGGTATTGGCGCATTACTAGATGGAAATAATAGAATTAGCAATAATAATGCAGAAAAGGCAAAAGTGCTCCATAAATATTTCTCTTCTGTGTTTGGGGGGAAAACAGATGATGTAGTCCTACGATAACACATTTTTCATTACACTAGTATCTCAGGAGGATGTTAAACAGCAATTACTAAATTTAGACACTTCTAAGTCAGAAGGTCCAGAAAACATGCAACCAAGAGTTTTAAAAGACTTGGTGGAGGAGCTCGCTGGACTGTTAATGTTGATTTTCTATAAGTCTTGAACACTGGGGAAGTCCCAGAAGACTGGAAGAAAGCTAATATTGTGCCAATATTTAAAAAGGGGAAATGGGATGGCCCAGGTAATTATAAGTAGGGCTAAGATTATGTCCCAGAAGTCATGGATTCCGTGAGTTCAAGAGACATCCATGACGTTTTTTTGCTTCACCCCATGGCAGCGGGGCTGGAGCTGTTCACTGGCGGGTGCTGTGGCGTTCTGGGCCATGGCAGGCGGTGGGGGGCCCCCACAGCTCTCAGCTGGACCCCGCCCCTTCCTCTCCTGCAGCCATGCTTGGGATCTCTTCCCCTCCTCAGGCCCATTTTATCACCGCTCTTTTTAGTAAAAGTCAGGGACAGGTCACAGGCTTCTGTGAATTTCTGTTCATTGCCTGTGACCTGCCCCTGACTTTTACTAAAAATAACCTTGATAAAATCTTAACCTTAATTATTAGCCTGACATTGAGCCTGGGCTAGATAATGGAGAGTCTGATATGAGACTCAATTAATAAAGAATGAAAAGAGAGTACTGTAATACCACTAAACACGGGTTTATGGAAATAGATGCTGTCAGACTAACTTGATTTCTTTTTTTTTTTATGAGATCACAAGTTCAGTTGATAAAGGTAATAGTGTTGATGTAGTATACTTAGACTCCTATAAAGCGTTTGACTTGGTACTGCATGATATTTTGATCTAAAAATCTAGAACAATATATAATTAACATGGCACCTGTTAAATGGATTAAAAGCTGGCTAATGGTTGTAATTGTAAATAGGGAATCATCATGGAGCAGGTGTGTTTCTAGGGGGTCCTGTGGGGTTCGGTTCTTGGCTATTTAACATTTTTATCAATGACCTGGAAGAAAACACACAATGATGATGGATAAAGTTTGCAGATGCCACACAAATTGAGGGAGTGCTAAATAATGAAAAGCACAGGCCACTAATGCAGAGCAATCTGGATTGCTTGGAAAGCTGGGTGCAAGCAAAAAATATAGCAGTTTAATATGGCTAAATTTAAATGTATCCATCTCGGAACAAAGAACGTCGGCCATTCTTACAGGATGGGGGACTCTATCTTGGGAAGCAGTGACTCTGAAAAAGATTTGGGGGTTGTGGTGGATACTCAGCTGAACATGAGCTCCTAGTGTGATGCTGTGGCCAAAAACACCGATGCAATCCTGGGATGCATAAACAGGAGACCTCGTGAGTAGGAACAGAGAGGTTATTTTACCTCTGTATTTGGCACTGCTGTGACTGCTGCTGAAATACCATGTCCAGTTCTGGGGTCTACAATTCAGGAAGGATGTTGATAAATTGGAGAGGGTCCAGAGGAGAGCCAGGAGAATGATTAAAGGATTAGAAACCATAGTAATAGCTCAAGGAGCTCAATGTACTTAGCTTAACAAAGAGAACGTTCAGGGGTGACTTGATTACAGTCGGTAAGTGTGTGGATGGGGAACAAATACTTAATGATAACAATCTAGCAGAGAACGATATAACATGATCCAATGGCTGGAAGTTGAAGCTAGACAAATTCAAACAGGAAATAAAGTGGAAATTTTTACCAGTGAGAGTAATTACTCATTGGAACAATTTGTCAAGGGTCATGGTGGATTCTCCCACACTGACAGTTTTTAAATCAAGATTGGATTTTTTTCTAAAACACATGCGCTAGGAATTATTCTTGGGGAAGTTCTATGGCCCGTGTTGTACAGGGGTCAGACAAGATGATTGCAGTGGATGCTTCTGGCCTTGAAATCTATGAAAGAAGAGGCCGCTAAGCCCCACCCAGCCAGGCAACAGCCTCGCAAAACTCAGCATCACTGGAGAATGGCTGAGTTTGAGTTTGCGCTGTAGCACAAAGGAGCGATAGGGGGATTATTTTAGTTATCTTTATTTGTCACTCCAGGCTGTGTGAGCTGTGATTTATTTAGCATGCTGGGTCCTACATACAGATCCTGTTCACTGTTTGAAAAAAGACACACATTTGTTTAATTGCCCAAACTCTCTGCCAATTCACTGCTCTTATCATAGAATCATAGAATATCAGGGTTGGAAGGGACCTCAGGAGGTCATCTAGTCTAACCCCCTGCTCAAAGCAGGACCAATCCTCTTGGGTAGGATATACTATAGTGGATGTTGTCTGGTCTTCCCCCTTTAAAAGGACCGTCATCTTCTTCTTGTATTAGCAAAATGCAGAGAAAAACACATTCTCTCGGGATCTTTGGGAAAGATGAGATTGGGTTTTATCAGTTGCAGCCTCTTGCGAATGAGAGTTGCCTGCTTTAACTGTAACACTTGACTCTCCTTTAGAACCTTTCATGTGAAGATCTCAAGCACATCGCAAACATTAATGAATTACGCCCCCCTTTGACCTAGGTGGTATCACCCCATTTAATATACGGGGGAAATGAAGGCTATTGCATGTACATTCGAAGGCTCCATTGTGTTTTACATGGGGTTAGTTAATGTGTTTAAGACAATGATTTCCCAGCGCATCCCAGCCCAGAATGATTAAGGGACTTGCCAAAAGACACCCAGCTGGTCTGTGGCAGAGCTGAGACTAGAACCCTGGTCTTGTGACTCCCAGTGATGCATCTCCCCACAAGGCCATCCTTCACCCCGTTACTGAACGACATTTTAGTTCAATTCACGGTGGTATTGGAAATGACTTCGCATGTCACAAACACAGGACCAGCTCCCGCAGCCCTTCCTTATGCAGTTAGGTCCCACTGCAGTCAACAATGACCATGTCCATGAGGAAGAACTTGCATAAGAGTGGCAGGGTCAGGCCCACATCTCAAGTCTCACTGTGTGATCCATTCCCTCAACCTCCCCCTTTCTATGTTGCTTTCTCTTTGTTAAAAGAGGGAGGGCAAACAACCCCCATGCCTCTGTCCCGTTCACATTGGTTCTCCCTGGCTCCTGACATGAATCCTTAACTAGAGCCTCATTTTGTCAACACACGGTGATGTTGGCAGGCTCGATGCACCTGCAGAGCGCCAGGCACGTACCCTGCTCCTGCTTATCATGCAAAACCAGGGAAGAGACTCGTGCACAGAATCACAGCTGAAGAAGCTGAACCTTTCCACCCCAGTGACCAGCTTTCAGGGTTAAACCCTCTTTGAAATCCTAGTGTGGTGGGTTTTATTGCCCTTCTAGTGTAAACAGCTCAGGCACCTTCTCTAAAGCCCTCTGATCAAGTTCTCATTGCTCTCCGTTCACTGTGGAATGAGCGACATGTTGCTCACCATACCCTAAGGTGGACATTCTGAACCCTTTGTATCCAACAGACTCTTCCCCTGACCTGACTCTCCGCACCCCAAACTGAAGTAGATACCATTAAAATTGCAAAGCCTGCTAAATTTTAAAACCTGTAGCAGGCTGCTCAGTGTAGACCAAGTGTGTATCTTTTTCATATCTTCAGATGTCTTCTCCTGGGGCTCCTGTATCAGTTGGCTGGTAGAATTCTGGCACAGCTGATCCATTAAAGATTGTGAGGTGCTTGCCCAGAAGGGGATGTGAGCTCCACTAATGGATCCTTTTGCTTTTGGCTTCTGTGTGACTGAAATTAGCTTCTGTAATTAAAGCTTGCAGTTTGCACAGTCATTCTGCGCTGGAATAAAAAGCCCTGAGGGAGTTTCTTATTTTCAAGGAAAACAAAATATTACGATAACTGCTGCGAGGGCATTAGGGAAAGAGAGGGTTTCTGTGTTCTCTCTTTCGCTGTAGTCTTCAGGAAGTAGCGTGTTTGCTGTGAGCTCTGGCTTTGTGCTTCTCAGCTGTCACGTTCAATTAGCAGGACTGGAGAGATGCTGTTTCCTGAGTCTGCTGGCCGTTTACCCACCAGGTGTGTGTTTGCATGGAGCAGGAGTGCCACTGGAACAGATTAGTGCCTTAGCAGAGCAGGTTTGTGGAGAGCCGAGCTGCTCGCTCAGCTTCTTAGGTCAGGAGTGTTTCGAACAGCCTCCAGGCATGCAGGCTAAGTGCTTTGTGAAGAGATGTATATTTTGTAATGCCTAATGGTTTGGCCTTTTAAGCCTTCCAGCAGGAGAGTCCGAGACTCCAATATTTTGAAAGATCTTGAAATTCCTTTGTGTGTTAACTGTGAAGTGACCTGTATCTCAGCTGCTTTTAAATAACTCCACCTAACGAAACATTCACTGTTCCTCCCTCTAGGATGGAGAGGTGTACTGCATAGATGCTCGTTTCTATGGCAACATCAGCCGCTTTATAAACCATCTCTGTGAGCCAAACCTCACTCCTGTGCGAGTGTTCATGTCACACCAGGACCTGCGCTTTCCCAGGATCGCCTTCTTCAGCACCAGGCAGATCGAAGCTGGCGAGGAAATCGGGTATGTGCTACCCACAGGGTCTGCCTTTCCCCTGGGAATTGTCCTTGTGTCGTCTCTAGCCTAGCTCCTAGATTCAGAATGACCCAGAAACCCCACAAAATTTGGAACCAGTGAATCAGAGTCTGCTATTTCAAACCCAGCTCCCAGCTGGGGAACAGTAGAAGGGCAAATCAGTTCCAGATTTTGTGGGGTTTCTGGTTCATTCTGAATCTAGGAGCTAGGCTAGAGATGACTCTTTCCAAAGCGACACATCTGCCCAACCTGCAGCTGTGAAAAAGCTAACACTTGGTGTGCTGCTTAGGTTTCTCAGGGAGTGGGAAATTCCATGGTTGGGGAAGGGATAGTGGCCTACAGGTTAGCACAATGGTCTGGTACTTGGGAGACCTAGGTCCTATTCCTGGCTCTGCCAGTGGCCTGCTGGGTGACCCTGGGCAAGTCGCTGTGCCTCAGTTTCCCCATTGTTAAATAGAACAGAAACTATGCTCACCTCCTTTGTAAAGTGCTGTGAGCTCCACTGATGAAACACACTTACATAAGAGCTATGTATTCTTATTGTTGTCAGTCAATTTCAGGCTCTGGTAAAGGTAGGCAAGCCTCATGCCTTATGGGATAAGGGGATAACAGGAGTTGGGAAGGAATTTTCCCTTCTGTGCATGTCCTTGCCCCACTGATGAGGTGCATTCTGGGTTTGTCTTTCCCTTAATGCTTCCAGGGATCTCAAAGCAGTTTGCAAACATGTATTTCATCTCCTGCACACCCCCCCTTCTGAAGTCAGGAACTGTCTCTATTTACCGCTGGGCAGATTGAAATGCAGCAGTATAGGGCTTCTGCTGCCTTGTAGAGTGCAGAGTGGGTGTGCCGCTTCACTAGATCAGAAACGTGGAGTCTCACGCTTGCTTTGCCCAGGTGTAAATGACAACAAAAGGTGCCAGGCAGTGAAGAATCAGCCCCAGAGAGCACAGCGCTCCCCTTTCTCTCACTCTGTGTAACCCTATCAAGTTAGAGGGAGTTCCATGGGATGTAAGGGTTTTGATGCTGTCTCACATGACTCTCTCATAAACAAACTGGGGAAATATGACCTAGATGGAGCTACTATAAGGTGGGTGCATAACTGGTTGGAAAACGGTTCCCAGAGGGTAATCAGTGGTTCACAATCAAGTTGGAAGGGCGTATTGAGTGGGGTCCCACAGAGATCTGTTCTGGGTCTGATTCTGTTCAATGTCTTCATCAATGATTTAGATAATGGCATAAAGTTTGCAGATGATACCAAGCTAAGGGGTTGCAAGTGCTTTGGAGCATAGGATTAAAATTCAAAATGATCTGGACAAACTGGAGAAATGGTCTGAAGTAAATAGGATGAAATTCCATAAGAAGAAATGCAAAGTACTCCACTTAGGAAGGAACAATCAGTTGCACACATGCAAAATGGGAAATGACTGCTGAGGAAGGAGTACTGCGGAAAGGAATCTGGGGTCATAGTCGATCACAAGCTAAATATGAGTCAACAGTGTAACGCTGTTGCAAAAAAAAGCAGACGTCATTCTGGGATGTATTAGCAGGAGTGTTGTAAGCAAGACACAAGAAGTAATTCTTCTGCTGTACTCCGCGCTGATTAGGCCTCAACTGGAGTATTGTGTTCAGTTTTGGGCGCCACATTTCAGGAAAGATGTGGACAAATTGGAGAAAGTCCAAAGAAGAGCAACAAAAATGATTAAAAGTCTAAAAAACGTGACCTGTGAAGGAAGATTGAAAATATTGGATTTTTGTAGTCTGGAGAAGAGAAGACTGAGAGGGGACTTGATAACAGTTTTGAAGTACATAAAAGGTTGTTACAAGGAGGAGGGAGGTAAATTGTTCTCCTTAACCTCTGAAGATAGAACAAGAAGGAATAGGCTTAAATTGCAGCAAGGGCGGTTTAGGTTGGACATTAGGAAAAACTTCCTAACTGTCAGAGTGGTTAAGCACTGGAATAAATTGCTTAGGGAGGTTGTGGAACCTCTGTCATTGGAGGTTTATAAGAGTTAGACAAACACCTCTCAGGGATGGTCTAGATAATACTTAGTCCTGCCATGAGTGCAGGGGACTGTACTAGATGACCTCTTGAAGTCCCTTCCAGTCCTACAGTTCTATGATTCTATGTGAATCAAGGCCAGATCCTGTGCTCAAGTGACCCTGACAACATCACAGTGAGCCATTGATAGAATCTGGCTACTCAGATTTCCTGTCTTTTGCTGTAACCATTAGACCACCCTTCCTCTGTGGCCTCCAGTGTTAGCATTTGCTGGGGTAGCCTGTGAGACCTTATTTGCTTGGTTCCCAAGAACTCAGCTCTACTCTAAACTTGTCACCGAGGTTTCCTTGTTGGCATACACTCCAACAACCCTTGAGCTGATCAGACTCCAGCGTGAGGGGACGTGCTGGGTGTATAATACATCCAAAGTTACACAGCAAACCTCTTCCTTCTATACAGATACACGTTTCATTGCAGTTACTATACATAGCATCGCACGTTTTGGGATTGGCTTGGTTACTTTCCAGGACCCAATTCCTGTGCAGCATGCTCTGTCGACGGTCAACTTTACTCCTTACTTCATCTTTATGCTCCCGACTTCTCTTGTGCGTTGTTATCTTGTTCTTAATAAATGGTTCCCTAGGTGTTCCCTCTCTTATCGTAGCTCACTCAGATATTGTCTTTTAGCTTACTGACCTATTATTTATCTTAGAATCATAAAATAGAATCACAGATGATTAGGGTTGGAAGAGACCTCAGGAGGTCATCTAGTCCAATCCCCTGCTCAAAGCAGGACCAACACCAACTAAATCATAGCACAGACATTTCATTTTCAGCCTGCTCATTACCTCCCCAATTCTCTCTTGCAAGAATTGAGGCCTCCTGCATGTTTAATTGCTCACGTCCAGTCTGGCCTGCAGCCATTACCCAAGGCAGGGATGGAGGACTTGGTGGCCCAATGACAGCTGCTCCATTCTTGTCCTTACCGTTAAGAGTCACAAAATGTAAAACCCTGCTATTGAATCTCCCTCTTTCTCCTCTTCTCATTTAGTTTTGTAACCTAGGAGGCCAGGACACAGGTTAACTGTAACTTCCAACATGCGCACCCCAATGATGCTGGGATTGCAGAGACTAGTAACTATTGCTAAGCAAATACCGACAGGTCCAGTGGGTTCGCCATGTCAACAGTGCTCTAAATTTGATTAACTGGACAGCTCAGAGGCCAGCCACTTTGGGAACGGCCAGGAATGTGTTCTGGGTGCCTGGCCACAGAAACATGTGGGAAATCCCCAAAGATCTGACATTTACTTTAAAGTGAGATTCAGAAGCGAAGCTGGATGAAGAGGTTGTCTTGGCTCCGAGGGAGGGACTGAATTCAGAGGTGAGGCAAAAGTGATAGTGTACGCAGCACATCCGGGATGAATTGATCCAAAAATGGACAGGACAAAGTAAATAACTGTGTTAAAGAAAATCCGTGTAAATCACATCAGTTTTGTATTCTGAAGGGATCAGATTGAGCCCCTGGCGGCGCAAGTGCAGTTCCTATTGAAGTGAGTGGCCTGGATCTGGACTCACACTGGTTTTGTGTCACTGTTACACCATTGACCTCAGTGGAGTTACTTATGCTGGTGATAATCAGGAGTGACATTGGAATGGGGCCTCGTGGAAGCTGCCCCTGTTCACACTGTGGCCCCAGAAGTGCTGGGAATTGTGCAGGCGTAAGTTAAGGGGGGGAGGGGCTGCTTTCTTTTGTGTTCTCCTGTTACTTGTTCTTGCTTCACCCCTGCTCAGTCCCTTCAGTGTGTAAGCTGCCCTCGTTTTGCACACCCAGCGAAGGGCGGAGCCACGCCAGTTACAATGCTTTGCCATGCCTGTATGGTTTCTGATCAGTGCCCAGCACTGTTTGCATCACTCCTGACCATGGCTCCCGCTAACTCCAGGCTTGCCCCTCTAGTCTCTGTACTGAAAGGATGAGGAAGTGCAAGTAACTTCCATAAAAGAGAGGCGATTTTTCCTGTCTGACGCAGAGCACCCACCTCATCTAGGAGCCAGGGCCTAGGGCTGGTGCCAAACTGATGCTATCTGTGCTGGCAGTTTTTGCCATGGCTGCTGTTGCGCTTGCAGTAGATCCCAGACCAGGAAGCTCACTGGACCAAAAGGCATGTTGTCTGTTTTCAGCCTGATGTGGGCAGCGTTTTGATTCCCCAGCTGGGAGCTGGGTTTGAAATAGCAGACTCTGATTCATCAGTTCAATCCTGCAGGTGTCTTATTTTACTTACAAATCCCATCTCTCAGTGACTAACATTAATACATCTTACCAGTGTACGGACATCTCTGCTTTCCTGAGTAAGTGCCTAAAGAGAATGAGCCAGATTCCAGCCCCCACATGGACCCTTTACCGCTCTCCGGCAGTGTAAAGGAGCTGCAGTGGTCACCAGGGGAATTCCCAGGGTGCAGGGGCAGCATACAGCCCTGTGCCAGACTCCAGCATTGCATCAATGGCTCCATGTCTAGTTGGCAGCCGGTATCAAGTGGAGTGCCCCAAGGGTCGGTCCTGGGGCCGGTTTTGTTCAATATCTTCATAAATGATCTGGAGGATGGTGTGGATTGCACTCTCAGCAAATTTGCGGATGATACTAAACTGGGAGGAGTGGTAGATACGCTGGAGGGGAGGGATAGGATACAGAAGGACCTAGACAAATTGGAGGATTGAATTTGAAATCTGATGAGGTTCAATAAGGATAAGTGCAGGGTCCTGCACTTAGGATGGAAGAATCCAATGCACCGCTACAGACTAGGGACCGAATGGCTAGGCAGCAGTTCTGCGGAAAAGGACCTAGGGGTGACAGTGGACGAGAAGCTGGATATGAGTCAGCAGTGTGCCCTTGTTGCCAAGAAGGCCAATGGCATTTTGGGATGTATAAGTAGGGACATAGCGAGCAGATCGAGGGATGTGATCGTTCCCCTCTATTCGACATTGGTGAGGCCTCATCTGGAGTACTGTGTCCAGTTTTGGGCCCCACACTACAAGAAGGATGTGGATAAATTGGAGAGAGTCCAGCGAAGGGCAACAAAAATGATTAGGGGTCTAGAACACATGACTTATGAGGAGAGGCTGAGGGAGCTGGGATTGTTTAGCCTGCGGAAGAGAAGAATGAGGGGGGATTTGATAGCTGCTTTCAACTACCTGAAAGGGGGTTCCAAAGAGGATGGCTCTAGACTGTTCTCAATGGTAGCAGATGACAGAACGAGGAGTAATGGTCTCAAGTTGCAGTGGGGGAGGTTTAGATTGGATATTAGGAAAAACTTTTTCCCTAGGAGGGTGGTGAAACTCTGGAATGCGTTACCTAGGGAGGTGGTAGAATCTCCTTCCTTAGAGGTTTTTAAGGTCAGGCTTGACAAAGCCCTGGCTGGGATGATTTAACTGGGAATTGGTCCTGCTTCGAGCAGGGGGTTGGACTAGATGACCTTCAGGGGTCCCTTCCAACCCTGATATTCTATGATTCTATGATCTGCTCCCATTACAAACGAGCTTCGTTACCGGGTTTTTGGGAGCTGTTCTCAGCTGTGGGAAGGTGAATGTGTAGTGATTAACAACAGGAAACTACAGCCTCTGTGTCTGAGGCTTTATCACTGCGCAGATGGACAGGCAAGACTGCAGTTGTGTATCTTGTGGTGTTTGGCTCTACGGACGGCTTCTAGCCATCACTTCTTTGCCTGTGGGAGCTGGGTGGCTCGGGGCCACGGTTGCAGCGTAGGGAGCCTTCCGCACCGAAGTGTCCCCGTTCACACCCATCCCAGGGTAGCAGTGACAGCAGTCCGTTCTCGTCCGATGCCTGCTTGGTAGGGCTCAGTAAGCTCCCAGTGATCAGGGAACTATGTCACAAGCGCTTCGTCACAATTTGCGGAATGTTCTTGCCCTGCTGCTTTAGTTTCTCTGTGTGACGGCTCCTAGTAACTATACAGTAAGGGGTCGGAGGAGCTGCAGAGAGATGGGTTTCCCCAAGGCGCCTCCAGTTCTGTTGTACCATCTTCATGACTACCGAGGAGATGTCTTTCGAGGCAGCAGTGAGGAAGAAATTTAGGAAGCACTAAAGCCAGAGAGGGCTCCCGTGCCAGAGGAGGGAGGACATGGCAAAGGAAAAGAGAAATGTTGTTCCCCACCTAACCGTGGCCCTAGTAAGTTTATAGCTACACCGTGGATAGTATCAGTGCTGGTTTCTTTAGAGGGTCCCGCCCCTGCTCTGCAGGGACCAGCCCTGGGAGAGGGAAGGGAAATCACAGTTCTGTGCTCACCCCCCAGCCGGATAGAATAACCCACAGGCCATGTGGAGCACAAGGGTTGAATTCCCCATCCTGGTGTCCCCTGGGCCATCTAGTCCTCCCGGCTTGTCACGTTTGTGGCTGGGGAGGGTTTTTATGTGCCAGAACTGCTGCAGTCCGTTCCCCTCATGAGGCTTGCATAGAACTGCCGGCCTCTGTGGGAGAGGGGCTGGGTGGTTTGGCAGTGGGACACGGAGCCCTTCCGCCTGTCCCCGCCGGGCACTCCTGGAGAGGCGTTGCCATCGCAGTGCTGTTCACCGGCTGGGTGAACGTCATTGGTAGGGCTCTGTCCAGCTCGAGCACTCCCATCGCTGGTAGCACCGAATAGTCCCCTCTTGGCTTCAGCAGTGATGCTAATGACAGAGACTGAATCAACCCCTCACTAGGAGAAGTGGTTCTGCCAAGTCCAGATTGAGGCATATTGACCAAGGCTGGTGTGGGAGGGGAATCTCCACCTGCTGCTGGTACGGTACCTTTTCTGGGATGTCACAAAGGGTTTCAGCCTCTAGGGGGCACCTTTCCCCTGAGCCAAAAGGGCTCTGCCCCTGCTTGGGGTGGAAAAGGCCCTCACCCTCTTGACCCATTTCATCCTTTGCCTCCAAGTGCCAGGCAGCACCCCCTGTTAGAAGGGATCTCCCGGGAAGGGTTCGGCTCTGTACACACAGATTCCATCAGAGCCCCTGGTGTGGCATGGAGTGTGTGTGTGTGTGTGTCGGGGAGGGAGAATTGGGGTGCACAGAACTCCAAGCAGGGGGAGGTAGACTCTGCAGTGGGGAAGGGGAGGGAAATGCGGGCACGCAGAGCCCCTGCCATGCAGCAGGAGAGTGGAGGGACACCCTAGAATGGGGGATGACGACACACAACTGGTGGAAAGGAGATTGGGGGAACCTGGTATGGGGAAAGGGGGTACACAGCCCCTGCCACGTAGTCCTCTCCATGGAGGGCATGGGGGAAGTGGGAATGGGGTGCACACAGCTGCTGGTGTGTGGGACAGACTGGGAGACCATGGTATGGAGAGCACACAGACCCCTGGCAGGGGTGAGCCTGGGGGCAGTTGGTGTCCCTACAACAGAAGATGGGAGAATGGCACCCAGGGAATTTGATGGGGGAGGGATGGAAGGATACAGGGAGCCCCCAGGGTGGGCAGTGCATTCAGGCTGCACAAGCTATGAAGATTTCAGAGTAGCAGCCGTGTTAGTCTGTATCCGCAAAAAGAACAGGAGTACTTGTGGCACCTTAGAGACTAACAGATTTATTTGAGCATAAGCTTTCGTGAGCTCCAGCTCACTTCACTGAATGCATCCGATGCAGTGAGCTGTAGCTCACGAAAGCTTATGCTCAAATACATTTGTTCATCTCTAAGCTATGAAGGGTGTGACCCCCTGCTTTACAAACTTTTTTGGTTTAGGTCTTCTCTGCTACCCTAAAGTAATTGTTTGAATATGCGCACATCCCTCCTGTTGTGTTCCAATGACCAAATGTTCCCCCCTCTCTTCCAGCTTTGACTACGGAGACCGATTCTGGGACATCAAAGGCAAATACTTCAGCTGTCAGTGCGGTTCACCCAAGTGCAAACACTCGAGCACAGCCCTGGCCCAACGGCAAGCTAGCACATCCTCCCAGGACACACAGGAGACCGGACTTCCTGACACCAGCTCTGCCATGGCAGCCGGCCCCTTTTGAGGACTTGCTCCCGGGAGACCGAACTGTTTTAACTCGATAGATTCACATACTGTTTGAAATTTCCATTGAAAGAGAAAACACATTCAAGGAAAGCCAAGGGGTTCATGACATCTAGGGATGTGCCACCGACTGTTACTTGAGGAATAAGTGAAAGCAAATCCGGACTCCATGTTGTAGGTTTCCTCCCTCTCCACCCCTGGAAAGCTGCTGGTTTTACAGTGAGTGCAAAGGGATGGCTGTTGCAGTTTTTCCGTGCAAGATGTCCTAGCATCCATCTCTTCATGTGTTGTCAGAGCCAAGGGAAGCGTTTACCCCTCCTCTTCAGAACGCCGTTATTGATTGAATGGAACCTTCATGCCAAGTCATCTCCAGTTCTCTTACAATAAACTTTGAATACTTGATGGAACTTACTTTTTAAAGGGGCGGGGGACGGTTCTGACATTGGTTTACTTGACGCAGCTTTGTGGGGCACGTCCTTTACACCACGAATTTCTCCCTCACCTGGCAGGACATTGCAGCGTGGTCTTCCCTGGTCCCGTCGCTGGGAGCTAGAGGGCGTTTGCTTCTAACAGACGCCCATCGGTTACCAAATCCGCTGATCTGTTATTTTTTTTCCTAAAGAAAAATGGAAAAGAATCCTTTTTCCTTCCTGTCCCCCCAATCCCTGTCTCTGTTCTAAGCCTGCCAGAGATTCTCTCCCCACCGCTCCTGCTCTATACAAAGCTTTCTCCGTTAAAAACCAGCTCTCACCTCTGCCCCTTGGGCATGTTACTGTCTCAGTGTTGGTTTCACCAGTGGAAGGATTTGCCTCTCCTGCCACGTGAGCAATCTTAGAGAGGGACGGGGATTGTACAAGACACTAACTTCTGAAAGCATCAGTTTGCTTTTTTAAAACAAAACAAAGTGATACATGTACTATAAAGAACCTTTGGCATTGCTCAAGGGAATGCTTAAGGCCGGGCAAGCATCAGATAGGACACACCCCAGCGAGAGGAGATACCATGGCCACCAGCTCATCCCTCCCTTTTCCCAACTCGGGGCACCTCTGATTTAGTTTTTAAGCCACACACTATGAAGTTTAAATGAACTGATTTATTTTTTACCATTATTAAAACATTCGGGACAAAGCATTAAAAAAAAAACAAACCACACACACACACACACACACAACAAAAAGAAACCACAAAACAAAAACGGTGCTGATTCTGGTGTGATTTTTACTCACCACGTGAATATAAACTATCAATTGTATAAAAAGAACAAAGTGATTTTAGTATAAAATGCAGGAAAAAAACACAAAACCTTTTTTAAATTGTTAGTATTGTAGTGTGAATAAATTTGCCATCACCTTTTGTGTGATGGCTGGGCAGGTCATTACCTTAATTTTTTTTTTTTTTTGCATATATCTTTAAATACTGTAATTAGTGCAGTAACAGGGGTTTTTTTCTTTTGTGCATCTCTTCTAAAACATTCATAATGCCGTCATGTTTATTATTATTATTATTATTTTCTGTTAATGTTTTTGACAATTTTAAAGGAGCAGTCTTTTGGCTCTGGTCATTTTCTTGTTCTGTTTTCAATGAAATCAATAAAAAAAAGTGCTTTAAAATGAATTTGGCTCTTTCATTCATCAGTGTTGCCAACTCTCATGATTGCATGACAAGTATTGTGAGATTTTGGTGTTTTTTAATTTAAATCCCAGCTCCAGGAGTCATGTGATAACATAGAAATCTGTTTTTTGGGGAGGGGGGTTTGTTGTGGGGGTTTTTTAGGCAAATTTCTGGCCCTCATGGTTGCACAGAAAAGCTGGAAAATGCATATTCTAAAAGCTCAGAAAGCAAAATGAAAAGCCCCCACATTTAGTAGAATCATAAATCTTGTGCTTTTAAGTCACTCAGAATATTTTTGGGCAGCCGCCCTTATGATTTCTCAGTGTTTGAGGTGGCAATGCTGTTCTGAGGTGATCTTCCCCCAACGGCCTCCCCAGAATAGGTCAGCAGCAAGGCAGCCTTCCAAAAAGAAGCCTCCGTCATGGGCCGATTCCTGTGCCCCCTGAAGAGCCCCATAGACATTCATGGGTCTCTATTCAGGACCAGTAGTCCGCCCGTAGAGATTGTAATGCAGGACTGCGGGCCCTGGCCATGCAAACCCACTATCCCGGGGATGCAATCTATTTGCCTGCCCTGCAAGGAAAACAACTAACGAGACTGTCCACCGCCACCCACCCACAAAAAAATCTCACCCAGCAGAAGGGACAAGTGGAATTTTGCAAGACTGAAAGGGTACGGAGATGCCACTTTCTTACCAGCTTTGGGACAGCTGTGAATCCCCCTTGAGCATTGTCACGTGGGGCGAGAGAATTGCATGAATGTGTTTCCACTGCTGGCAGGAGCTGAGTGATCTGTAGATGCAGGGTTCCCAAGGGACCTTTCTTACAGTGCAGTTAAAAAGGACCTGCAGATGGAAATAAAAAATGGACTTCTGCCCACGTTAGCTTATTTATGTATGAAGAAGGCCTGCAAGGTTTTCTTCCCCTCCCGCACCTTTGGAAGGGGCAGGGGAGGTGTGGTTCTGCCTCTGGGGCTGGGGGTAGTTTAAGTTTAGAATGATTGGGAATGTGATGTCTGGGCTTCCCTGTTTTTGCTCGAGGACTCCGAGACGTGGACCAGTCCTGCACTAACAGGCTTGGTGAGGGTGGGGAAGCCCTAGGCAAGGGAGCTTTGCGCCCCATGGCTTGAGTTCAACTGGGGCTGACAAAAATTAGGGTTTTTAAAACAGTCTGAACAATAATTACCCCTGGCTCAAACACAGTTCTCTTGTCTCCACTCCTACTCCTGCTCGTTCCCCCAGTGGCCCATTGAGGCTGAATTTCTAGTGCAAGAAATCAAAATGGGGGGGGGGGGACACACCCTTCTTGGCCACAAACCTAAATGACAGGTTTCAGAGTAGCAGCCGTGTTAGTCTGTATTCGCAAAAAGAAAAGGAGTACTTGTGGCACCTTAGAGACTAACCAATTTATTTGAGCATAAGCTTTCATGAGGTACACCGATGAAGTGAGCTGTAGCTCACAGAAGCTTATGCTCAAATAAATTGGTTAGTCTCTAAGGTGCCACAAGTCCTCCTGTTCTTTACACCTAAATGAGTTTCTCTTTCGAAGATTCCCTTTCAGAGGTGGCCTCTGAAGCTCCCTGGGTGGCAGCCACAGCAGTGCCTGGTCCAAAGCCCGCTCACATTGTTGCCAGGCTGTCCAGTGACTTCAACAGGCTCTGAATCAGGTCCAGAGAATGGAGCAGCGGTAGCTACGGTCAAACCACAGGCTTGGTTTTGGGCCTGCTTGCTCTGTATTAAACACGGCTTGAGCCAGCTGCAGCTTGGGGGAGAGGGGCGAGCGGTTAAGGGCTGGTTAAGGTGATAATGGGTTCTTCCTGCCAAATCTCCGAGGCTGAGGTCAGGCTACAGAAGTTGCTCCTGAGCTCTGGAGGGAACGGGTGGTGGGGTCCTTCCCCACGTCTGCTTAGGCTTCGACTCCGCCGATGCGTGAGGGCAAGAAACATGTCATAATCTACACCGTGATGAAGCATGATCATGGGGATCTGTCACCCTAAATCTGCCTTTTAAGAAAAAATTATAAACCCACGGAGTCATTTACAGGCTCATAAAAATAGTCGTGAACAGTAGTAAAAGTTGGGCTCGACTCCAGCAGAGGAGATATGGGGAGGCCAGGGTTTCAGTGGCATTCTGCCTTAGCCACGCAGCTTGAACGTCAGTTCACCGTGTCTCGCCCTTCGAGGGAAGCGTCGTTTGAATCCCACCTCTGGCCTCCACCCCCCCTTAGTTCAAGGCTCGCTTTGTCTCATAGCCGCCAATCTTCTGGATGAGGATTGGACTGGCCTCCCTTCAAAGCCCCCTCCTGCCACAATCATATTGTTCACAACATTTAGCACTTATTTAGCCCTGTTCATTTTCGAGGTGCTGTCCTCTTGTCAGGGAGGTATGGAAAGATGGGCCAGCAGAAGTACTCCAGGGGAAGTGACGTTCCCAGGGGTACGCAGTAAATCAGTAGCAGAGCGAGGCTTAGAGGCTCGTAGTCCTATGTACAGACCACTTGGCCACACTGCCACAAAGCCATTTGCTCTTTCTTCTTTGCCTGGAGCTGACCATCTTCCCTCCAACAGGCTCTCAGCTTCTGCTGGCCCAAGAGACCCAAATGCATTTGACCTAGTCTTACCTCAAGGCCTTTCACATTAAAGAAAAGGAGGACTTGTGGCACCTTAGAGACTAACCAATTTATTTGAGCATAAGCTTTCGTGAGCTACAGCTCACTTAATCGGATGCATGACTAACATGGCTGCTACTCTGAAACCTCACATTAAAGAGGCAACCCAAGTGCATGAGAGGAAACTGGTTCTACAGGCCTGCCTGCCCCAGCGGGTACCTAGTGCTCTCTCCCCCCGAGCACTGCGGGGGCAGGAAAAGCATGTGCACGTGAGTAGCCGTAGCTGCTTGTCACACTGATTTATGCTTCCACCACTGGACAAAGGACTGAGGCCTGATCTACACTCTGCAAACTTAGGTCGACACAAGTCACCTTGCATCAACTTGTGCGCATTGTAGTGAGGTGGAGTGGCCTCCCTCCAGACATGCGAGCAAGGGATGGCTACACTCCTCTTGGTGGGCGGAGCCAAACCTGCCCCGCCTCCTGCCGGAAGTACTGGGGCAGGATAGGAAGTATAAAGGGAGGGCCCTGCAGCTCAGTTGAGTGGGAACCGCGCCTCCCCTACCCTCCCCAGAGCCCAAGCTGCCTGGAAGAGCCCTGGTCCAGCCTCAGCCGCGCCTCCCCTACCCTCCCCAGAGCCCAAGCTGCCCGGAAGAGCCCTGGGCCAGCCTCAGCCGCGCCTCCCCTACCTTCCCCAGACCCCCAAGCCTCCTGGGAAAAGCCGCAGCATTCTTCTCGAAGAAGAACCTGGGCTTTGCTGTGCCCCATGCAGGTTCCGGGGTGGCTGAAGAGGTGCTATGTGCTACTCAGCTTCCTGGGTTCATCAGTCATCTCTCTGGAGCCCTTGTCAGTGGGTGATATATTCAGTGTGAATGGGATCTCTTGGCCACCCTCGCTCCTGGAAGGTTCTCATGGTTGGGGGCTTAGCCAGTTTCGTTAGCCCTGGGAGTTCCTCTCTCTACATCGCTTGATTTTGGAGTGTTCAGTTGATTAACTCTGTCAGTGTGCGTTTTCTGGGTCGTTCTCTGTTGGGGGGCGTAGGGGGGCAGTCGCTCTGTTGCATGAATTCTCTTTGGCCACCTCCCGACTCCTTTTCCTTGGGCTTGGCGCTATTTGTTACTCTAGTTGTGTGCAGGAGGGCTGGTAATTAAGTTTTGCATGGAGCTGCAGGTTGTGCTTAGATACACAGCAACTGGGCGCCTATTCTCACCTCCTGAACAGGGACTTCGGGGCACCATGAATTCGCAGGGAAGCCCCTGATGATAAACACGCTGCATATCAAACGGGGCCTGGGGCCAGTGTCTGCTCCTATTAATGGGAACGGGGCTGGGGGAGGGGGAGATATGGAAACAGAGCAGAACCAAGGCACCACTTGGAGCATTAAAGATGAAGGGAAAGAATTGACTTATTAAGAGCTTCCAGACAGAGGGCCTGATCCTGATGCTGCACACACACACAGTGCCAGCTCTCCATTGCTTTGTGCGGAGTTCCCCCTAGTTAAGTCAAGAAACACTCCCACCCCCACACACACTTCACTTTAGTCTCTTCTAGATCCTGGTATGATTTGGGGGTGACTATTTCAGATAGTTGTAAGAAACCGTTAACCTTCTTTATGGCACCAGGTAGTTGAAACAATAGCAGCCTCTACCGGAGTCTGCTTTGCCTTGTGTACCCCCAAGTTCCACCCCACTTTAAAACGACTTGCTTCCAAATCAGACCTAGAAATACAAAAGTGTCACAGCGCCCTACTACTGAAAATTGCCGACTTTCTCATTTTTACCACGTAATTCTAAAATAAATCAATGGGAATATAAATATTGTACTTGCATTTCAGGGTATAGTATACAGAGCAGTATAAGCAAGTCATCGTCTGTATGAAATTTTAGTTTGTAATGACTTTGCTAGGGCTTTTATGTAGCCTGGTGTAAGACTAGGCAAATATCTCGATGAGTTGATGTACCCTCTGGAAGACCTCTGCATACCCCGTGCTTATTTTCAGTCACTTCCTTCCTTCCTAATTTTGCCTTGCACCAAACCACTAAAAACAAACCCTTCAAGCCAGGAGACTGTGTCCCCTAAGGGACGGTGCAGGTTGCTATGACAGGGACATACCCAGAGCTGGGTTTTGGTAACCAGAAAACCCATGGTTGAATGGGGGCCCAATTTGCAAACCTTAATGAGGGAGTGTGGGGTGGAAAGAGAGATGGAGAATGCGTATTTTCTCCCCCCTGCCCCAAGGATAACGCTGCCAAGGTCCTGCAAATTTCTAAGCCTGAGCAAACCTGCAGAGAGGAAGAGATGAGATGGTCAGCAATCCGCACCCGGAGACTGCACTAAAAAGTAGCTCTAGCAAGATGGGAGCTAGAATGCAGAGGGGCAGAAGAGGAAAGATTTCTCATCCTCCCCCATCGCACTCTCAGCTGAGTTTGCTCCCTCATGGGCGACAGGCATGAGATAGAAGCCGGCCCTGAAAAGCAAGGTCTGATTCTCCTCTCACACTGGTGTAAAGCAGGAGTAACTCCACGTAAGCAAACGCTGCAAAACCAGCCTAGGTGAATGGTGATGCAGCCCCACAGGGACAGGGGCTCTTCAAACTCCTCGGGCACAGAATGGCTCCCCCTTGCATCTCCCTGTGCTACTCCAGCCTGGCTCTCTCTCGAGCAGGCATTTCAGCTGGGGGCAGATTGCGCACTGGTTTTGACGGGATTTTGGCATTTAGACGGGAAGTTGGCTTGCGAGCTAAATGGGATTTAAAGCAGAATCTCCCCGGAACCAAAAAGCACTGACCGTCCTGCTAAGGTCCCTGTAGCACATCCCTTCTGTCCCAGCCCCAGTCACCTTTCACACGCGCCACGATCCCCCTGCAAGGCCTCGGCAGTGGGACTAGCAAGCCAGATGGCACCGTGTCCTGCTATGAACGCTGAGGCGGGGGCTGCCCTTAAAACTCTCTTGTGGCACAGCTGCGGCTGTCGCGCTTCAGTGTCGACGTCCCCTCGGGCAACTGGGGGGGGGGGGTTTCTGCTGCGGCTGTCGTCAGTCCACCTCCCGGAGAGGCGGTAGCTAGATCGACATACGAATTCGTCCTTCAGCCGCCTGCTGCCTGCACCGGGCTTCGGTCGATGTAGCTACAGCTCTCTGCGGTGGGATTTTCCACACCCCGGGCAGAGGTAGCTATACCAATGTCGGCTCCTAGTTGAGACCAGGCCGAAGTCCCGTGAGTCTGGTCAGCTGCGTCACCTGCTCAGGTACCGCCTGGAGTTCACCGCCACTACGCGATCGCTATCCGTCCTCGGCCTCAAAGGAGGCCTCTGCACAATACGGTCAAAAGACGAGCCTCAGAGCTGGAACTCATAACTTTGGTCGACACTAAGAAGCGTGGTCTTAATAAAGACCCTGGATTTACAGCTTATTACAACAGTCTGTTACCCACTAACCCCCACTGTTTGTCCTATGATTGCAGGGGTGTTAATGGGCCACTTCACCTTGAATAGTCCCTTGGAATATGTGCTAACTACTTCTGCTGGACAATCTGTTCCATCCTGCATTTAGCTGCCACGCTGGGAGTACCTTTCCCAGACCTAAAGACGAGCGCTGTATAGCTCGAAAGCCTGTCTCTCGCTCACCAACAGAAGCTGATCCAATGAAAGATATGACCTCACCTACCTTGTTAGTCAGGGGCTTCGAGTAATTTCTATGGAAACTTATTATTTTTCGTCCCTATTAAATTCTTTAGAACTTTGGGTAATATCTGCTTTTACACGCACAAGGACAGATCCTCAGCTGGTATAAATCACTCCAGCTACACCCGCTGATGATTTGGCCCATTAACTGTAATCTTACCCTCCAGGATTCATTGCTCTAGTACAAAGCATCTTTCTCCCTGATTTTTATTTTAAAACCACTGCATGCATCCGATGAAGTGGGCTGTAGCTCACGAAGGCTTATGCTCAGATAAATTTGTTAGTCTCTAAGGTGCCACAAGTACTCTTGTTCTTCTCTCATTTCTAGGGTCTCTAGCTCTCCTCTTCCACTCTCTGGAGGCTGCCCAGGCTTCATCTCGACCAGCTAACGTGTTTTAAAACTTGAGCTAGCCCCGCCTACACTGGGGTTTAAAAGGCACTCACTGTCCCACTGGAAAAACAAACCGATTTCTTTCCTTGTCTGGAGAGCCTCAAGCGAGCTAAATAAGGGCCAGACTTCCAGACATGCTCAGCAGCCCATGTAAAAATCTGAACCCAAACCTGGCTGCGTATTTTGGCGGTGAAGTGGGAACTGAGTTCTCCTGGAAGCCTGCCCCTGATTGTGGGCGCTGCTCTTCAGTTCTGAAAATCTGGCCCTTCGTGTCTCTGTCCCCAGAGCCTCAAAGGTATTTAGGCTCCTAACTTCCACTGGTTTCAATGGGAGTTAGGTGTCTAAGTACCTGGAGGATCTGGGCCTCTGTGTCCTGATCTGGATCCAGCTACACCCTGTGTATTGGACTCACCCTACTACTACAAGTGAGAAACCCTGGAGTAAAGAAGCACCTTTCTCCTAGTCTCTTCCTCTCCACTCCCACCCCCGTTTGCTCATTGTCAGGAGGAGGCTCCTCAGCACACTCTAGGTGCAGAGCTCCGAGGGTTAATTGATGCAAACCTGCTTCCCGTGATTATGAGAAAAGGGTTTACTGGCTGGATGTCTGCTGTTGCTGATAAATCTGGAAGTGCATGAGTATCCCTCTTGGTGGTTTCCTTGTTATCATACCGGCATTGGGCTTCCCTGTTGTGAGCATCTCAATATGTGTCGTCTTAATGGATTTTCTAAGAGCCTCTTGTAGACTCCAGGCTCTGTGCCCTCCAGCTCTTTAATTCTCTTGCAGTGGTGTCTGGGAGTTTGCAGTGGGGACTCCCAGGGTGTTAGCGAGCAGGCTATCTTGGGATGCTGCTGCTTTCTTAGGCCCCAGGACTGTGATGGCTGTAACAGTTTCTGCTCAGCTGTTCCCCTTAGAGTGGGAAGACTAGGCTGTGTTGGATGATTAGGATAAGGGCAGTTTGGGCTCCTGGCTGTTTTCGGCTCCTGCTTATTATCTGCAGCATGATAGCTGTGCATGCCCCCAGGCTGATGGACTGTTCTGCTCCAGGGCTTTGGAAATGCTCCCTGACCTCTGTGCAATGTTCACGGTTTGTTAGAGATGCGGGGAGAGTCCGGTAACAGGAAGGTTGGATTGTAAGCTGGGGTCTAACAACATGTCCTCTTTCCTTCCTTTCCCCCAACCAGTTTCATAGCCATGTTCCGTACAGGGTCTGAGCCTAGTCCTGCCTGGTAACATTAATTGGAAACGCTGTCCAATGTCTTCAATAGCACAAAACCAGGGGGCAGATTCTGCCCCCTTTATGCTGTTGTGTTGGGATCATGAAGCAGCTGCCTAAGGAATTCCAGCAGAGGAGAATCAACATGAAGGGAAAGCAGCTGGAGGGTCCTCGGCATTGGCCATCCTAGCCTGCCAAAGGGCACTGGGATTGCTCTGACATTTGGGGCTGCATCAGCACCCAGACAAGCCCAGAATCCAGGAGGCTTAAAGCACCTCCTCTTGAGAGGCCCCTCTGGGCAATGCTGTTTTACGCTGGCCGCAGACTTGACAGAGGCAAGTGCCTTGTGCTACCAGGTTTTCAGACAAACCCAGCAAGGGGACAATACTTCCAACGCTACGAGTGCGTGAGGGGAGGTTCTGTAAAGAATGGGGAGCTGATAGGATTTGAGGGAGGGTGTTGAATGTCCCAGGTGTGGATGGACTCCTTGAAGCACAAGCACAAGGAGATTCTGAGAAAGGGAGGAGGGGCCGAAAGGGCCGGATGCTGATCTTAGTTATGTTGAGCCTCTGGCCTAACGAGAGCAGTTAGGTGAGCTGGTACTGGGGAGTGCCTAGGAAGAGAGGACATGAGTCTGTCAGCTGCTGATGTTATTGAGTCCCCTGAGAAACTACTAATCAAGGCAAAATAGCATAAGCAACAATTTGGCAACATTTGGTCAATGCTACCTTTGCGCTATGCACCGTGTGTAAACAGGGGATGGAAGACCAGAGACCCACTGCCCTACACCAGACCATGTCAAAACCATTCATGCCTGCCAGGCTTGACTCAACCACCCGTCAGCTCTGGTGCCTTGGTAACTCATTGGAGATACACAGGGAGCTTAGAGCCAATGTTTAAAATAGGTACCCACATAGATCCAAATTTTGCAGTTTCTTGCTTTATAAGCAGTGGAGCTAAAACCATATATCTGAACATCCCCCAGCTACGGGGTCGTTCAGAGCCAAATCAGAATGGTACAGCTTGAGCCCCTCTAATAAACCAACTTGAACTCAGCAGATCTCAGTTAATACATCACTTCCCCACTCTCTGCCTCACTTTCCCCATCTGTAAAATAAGGTTCATGCCAGGGGGCACCAAGGACTGACTGGGTAGTGCCTGTAAACCATCTCTTCAGAGGGAAGAGGTTAGCCAAAGGGAAAACCTTATTATTTTTAGTTTTAAACCTCTAATCTAAAAGCCCCCATCTTTCATAGCTATAGAGTCTGTCCCTGCCTGCCATCCAGCCAATCCAGTTCTCTGCTTTACTGCGCCCTGAAGCTTGGCATCCTGAGGTTAACTCTATAACAGAAGTTTTCCTCATGAGCGGTTTGAATTAGGTCCTTAGGTTGGCAAACAAATGGGACACCTTATAAAACGGAAGCAACCTTCAGCCAACAGACAGACTGCACAGCATGCATTTAAAAAAAAAAAGTCAAAGTTTTGTCATTTCTTTCTCGATTCCTGCCTCCGTTCCAGCACCTGTGTGCAGTTCTTATAGATCGTCCTGCTAAGCTTGTATTCCAAAAACTACTCTCCAACATATAGACCCTCCCCCAACTCCCAAACACACACTCACCAATACTCTAGGCCAGAGGTTTGGAACCAGTGTGTTTGTCCAGCCCCTAGCACAATGGGGCCCCAGTCTTGGCTGGTCCTTAGGCACTATGGTAATAAACACGATACATAATAATTAATGGAAGCAATCCCCAGAGGTCATCTTGGGTTTTATCCCAGACCCAGTTTGTGCTGAATGAGTAGGATTTTGGGGAGAGTTTAGCTGGACAGGAGGCTGGGATCGACATGTGTCATATGTACCATCACTCATAGGCGCCGACTGCTAGTTTTCCCTGGGGGTGCTCCACCCCCGCTCTGCCCTGAGGCTCCGGCCCCACTTGGCCCCTTCCCCGAGGCCCTGCCCTCCCCCCGCCTCTTCCTGCCCCTTCTCCACCCGCTCCCTGAGGTCTCCACCCACCGCTCTCTGCCCTCCCCCAAGCTCCTCCCCGAGCTGCCAAACAGCTGTTTGGTGGCTACCACTGATCAGCTGTTTGGAGGCACCCCCAATTAGCTCATCAGGGCTGATGCTGAGCACCCACAATTTTTTTTCCCTGGGTGCTGCAGCCCTGGAGCACCCACAGAGTCGGTGCCTATGCCAGCACTAAACATGGTGATATCCCTTGTTTTCTGTGCAAGAGTTTACAACACACAAGGCTGAAGTTGTACAAGGATACAGCTGTAGGAGAGTGCAACACAAAATCAAGTACTTTGGAGTGTTAAAGGACACGGGCTTATTGCTGGTTCCAGAGGGCTTTTGTGTGTGTGTGTGTCCTTCTACTAATAAACTTTATAAAGTAGCTTGAATAGTGTATATTATGTCCAATATTAGCAGGGACACACAACTGATGAGGATGTGTACTGTGTCTTTAAATCTGTGGCTTAGCGCCTTGAAAAACCCAGCTCCACACTAGCTAGAGCGGGAGGTCTTGTGGTTAAGTCAAAGGGCTGTTGCTAAAGAGATGTGGGTTCAGTTTCTAACTGTCCCCCCAGGCTCCATGTGACCTCATGACATGTAATCTCTGTACCTCCGCCCCATGTGAAAACCCCCTGTGGTAATAACATTTCCATTGTCGGTCTGTCATGTCCGTTTGGATTCTCGGACCTCCTGAGCAGGTACCGGCTCGGCCTACGTGTAGAATGCAGGCACTGCTTCTAGCCACGCACCTCCGTGAAGGGCAGGCTGTCCCCACACGTGTCACTGCAGCGTGTAGCTACGTGCCGCAGGGAAAGACTCCCTGCTGCAGGATCCTTTCAGTGCAGCCAGGAAAGCTTCTGGCCAGGGGGAGGCGGTGGAGAAAGGCTCCCGCAGCGGGGAGGCGCTGGAGCATTTCCTTGCCGCTCTCCCGCTGCCGGAGCCTTTCCCCGTGGTGCAGAAAGGCCCTGGCGGTAGGGAGGCAGCAGGACACGACCCTGCTAAAAATAGCAGTGCGGGTGTCGGAGGCCCTGCTTCAGTGTAAAGAGAGCCTGCGTACGGCAGATAACCGGGGGGCTCAGGGGAGTAGGGCACTCTCCTTGCCTCGCCATCGACACTGCGATTTATACCCCTGCAAGCGGCGGACAAATGCAATGTCTGGACTCTGCATGTCGCCATTTAAGAGCAGACTTACCCTGTGTGTATCCATTGTGCCTAGCATTGGGAAGCCCAGATATTAGCTGAGGCCTTTGGATGCTACTGGAATGCAAGTAGTAATGATCGGTGTCTCCGGACAGGCAAATAAAATTAGCTGTGTCTTTTAAAAAAACTCAGCTTTAACGTACCAGTGCCTCAGTTTCCCCATTTGCAAAACTCTTGCAGAAAATGTGATGGCAAACAGAGAATGGGCCCATTTGGAACCCTGCGAAACAAAACCAATGTTGACATGTCTCAAGAAGTCATCTTCCCATTTTCCAACCTGCTCTAATTAAGAGCTCACAGTAGGAGAAGCTGTTTCCCTGATTGCATATAAAGTGCATTCTGCCCTCTGCATATTTACCGTCCTCAAAACAAGGGTTTTTTTTCAGTCTCTGGATTGTTCTCTAAGGTTCACTGGCCTGATCCTACAAGTGAAGGAAAGGGTTATTAGCTTGCTGGACAGGGTTACTGTATTACACTCGGCACCAAATTCAGCGTGGGAGAGGCCGGAGAGTTCAAAGCGTCACCTGTCGCAGGGCAGGGCAGGGCTCTGCGAATGCTGATCAGAACTGTTACAGCATGAAATGTCGGGGTTGGGGGTTTCACCCACACCCCGCAGTGTGCTGCTCTGCCCCCTCCAGTGGGGGGTGGGTTGCCGATAAAAGTTGGTGGGCTCGCTAGCTGAACTGGCTGTGTTAGCTAAGGCAGGGGTGGCTTTAGTGCTGGGTTCGGGCCCCACTGCTGACAACCACCCAGGGGCACAGCGTCCCAGGAGCTTTCAGGGGGCTGGGAAGTTAAAGAGAAGAACTTTAATGCAAGCTCCCTTTGTGTTCACAAGAAGTTCAGCCCGGAAGATGAGCCACATTCTGGATCTGCTTTAGCTGTTAAAATGGCTTTCTAGTGGCACTTGAAATTATCCATGGATAACCGAGTAGGATCTCGCTAATTTCTTGGCACTGACATAGCTACAATTACACTGCATACCTACGACATGGTTCTACAGTTCTGATGGGACTTTCTCTGCCCTGTGCTCACTGGCTGGTTGCCCCCAACACTTCCCTCCCATTTCCTCACAGTCCTTTTGCCTCCTCTTTACTCCTCACCTGCCCCTCTTACCCTCTTCTTCCCCCGGCCCTGTCCTCCTCACCCCCCTTCCCTTCCCGTTTTGCGGATCCCATCCTAACAAAACCCGCCCAATGGAACTAACTGACACTTGCTGCCATTGCATTGTTCACTCTGCTTGTGTGTCCTACCCCTTCCCTGACCCTGCGTCTGTCCTGTCCATGTAGCTTGTGAGCTCTTCTGGGCAGGGACTGGCTGCTCTTCTGGATTTGTTCAGGGCTGAGCACAATAGGGCCCCATTCGCGGTCGGCCTTAGCTGCTACTGTAATAAACCTGTTTAATAATAAGTTTCACCTTGGTGGCTTGAAACCATTGTGCCATGGTGGCTGGAAAGAGCCTTGAACCCATGACACCTGTCTGGCCCTGGTCTCCCCTGGGGATGTTGGTTTATTGAAACACTATATTGGAAAGGAAAGGAGTACTCACGAAAGCTTGTGCTCAAATAAATTGGTTAGTCTCTAAGGTGCCACAAGTTCTCCTTTTCTTTTTGCGAATACAGACTAACACGGCTGCTACTCTGAAACCTATATTTGAAAGGATGCCCCAATTTTAATTGTAATGTTTTGACTCACCATCTGGAGCGTAGTTCCTATGCAGCCACTTGATGTTTATTTATGAAATCTGGAGCTAAATCCTTAGCTGTAAATGCTTTGTGATGGCTGGGAGCAGAGGAAATGTTTGTGGTCTCACTTTTCTTGTTGTTGTCGAAAAGATATATTAAAAAAAAAATCTATCAAGAGTGTCTGTTTGGGGCTTTGGTCTGAAGCTGCTGGCTCTGATCCTTCTCTGTTAATTACTGGGGGATTTTTTTTTTTTTTGTCTTCAGCACAAAGTAATATGCACCCTTTTCAACTACAAGGCACTCGGAATGGCTTCTAAGCAGCTCTGTGTTAGGAGATACCAGTTAAGCAGCCACTGTCCCTCAATTTCCCCTCCACATCAGCCTAAGAAACAAACATATTTTCCATCATTCATTTTCCTTTTGGCAAGGGTTTTAGCACCTGCTGTATAAGGTTTGGGGTCATCTATACCCTCCATTGAGCTCCAAGGGCAGAACTAAGGGGAATCCTGCCTTTGGGGCTGTGTGATCAGGATTGTTCCTCTGCACGTCACCTGTTTTTAAACTGGTTTTCATTCAGATAAAAAGGGGGTTAACCCCCACCCTTGGGGGCCCCAAGCCGTCATCGATGCCTGTCTGTCCCACAGAACAGCTGCGGCAGGAGGAGGCGGTGTCTGGGCGTTCGTGAAGAACCAGCCCCCCTGGATATTGTGCAGCTTGCTTGGCCCGGTCTCAGTCCTACAGCCTCTCTGTCATTTCAGCTGGGTTTTCATTGAGCCTTGTCTTCCCCTACATGGCTGGGAAAAAGCTAATGAGGCCCATCCAGTGTTTATAAAGGACGAGACCTGATTACATACAACTGACAGGGAAGCATCATTTTCCTTCCATGCTCAGGAAGTCTCTCCTCTCCCTCCCACTCCTTCCCCAGCACCAATAAATATTTATCCTGGCAGGCCTCATTACGACTGCAACTGCTGAGTCTGGGTCCTGCGCCCGGACTTGGGAATAATAACAATAATCCTAATATCACTTGATAACTGGACATCAAAAATTAAACAGCCTTCAACAAGCCAGAAAAATGGCTCCGTGCAAAGAGAGCCCAGGAGTGCCCCCGACAGGCTGAAGGGAAATGTTCTGTGGTCCATCGCTGCTCCCTGCGAGCCTGTGCTGACAGCAGTGGCTAGTGCCGTTGGGGTGAGTAGTTACGGGTGCATTTGCAGTGGGTCCTCTCTTGTTTGGGTGGAGGTGCCCTAAAAGTAAAGCCTCTTTAAGAGAGACAGCGGGACAGAATACCATTTGATTGGGAGGTGCGGGGCGGGAGAGGGGGTGTAACTTGTTTCCTCCAAGGTGTAGTACGTGCCTGGGGAGGAGGGTTAACTTGTTTTGATGTTGGAGAGAAATTGAGTGCTGGTGAAAGGTAGTGGCTGGACAGCTTTGGTGAGTGGAGTCTTTGGGCTTCTCTACACTTAAAACCTCACAGCAGCACAGCTGCAGTGTAGACACTTCCTACGCCGACAGGAGGGTGTAAGCTGTCAGCGTAAGTAATCCACCTCCCCGAGAGCTGTCAGCTAGGCTGACGGAAGAATTCTTCCATTGGCCCAGCACTGTCTATGTGGGGGCTTAACTATGTCACGCGGGGACGGGGGGGTGGATTTTTCACAGCCCTGAGTGACATCGATCCACCTAACTTTTTAGTGTAGATCAGGCTGTAGCCCCAGTCCTTAAAGACGTAAAGACCAGTCGAACTTTAAACGTGTGTGGTCCCCTTTCATTGGGCCTAGTGACGTGCTTAGAGACAAACGAAAGGGCACTAAGCCTCTGACTTGGGAGGCTTGAGATTAGTTGCCCTCTTCTCCACATATTTCCTTTGTGACCCTCAACAAGTTGCTTCTTCGTCCTGTTCCACAGTCCCGCCCCCCCCTCATAAACTGGGGCTAATAGCATGTCCCTACTCCACAGGGCTGTAGTGAGAGGATAACAGAAAGTCTGAGGTGCTCAGATACGGCAGTAACGGGAGCCATACAAGTACCTCAGATGGCTACATGGCATTCAGCAAGGGCCTAATCTTTACAGGACTGGGGCAGCAGCAAACCTCGCCTGCCAAGGGACCTGCCGTGCCTTGACTTGGACAGCCGGGGTGGAGAAGAGATTTCAGACTCCATCATGCATTTAGGGCCGGGCTCTCCTGCTGAAACTGCCCCAGCGGCCAGCTTTGCTGGCGGTGCGGGTGAGACTTTGTGGCGGTTGGGACATCTTTCTTCTGGGTACTGATGTGAGACACCCCCAGTTCATTCCACATAGGCTGCAGAACAGCAGTCAGCTGTGGGGCATTTTTGGTTGCTGCTAAGGCTGTCTTGAGCCTGCTTCCATGTCTGTGACGGCTGTGACCGTGCCTGCAAGGCCGCTCATCCGCCTGGATGGGCGGGAGGCAGGCAGGTCCCCAGAGATGACGGTTTGCCTGCAAAAAAAATCAGTCTTAAAGGAGCCGTCGACTATTGGAAGGTCTCCACTCACCCAGCGCGGAGAGGTGGCAATTGTTAGAGCTAGTCAGGAATTTTTCAACCAAATGGTTTTGTTTTTTTTTTTTTTTTGCCAGAAAATGCCAATTCCAAAATTTTTTTAGTAGAAATGTGTCAGTTTCAACAACATAGTTTCTCAACCCGGGGAGAATTTCTGGTCAAAACAAGCAAGAAACAGAGACCAGAATAGCCAATAGCCTGAGCATTAGAGCACTCACTGGGGATCCAGGAGACCTGGGTTCAAGTGATTTGAGCAGGGATTTGAACACGGGTCTCCTATAACTCAGGTAAGTGCTCTAACCATTGGGCTGTGGAGTCAATCTCGCGCTCAGGCCTAATGTATATTTAATACGAAGTGGAACAGCTCCTACAGGAGAGACAGAGAGAAACCCACCCCAGAATAGCCAACAGCCCAGTGATCAGGGCGCTCATCTGGGCAGGGGGAGATCAGCATTCCAATCCCTGCTCTGCCTGGTTGAAGCAGGGACTTCAGTCTGGGCCTTCAACACCGTAGATGAGTACCCTAACCACCAGGCTACTGGGAAGGGTACTCTGGTTTGGTGAAAAGTTTTGAAAGTCTCAGTTTTGCCCTGATCTGAAACCTCAGTTTCTCCTCAAATGGAATTTTTGTTTTCTGGCCAGCCCTGCCCATTGTGTCAAATTAATACGTTTTGTTTAAAAACATCGGTTTTTAAAATGCAGGGGGCCAGCCCCTCAGCTGCTGTGAGCTGGCTTTGACAACAGTGGAGCCAGGCTAACTTGTATCAGCTGATGTAAATTGGCATAACTCCACTGATCTGCTGCAGCTGAGGATCTGGCCCATCATTAAAAACTGACCCTCCCTTTCTGAGCCAGCACTGAAATCCCATATGGTTATCTCGCAGTCTTGGAAAATATGAAAAGCCGGGGAGCAGAGAGGGCTGCATGACTGTTGTGCAGGTGAGAGTTGTTTTATAAATATATACACACACACACACATGATTTTGACCCATCTCCTTATTCCTGAGGTTCTGCGAGTTCCAGGAGAAATATTACTTTATCTTACGGATAGTACAGCACATTCCATCCTCTGCTGAAAGAGACAAGCTATTGCCTTTTTAATTTCCTTTCCAGTGGCGCTGTATGTGTATGTCTGTATTGTTTGGGTGGGCCCTGGATGCTATCTCTGCCAGCAAGGGGAAGACTCAGATGTCCTGAAACAGTTATGAAAGCTTTACACATATCAGACTGAAATTCACAGGCCCCTGAACCTTATTATGGTTTGAGTCTAAGCAATGTATTTTATTAGATGTGAGTGCGTGTTAACCAGACGGCATCAGGGAGCATCTTTCTTGGTATAGCTCTCTCCCTGCTGGGCCAAATTCTGCCCATTATTTCAACAGAACTGCAGCAGCTTAAGTGAAATTAGAATTTGTGCCCTTGGGCCTTATCATGAGACCATTCTCTAGCACCTTTTGCATCTGCAGAGCTCAGGGCCTTGTACAAAAATAAATGAATGAAACCTCCAATAGGTCCAACACTTCATGGTCCTGCCTTGTTTGGATCCTGGCTTTTGATTCATCCCATTAAATAGACAGGAGCCAGCTGGACCATTTGGCTCCAGTGTTCCATGCCTCATCTTGGAAAGCAGGACGTTCAGCAGCACAGCGCCCCCTACCACCAGGGTTGATGCCCTCGCAGAAGGAACAATATTGCCTACTGGGTAGAGTTCCACTTCCTACAGGTACCATCCCAGCATTTCCTTGGAGCTGCGCCGGGTTGGCTTAAGCCTCCTTTGTGAGATTGGCTGGGGGATAAGGGGCTGGGGGATAACGGGCTGTGAGTCTTAAAATGGAACGGGAGTGACGCTCACACAAGTCAAGGGGGGAATTAGTCCTCTAAGCCGGGCAGTAGCCGCAGCGCTGGCAGTCTCTCCCCTCACTTTCACAAGCAATAACAGAATGAATGAGTACACCGAGGAATCAAATATGGCTTAACACAGGCTGTAAGCGGAGGTGAAATGTTAGTTTTAATTGGGGGAAAGAGGTTGAACAATGTCACCCCAGCTCCTGGCTTTCATTACTCAGGTGCCTTTAATTTGTATTTACCAATACAGAGAGCTGGGAATGTGAAAGAGCAAAATAGCAACTCCATTAAGCAACCGCAGCGGGAGGAGTTGGGCAAGCAAGCCCGCTTGAAAGAGGCTACGCAAACAACAATAAAGCCACTCTGCTGGCAGTCCTATGTTCCCCTTTGTTGAAGATACAATTTAACACCGTTTTACTGCATTTATATTATCTGTGTTTGCAGTAGGAGCTGGAGTGGTGGACTGGAACCCCATTGTGCTAGGTGCTGTACAAACACAGAATAAAAAGGTAGCCCCTGTCCCAATGAGCTTGCAATTTAATCTACTGCATGTGTGTCAAACATGATTTGCTTTGCTTCATGGGGCTCTGCTGCCCTCCCCCCCTCCCCCACCTGTCTGTCCCCTCTAGATCTACCAAGTCTCACATGACCCTTTCAAAACTAACCATTCTGTAAAACCTGCCAGCACTAGCCTCCAGGATGGGAAGCTGAAGCCAGCCTGTAGAGCTGATCTACCACTGCTTTCCCTGGGAGGGTTGAGAAGGAGGCCAGCAGCCCTACATAACAATAATGGCACGTTTATGTCCCCACCCCTCCACCCCCGCTTCATGCAAGGATCTCAAAAAAGCACACATACATTAATGAACGCTTCACATCCTCTCTGGTGAGGTTGGTCCTGTTATCCCCATTTTAGAGGGTGGAACTGAGGCAAAGAACAGTGACTGGTATGACTGCCCGAGATCCCAAGCCACACTCAGGCTGAGATAGGGGAAGGACTGGAGCAGTCCTGGCCAGGAAAACTGCACCTCAGGCAGGGTGGAGGAGGAGTTGGGCAAGCAAGCCCCCTTGAAAGAGGCAAGGACCAGACTAAATGGAGCCCCAGCAACCCGGGCAAGGCGGGAGAGAAGCTATTTCCTGGAGGAGTACCACTCGGCAATGGGAAAAGAAACAGCCCCACCCACTTCTGAGGGCTTGCTGTGAGTTGCCCCCTACCCCTGTGACATTACCCAAGAGGGAGGGAGAACCATAAATAGGGACACTAGAGGCTGCCTGCACTGACCCCTAGATTGTGGGGTTTGAAGTGAAGGACTTTAACTCAATGGCAGCCAGGAGTTATCAGGCGTGGGAGGAAGTGGCCCAGGGGAGGATGAGCAGCAGGTGGACTGGGCCCTGGCCATCCCACACTGTTACACGTTTGGGGCCCAATGGAGGGGGAAGATCTAGGTACCCCTGCCCACTCCAGACTCCCCTACTCTGAGCCATGGGGTGGGATTACCATCAAGGAAGCTGACTGAGTTGGAACCCCATCCAGGACACAGTGGGCTGGAAGGGAGACAGGAATCGGAGGCCCAGATCACTAGGCCTGCTGACCACACAAATGACCCCACGATAAGTTTCCACAGAGGGTGCTCAACACCTCTGAAAATCTGGTCACAGTGCTCCAGGTTTTTCCAAAGAACGGAGCATTAGCTTTCCACATTCTCAGCACCCACAGGCAGGCCCATGTTTTCTAAAGGGCTCCACACCTAATGTACTGCACTTGAAAATCTGACCCCCAAAATGACTTGCTTCAGGTAAAGCAGATCTGTGGCAGAGCTAAGAATAGAATCCTCCCTTTTGTCTGCCAGGCCTGGGCAATAGCCATTAATGCTTCCTCTTTGAAAGCCACGACTAATCCGAAGGGGTTGGGTGCCCCTTGGGAATTCCAGATGAATGGGGCTCATCTGTATCTGGAGTTGGAGAAGGGCATTCACTCTTCCAAGCCTCAGCTTCTCCTGTGTGCTGCAGCACTGCCGTACCCCTGCGTTGAGGATAGGATCTGTTGTCTGGCTGGGGCCGGGAGGTGACAAACTCAACCCTAGGAATGAACGTCCCTAGATGACCCAATAGGAGCCAGGGACTGGACTAACAGCAAGCCTAGCCTTTGTTTAAACACCCATTGCCCTGGTAACTACCAAATACGGTAAGAGATTCTGGTTTAAAAGCAAAAAGAAAAGGAGTACTTGTGGCACCTTAGAGACTAACCAATTTATTTGAGCATAAGCTTTCGTGAGCTACAGCTCACTTCATCGGATGCATAAAGTGGAAAGTACAGTGAGCAGATTTTATATATACACACAGACCATGAAAAAATATACATTGTAAGGAGAGTGATCACTTAAGATGAGCTATTACCAGCAGGAGAGTGGGGTGGGGGGAGAGAAAACCTTTTGAAGTGATAATCAAGGTGGGGCGTTTCCAGGAGTTAACAAGAACGTCTGAGGAATGGAGGGGGGGGGGAGGAATAAACAAGGGGAAATAGTTTCACTTAGTATAATGACTCAACCCCTCCCAGTCTCTATTCAAGCGTACGTTAATTGTATCCAATTTGCAAATTAATTCCAATTCAGCAGTCTCTCGTTGGAGTCTGTTTTCGAAGTTTTTTTGTTGAAGGATACTCACTTTGAGATCAGAAATCGAGTGACCAGAGAGATTGAAGTGTTCTCTGACTGGTTTATGAATGTTATAATTCTTGACATCTGATTTGTGTCCATTTATTCTTTTATGTAGAGACTGTCCAGTTTGCCCAATGTACATGGCAGAGGGGCATCGCCGGCACATGATGGCATATATCACATTGGTAGATGTGCAGGTGAACGAGCCTCTGATAGTGTGGCTGATGTTATTAGGCCCTGTGATGGTGTCCCCTGAATAGATATGTGGGCACAGTTGGCAACGGGCTTTGTTGCAAGGATAGGTTCCTGGGTTAGTGGTTCTGTTGTGTGGTGTGTGGTTGCTGGTGAGTATTTGCTTCAGGTTGGGGGGCTGTCTTTAGGCAAGGACTGGCCTGTCTCCCAAGATTTGTGAGAGTGATGGGTCATCCTTCAGGATAGGTTGTAGATCCTTGATAATGCGTTGGAGAAGTTTTAGTTGGGGGCTGAAGGTGACGGCTAGTGGCGTTCTGTTATTTTCTTTGTTGGGCCTGTCCTGTAGTAGGTGACTTCTGGGTACTCTTCTGGCTCTGTCAATCTGTTTCTTCACTTCCACAGGTGGGTATTGTAGTTGTAAGAATGCTTGATAGAGATCTTGTAGGTGTTTGTCTCTGTCTGAAGGGTTGGAGCAAATGTGGTTGTATCATAGAGCTTGGCTGTAGACGATGGATCGTGTGGTGTGGTCTGGGTGAAAGCTGGAGGCATGTAGGTAGGAATAGCGGTCAGTAGGTTTCTGGTATAGGGTAGTGTTTATGTGACCATCGCTTATTAGCACCATAGTGTCCAGGAAGTGGATCTCTTGTGTGGACTGGTCCAGGCTGAGGTTGATGGTGGGATGGAAATTGTTGAAATCATTGTGGAATTCCTCAAGGGCTTCTTTTCCATGGGTCCAGATGATGAAGATGTCATCAATATAGCGCAAGTAGAGTAAGGGCGTTAGGGGACAAGAGCTGAGGAAGCGTTGTTCTAAGTCAGCCATAAAAATGTTGGCATACTGTGGAGCCATGTGGGTACCCATAGCAGTGCCGCTGATTTGAAGGTATACATTGTCCCCAAATGTGAAATAGTTATGGGTGAGGACAAAGTCACAAAGTTCAGCCACCAGGTTTGCCGTGACATTATCAGGGATACTGTTCCTGATGGCTTCTAGTCCATCTTTGTGTGGATTGTTGGTGTAGAGGGCTTCTACATCCATAGTGGCCAGGATGGTGTTTTCAGGAAGATCACCGATGGATTGTAGTTTCCTCAGGAAGTCAGTGGTGTCTCGAAGGTAGCTGGGAGTGCTGGTAGCGTAGGGCCTGAGGAGGGAGTCTACATAGCCAGACAATCCTGCTGTCAGGGTGCCAATGCCTGAGATAATGGGAAGTCCAGGATTTCCAGGTTTATGGATCTGGGGTAGCAGATAGAATACCCCAGGTCGGGGCTCCAGGGGTGTGTCTGTGCGGATTTGTTCTTGTGCTTTTTCAGGGAGTTTCTTGAGCAAATGCTGTAGTTTCTTTTGGTAACTCTCAGTGGGATCAGAGGGTAATGGCCTGTAGAAAGTGGTGCTGGAGAGCTGCCGAGCAGCCTCTTGTTCATATTCTGACCTATTCATGATGACAACAGCACCTCCTTTGTCAGCCTGTTTGATTCATGGCTGTTACTCTGAAAGATGTCAGAGTTGTTTCTGAGGCTGTGGATGGCACTGTGTTCTGCACGGCTGAGGTTATGGGGCAAGTGATGCTGCTTTTCCACAATTTCAGCCTGTGCACGTCGGTGGAAGCACTCTATGTCGAAGACCAGTCTGCTGTTTCGACCTTCAGGAGGAGTCCACCTAGAATCCTTCTTTTGTAGTGTTGGTAGGAAGGTCTCTGTGGATTAGTATGTTGGTCAGAGGTGTGTTGGAAATATTCCTTGAGTTGGAGACGTCGAAAATAGGATTCAAGGTCACCACAGAACTGTATCATGTTCGTGGGGGTGGAGGGGCAGAAGGAGAGGCCCCGAGATAGGACAGATTCTTCTGCTGGGTTAAGAGTATAATTGGATAGATTAACAATATTGCTGGGTGGGTTAAGGGAACCATTGCTGTGGCCCCTTGTGGCATGTAGTAGTTTAGATAATTTAGTGTCCTTTTTCTTTTGTAGAGACGCAAAGTGTGTGTTGTAAATGGCTTGTCTAGTTTTAGTAGAGTCCAGCCATGGGGAAGTTTGTGTCGAAGGGGCTTTCTATTTTTAAGAGGGATCCATCTGAAAGCTTTCCCTGTGGAAAAAATTCCTCCTTTATGTTTGGTGCCAAAATCAAAAGTATTTGATACCTACGTACCCTGTGTCCAAAGACTGGTTTTAGGAAATGCACAGGATGTCTCTGTGCACAGACAAAGGTGGTTGGGTGTCTTTCTTTTTGGGGGATGAATGGGAGTGTTGGGGCAGGAAGGTGGTCACTGAACGGAGGGGCCTTTGATGTACACAGACCATGCCCAGGGCAGGTGGAAGGTCAGCACGGTCTCCCAGAGTGGAGGAAAGGTCACAGCTTTCTGCTGTAATTGCAGGACTTGGCAGAGTTGTGGTGAATTTGAGTAGGAAGGGCTCTGAGGAGGTGGGACTGACAGGCAGTGAAAGCACAGAGAGATGCTTGGGGGAAGGGGACCACTAAGAGCTGGAAAATCCCTCAGATCTTGGTTGCACTGAACCCGTCTGTTGGTTAAGTTCATTTGCAGATCAGGCTGCAGAAAGCCCTTTCAGATTATACCTCAAATCTCTGCTAGGGGAAGGTCTTTGTTAGTATCGGTAACTACTTGTATCATGGTACTGCCTAGAGGTCCCAAGCAAGATGGGGGCCCTGTTGTATAAACAGTAAAAAGAGAGTCCTTACAATCTAAACAGACAAAGGGTGGGAGGGGAAACCAGTGGGGAAGTGACTTGTCTAGTGGCATGCAGGAAGTCGGTGGCAAAGTCAAACTTAGAGCCTCATCTCCTGAGTGCCAGCCCAGTGTCCTTTTCCCTGGACTACATACCCTCAGCCCTTGAGTGTCCCATTCAGTTGGACTTGTAGAGTACCCAAGCACAGCTCTCCGTGTCTCTTAGCGAGTCTCTGTCTAAATATTCACATGATGCATAATAATATAATTGTCAGTTTCAGGGCAGCTGCATCTGTATTCACCTTCCAGCCACCTTCGTTAAGCACATTAGGCTTCCTGCTCCTAGGCATTATCTCTCTTGGGCAGAGACCCACGTCTCACTTCCTCCTGACCAGCGATTTTAAGGCTACACAGCTCCCTGCCTCACTGTGACTTCCCCAGCAAGCCAGACTGTCCCAAAAGCCAGCACCTTCACTTTCCTTTCTTTCTATAGGCTATGACCTGCAGTTACAAGTTAGCCCACTGCTCTTTCTAAGCAAGCACATTTATTCTTAAGGTGAAAGCATTACAGAGAAAACACATTAAAACAATAAAAGAACCTACACAGATGCTTGAAAGTTTAGCAAAAGTTACCCCAGTTCTAGCCCAGGTAGGTTTTTGTCCTTCAAAACCCACAATTGGGTTTTCCCCATGGTTACAAGTTCATCCATCTTAGATCCAGAACAGAGCCTGAGCAGATCAGCTGATTCTTTAAACAGGTTGGGTCTTTGATCTTAGCCTTCTGTAACAGGCAATCATCAGACAATGACTCCTCAGGGTCGTACCTTTGAAAAGCTGGGTTTTACATAACCAGAGTTGGGGAATTTGTATTAACCCTAGGGATTGCCCATGAAATCTACTTAACAGTTATTGTTCCAAAAGTCCATACTTGTCTGGCACATTTTCAGTATGATCTTTTGAACTACCACATCTCACATCTGCCCCCTGAGAGAGGTAACATACCGTCTTGGCCCAGAATAATATATAAACTGAACACAATAAGGTCTTCTAAGGATTTTGCAGGAAATTGCCATCTCTGTCACAATAATTTTAAGATAACGTAGTTGTCTGTAATGGGGCTTACTTTAAAAAAAAAAAGAAGCAAACCTAGTTTTAAAAAGCAAAACAATGTACAAGGGAATTGTTGACTTTCTTCAGAAAACATAGCACTGCCAAAGTAACGGGGGATGTGAAAATAATATCATACCACTGCTCAGTCAGCACCGAGCTACGATGTGTCATACTAAATTGATAGGCTTGGAAGAATTAGATTTTTATCAATAGATGTTGGTAAACATAGATTTCACTGTGCGTATCATTTTGAATCTGTGTTTACTATCCTTAAATAATTATTGTCTGACTCCCCCATAATTTCCCACAAATGTCAAAATGTAAATGAATAAAAATCAGGGGGAAAAAATCCTTAAACCCATAATTTTGTGCAACAGTGAACATTTAAATAAATTAAAATTAAAACAATGCTTTAAAATAAACACATCTGCTGAAATTATATGAAAAAAATGTATTCTGCCAAACCTATAAATAAAGTATAAACTCCAGTCACTGCAATGCCTGGGCTGTATGGAAAACATTCCACCTGAAAGCAGCAGAAATTACCTCACTTCACTTTATACTGGCTACACTCCATTATATGTAAATATGATTCAGAACAACCAATAAATGGATAAGCCTTCCCCAAAGTTAATGATACAAATATCCTTCTCTTTTGGCTCTGCTGGGAAGAAAGTTTCTCTCTAGGTGTGCAGCTGTCAAAGGAAAATGGCTGGAATAAATTGCCTAGGAATTTGTGAATAGTGAAGGGACTTGTGTTGGGGCAAACTTGAAGCAAAAGAACTCTTAGGGCATGAATGCATTTCGCTTTGCCAAGGACTCGCTGTAGCTTGAATTCTGTTACCACAGAAAGAGGTTTTTTTTCGTTGGACTGAAGGCTTCTTGTCTGAATATTGTGCTGTAATCCTATCAGCTCTTCTAAACTAAGCAGGCGCAGGCTAGATTACTAACTGGCTGGGAGACAGGGTTCTTTTTGTGCCCAGGTGGTGCAGAAAGGGAGTGTGTGGTGGTGATTCAGTAGGTAGATGCTTGTTCCTCCTTTGAATTAGTAGCACACCAGCATTAGTGCCAGGGCCCTGGTTTTTAACAAGGAGACAAAAGCAAGGGCCCAACTGCTTGTGGCTATTAGGGTCCTACATTGCTAAGGCCACATTCTGCCTATGTAAGCTACCTTTGTAGTGTAATTGGATGTAGCATTCTTCTTAAGTTCCTGCTCTGAAACCATTGCATTGTTTTGCCATGAGTTGTTAAGAGATCTGCGGTGCTCCACCCTAGAGATGGATGCATTCAGTGATGGATGAATGATTCGTACAGTATGTGCTTTATAGGAGGAGGCTGTAAATTTTAACTAGTTAATATTTCCATGGTGCTCTTAGATCCTCATATGAAAAAAAACCCAAAAACCTTACAGGAGGGCAAAGCATGAATTCTCCCTATACTAGCTGTGTAATTTCTCTGTGCCTCCGTCCCCCTTCAGTAAAATGGGGATAATACTTCCTTGTCTGTTTAGGCTGCAGACTTTTCAGCTGCTTTCTATTTGTATGTACAGCACATTTGTATGTACGGTATGTATAGCTTGGTTGGGGCCTCTAGACACCACAATCATTTTGTGTGGCATTCGCGATTGAGTCAGGAGCGCAAATCCCACTCTTAATGCACATTTCAAAAGGACTGCAACTCGGCTGAGGGTGAAGGGACACTTAGAAAAAAATTTGGAATATATACCAGATTGTCAAAGGCATTGAGGTGCTTAAAGAGGCTGTCATGGGATGTATACCCCCCCCCCCGCAAGCTCTGAAAGGGTTAATGTGGGCTCAAGGGGCCTGTTAAGGTACTTGGCTGCACCTGGAGGATAGGAAGAAGCCCAGAGAAACAGCAGCAAGGGATAGGACTGCGCAGACCTTGGCTGCTTTTTATGGGGTCTCTGGGCTGGAAGAAAGTATAGAGGGCAGGCCTGGGTTCCCCTACCAGCCGCTGGGAGGTGGCACAGGAGTTGGAGATGCCACTGAATGGCTGGTACAGAGACACTTTGTTACCCTGGAAGGGGAGGACTATAGTGACCTGGTTGGAGAGCTGAGTCACAAAGAAGGAGCACCCTGGGTCGTGGGGAGAAGGGGGGGTGGGTCATAGCTTGAGTACCTGATGGAAGAGGGTGCTAGACCAGGCGAGAACTGATCCCCCAGAGCAGTCACAAGGAGACATCCCCTGCAGTGAGCAATTCTTGTCACAGATGTAGGCATGTGCTTGTAGGGATTTTCAAACACACATATCTGCATCTTTAAGGGCCAAAATGCCTCTGAATAACTGGCCCTGAGAATACACTAGACTGTTTTTTCTTTTACATGGAATTATAAGGATACAAAGTTGCCATGACAAATCTTATTAATCTACAGAAGGAAGATAGTAGTGAATGGTCTGTTTATTTTTCAAGTGACCGCTTGTCTTCACACTTCTCTGCGATCTCTAAAATATGCAATTTATTTCAGTGAGAAAAATTGTTTTGTTAAAGAAATCCACATAGTGTCTGTAGGTTTGATTTCAATTGTCCAGTTATACATTTCTTTGTGATAACTACCAGAGTATATACTACCATGTTGTTATCCCATTTCTTCCCTAAGAGTGACACCTTTCTATCCAGAGAGAAATCCCCTACTATGGTTCATATCTTTGTCTAGTTAGTAGAAGTGGGTCTTGTAACACAGATTGCTGATGATTTGCCAAAGCTGTAAAGAGAAACTCTAAAAAGTAAATGGATTTCTGCTTTAAGTGTAAAATAGTTTAAACATTCCCCATACATGTGTGGAAACTGCAGTTTTCAGAAGACTAAAACCCACTATTCTTGTCTCAATTACTTTTTCAAGTGCATGGCAGATGACCACAGCTGTTATGAATCAGCTGGCTGCATGCTTTGGATTATTGTCTCTGAACTATGAACGAATCCTTGGCAAGATGCTTGTGACTCCAAAAGCATGTTACTGACACTCCATTTGCCATTGTTATGCATGATAGCCTCCCCTTCAGGTAAAATGCACATTGTGCAGAACAAAAACTCATTGCTGATTTGTTAAGAAAGTTCTCAAATCAAACTCTGAAGAGTAGTAAAATGAAAACCAAGGCTTGGATTTTCAAAGGGAACCTGAGTGTCCAAGTTCTTTAGGCAACTTTGCAAATCCTAGCCTAAGTCTTTTGTGAGTTAGTTAAATAAGATTTGCATAGCCAATAAACCAGTTTTTTTTTTTTTTTTTTTGCTGCGTCCACATCTCCAGCGCTCAACGCTCTATTAAGTGCAACAGCTGGAGTATCTAGCTTGCAGCGTGAATACCATGGCTCCTTGTCTAATGGAGTGGATGAAAATGTCCTTTAAAATACAGTAATGGAAGAGTTGGCCAATGAAAGAGAAGGGGGCAGAAGGAGCAGTGTCACCCCAGAGGGGAGAAGCTGCGTGATACCAAGCCCAGAGTTGATCTATCGTTCAGCTCTGGAATGACAGGGAAGGAGATAAAATTCATCTCTGGGGAACCTGGCCTGACTGACTGACTGGCTACTCAGCAGCAAGCTCTGGTGCAGTTGTTAGAACGGGGGAGATGCCAGGGTTGTAATTGAAGTTGTCACTTGTGTCTGAGCAGAGAAAAGATCAGACCTGCCCATAGGAAGGGGTGGGAACAAGTTAATTCTGAGGGGGTGGGATTCTCTTTAGGGTTGCTAACTGTCTAATCGCACAAACCCAAACACCCTTGCCCCGCCCCTGCCCGGCCCCTTCTTTGAGGCCCTGCCCACCTCTCACTCCATCCCCCCTCCATCCGTCACTCGCTCTCACCCACCCTCACTCACTTTCACTGGGCTGGGGCAGGGGTTGAGGTGCGGGCTCTGGGAGGGAGTTTGAGTGCAGGAGGGGGCTCAGGGCTGGGGCAGGGGTTGGGGTGCGAGCTCTGGGTGGTGCTTACCTCAGCAGCTCCTGGAAGTGGCCAGCATGTCTGGCTCCTAGGCTCAGGGGTGGGAAGGCAGCTCTGCGTGCTACCCCTACCTGCAGGCACCACACCCACAGCTCCCATTGGCTGCGGTTCCCGGCCAATGGGAGCTGCAGAGGTGGTGCTGGCGGTGGGGGTACAGTGCACGGAGCCCCTGTAGCCACCCATCTGCCTCATATTCAGAGGGACATGCTGGTCACTTCAAGGACCCGCACGGAGCCAGGGCAGGAAGGGAGCCTGCCTTAGCCCCACTGTGCCGCCAACTGGACTTTTAGCAGCCAATTAAAATGTCCCAGATTGGTTTCAGAAGCCACTGGGAGATCAATGCTGATTCAAGGAAACTCGTGGCCAATCCAGGAAGGCTGGCAACTCCAGTTCTCTTCCTGAGAGGAATCACTTCTTGGGCACCCTCTCCGAGATTACACAAACCGAGGGATTGACAACAATCTTGCTCTGCAAGTCTGATTGGCGCTTTCCTGATGGGGACACCTACTTCTCATTCACTTAGATGCTGATGTCAATACAAAGTATCTTCCTCGCTGGAAGAGGAGGAAGCTGTTGTGTAACACTGACAATGCTTCTTTAGGACCGTGTTTCTTTTCTTGTGTGGGTTTAGAATACTCCGTGGGGAGGGCTCCCAAAAGGGAATTGGATGAGCACAATCAGGTTAAAATTGGAGGAGTGGGGAGCATGTGTAAGAATGCAGGATGCCTGCAGCCACTTCTAGGGGGACATAGAGTTCAGCAAATAATCCGGAAGGACACGTCCTGTCTCTTCCATGTAGTTGTGCCAAAGGCTCGGAGGTGGGCATGTGCCCATGCAAGCTGCATCTCCTCCCTGTCATCTCCTCTAGTTCACTTCTACCCTGACCTGCATACCCCACCTTAGTCCTACTCTGGGCCCTTACTTGCTGTGTGAATGTACCTCAGTTCTGGCTCGCAGCACCATTGCTCTTAAAATCCAGAGTCTGTCCAACTAATCACGCTGCATTGTGAAGTGGTTTGTTATGAGCTGGATGTATGTACTCTGAGGACTAGGTTGAGACCATCAAATTCACTTCCCTTCTAGCTTGATCCAGACTTGAACCCTGACTTCCGAAAGTGACAGCCTGGGGCACCGCATGGTCCAACAGCTCGAGCATGACACTGCTTTCGTTACCATTCCTGCTGCTGCCTTGCTGGGGGTCCTTGGACATCTCTATCATCTCTTCTCCTCTCTGAAATGAGGATACTGCTTAGTAATCCACCTCCCTTAAGGAGGTTGTGAGGACTAACCTGGCTAATGTCTAGGCAGTGCTTTGAAGACATAAAGCACTATGAGAGACTTCCTTAGGGCAAGAAACAATGTGGGGAAGTGGCAAGGTAGGAAAGAAAGAGATGGAAGATCAACTGCTAGGTAACATTCTACCATCCTCCAAATCCAGGGAGATAGTAGAAAGCGAAAGGCTAGGAGACTATGGCTGGATGATGGGATGGGAGGGAGGGAGGTGTCCAACCAACTGCTCCGTGTATTCCTGCTTGGCTGTGAGCTGTTTAACAGGACTCCGCTCCTGGAAGCAGCCGGCCAGAGGACAAATCTCAGACAGTTTGCGTTTGTCCTGGTGCTTGCTTTCTCCTTATCGCACATTGGGGCAGCAAGGCCCAAGTGACGAACCCCACTTCCTCTCCCCGGGAGTGACTGCATATCTGAGTTAGAGGCATAGTTGGGTGATGCTGCATGACCAGCATGGAAGCTCAGCTGGGACGTGCACGCAAGTCAGAGTTTTTTCCCAAAGAAGTTACTTGCAATTTATTCATAGTGTTTTTCAGAAACTTTAGACAGAAGAGCCAGACAAGTGACCTGTGGTTTGTCTAAGTACCAGTTTCCCCGGCCTTGTAGCATGTGAGGCAATAAACAGCTGCTGAGATTGATTGGGTGCCCCAGGGAAGTTCCTTCGTACTGTGCCTTCTCTCCCCTATGGCTTATAGCTGTCGCCGCCTGCATGATCTCACTGTCTGCCATTGAGCCACGAATCTAGCCTAGAGAAATGCATTTCAGCAGTGCCAGGCTTGTGTTACAGTAGGGTGGGATTGAGGTAGCTCGAGTGCTCTGGGAAGAGGAATAGAATGTAAAATGGGATCATTGAAAACTACTCCTTCCATAAGCCTCTTTAGCGGTTGGCGATTGGCAATCAGCTCGACTTGAAATGTCACCTTACTCTGGAACAACAGTCTTGCTTTAAGAGATCTGAATTCTGTCAAAGGAATTCAATTTAGAAAACCTTATGACTTCTTTGCTTGTGAGAGAGGGAGACATGCATAACACAATGGCTAACTAACTTCAGTTAACCGTTCCAGACCTTTCTCGCTAATTCATAAGAAATCCATCTTGCTTAGATGGAAGTTGCAAAGGGCCAGATCCTGAAAGCTATTTAGGCTCCCAACATCTGTTGAAATCAATGGGAGTTAGTTGCCTAAATACCTTTCATGATCTGGGCCAAAGTCAACATGCTTTTGTTCTATAAGTTAATATGGGTCCATTGGCATCAGCAGAAGTAATACTGATTTACCCCAGCCGGGGATCTGGCCTGACAATCTGAGTCTTCTGTATTTGCAAGTTTTATTATCTAAAATAAAATACCAAGGCATAAAAGAGAATTTCACATAGTAAAATAAGATAGCTATATGATAGGTAATGACAGAAACTGACTGCATAAAATTTAATTTGGCAGGTTCAAAGTTCATCTAACTAGTAATTAAATTCAAGAACTGTAATACAGAGCAATCCAAGGGGTATTTAAAACTGGTCATCTTGTTTAGCTTCATTCCTCTATCCTGAAAAGATAATCTATGTCCAAATATGGATCTTTAATACAGGTACTTTCTAAGGTCACTCATGCTTATGCCAATAAGTAGTTCTCAAAATTAACTCTAGCTAGAAATGTAAAATTATGTGAACAATTGTTTGTTTAATTTTGTTTTGAATTGATATTTTAAACAATTTCTCCCAAGGGACACAAACCATAGTTAAGTGTTTTTATTTTCACATCCACTTAGTCAAAGATATAAGACATAAAAATAATATTGTTAAGCTAGAATTAAGGTTGAGAGTACACGTCAAAAGCCAAGCACTGGAATCCTAGGAAAGTCAGGGGAACCCAGATTTTGAAAGCATGAAAATACATAGTTACGACACCCGACCAACGTTAACTGTCCCCCCCGAACAGCGTGGATCCACCCCTATTCCCTCCTCTGTTCCTTTCATAGCTTCTCCTGCTCCAATGCTTACGCATAGACCATCTTCCCTAAACTTGTCCGTAATACCCCCGTTTACTCCTTCAACTCCCTCCTCAAGATCCACTGCCACTGTGAAACGTATCGGAAACTGCCAGTTGGCAAGGGCTAGTTGGAAAGTTGGTGGAAATAGCTGGCACTCTTCCTTCTTTTAAAATAGAAATAAACAGTTAAATTATTCATTGCCATCACATTAAGGTACCTACATATCCACTTGCATACACATGGGGTGCTCTGGGCCACCTTCCATTTGAGTCTCACTTGTTGTATGATGTCTTAAATTGGATTGTCAGCTCTTTGGGGCAGGGACTGTGGTGCTGTGTGTGTTTGCATGCTGCCTAGCACAATGGGACCCTGAGCTGGATTACTGCCATGCACGGGATAAGGGTTTGAAATAACTGATGTAAGCACTAGGCCTTCATCTCTCTTCTTTTCTGAGAATTGTGCAAAGCATGATGCTTTTCTGTTTCCTGTGGCTGGAATCACCTCACCTTTCCAAGGTCTACATTACTTATTCCTGATCACCTTTCAGTTATTCACACTTGTGAGGCTCTCACTCTTACAGGCTTGTCAAGAAAGGCCGAGCACTGAACAGGCAATGCAGGCTGATCTGCCCCCTCACCCCCAGAGGTGGTAGTTTCCGCTCAGGGCTGTACCATATTATACTACTATAGACCCTCTGCTGGGCCTCAATATTTATTTGAGAGCCAATAGTATGCTCAGTTCTGTACAAAATGGAGAGCAAGCCATGACCCCTGCCCCAAGGATCTTACAGTCCGAAATGCACAATACATTCTGGACACGCAGTTGTGCTACTTGCCACCTCTCCCGCTGATCTAGCATTGAAGAAAGCGACTCCTGTATTTAAAAGGCCCCTCTTGCTTTCAAGACCAGTCTTCTGGGGGGATTCTTTGTGATGGTAGGGGGCAGGGCTTAGCAGTCTGGGCCTCACTTCCATTTTGTTCCTAAAAGCTCATGTGTCAAGGTTTCTGCCTGCCAGCTTCAGGGGTCAGGAAGGGATTTCCAACCCCCACACCCCATGTATTTTGTTTGTGGGGGGGGTTGTCTCCTTTCTCTGAAGCATTAGGGATGGTCACATGGAGATGGAGCAGGGCTCGGAGATGGCACCAACCATTGTCTTCCTCAGGCTGGCTTCCATTGGCTGGCTGGCTCTTGCTCACGTGCTCAGGGTCTAACTGATCACCACATGTGGGGTCAGGAAGCAATTTCCCCCCAGCTCAGATTGACAGTGACCTTGAGGTTTTTTCCTCCTTCCTCTGCAACATGTGGGTGCAGGTCACTTGGCGGGATTATCTGAGTGTATCTCGCGTTATCATTTTGCTGCCATTGCAGGGGCCTCAGGCACTGGTGCACCTTGGTCCCTCCTGTTCTCAGCCTGCGACGCATCATAGTCTACTCTCCTGTTGGCTGGGATACGTCGGTTGTTGGGGTTAGCGTGCTGGTGCTGGGAGGTGATGGTAGCCTGGGATGGTCTGATGGTCCCTTCTGGCCTTAAACTCTATGACTGCGCCGGTCAGCCTGGTTCCTCCCTTCTCCTACGTATTTATGAGAGTGCAGTACCAAACGCTCAGGCTACCAATGCCTGCTAGAGGGACAAAGTCCGCTCTTCCCCTTCTCCAACAGCTGGCCCGTATATTCCATGAAATGGCTGGCAATCTGTTCCCTTCAACTACCAGACCAAACCTGAGGGAAACCTCCTGTCTGGTTCAGGAGGTAACCCTGAGCAGCTGCTTTCAGTCTCACCCCACAGGCCAAACTGCTCAGTGAGAGTTTATAGAAGGTAACAGTTCTAGCAGCAGCTCTTCCGGTGACAGGGTCTCTTGTACGCCTTTCATCACTTCTCCTTTAATTCTACTTCCCTCCAACCCACTCGCCCACACTGCAAAGCCCAGAGATTCAGCAGTTCTCCCATCAATCCCATGTAACTACTACCAGAACCCATCACTGATGGGCCATGCAAGAATTACACAAGGTGCTCCCAATCTTGGGGGACTTCAGTGCTCTGATTCCAGCCTTCACAGAAGCATTCCTCCCACAACAGGGATCAATGCTCCACCTCTACTCAACACACCCAGCCTGCAGAGTGAGGGACCCAGAGACAGGTTTCTAGTCATCCTAATCATCGGCTCACTGCAGAGTCCACTCTGCAGCCCCTAGGGTGCCTTTCCTCCAGGCTGCCTAAAGTCTGCATGGAGGAAGACTCCAGCACGTGTTAAACAGCAACAGGGGAATTGCCAAAAGTTCAGTGCTAATGTTGGGCAGGAAATGTCCTGAGAACAACCTTATTCCTGAGATTTCTGGTGCGTCCCACCTCTAGCTGGGCTGGAACAACGGTGAGAAAAGTCTTATTCCTGGGGCACTTTCAGTTTCTCCCAGTGCAAAGGTATGAAGATATAATTGGGTGAATGGGGGCATGTAGCAGGGTGCTGGTGCAAAAGCACCTAATTAGCCCCTGCCCAATCAGCTCCAATCAAGGGAAGCTCCAATCAAGGAGCTGATGGAAAAGGCCTGATGTTGGCCTGAGGATTGGCAACACCTGCTGGCCTGACAAGCCAAGGACTATAAAGGCTGGAAGGAAGGCAGGGGGCAGCCAGGGAGGGAACTGGAGGTCTCCTAGCTGAAGGCTGACTCTGCCTGTAAAGGAGGTGACTAATCCTGTCAAGCTTGTATATAGACAGACACTGGTGGTGGGATAACTTTAAGTAAATAAAGACACAGGTGTTGCATGACCCTGAAGCCTCTCTGAGCCTTATTGGGGGCAGCAAGCAGGCCTCTGGGAAGAGGGGTGGGTCGTGGACCCTGTTACAGGACACAGTTAACCAGCTGTTTCAGAACCTTCTGAAAGCTTTCAGTTCCTGAAATAAACACCGTCTGACTTGGAGGCATTCTTGTCTTTCCTGAACCGGTTCACCATTCTCTAGTTTCAAAGAGGTGTCACTTTAGCCTTGGCGGTACTGATGTTGCAAAATTACACTTATTTGCCTTCTGCCTCTTCCGCCCGGCTCTTCCATGGCCCTCTCATGGCAGGAGAACTCGAGCCTTGCCTACAACAAAGCAGCTAAGAAATCTCTGAGGGCCCCAGCTGTAACTAAGCAGAATGTGAGTTATGTTGGGAGTGACTGTTGGTAACAACAGTGCTACGCTTGTCAAGAAGTGGGGGTGTTTGAGCCAGGCTTACAGGCCTGAGCTGGTTGGCTCTTCAGCATTGATCTGGTTTTGTTAGCAGAGGAAAATGCTAGCCATAGATAAATGAATGGGCAGTTTGTAACAACAGATGTTTGTTTGTTTTGTTTGTATTATGGTAACACCCAGAGGCCAGGGCACCACTATCCAGAACTCTGAGTTGTGCAACTGGAAGCAGAGGATTGGTTTTAAAATGTAAATATCCTTTTGGAGACTTGCATTTTTGCGGTACCTTGTACCCTTTACAAACATCAACTGAAATGCAAAGCATAAGTAGGGTGACCCAGCACTGGACTGCACCTGTCTCATAGGTGTTCAGTGCACACAGCACCACTGCACGACTGCTTGGAGGCACAAGGGGAGAAGACTGCATGTGATGGAAACGGCACGGAGACTGTGGGTACGGTGGGCAGAGTGCAATCAGCTGAGTTTGGATTTCCCCAGGATGCTGGCAGTCTCATGAAACGTGCACAAGTGAACAAAAGCTCAGGTTTTAGAACCCGAAAGCAAGGCTGGGGCACTGAGACTGACTCAGAGGGGAAAAAGCACTGTCTGCTGAATTACCAACAGTCCCAAATATTGGCCGACTCCCAACCCTGGTTAGCTGGCGTGATTGGACAGGCTCACAGCACAAGGTGATCCATCTGCAGCCTAAATATAATTACCCACTGGGTCCAGAGCTCTAGGGAGTGCTGGATATTATACTGATCATTCAGCTTGCTGTCGGTAATGCTCAGGCTTGGTTTCGCCATAAGATGATCACTTTAATTTCAGCATTCCAACAGAAAGTATCAAGCAGATACTTAAAGCCCTGTGCCTTGTCCAAGTAAGATATACCTCCCTAGAATGCTTGTGAGTCATAATTACCATGTTTAACTTGCAAATATCTCTCTACCGAAAGAGTTGGCTCTACATTCTCTCTCCTCCTCCTCTCCCCCTACCCCGAAATAATTTGAATAGCAAGCAACATAATTTGACAAGAACATAAAGACGTTTGGGGGAAAAAGGGCAGCAAATTGCTGTGCATATGGAATGCAACTGACCCAGGGAGATAACTGGCTTCTGCTTTCTCTAGCCCAAAGGTCCCAGAATGTTAACTGACAAAGAGGAAATGTTTGATCTGATGATCAGATAGGCGCTTAGATGTTAAAGAAAATATCAAATGGCTGGGTATCAAAGGCAGACTACCGGGACTGGATAGCTTTGTTTCTGCCTGACATGAAGAGATGTTGCTGCCTTGAAGTTACCCAGTTTTACCTTATTCATGGCAGGTCTAAATGCACCAAGTCCTGTTTAAAGGGGAAGAGATGGGGTAACCTGAACTGTTTATCAAAGAGGAAACCATGGTGGTTTTTGTTCAGATCCTACAAGGTTTAAACTGGGTCCTTCTTTCTTTTCTTTTTTGTGTCGGCTATTCCCAGTGCCCTGAAAGGTGAAAATCCTTTGCCCTATTTGACATGCTAAGGTGCAAACATTTTAGAAACATTCAAGTTTCCAAGAGCATCTAAGTAACTTAGAAGCCTAAGCCCTGTGGATATTTAAGGAGACTTAGTCTCAGAAGGGTCAGATTTTCAGAGATATTAGTTGACTAGAGTGATTATTTTTTTTTTTTTCCAAAAATGCCTAAGCAGCCTTGGAATGTAACTCCCTTTGACTTCAATGGGAGTTTCGTGCCTAATGTACTTAGGTACATTTGCAAATCCCACTAGGCAGCTAAATACCTTTTGAATCTAGTCACTTTTGAAAATGGGACTTAGATGCTGTTGACATTTTTAACCTGGGTTTGATTTTCAGAGCTGTTGAGCACCCACATATCCTACTGCAGTCATTGGGAATAGTGCCAAGCAACTCTGAATCAGGCCAGTGCACTCTTGCAAAACACCCGTGTGAGGTAGGAAAGCAGTATTCCCAAGTGCAGATGGATAAACTGAGACACAAAGACTCATAGAAGTGTGTGGTTGGAAGGAACCTTGAGAGATCATCAAATCCAGTCCCCCCTCCCCCTCTCATGCTTAGGCAGGACCAAGTAAACCTAGACCAACCCTGGCAGGTGTTTGTCCAACCTGTTCTTAAAAAGCTCCAGTGATGGGGATTCCACAACCTCCCTTGGAAGCCTATTCCAGAGCTTGATTATCCTTATAGTTAGGAAGTTTTTCCTAACTATAAAGATAGTTAAGCTTTGAAAGAAGCTAAGTTCCTTGCCCAGATCCACACAATGAGTTAGGGATGAAGCTGAGATATGAACCTAGGAATCTTAACTTCCAGTCCCCTGCTTTCCCTGCCGAACCAGACTATATCCCCAAGCCAGGATAAGAATGCAGGCTTCCTGACCCTGCATCACCTTTTATCACCACAGAACCTCACCACCACTCATGAAGGACTAGGCTAGAATCTCATGACGCTTGACCATTGAGTTGCAGAAGGGCTGCAGCTGTCAGCTGCATTTTCATCCATTAACTACTCACCCAAAGTTGAACCACGCGGGCAATGTTGTCCGACTGGTATCGTGCAGCGATACTTTGTCAGCCTCCCTGCTGCTGACTGTTAGATAATATCGCTCACTTCTGGGACAGCAACTCTGGCTCGAACACAAACTGAACTGTAAGCAGCTGGTTTAGAAATGTGAATTCTCCAGACGTCGGACTTCCCCTTGGGATAAATGTTTGGTTCTGACCGTATGCATGGGTTCCTGATGAAATTGTTTTTGACCTAACAGGAAGGCCTCAATATTTCCTCTAATGTAAGGAGAGCAAATTAAGCAACCTATGTAATACAAGTATACAGTGCTGTTAAGGAGTTCTGTGCTAATGCTTTAGGGCATGCTCAGAAGTGCCCTGGAGATGTTACATCCTTTTTTTTATGATGTTGCACTCTAATGGTTGGGGTTTCGTCATGGGTCAGAGAAGAGTGTCATCTGAGTTGCACATGTGATAAACTATTTATGGTGCTTATATGATCCTAATTTGTGAGCGGCTTTGGTTTTTCAAATGCATTTCTAGTCATAAAACTCCTGTGTAGAGGGCAGTGCTATCATGCCCATTTTACAAATGGAGAACTGAGGCTCACAGAGGTTGAGAGACGTGCCCAGGGTCATATAGGAAGTGGCAGAGCAAGGCAGAACCCAGGTGTGCCAAGTCCTAGGCCTGGCCTACACTCAAAAGTTAGGTTGACACCACTATGGCTCTTTCCGTAAACCCTTGGCGTAAATACAGCTAGGCTCATGGAAGAATTCTTCCGTCCATCTAGCTGCCGCCGCTTGGAGACGTGGATTCTCCACAGCAACAGAAAACTCCCTTGCATCACTGTAGGAAGCGTCTACGCTACAGCCCTACAGCACCATAGCTGTACTGCTGCGGCACCCATACTGCGGACGTGACCGGAGCTTGGTACCCTTATCACGGACCAGGCTTCCTCTGCGATGCTAGGCATGTCTGTTTCTCTTGGTGCAGCTCTGACACAGCTAATCAAAAAGAGGTAGAAAATTTTCATTAAAAGTTTCAATTTTTTTTTTTTTTTTTTGAAAATCTTGGATTTGTTCTAACAAATTTCATTCCTAATGAAACTCAAGACCATCAGTTTCTCTCTCACTGGCTGACTGGCACTGGGGTAGCCTAGGGCAAGGCAAACTTTCCATGCTATTCCTTCCAAGTAACTTAGAAGAATGTCTTCTCTTAGTGTAGGATGGAGCAGGGATGACTTTTTTCTTTTCTTTCCCCTTGTGCTGGCTCAGCCCTTGGCTTTTCCTGAATGGATACTATCTACTTTCCTCTGCTGGGGTGAGATAGCATTTGCCTTTATAACTGGCAGTGTTCTTAGGCTTGGTTTACACTACCATCTTATGTCAGTATAACTATGTTGCTCGGGGGCGTGTGTATGTGGAAAATCCACACCCCTGAGTGACGCAGTTAAACCTACCTAACTCCCGTGTAGACAGTGCTACATCAAGGGGAGAGCGTCTCCCCTTTATGTAGCTACCATCTCTCGCAGAGCTGGATCAATGACATCAGTGGGAGAAGCTCTCCCGTCAGTGTAGTGAAGATGCTACTAAGTGCTACAGCAGCACTGGGGCAGCTGCAGCGTTGAAAGTGTAGACAAGCCTTCGTATTTCCCTCCGTGTGATCTGTGGAGATGACTGTAAAAGCTTCTTTCAACACAGAAATGATCTAAGCATTTTGCCACTCACAACTTTAGCTTTAATAAACGAAGGCAGAATTGCTTTCAGTGGGTGAGGAGTTGATGATGTGCTATGGGAATATCTGTCTGCAATAGAGAACAACTTCCAGAATTATCCTAAGCTGTCTCCACATGCATTTTACTCCAGTTCTTGATATAAACTTAGCCGAAGGCTCCAAGAAGTGACACTCCAAATCTGAAGGTGATTTACCAAGGTACATCCCTTAATCTAATCGCCTTTTATGATGAGATTACTGGTTCTGTGGATGAAGGGAAAGCAGTGGATGTATTGTTTCTTGACTTTAGCAAAGCTTTTGACACGGTCTCCCACAGTATTCTTGTCAGCAAGTTAAGGAAGTATGGGCTGGATGAATGCACTATAAGGTGGGTAGAAAGCTGGCTAGATTGTCGGGCTCAACGGGTAGTGATCAATGGCTCCATGTCTAGTTGGCAGCCGGTGTCAAGTGGAGTGCCCCAGGGGTCGGTCCTAGGGCCGGTTTTGTTCAATATCTTCATAAATGATCTGGAGGATTGTGTAGATTGCACTCTCAGCAAATTTGCGGATGATACTAAACTGGGAGGAGTGGTAGATACGCTGGAGGGGAGGGATAGGATACAGAAGGACCTAGACAAATTGGAGGATTGGGCCAAAAGAAATCTGATGAGGTTCAATAAGGATAAGTGCAGGGTCCTGCACTTAGGACGGAAGAATCCAATGCACCGCTACAGACTAGGGGCCGAATGGCTAGGCAGCAGTTCTGCGGAAAAGGACCTAGGGGTGACAGTGGATGAGAAGCTGGATATGAGTCAGCAGTGTGCCCTTGTTGCCAAGAAGGCCAATGGCATTTTGGGATGTATAAGTAGGGGCATTGCGAGCAGATCGAGGGACGTGATCGTTCCCCTCTATTCGACATTGGTGACGCCTCATCTGGAGTACTGTGTCCAGTTTTGGGCCCCACACTACAAGAAGGATGTGGATAAATTGGAGAGAGTCCAGCGAAGGGCAACAAAAATGATTAGGGGTCTAGAACACATGACTTATGAGGAGAGGCTGAGGGAGCTGGGATTGAAGAGAAGAATGAGGGGGGATTTGATAGCTGCTTTCAACTACCTGAAAGGGGGTTCCAAAGAGGATGGCTCTAGACTGTTCTCAGTGGTAGCAGATGACAGAACGAGGAGTAATGGTCTCAAGTTGCAGTGGGGGAGGTTTAGGTTGGATATTAGGAAAAACTTTTTCACTATGAGGGTGGTGAAACACTGGAATGCGTTACCTAGGGAGGTGGTAGAATCTCCTTCCTTAGAGGTTTTTAAGGTCAGGCTTGACAAAGCCCTGGCTGGGATGATTTAACTGGGAATTGGTTCTGCTTCGAGCAGGGGGTTGGACTAGATGACCTTCTGGGGTCCCTTCCAACCCTGATATTCTATGATTCTATGATCCCAATGGCATTTTCCCACATAAATCCCTCATGTATCAATGGAAAGTTATAGACCCATAAATCTGATTAACCTTTAAAGCCAGCCCTACGCTTTTGTGCTGTAGGCCCTGCAGGATGAAGAGCACCGCGAGAGATGAAGACTAAGGTCAGGACTCTTACCGGTCTATAAACCGGTCAGAAGTCATCCTCTTCCTGCACATACTGACAGCTTTTCTGAGAGGGACGACATCCGCATGTTTTGTCAGTTCAGCTGGAGTTCTGAGGATGTGAGAGGTGAAAAGGAGCTTCAGTACTGTCTGTGCTGAAATAGAGGGCACTAGAGTACAATAAAAATACCAAGGCTGCTGTGAGCTGTTGTCAGATGCTCCAACTTTGCAGAACTCCTCCTCCTCGGTTTCTCTAAGAAACCAGAATGGAGGGATTCAGGAATTGTGGGTGGGGGGGAGGAATGTCTTGGAGGCAGCAGGCCAAGGGGGGTTGTAATGCGATCCAGAGCCTTTTGCCTTCCACTCATCAGTGATGGAGAGTTCAGGCGATGGTCAGCCTGTAGCCTGTGCGGAATTAATTGGCCATTCCAGACTCATGGCTGAGTGGGACAGGGGCCTCCTCACAAAGTCCCACCCCTCACAAGTGGCACCTTCTTGGCATCTGAGAAGAAGAGGACTGAATGGGCAGGGAGACTTGAGCTCCACCCAGGGCAATGTGAGGGCAGCTTGCAAGGCTGCTGTCTGCGCTGTGTCTGTGTCGTGGATAAATAGAGCACTTCCGTCTCCAGGGCTGCCAGTCTAGCATTAGAATTCACATAAGAAACCCAAGTGATCTGCAAAGCTGCAGTGGTTGCTCTGTTTTCCTGCTGGGCTTGTGACAAACTGGGAGGTGTTTCTCTGATGTGCCCTGAGAACCCCCCATAGCAAGCACAAGCTCTGCCCCGTGATGCTGCCAAGGAGCAGCTCTGCCCGTACAGAAGGGGAGAGCCTGGAGGCAGCCTTCAGTGGCACCATCCTTGTGGGCGCTCTGCTTTTCATTCACAAGCTAGTCAGACATACTGGGTATTTGCATTGCCTTTATCAGGGGCCAAATAATTGCAGCCACCTCACATATTTCGAAGGAGCCTCTCACCCTGGTATCTGTATACCAGTGGCGTGGCTAGGAGCGGAAATTTGGGTGGGCCCTGACTTTCGGGTGGACGGGCAAGGACAAACTGTGCTATCCACTGGCCATGCGGGCTGGCAGAGTAGCCTGGCCGGGGCAGGGAGCACTGATCCCCTTGGCTGTGCCCTGACTCTGCAGCGGGGGAAGAGAGAGAGCCCTTGCCTCATTGTGGGGTACGGGCTGCTGCCCTTCAGCTGGGGGCTCATGTCTCCTGTGGGCCATACGGCCCCTGTGTAGGGTCTGCTCTGGCTGTGCTACACGGGAATGAACAGAGGCTTGCTTCTGCCTGTAATTTGGCCCCGATTCTGTACTGAGTTGTCCAGCAAAGCGCATCCTCTGCTGGGAGTGCTGCAGAGAGACCGGCCTTGCCACTGCCTCTGGCTGTGCAGAGGATGAGCGGTGCAGAGAACACTGCTGGCCAGCGGGCAGACCCTGAGCACCTGCTAGGTCAGTTCTCCCTGACACCATGCTCTCTTCCCAGCCCTGGGGCCCCCAGGCACCGGGCTTCACCTGCCAAGCTGGGCACGCGCATGGGGGCAGCTCAGAAAATGGCCAGGCAGAGCTGCTGGAGCGTAGCTTTCTGAAGGGCAGGCACAGAGCTCCAGCCTGGATTCCAGGTGCCTGAGTGACACTGTGGCACGACTACACCCCGGCTCAGATTCGGGCGGGCGGGTGGGTGGGCCTGGCTGCTAAGTGGATCCCAGGCCCCCCTGTGGCTACGCCCCTGCTCTGTACCCACCAATGGTCAAGAAATGCTGAGATGCAGGCTGCTGAGCTTCAATCAAACCATCCTCTTGGGGAAGCAGGGTCCCCTCCCCGCTCAAGGGCAAGGGGCAATGCCCTTTCTATCCCACAGATGACCCATACTCACTGGTGAGGACCCCCATCCCTTGGCATGTCTGCAGAGGGAGGGAGACCCACTTGCTTGGCATTAGTCTTCCATCTGGACTCCAGGCCCCTATGGGCAGCGCGTGCTGCTGACTGTTCCCTCCCTCTAGCTAGGGGAAGGAAACCTTTGGGGGAAGGAAGGTGTTTTGAGAGGGTGGAGTGGGCATCCTCTTAAAGAACTGACAGCCAGCAAGTTCCCCAATCTTTGGGAGGGTGATCCACTGGAGAGTGGCTCCTTGTAAAGGAACTCAGCCAGGGCTTGTCCCTCGGCAGGGCGGTGGGACACCACGCTGCCTCACTACACTTTCTGCTGGGTTGGGGGAATACCCAATCTGTGGCCTAGACCTTCAGGCTGGGCCCTGCAAGCAGTTCAATATAAGCCCAGGCCCTGGGTCAGGGCGGGGCAGCAAACAAAGAGTCAGCAGCTCAGGCCCTCAGGCAGGGGCTGAGCCAAATAGTTCCACCGCAAACCCCAGGCTCCTAGCGTTAGCAACCAGGGGGAGGGGGAGATGGCCACCGGCAAGGTGGGTGGCAGGGGGGACGCAGGCCCACCCACTCCACTGCGTCCCTGCCCGGGGCCCTGGTAGCATCTGAAGACCCGCTGCCGGGTCAGTGGGGATCCTGGCCGCAACACACTGACATGGGATCTGGCAGTGCTGCAGCCAGACTAGGGTCGGCTGCCCCCGGGCTACTTCCAGACTCCCCCTCGTAGGGTACATGGGTCAGGGTGGTGTCCTTGGGGGGGGTTTCCAGCATCATGGGCTCCTCCGGGTCGCCGGCGAGGGGTAGGCTCGGCAGCTTCTCCGGGTCGCCGGCGAGGGGTAGGCTCGGCAGCTCCTCCGGGTCGGCCGTGGCTTGCCAGGGTCTCCCAGGCTGGAGCTAGGCCATGGGCGTCTGGCCTCTCCAGTTGCTGCTACCCATCTGAGCTCTGGGGTTGGGCTTTTCTACTTTCTGTCCCGCACCTTGACCTCTGGGGGGCGGGCACAGGATCCACTGGCTCTGTCCACTTTGGTGTCTGGGAGGTTCTTCCCCCAGCGGGGTGGTGGGGCACCACACCACCTCGCTACACTCCCCTTTATGCTTCCTGTCCCTTCACTCACCAACACCACCCACGTCCAGTGATCCTCCACTGCACAGCATTCTGTAGGGTGGCTGCTGAGGGGCAGGGGCTGGGTTGGGGATGAAGCCATATTAGCCTAACACCTCCCCTCCTGCCAAAGCTAGGGCCAAAGAACTGAGATCTTTGCTCCTTTTCATCCCTATGAAGGAGGGAAAAAACAGAGAGGTCGATCCTAGCCCTGCATGTGTAAGTACAAGGCCTACTGTTAGAGGATAACGGGCCAGTGTCCTGACTTATTACTGTCTTGTGGCCTGGTGTTCTTCCACCAATGAAGAAACTGGGGAAAAAATAATCCCCCATTTTAATGCTGGTGCAAGAGGGGTATTTTATGTTCTGAACTGATTCACCTTTTCTTTCCCTTTGGAAACTGCTTTTATTTAAGCAACCGTGAACACGAGAGAGAAATCACTGTGTTCTGTACATGACCAGAGCTTAATTAAACACCGAGCCCTAATTACTTGGGCCAAAGATAAGTGACTAAAGGCATCTGGGAAAACAGCTGAATACTTAATTTACACTGGGGTGTGGGGTGTAACTTCCACCATTAGCTGTCTAAACAATGGGCACTCAACCTAAGCTTATTGATTACTTACTAGCTGTAGTCTAATGGCTCACCTCTCTTCATGTGCAGTCATAAAGCTGGACTCTGCCTCCGTCTGTATTGATAATAGTTACAAAGTAGAATTTTACAAAGGTGGAGCTGCTCTTCAGTACCTCACCCCGTCTTAAGCCTGGGGGACTCCTTGACTGTCAATATTATGCAGCTCTCAGTCCAGTTCTCAAAGCACTAGTAATCTGCATTTCAGGAGGGGATATTCCAAGGCACAAAAAGTGCTCCCTTTGCACTTAAAGTTATTAATGGAGCTAGCTACCTCCCCTTTGTGCCTTTCAGAATCTCCCCTAATAACTACTATAGATGGTGAGCAGCGAAAGTTAGTCTGAGCACTTCACTGCCATGCCCCCTTTTACACATCTATGGGCGTTAATTTCTCCGTATGTTAGAAGAACGAAGGATGGGCATAATTTCTTTCCTGTAATTTTAGGGAGGTTGTAACATGGCTTTTCTTAATCTGATTCTAATCTGAATAGCTTCACAGCCCCCCGTTAATTGTATCACACAGAACGATACACTGCATTCTCTGTTTCCTCTTTTTTAAAAATTATGGCAGTAGCACCTGGAGGCCCCAATTAGGATCAGGGTCCCGTTGTGCTGGGCGCTAACCATATGAACATGGGGAGAGACAGTCAAAATAGAAAAGACAGACAAAGGGTGGGCAAAGGAAGTCTCATCATCCCCGTGTTACAGACGGGGAACTGAGACATAGACATTAATTGCTCAAACCAGCTCCTATTAACTTCCCTTGATTTTGTTGGGTTTTGGGTCAGGCCCTAAGATCTTTAAAGCTATTTTAGGCATTGCTGTGTGATTGGCATTGCAACACTTAACTGATTTAGGAGCCTGATTCTCATTTTCAAAAGGGATTTAGGTACTTAGAAGCACCTTAACTACAAGACCATAAAACAAGTGCTGGACAGACAAACTTCTGTAAGTCCACAGGTTTTTGATTGCTCTGTTTTTAGTGAAGTCGTTGCTATGCCAGCTTTGGTTCTCCATAGCTTTGACATTTACGTTTCTCCCCAATCAAAAAAACCTAATCACAGTGTCCACTTTTTTAGTACAATTTCTCTCCACCTCTTTCATATTTCTCCCCACTCTAAGGACTGCAGCAAAGGAAGTGGCGGCCCCAAGGATGTGAGGAAGTGATCCTTGTGTATGAAATTGATCCTTCTTATTTTCCATCATCTCCCCAGAATCCACTACAAATTGTGCTTCTTCCTAGGTTAGAGGGCCCAATGCACTAGAACAATTTCCAACTAATGAAGAAAAGCAAGTCATCAGTAGAAGGGTTAGAACGTGCCCTGGGAATATTTCCTTGTAAAAGAAGGGTGCAGAAGAACATAGCAAGTCAGGCAGGATTGGCTCCCTCAGAGAATGCTCATACTGCTAAAGGACCAGGAAACCTAACCAGAATCTTGCATATCTCCCCTCAAAGGTTGGAGGGAGAGAGACCATATTAAAATGATATGCATCTGTCCTGAGGTGATCATCAAGAATGATTGACTGATGAGATAAATATTGATTGAGACAAAGCAGGGACACTGCTTATCTTGGAGGATAATGAAACTCAAGTTCCCAGCACATGAACTCCACTAAATATTATAGACATGGCGAATGGCCTCATCAGGCACATCCAGGAATCTCTCTAGGATGATGTTTTTGGACAAAGTAAGGTTTTGGAGCGGGGAGGGGCAGAGCTTTGGTTGGGGTTGTGTGCATGCATTTTAAAATGGTGATTGAAATTAGAGTTCCAGGAAAACTGGCTCAAAAATGGAGGCTAATCAGCAAGCTTAGCTGTCCATATGCTATCTGACTGGCTCATTAAGGTCTCCATTCTGAAACTCTTCCTCAATTTGAGTGGTACCTAGCTGTTGATGTCCGGGGCGCTACCTGAGAAGGAAGGTACTACTGCACATAAGGGTGGCAGAAGGGGATGCTAGGGAAATTTTTCACCTTAAAGCAGCTGCAGCAGCTGGGGTGCAGTCACTGCTGATTGGCTAACACATTTCCATTGGGGCTGTTTTCAGTCACTCTCGAGCCAGGACTCTTTCCTTGTATGCAAAACTCATCTTTATATAGGGCAAATGGCTGTTTGTTCCACCCTACTCCTGTTCCAGACATGTGCCATTATGCAGGTGAGTGTCCAATTACTGAGTGGCTGTCAGAGGTGCTGAGCACCTGCAACGCCTTATTGAAGTCAATGGGAGCTGCAGGTCTCAAAAAATCAGGCCACCAGCTTTTTTGGTCTTAGAATGTGCATTTAAAATGCACAGACCAATTTCCCAGATGAGGAAGAAGAGAACTCTGCAAACTCTGCTTGTGTACTCTCCCCCTTAGGTTCTCTGAAAGCTGACAGAGGACTTCAGGGTTCTGTGCTGTGGGTTATGGCCTCCCTTTAGGTGCCTCATTCCAAGCATTCGCAAAATTGGAAATGTTGCGTTGTATGTTCCTGTGTCAGGGACCTTCTTCAGGGCTGTGGGCAATCTTTTCTTTGTTCCCTTAATGCATTAGCACATTATCTTCCTCATCACTGAGAAGAGTGAAACATTCCAGGATAAGTCATGGTCTGTCTCTGTTCAATAATAAGGGTGGTAGTAAGTTAGGCAAAGTGTTTCTCTCTTCCTCTGTGTACCTTTACATGCAAGTGATAAGAGCCACACAGGCAAATTTCTAGTGGGGACAAACTGAGGCATTGCCAGTTTCATTTGGCAAGGAAGAGGGGAACTGGGTATTTGTGAAAGTGCATAGCTCAGGGCCACTGGTGCTAGGGTAAGACAGAGAGGAGGCACTGTGCAAGCTTCTCTTCCTACCTGCCCAGCCCTGACCTGGAACAACCTGGGTAGTCCAGTCTTGGGCCCCCTCTACCAGCATTGGTAATGCACATCACTCCTGAACTACAACAAGAAAAGGAGGACTTGTGGCACCTTAGAGACTAACAAGTTTATTGGAGCATAAGCTTTCATGAGCTACAGCTCACTTCATCGGAGGCATTCAGTGGAAAATACAGTGGGGAGATTTTATATACACAGAGAACATGAAACAATGGCTGTTACCATACACACTGTAACAAGAGTGATCACTTAAGGTGAGCTGTTACCAGCAGGAGAGCGGGGTGTGTGTGGAGGGGAACTATTAGCTCATCTTAAGTGATCACTCCCCTTACGGTGTGTATGGTAACACCCATTGTTTCACGTTCTCTGTGTATATAAAATCTCCCCACTGTATTTTCCACTGAATGCATCCGATGAAGTGAGCTGTAGCTCACGAAAGCTTATGCTCAAATAAATTTCTTAGTCTCTAAGGTGCCACAAGTCCTCCTTTTCTTTTTGCGAATACAGACTAACAGGGCTGCTACTCTGAAACCTGAACTGCAACAGTTACTGCTCACCCAGTCTTGGCATGTAGCATGACTCTGCCATCTCAGCTGGGGTCATATTTTCAAAAGTATTTATGTGCCTAAAGATGCAGACAGGAGCCTGGTGGGATTTTCAAAATGCCCAAACGGGGTGGCGCCTAAGTCCCAATCAAATCAATGGGAGTTAGGTGCCTAACCTTTTGAAAATACCCCTCAGTGCCCATTTTTATGTTTATGCACCAGGCCCAGATTTTTAAAGATATTTAGGCATTGCTCCGATCAGCACTGTGTACCTAAGTCTTGTTTTCAAAAGTTACTTAGGCACTTACTCAGGATGAGACGTAGGCTCCTAAGTTACTTACATCTTGCAATGCTGAGCAGAGCAACATCTAAACACCTGTAAAATTTGGACCCTAAATGCCTTAGAAAATCTGTCCTTTAACACCTAATTTGCTACAGCCTACTGCATGGAGAGAGTTTGTTTCAAAAAGTGTGGTGGATTTCTGTGATGCTGCCAAAATAGCTACTAAAAATTAGGGTGAGATCCACCAAACTCCAGGTCTCCTGGGGTGGAAAAGTGAGTGTATCATCATAGCCCATCACCTGCCTCTGTTTGCTGCCAAGTCTTCAAGGATGAGGGTGAAGAACTTTGTAAAGAACAAGCTCAGAGGTACTGGTGAAAATAAATGTACAAAGTCTCTGAAATACAACTAGCAGGACCCATTCAATTCAGCCTCTTATTCAGCACCCACCACCATGGTATCTGAGCACCTAATTAGGTGCAAGCAGGTGCAGTCTTGCCTGATTGGACTTCACTGGCATCCACAAAGGAAAGCTGTAATTAGCGTTGCTGGGGCTAAGCCGTGAGCATAGTGACCTTTTAAATGGGAGCCTGGACACCAGTCGGTGGGCTCCTTGCCTCTCCTCACCACTCAGCCAGTAGCTGAGCAGATGCCATTGTTCCCTGCGATCCTTGATGTGACATGCAGCCAGCAAAGCAAATTTTTTAAAACCCTTTATTATCCAGACATTGGCCTTAACATCCAAAGCCTCCACTGACTCTGAATTTCTGACGGTCCTGATTATTTAGCTAATTGGGTGAGCGCACTAAGCTGTATGCAGCAGCCTCAGACACATGTTAAACCTGCTTCTTCTGCAACAGAGAAATGGCTTTGGGTGGGTTTCATGTAAAATAGCCTTTTCAAAGGATGGGGGGCAAGGAACCCATCAGAGAGATGGGATGGCTTGTAGCCGATCTTAGTGCGCAAGGAAATGCGTTGAGTATTAGAGAGCATGATGTCAGAGGCAGTGTGGGCCAGTGGATGAGGTGTTCTTCTGGGACTTGGGATACCTGGGTTCTATTCCCGACTTGGTTACTGCTCTATGGCCTTCCTTCCTCATGTCTGCTTTCCCTCCCACCCTGTGTCTCTCCTGTCCTCTCACTTCAGGGGCAGAGACTGTCTTTTACCGTGTTTGTTCTGTGCCTAGCACAACGGGCCCCAATCTCAGCTAAGGACCCTAGGTGCTAATGTAATACAAATAATAATAGGGGAACCAAATGGGACATTGCTCTGAGTCTAGGAGAAGTGTGAATAATAGGAATAGTTCCATCAAATGGTTTTCTTTTCAATTTCTTTCTTGTTGGACATTTTATTTTGTTCTTTTCTGTCTGATACAATTTAAAGAGCAATCCCTCCCATCCCCACTCTCTCCAGTCATCTTTTGCTCAGCGGTGTTAGGTATGCTCTGACCAAGCTAGGAATAATCGTATTGCACTTCTGCAGTAGGTTTCACCCCAAAAACACGGGGAAGACCCTTATTCTTACCAAAAGTGCCACTGGGTCCTGAATGTGAGGTGTTGGCTTTGACCTAGAGAGCATTATTGGCTTGATCTTCGGAAATGCTGAGGTTTTTCGCAGCTCATCCATGGCTGATCCATATCTGAGGTCACACCTTGGCTCCACGGCTGCTGATAGACTGGAATAAAGTTTTGCTCCATCCTTAGGTGGTGTACAATTTTTGGGGGGTGGTGGTTGTGGTACTTAAATGAAGTGCCAAATAATACGCTCAGTTGTGGCCTTCCCATGGCCTCATCTGAATCCAAGCAGGGTGTTTGCCAAGGAACCTTCCCCTTCCCTCTGAGAAGTCACTTATGATGTGGGCCAGCCCTCGTGGGAGTCTTTGGAATGTAATGGCCCTTCCTTCAGTTTACATTTAGTCTCTTCCCTATCGCCTTTCTACTACCATCTCTGCAAAGAGCTACCTGCTAGACTACAATCTTGGTGACCAGCCATAAGAGGATGTTGGTGTGGTGTCTTTCCCAGCCCCTTTGCTTCCAGACAGAAGACCAAGCTCAGGCATCTGGGGCATATCAAGCTGCAGGTGACCTATGGTGCTTCCACATGGTTGAACCAAAAAGCCCTAGAGTTGGGGCCTAAACTTAGGAATTTCCACATGTTCTGTTGTCATGGTGAATAGTGTCCAGTGTGTCCCATAAGAATCCCATCCCACTAAATAGGGGACAGCAGCCCCTTTATATCCAAATGGCTGTAACTTTGTATCATTCTCTTTAGCTTGCTATCAGAATGTAGGCTTTGCTATTCTGGATCAAAATATTGCTCTACCAAGCCCACTGTCCAGCCTCAGGCACTAGCCAATGCTTGGTACTTCAGAGGAAGACGAACCCCCTCACTGATGGTGCAATGTTGCTCCAGATGGAGGATGGGGGAAGGGCAGAAAGAATAATTCCTCTCTGGTGGCAGAGACAATAGGTTGGTGCCATAAAAGCATGAGAAGCACCATCATCTTCACACTGGTAACTGTAAAACGTTATTCATAAAATGAGCCAGTCCATTTTTAGAACAAAACTATTTAATGCTTTGTCCACTTGCAGTTGTAGATGCCACAGTGTTTTAAATATTTCCTTATTGGTTTGAAATTTTCTGTCCATTAATTTCCTTGAGTGACCCCTTGGTCAGGTAAAATGTAAGAATATTTTTTTTACTGTTCTTTTCATAATCTTATGTACCCAAGATAAATCTCCTTGTTTCCCTTTTCAAGGCTAAATAATCCTAGCTTTTGCAATCTGTCTCTTATACTTAAGTCCCTCTATGTCTCCAGACAGCTTCACTGGCCTTTTGGATCTTTAGAATCTCAGCTTGATCTTTCCAGAGGTATAACAAAACAGATCATGCAGCTACAGAGAAGGGCAGAGCGGAGGTGGTAGTGTGGACTCATAGCTAGCACACTTCGACTGGGAGGTCTGAGTCCAAGGTTTTATTCCCAGATTTACTATGGGCCTCCTGAATGACCCGGGGTAAGTTCTGACCTTCTCTGTACCTCAATTTCCCCATCTGTTAAATGGAGATAATATTGACCTACTTTGCAAAGTGCTATGAGATCTACTTATGAAAAGTACGATATAATATCTGGGTACTAGTTTAATGTCATTACAACGTTTGCATTATTTTCTAGTTATTATGAATGTACCCAAGCATCCTGTTTAATGTATTATTAACTGCAGCTCTGCAGCTGACTATCTCATGGAGAGAGGCCACATGGTCTAATGGATCCACACAGAACTGGGGGACAGAGCTCTAATTCTGGCTCTGAGTTGATTTGCATTACCATTGTGGATATGACCCTTCAGGCACGGTTCTTCAGAGATGCTGAGCATCCACCACTCCTGGGGAAGGCATCAGGAGCTGGAGGTGATGAGCACTTCTAGAAAGCCCCACATACCCAAAGCTGGTTGAAATATTTTCTATAGAAAGATTTTTCCATCCAAAAATGGGGGGGTGTTGGAAATGAAATTGTCCATAAAAAATGTCTGTGCCAGTAATAAATGGGTTTTCATTGAAAAAATGAAAACAACAAAAAGGCTCAGGCTTTTAGCAACCAAAACCAGAAATTTGCAGGTACCATAATAATAAAAATTAATAATAAATCCACTTTGGAGTGTTTTGGTTTTTAAATTCAAATGATTTTTTTGTGGAAAACATTTAATAAAAATGAAAAAAAATTTCTACAGGGAGAAAAATAATTTCCCCACCAGCTCAACCCAAAACCGCCCTGAGCCCTGACTTTTCCAGCTGTACAATGGGGATAACAATTCCCTGCCAGCCAATCAATAAGGTGAGGTCTTGCGTTTTGAAGATGTAAAATCTATATAAGTCCTATTCATTTATTTATATTTTCAGGCTGTCTGGGATGACTCCCAAGATTGTTTTCCTCTCTGAGGATCTTGCAAATATCAAGCCCATAAGGACATATGACCTGAGGCTATTTTGTCAAGGAACATTACCCTGCAGTTATCCACAGGTTCAACTGTGATTTCAAAAGAGATTGGGGTCAGATTTTTTTAAGGGGCGGGTACCCACAGTTGGGGTTACTGGGAGACTGAGTGGATAGAACATAGGACCATATTTTCTTAAGGCTTCCACATGCACAATGAGGACAAGATTTTGCAAAGAGCCCAGCACTGAACATGCACCCAGTGCACTGGACACTTTTGAAAATCCCTGACCTGGACTGTGGGTGTTGGGAAACCATTTCTATATCTCCTCTACCAGCAGGCTGCCAATTCATCAATTGTATCTCTACGGCTCTCTACACTGGAAGCTCCTTTATCAGCATTTTCCCAACAGACCTTAGAAACCAGGATGATGTGGATGTGTCAGGATGGTACCATGTTTGCCTTATCACCGAGGCAGGCGGTGATGTCATTCCTCCATTTTTATTTGTTTCTGTGTTCCCTTGATTTAAATGTCCTACTCTTTCACCCTGGCTCTAAAACAATATATTGCCTGTAATGATTACGCAGGCTTCCACACAGGTATACAAGAAAGCCCATCTAATTCCAAAGCCCTGTAGAAGAAGCCAGTTTCTTCTTTAAAGTTACATGTTAGCAGACAGCAGCTGACCCTATTTAGGAATACACTTCTGTCCCCAGCAGATGTGAGTATTGCAGCCTTGCCTAAATGGTGGGTTGGTTTTGAACTGAGACAGCTTGGATGACGAAGGCAAAAATACATTAGCTGGTAGGCATGAAATGAGTCCAGGATTTCCTTTTGGGGGAGAAGTGAAAATGCCTTGACTGACTTCTCGGGAGGGTACATTTTTAGAGTTACTAGTTGTTATACCAGGCTTAGTCTAGATGTAGAAGAAGGGAATCCACCCCAGCTGCCTAATGCAGCAGCATTTGATGCAAAAAGCTGCAAGAATAAGGAGAAGTTAACTTCATGACCTACACTGAAAGGGAATAAAAGAGGGAGTTGAAATAAACAGGATTAAAGGATTTCATTGGTAAATACAGGGTTAAAGGTAGCCAGTGTTCACACCAAGGGGAAGGAGAGCAAGTTCTCCATAATGGAACAGTTGTACCGGTTCAGGGAGGGGGCTGTTAATGCCCAGGTACAGAGAGATGTGTACACACATACACACAACGCATCCCCGCTCCCGAGCCAGTTTTTATTCTTAACCACAAACCAGTTAGAAAAACCAGGGACCTTATCATGCCCTCGGGGTTAAGCCGAACTCCCCCTAGAAGTCAGTGAGGGTTTCTGGGGGCAAATCTAGGGTAGGGCCCAGGCCCTGGGCTCCAGAGGGTCGAAGAGTCCCCCCGCCCCGCAGTGACTCCGCCAGAACCAATCCGCCCAGGAGCAGCTCCCCGGTGGGGGGCTGTGTTCATGCCATCCCGGGGGGCGCGGGCCGGGGGGTTCCGAGGCTTCCCTCAGGCGCGTTACTAGTCCAACAGGATCAGGCCAGCCCGTGGCTTCGGTGACTCCGATTTCTCCAACCTGGCGTTGGCCCTGTGTGGCCGGCCCTGCGCCCCCTCAGCCCGGCTGGGCTCGGGACGTTTGCAGCGCGTCCTGGGGGCCGGGCGGGCGCGGGCCGACGCCGGCAGGACTCCTCCCGCTGAGGCCCGCGGCAAAGCCCGGCGCGTATGGACCGGGTGGGGCGGCTCCCCCGGCCCGCTCCGGGCGAGTCTTCCAGCAGCTGGACAGCGCACAGCTGGCGGGGGCGCGCACGCGCGTGGGGCCACTTTCTTCTCAGTTCTCTCCCCCCCTCAAAAAAAAAAAAAAACAACCCACTTCTAGGTAGCCCCGCTTCAGCCCCAGCACCGTCCCCATCGCCCCCCCCCCGCAGCCCATGTATTGGGGCATCTCTATGGCATGGATCCAAGTCCCCCACCCCACTTTGCACCTCCCCCAGATCACTGGGGTGCGGATGGGCGGCGGGGGTGTTGTGGGGTGGGGGAGCGAATGGATCTCCCCACCCCCTTGCTATGCATTCAGGAGTCTGCCAGGGCTTGACAACGAAGCTGGGAGAAAGAAAATCTTGGTTCTCTCTCCCTCCAGGGGTTGTATTGGCCTGGGTGGAGCTGCCGCAGCTGATTGGCTGAGGGGAGTCACCGGGCCGGGCTCTTATAGGGGGCTGAGGTTCCACAAGCCGGTTACTCTGAGCGTTTCCATTCGAGCGGCCGGTGACTCAGGGAGTCTCACCTGCGCCGCGCTCTGGCTGCCTGCCCTGGCCACCGCCGGAGGAGAGGGAAGCCCCAGCCGCCCGGGGAGGAAGGGGAGAGAGAAGGCCGGAGGAGAGGAAGGGGAAGGAGGAAGAGAGCTCGGATTCCTGCCCCCCCCAGCCCGGAGAGCCATCGCCCTCCCCCGGGGGAGCCGCCTGGATTGGGAGAAGCATGAGTTTGGGCTGGAGGGAAGGCACCTGGATGGGAAGTTGAGCGCAGCCCTCTCCACTCCCTTCCGCCGGGTCGGGAGCGCAGCGTGGCTGGTCTGACCGGCCGGTTCCCACCGATCCCTCTGCTGCTCCCTCTCCCCAGCTGCCGCCGGAGGAGCCGAGGCGCACCCCCCTTCCTGCCCTCCCAGCAGCGAGGCCCCAGGAAGGAGAGTCCTGGGTGCTGGGATGCGTCTTCCCCCTGCCTCGGCTGCCAGTGTGGATTGTAGCGCCCGGCTCTGTGCGTTGCGAGAATGGCTCGGTTCGGAGATGATCTGCCCACCCGCTATGGAGGCGGAGGTCCGGCCGGGGCTGGAAGAGGGAGCAGCCGGCAAGGTGGCCCCCCACCCGGCCAAAGGATGTACAAGCAGTCGATGGCCCAGAGAGCCAGGACTATGGCTCTCTACAACCCCATCCCCGTCAAACAGAACTGTTTCACCGTCAACAGATCCCTCTTCATCTTCAGCGAGGATAACGTTATACGAAAATACGCCAAGAGAATAACCGAATGGCCATATCCTTTTGGGGAGGGGTGTGTGCGGAAAGGGGGGGGCAGGGATCAAACCGGGCTGGGTGAGTCTGGGGGTAATAAAAGCTTGGGGTGTGTCTGTGTATAAAATAGATCGGTGAGTGCTTGTGTCTGGGTATAACATAGAGGGGGGGGGTGTGTGATCTAGGGGTAATATAACTGTGCTGTGTGTGTGCCCAACCTAGATGTGTGTGTCTGGGGATGATATAGGTGTGCGTATCTAGAACAGAACTTGTTTATAATATAAGGGGTGGTGGGGGTTGAATATAATATATGGGTGTGAAATACGTGTATTTTTCTCTGTGTGTGTGTGTATCAGGCGTGCATATACCGTCACATTTCCTGCTATTCAGAGCAGTGCAAAGGGATCTGGAGGACATCTGAGGGTAAATTATGGTTCTTATTTTAATATTTTACCCCCCCCTTGCAGGAGGGCCAATGTGAGGTAAAATGGTGACACCTTGGCATTTAAGCTAGTGCTAGGGACAGCAATAATCAAGGTCTCCTTACTGACATCTCGCCAATACACAATTGTTGCAGCCTGGTTTTTAGCACCCCACCTTGCCCAGGCTGTTTCAGTGGGAACTGATGTTAGCCCTCTCACTTTGAATAGGGTACCAGAAACACCCGGAATCAGGAGAGCCAAGGGTTGGGTTTTGGCTTGGTTTGTTTTTTAAATGCTGGGTGGCAGAGTGAGGCAGGACACGAAGAGGCGGTCCGTGGCTGTACTGCGAAAGGGGCAGATGCTTTTCATCCCAGAACCAGCTCCCTGACCAAGTGATCTGCAGAGACTTCGCTGGGAAGGGGGGACTCTGCTTCTGTTGCGATGCATGCGGTGGGAGGCTAAATCCTTGGCAAAGGGAGCCAGACTCTTCCTTTGAGGTTTAGGTTGCCAGGGTGCATGTGTGCAGTGGATAATGTGCACCAGCAGGAATGCATTGCACTGGGGGATCTCAGGGGAGCCTGTTGTTTTCATTTCATCTGAAATCACACCCCTATTAATCCTTGGCTAGCAGCAGCAAGGCCTCCTCCCTGCCGCCTAGCAACCCTTGCACTTGCCAGGAGCCCAGCTCCCATTCAAACCTCCCCAGCTTGAACGCCGAGGGTGGCTGGTGGGAGTGGAATGCACTGGTTTGGTGAATATCCTTTCCCCACGGTGATCTCTCCGTTACTGTTCGCAAACACAGGGATGGCGGCTGCAATCCAGCCTGGAATAAACAAGCAGCCAAAGGCCCAGGGGCAGCTTTTCTGCCAGTCTAGGGGCAGTCTCGCCACCTCCCCCTCCTTCTCCTTTACCACGAAGGAAAGGAAATGTACAAACTATAGAAACCCCCGAGTCAGCAGGAAAAAGCAGAGCTACAAAATGTCCGCAAACCCCACTTTCCTTGGGGAAGGTCCAGCTCAGTCCAGAGGCGAGTTAAATGTATGGTACTTGCCGAGGATGCTCTCTGGGGTGAAGCCAGTAACCTGCTCCATGGAAGGACTGGCTTGCGGTGAAACTGCGAGGGGGAGACCAGGCACTGTCCTTGCCCAGGGGAGCTCTCCGCGGTGCTGGAAGTGTCACTCACGGCTCTGAGCTACTCTTCAGTGCTGGAGCCAGGCAAGGGTTTGCTCATGTGCAGGTCGGAAAAGAAAGAGAGAGAGAGAAAGGCAGAGGTACAGTATTCCCAGCTGGCTTTACTATCCTGTGAAGCTGGTTTCCCTTCAGCAGCCATCTACACCTATCAGGCACTGTATCTTTCTCTACACTTTGATCTGGCATGGCCATCCGTCAGTAATTCATATTTCAGAGCTAGACAGAAGGCTTGAAATCTAAGTTCCCTAACCTGTCACTTACTTATCTACATAACATGCTTAGATTTAAATTCCAGAGAATTACTAACCCGTATTTCAGTGGAGGACATCCAGTTTTACTGTCTGTGGGGGGGCACTTTAAAATGTCAGTCTTTTTTTAAAATCAAAACTTCCTGTTTGCTTTTGGAAAAAGGAGAAGAAGACGAGAAACCCAGAATTTATAGAGGGATTTTGTGTGACCAAATCTAAATAACTGGTTCCCAAGAAAGGGAACTGATTTCTTAAAAACCTCCCAAGCCACCCCTAGAAGGGACTGAGGTATGATTCAGAGAAAGCCTGGTTAAGGGTTTCCAGGAGAGACCAATGCCACTTGGATGATCAACATCTATAAACGTGTAATAAGAATACATGGGATTATTCTTGCTGAAATTCTCCTTGTGTCAGCTAGTTTCTTCTTTAACTATTGGCCCTACTCCATTTGAATACATGATTTTAGCTACAATCATAGCCAATTGCATTGTTTTGGCTTTGGAGCAGCATCTACCAGAGGATGACAAGACACCCATGTCAGAGAGATTGGTGAGTTGCATTTATTTATTTAGGTTTTTACTATTCTGTGATAGGAGAACCTACCCACCCAGTACTGGATTCCCTTAGCAATCTTTTAAAGATACAGTAAAAGCTGTGTTATCCATCACTTTACCAACTGGAAAGCTCTAGAAGCTGGCATTTCTGATATCCATTAAAAGTCCAGTTGGTGTGGGGACTCCCTGGAAGCAGTGACATGTCCCTGCTGCTCCTAGGCAGAGGAATGGCCACAAGGACTCCGTGCACTGCCTCTGCCCTGCCCTGAGGAACTGCAGCCAATGGGAGCAGCGGGGGTGGCACCTGCAGGTGGAAGCAGTACGCAGAGCTGCCTGGCCACGCTTCCGCCTAGCAGCAGCAGGGACATGTCGCTGCTTGTGGGGAGCTGCCTGAGGTGAGCACCATCCGGATCCGGCACCCCAAAACCCATACCACTGCCCCGAGCCCCCTCCCACACTCAAACTCCCTCCCTCTTAGGTAACCAGAATTTTTGACTTACCGGCACCTCCCATTCCACCAACATGCCAGATAAAGCTTTTACTGTACATGTATAAATAAACAGGCCAGAACAAATAACCCAGCCACACCATGAATATAACAAAAATAAATGACGTTCTCTATATGACCCCCACCAGAGTCTCACACCACTACTAGTCAGCCCTGACCATCTTAAAGTCAAGGGAGAAAAGTTGGACCCCTGAAGACCAACAAACTCAGGCTGTTATGGACCAAGGTGGGAAGAGAATTCCAAAGGCTTCAGTACTATATGTAGAAATGAATGACCCTCTTGGGTCATTTCCCCCAGTATTCTGTATAGAATACAGAGGGTTTTCTTTACTCTTCAGATATGGTCGTACTGAAGATACGTTGTGAGGGACCTCTCAATGCTAAACTCTTTGGATTTAGAAAAATTTACTATCTTGCCAAAAAGAAACCAGCTTACAAGGAAAAGTAATTTACCAGCAGGCTTTATGGTAATGAGTCAATTACTTTATTTTAAATGGAAAATAAGAATAGCTTCAAAATGATCCTTTCATTTCTTATCACCCGATGACAAAATGGGCAATGTTTGGTTTCATTTTTTCTTACTCTATGCAAACTGGAGTGACTTCCAAGCTGGAATGAATGGATATTGGTGCTCGTTCGGTGTGGGACTAAATCTGAATCCATCTGTGTTTTACATGTATAAATGAAATGATGCAAATTAAAGTAATATTAGGCTTAAAGCCAAAAGCTAGGAAATTAAGGAGATTCTGATCTATGGTTGTTACAGTTTCCTAGGCTTTGCAGTACCTGATCTCTAGAATAGCACATTGCCCTGAGCAGTGTTGATGAGCTGAATAATTCTTTAGTAAAAGGAATACAGTCATAGGTGATAGGACTGGAAATGTATCCAGGGTCATTTACTGGACCCACCTTTTCTTGTGCAAGTTGACCTGCTAGTGTCTGTTATTTATTTGTATTATCAGAGTGCTTAGCAGCCCTATTCATGGACCAGGATCCCATTGTGCTAGGCACTCCACAAACCTATGAATTTCCTTAATTGTATCTGTATTGATTTCCCCAGCTATTGAGTTGAAAAGAGCGAAGGGAAAAAAGAGGAACTCATGCATACATGTCCAGCCTTTTCACCATTCTACGATAGGGTATTGTCATCCGATGAAGTGAGCTGTAACTCACAAAAGCTTATGCTCAAATAAATTGGTTAGTCTCTAAGGTGCCACAAGTACTCCTTTTCTTTTTGTTCTCAGTCTTGGGATTTATGAATTGGGGAAGGATGGTTTTGTGTTGAAGGCACTGGCTGGGACCCATCTGGCTTCAGTGTAAAGATTAAGGACTTGGTAAATGCTGGATTTTCCCTTGGAGTTCCTAAAAATATGAACCAGCAAAGGGGCAAAATGATTTCCTAGCCTACACTCACCCAGTAACTCTTAAGTGATGGATTATTCCAAGCAACAAGGGGCACAATTAGCAAATCTTCTTTTATATCCCTACATTTCTCTAGAAGTAAGGGGTTGGGGGTGCGGGATGGGGGAGAGAAGATAGGGTTCTATGCCATGTCTGAAGCTGAGAGGAGCATTTTATTGGTCTTCCCCCCCCCCCATCATTTTAACACCTTTCCTCAAGGTTCCTCATTATGGGTTGTGTCCTTCGGGGATGCTTGTCAGTTGCTGTCAGTGTTACTCGTTAGTGAACCAGAAGTTCACCAGTGTGTGGCATAAAATTCACCCAGTTCCTATGAGTTAAGTGCATAGTCTCTACAGCACTGCCAGCTCTTACTGACTGATGGAGTACGAGTTGATCCGTAGGTTTTTGGCCCACTGATAGTGGACAGCAATGTCTCAAAGGGTGAGTGTACGCTGTGATAAAAGACCTGCAGCATGGCAGTGGCTGGCTTAGGTAGCTGACCGGCTCATGGGGCTTGGGCTGTGGGGCTATAAAATTGCATTGTAGAGGTTCGGGCTTGGGCTGGAGCTTGGCCTTTAAGGCTTTGTAAAGGGGAGGGTCTTCAGATGAACCCGAACATCTACACTGCAATTTTATAGCACAAGCCCAAGCCCTGCAAAACTAAGTCAGCTGACCCAGGCTCTGAGACTCTGAGCCGCAGGTCTTTTAGCGCAATGTAGACCTATCCTCAGGCAGTCTTTATAGGTATGTCTACACTGCATACTCAGCCTGTGTCTGTGGATTTGGTGTTTCCAAGCCCATGGTTTTTATCCCTGTGTAGGCATACCCGTAGTGTGCAGTATAGACATGCCATGGGGCCGTTTTAATTAGAGTGTTTTGATAGCCATAGTTAAGGTTGCCAATTAATTTCCATTCTAAAGGCCTTACCGTAGAATCATGTTGATAATGTTTTGAAGTTAGATTATTTCTTTCATCCTCAAAGTGTATTGCAAAAAATAAGTATTGCTAATGAGAAATAGTTTTTTGTTGGTTTTCCAATTTTTCTGCCGTGGGTCACAGCCGGGGCTGGGCAGGAAATGGTATTCCTCTTCCACAACAATTTTCAACACATTTTCCCCGTCCCAACTTGGACTGCAAATCTCTCTTTGTTTTGTTTTTATTTTTTTTGTTCAGGTCAATAAAAATATTTTATTTCAATAATTCTGAAGTGTTTCATTTTCATTTCAACCTTTCCCCTTTCTTTTACTTTTTTTTCTTTGTGAAAATGTACTAACATTTTGAAATGAAAAGTCCTTTTGACTGAAAAAACTGAAGCTTCCCAGTTTGAGAATCTTTTTACCAAAACTATTTCAAACTGCGTGTTTCCTTGACCCTGAAGCCGTTTTGTGAACAGTTTCAGTTTGGAAGAAATGGCATTTTAGGGTGAAAATTTCCCAGCCAGCTCTAGTTGTGAGGCATCTTGAAGGTGCTTCCTGTTTCTCCTGCAAAGCATAAGCTGTTTCTTTGAAAATGCTAAAAAACTAATGTTAGATTGCACAATAAAACACATAGTGGGAAGAATTGCCCTCTCATTTTTGATACCTGGGGCCAAATCCCGATCCCATTGAAACCTATGGCAGTTTTACCATTGACTTCGGTGGGACTAAGAGCTGGCCCTTTTGGTGTAAGGATTTAGAGCCACATCTTCCCCTCTTGCACGTTTATTAAACCACAACCATGAGTACGGTGGAATGGGAGCTGTTAGCTGAAACAATGATCAGCTCACGCCTTGGGAATGGGAATCAAGCAGCACTGCAGAAGGGATAGAGGACTGGCCAGGGAAATACTCCTACCCGAGTATTTGAAGCCAAGCCTTATGGACTCTTGGACCATACACGTGTAGTTTCTAGAGTGTGTCAGAAAGGGGGCGGGGGAAGGGAAGAACTGCAAAAATTTCCACAAAGTTTCAATTAGTTTTGTTCAAATTTTGTTGGTGTAAAGTTTTCCGTCCAGCTCCAGTTGTTCCCCTGCTTTCATAGGGCTCGGCACTTCCATCGGCCATGGCAGTCCACTAAACAGCTCTACTGCTGTGCTATCACTGGCTGCCCGATTCCCTTCACCTGCGTCCAGGTGACCCTTCAGTTGGGTTTCCACATGGCCTGTGGGAGGAGCTAATGCCCCCCCAGTCGGCTTTAATGTCTGCAATGTTTCAGCATATCGAAGGCTAGTTTTCTGGGCTAGACTTGCCTAGACATAAAGGATCTTCCTTTATTCCTCTTTCATGGCGGCTGCATGCAATTTGTGGCGGGTGGCAGTTATGTGATGCCATGGTTTGATTCCTTCTGATCACGCTTTCCCTTTACGTGGCTTCTCTAGCCTCCTCTGGCTATAACACACGGCTTTGCTCCCTGCTTTGCTCAAAGAGGGCGTGGGGCATATGGACCTCAGTGTACATAATGTCCATGCTTGATTGTAAGACACAGGAGGTTTCTACCTGGCGATGCTCTGGACGACTCGCACACTTGGGTTTTTGGGATGGTTTTTGATGTGAAGGTGGGGTAAAGCTGCCTGCTCTGTTATTCAACATGACAGACTTTTTAACTTGGCTAATGGATTTCATTCTTTATCCCAGCCACAGGCATTCAGTGCAGTCATACGCAAGCTGCTCAGATTAACCTCTGTTTGTACAAAGCCTCTATTTACCAGCACACCCAAACCTATTTGATTTGTCACCCAGAGCCCAAGGAACATTAGGAAATGAACCGGGAATTGCAATAACTTTCCAGAATCAGAGCGTGTTGCTGATCTGAAACTTATTTATTAATCTGTGTGTCTGGCCCAGCCCAGCTGCGTCCACACTAAGCAGCCTGCTGGCACAGCTTGTGGCCAACTTCTCTACCAGAATTCTGCCCTGGTAGGGAATGTTGTCAAGGGTCCCCTCTGAGCACATAAAATGCCGCCCCAACGTCCCACCAGGGTTGTGGATTTCCCCCCACCCTCCAGGGAAAGGCTGAATGGGGCTACATCAGTGGTCCCCAAACTTTTCATGTCATGCCCCCCCTTTACCCCTCTCCACACCCCCCGGAGCAGCGGTGGGGGGTGGGGAATGCGGACAGAGGTAAGGGGGGGCTGAGGCTGGGGCCGGAGTCATGGCTGGGCTGGGAGCCATGGGCTGAGGCTGTGTCTGCGGCCAGGGGTGGGTCTGGGGCCAGGATTGAAGCCATGGCCAGCGGCCGAGGCTGGAGCTGGGAGCAGAGCCACATGCCAGGCCATAGCTGGGGGCTGAGACTGGGGCCAGGGCCAGTAGCGGAGCGCAGATGGGTCATGATCGGGGGCTGAAGCTGGGGGCAGGGCTGGGGCCAGAAGCAGAGCTGTGGACGGGCTGTGGTTGGGGCAGGGAGCTGGGGCCAGGGCTGGGAGCAGAGCTGCGGCTGGGAGCCAGGGCCATGGCTGGGGTGGGGCTGGAGCAGAGTGGGGCTGGGTGGTGCTCCCTCTCTGCCCCCCCGTAGGGGCTGGCCCGGGCCCTACTGGGATCCACTGCACATTCCTACATGCCCCCCTAGCAGGGCATACCCCACAGTTTGGGCACCACTGGGACAGATGGTGATCGGAAGGCATCTCCCTGACTGACAGCAACATTGCTGAGTTGTCAGCCAGAGGGAAGAGACATGCCTCATCGGGCTGAAACCATGGCACTTGGTGAAATGGGGTCTGAAGAAGAGAGGCCCCCCACATCAGAAGAGACCTCCCCTCGCAGCACCCACCCCAGCGGTGTGTGTTTGTTTTTTTCTTTTCAGCAAAGACATGAGCCCATCTCGGACCCTCTTTTCCCCCAGCCCCCTTGGAGCTGCCAAGGACTTCCTTCCCCTTCCCCCTAGCTTTGGGAGGGACTTACCCTATAAGGCCCTCTAGTAGAGTACTGGGCCTTGGGTGCACGTAGGCACCATACTGTGTCTTATGGGCGATGTCCCTTTAAAACTGCGTGCCGGGGGTCACAAGCCACATGGCTCAGAATAAGCATGTGACCTACAGGACCCCAGATATAATCTTTCTGCTGCCTGAAACAGAGAGGAGAGTTTCAGAGTAGGGGAAGGGCTGTCTCCATGAGCTATGCAGATGGCCTGGGGGAGAAGCCAGGTACTAGAGGAGCCTGAGGGTAGGGCTCTCCAGAATGGTTGATGGGTTAGAAAGCCTTCAGGGGGTGGACCCTGCTGGCAGGGGGGTGGGGGAGGCAGGGAACTGTTTGTCTATTGGGTTGTTGAGGGTCCTGTGACTGAGGGTGGGCTAAGCCTAGAGGGGACTGACTCTTTGTGAGCCCCTACTCTGTGGGGAGAGCAATGCTTCTACTTATTGTGTGGGTCTAGGAAACCAGACCCTGAAAAAGGAATGGTCTCTGATCATGTGGGGTTTGTGTGCTCAGTGGGGAACTGAGAAAGGAAACTTGAGGCAGCAGCTGTGCCTTGGTTTCCCCTTCTTGGCTCCAAGATGGCTGTGCACTCCCTTCTCCATGGTTCCACCAACATCTCTCTTTTGGGGTCTGGTTTATTAGACACGCTGCTGAATTGGAGCCTACGTGAGCTGTCCCTCGTGTTGGATTCTCTTCTCCAAACAAATGCAGCTCCTGCTGTAAAGAAGCAGCAAGAAGAAAGGGTCTCTTTCCTTCCCCCCCCCTCCCCAAATCCTAGGATCTCCATCTGGATGTGTGAGCTGCAAGCAGTAGCCATCATAAATCAAAGTCAGGTGGTGGCCACCTCACCTTTCCCTTGTTGCTAACTAGGAGAGGGGTCTGGGAGCTTCAGTGGAGGTCCTGGTATGAAAAAAGTTAGGAATCATCAACTTAAATCAAAGAAGGAAAAACCATGTGAGTGACAGGAAGCCAGCTAAATGCTTCCTGCCCTAGAGAAGGGATAGATTTTTTGGGGGATGGATACTGAGGGATGGAAGAGGGTAAAGACTCTGGGGGAGAGAAGGGTGGGGGATACACCCTCCATCCAGTCTGCCCTTTCTCAAGCTATGAAAGCAGTTAAGGGAGGAAAGAAGGCCAAGTAAAAAGCCCAAATATCACGCCTTCAAAGTTGATCTAGGGGATTTGGATGCTTAATTCCTGTTAATTTTAATAGGGTTTGAGCCTCCAGTTCCCTTTGATGTGTTACAAAACTCTACCCTAGGAGTTTGGGAGCAGAGGGATAAGTGCCTTGTTAGTTGGCTGAAAAATGAAGAAACTTTGTCACTACAAACTTGAGATTTTTTTGGGGGGGGAGCGGGAGTTTGAAATTTTGAAAAGTTTGACCCCTCTCTGCCCTTGACAATAGGAACTGCACACACATACCTATGATAATTGTCCCTTTATAGAGTGGGTGGG